>NC_088355.1:23157500-23773750 GCF_036884655.1 Musa acuminata AAA Group | reverse complement strand
CATGGATCCCCCCCTTACATCTTATGTCAAAAGCTCAAAGCCTGTAAAACAGTACTAAAGGAGTGGAATACAAATACCTTTGGCAATATGACCACCACAGTTCAATTTTGCAGGAAGGAACTAATGTCATTGCAACATGAGCTGCAACTTCAGCCAAATGATGAGAATATTATCTACAAAGAGACAGAAGCCAGAAATAACTTCATACAAGCCTTAAAACAGGAGGAAAGTTTTGCAAAGCAGAAGTCTCGACAGCATTGGCTTACACTATGGGATTCCAATACTAAATTTTTCTATGCTTCAATTGCTACTCGAATGGTTGTTAATCGTATCAGCAAATGCAGAGACAAAGATGATATTCTTATTGAGAATTTAGATGAGGTTAAAGCACACACAAAGCAATTTTTTTATTCCTTACTCAATCAAGCTGGGAAAACTAATAACATTCAAGTGGAGCCAACTAGAAAACTTGATTCGGAAGCTATTTCAATCCTCAATGCCCCAATTACAGACGACGAAATCGTATGTGTTGTCTTTAAGTCACCAAAGCACAAAAGCCCAGGTCCAGATGGATTTCTAGCTGAATTTTACCAAATTGCTTGGTCTATTATTGGAAATGATGTGATCAAGGCTTGCCAACATTTTTTCTCTTCAGGTCATATTCTTAGAGAGATGAATTGCACTTTTATTTCTTTAATTCCGAAGAATGCAGGGGCTGATTCACTAGAGAACTATCGACCCATATCATTATGCAACTTTATTTACAAGATCATCTCCAAAGTATTGGCAAATAGAATGCAAAAGGTAATACACAAGATCATTAGCCCAAATCAAGCTGCTTTCATCAAAGGGAGAAGTATACATCATAACATTTTGCTTGCTAATGACTTGGTCAAAGATTTGCATTCAAAGGCAAGAGGGACAAAAATCTGTTTTAAAGCTGATTTACATAAAGCCTTTGATTCAGTTAATAGGAAGTTTATCTATAAGATGCTCCTTGATATGAACTTCCCATAGCAATGGGTTAATTGGATTCAATCTTGCCTGGAAACTCCAAAGTTTTCGATATTCATTAATGGCTCACCTATTGGTTTTTTTGGGAGCACGAATGACATCCGACAAGGTGATCCACTCTCTTCGTATCTTTTTACTATTGCGATGGAAGGACTTAGCTGTATGTTGGAACAGGCAGTCTTAAATGGCAGCATAAAGGTACCTATTGCTGGTTCTGTTCATATATCACATATAACATTTGCAGATGACTTACTTATCTTTCTCCAAAATGAACCAACTTCAGTAAAGAACTTGGCTACTATTATGAATGACTTTGGTAGGGTTTCTGGACTTCAGTTAAATCATGCGAAAAGTAAAGTATATATGAGCCCTTACGTTGATGATATGGTCTTTATTGTACAAACTTTGGGGGTTAGTGAGGGAAGCTTGCCAGTTCCATATTTGGGTCTCCCGCTCATATCCACAGGCATTCACAAAACCTATTGTCCGCCTATCTTGCAAAAAATAAAGAATAGAATTTCTTCTTGGAAAAATAGGTTTCCATCAAAAGCAGGACGACTCGAACTCATCCGTTCGGTATTGCACTCCTACTCTATATATTGGTGTAATGCATTTCTTCTGCCTGCTGGACTTCTCCAAGATATTGAACGGTTATTAATGAACTTCTTCTGGAATGGCACAAATGATAAGGCAATGCATATGGTAAATTGAGACAGTATTTGCAAACCGAAAGATGAAGGGGGGCTAAACTTGAGAAATACTAGAGATTGGAATCAAGCAAGTATGGTATAGCAATTGTGGGATCTTTTGCAAAACAAATGTTCCTTATGGTCACATTGGGTTTCTGCTAGGTATCTTTCAAAGGAATCAATCTGGGAAATTTTAACAAGAAAATACCACTCTGCAGCTTGGAAAGTAATTTTAAAGGTAAGGAATTGGTTAATCAAACACATTTCCTTTGCAATCTCTTCTAGAACTAGTACTAATATGTGGTACGATCCTTGGGTGAATGGGAAGAGTATATTTCAATTATATGGTGACAGAATATGAAAAGATCTTGGGGCTCCCAAAGAATGGAAGGTTTCTGAGTTCATTGCTAACGGTACCTGGTGTCTCCCTAATCCTATTTCTCCCGAAATGTTATCACTTTGGCTGACTATTATAGCTATTCCAATTAGGAACAACTCTTCAGATATACTTATTTGGCCTCATGACAATGGCATATTTAGTGCCACATCCGCATGGAATCAAATTAGGCAAAGAAATAACAAGTGGGTCCCAATAAGTTGGACATGGGATCGACCGGGATCACAAAGACATTCCTTATGTACATGGCAGGCCCTTCTCAATAAACTACCTACAATAGACAATATGAAAAGAAGAGGTATCTATCATGTTAACCGATGCTCCCTTTGTATGCAACAAGAAGAAACTATTGACCACCTATATTTTGCTTGTGATTATACAAAATGGATATGGAAGGAGATTCTCCAGCGATTTGAACTCAATAGACTGCCGCAACCAAACTTGCACCAAGAACTAGGCGATCTTATGCAATGTTTCTCAAGAAAAGGGCCTCTCACACAACTAGCAAAGTTTACTTTCAGATGCGCTATTTGGTGGATGTGGAAGGAGAGATGTAATAGAATATTTGAATGTCAACACACAAACAATGCTCAGCTATCGAAAGAGATTATTAGAGACTCAAGAACCTGTATGGAGCAAGATTTCAAAATGGAGCACTTTACCCAAAGAGAAAAACATATTTTTATCAAATTTAATTGCTAAAGATCTTGGGAATGATGCCAAATTATGTACCCACAGGTAGTTTGATATATCTGGATAAACATTTTCTATATTGATAATAATTATGAGTTATAGTCTACAGCATGTGTAGTCATAACTATCGCATTCGCACTCTATGAGTTACATGGCTTTGTCTATGACTTGTATAGATAAAGCTATTTGTAGAAACTTTACACATAATCAATTTACTTTTACTTACAAAAAAAAAATGATGATTTTACACAATTACATGTTAGAAATTATATGTATGAATATAAAAATTTCTATGATAATAAGCATGTTTTGTCTTCATGATCATATTTGAAAATCAATAGCACAATCTCGTCCGAATGCATGAAAGTCTTAATTTCGTTTTCGGATTCTCTTAAAAATTGGAGTTTCTCGATACATTATCATCCTCCGGACTTAATAAAGCATATGTCATAATGAGTCTAATTCTCATCATTGTTGACATATGAAATACATCTCTCATACACCTATATGAAGAATATTCTTTAAATAAATATATTTAAAAAAATGTTTTCTGATTATATGAATGATAGTGTTTTTACTAACAAGGATTCGTTTCTAATACATATCTTGATTTTTGTGAAAATGAAGCAAGATTTAATCTTTCATCAATTTTAACTTCATTTAAAGTAAACTCACAAATAGATGGTGGAGATGCGGGGTAAAAACAGAATTGATATCTCCATGTCATGGTTGCATAATTGACTCACTATTGAAAATGACATGAACCTAGTAAAGGCATCACACTTATTGCTCAAAATTCGCTTATATTGTTCTCCTGGTATCACAATTACCATAATTTTTGTTGATGACAAAGGGGGAGTAATATATGAGTATTAATGCCATGCTTGCATCACCAAGAGATATATGAATTAATGCTATGATTGCTATAATTTGCATTATGCCTTGTTTGTATCATGTAATGATATCAAAATCTTATTTCGTAGTTTTACATGTTGATATCTTATGATGAATTGCTACTATTACCATCATTCAAACTTGTAATGTAAAATTTGAAAATGAATGTCAAGCCTTGACATCATCTTCAGAGAGAAACATCATGATGGGAATCATGATGGGAGTATTGATAAGTTTAAATAATTTTAACTTATCAATATGTCTTTTGAATTCAAAGGTTTTGAATTCAAGAATGACTTATCTCAAGTATGGCATATAGACAGGGGGAGTTAAGGTTAACTCCATTATCAATTGATTGTCATCATCAATAAGGGGGAGATTGTTGAATCTCAGATTTTGATGATGATCTCAATTGTCATTTGTTATCTAATCTATATGTTGAGATAAGTGTGCAGGATTAACTACGATGAAAATAAGATATGCAGCAGGAGTTGCGCCGGAGTCAAGACAATGATCACGTTGGGAGTTCGAGAGTTCGACGGAAGTTCGAACAGTCGTCGGAGGTTCTGCAGGAACAAATCCGAGAAGTCCATGAGCTTGCCAAAGAAGCTCATCGGAACTCGCCAATTGGATCATCGTAAGTCCAGGAGTTTGCCGAAAGTCTGCAAGAGCATCACCGAGGGTTCATCGGATGATCAATGGAAGTTCGCCAAAAGCTCGCCGGAAGAATCGATTGACGCACCAGAGCAAGTTGCAGTAAATATCTTAGGAAATATCATAGTTAGCACAATGATTAAGTTGGAAATGGGAGGTGATCCCATTAACTCAATCTTGGGGCAATTGGGCCCCTGAAAAACCCAAATTGGGCTGAATGGATCAACCCATTCGGACCCTGATTTTTGCCAGGCGGTTCAACCGCCTCAATCAGGCGGTGGCACCGCTTGAGCTAAGTCTTCGAGCTCTAGCAGGAGGTGCAACCGCCCTTGATAGAGGTGGCACCACTTGGGCTCGGTCTCCGAGCTCTGGTTGAGTGGTGCAACCGCCTCAGTCAAGCGGTGGCACCGCCTGAGCTCGGTCTTCGAGCTCTGGCAGGAGGTCCAACCACCCCTGACAGGAGGTGGCACCGCCCAGAGGCTCAATCTTTGAGCTCTGCCAGGCGGTGCAACCGCCAAATCCCGGAATTTCGGGAACTGACAGTTTTGAGCTCCAAATTCAAACTGGGTTGGGGCCTATAAATACCCCACCCTTTCAGCACTGAAAGGGCACCCAGAAACCACCAAAATTCTGATTTTACTTTGTGATTTTTAGAGCTCAAAAGTGTTGTATAAGTTGAAAGTTCTTCTTCCTCTTTTCTTCCAAGTTCTAATCTATTAAGAGAGCAATTGGTTAATTGGATTCAATCTTGCCTGGAAACTCCAAAGTTTTTGATACTCTTTAATGGCTCACCTATTGGTTTTTTTGGGAGCACGAATGGCATCCGACAAGGTGATCCACTCTCTCCGCATCTCTTTACTATTGCGATGGAAGGACTTAGCTGTATGTTGGAACATGCAGTCTTAAATGGCAGTATTAAGGTACCCAATGCTAGCTCTATTCATATATCACATATAACATTTGCAGATGATTTACTTATCTTTCTCCAAAATGATCCAACTTCAGTAAAGAACCTGGCTACTATTATGAATGACTTTGGTATGGTTTCTGGACTTCAGTTAAATCATGCTAAAAGTAAAGTATATATGAGCCCTTCCGTTGAGGATAAGGTCTTTATTGCACAATCTTTGGGGGTTAGTGAGGGAAGCCTGCCAGTTCCTTATTTGGGTCTGCCGCTCATATCCACAGGCATTCACAAAACCCACTGTCAGCCTATCCTACAAAAAATAAAGAATAGAATTTCTTCTTGGAAAAATAGGCTTCTATCAAAAGCAGGACGACTCGAACTCATCCGTTCTGTATTGCACTCCTACTCTATATATTGGTGTAATGCATTTCTTCTGCCTGCTGGACTTCTCCAAGATATTGAACGGTTATTAATGAACTTCTTCTGGAATGGCACAAATGACAAGGCAATGTATATATGGTAAATTGGGATAGCATTTGCAAACCGAAAGATGAAGGGGGGCTAAACTTGAGAAATACTAGAGATTGGAATCAAGCATGCCAAGTACAACAACTATGGGATCTTTTGCAAAACAAATGTTACTTATGGTCACATTTAGTGCCACATCCGCACGGAATCAAATTAGGCAAAGAAATAACAAGTGGGTCCCAAGCAGTTGGACATGGGATCGACCGGGATCACAAAGACACTCCTTATGTACATGGCAGGCCCTTCTCAATAAACTATCTACAATAGAAAATATGAAAAGAAGAGGTATCTATTATGTTAACCGATGCTCCCTTTGTTTGCAACAAGAAGAAACTGTTGACCACCTCTATTTTGCTTGTGATTATACAAAATGGATATGGAAGGAGATTCTCCAGCGATTTGAACTCAATAGACTGCCGCAACCAAACTTGCACCAAGAACTAGGCGACCTCATGCAATGTTTCTCAAGAAAAGAGCCTCTTACACAACTGGCAAAGGTTACTTTCAGATGCGCTATTTGGTGGATGTGGAAGGAGAGATGTAATAGAATCTTTGAAGGTCAACACACAAACAATGCTCAGCTATTGAAAGAGATTATTAGAGACTCAAGATCCTGTATGGAGCATGATCTCAAAACCGAGCACTTCACCCGAAGAGAAAAATATATTTTTATCAAATTTAATTTTGCTATTAGCTAAAGATCTTGGGAATGATGCCAAATAATGTACCCACAGGTAGTTATAGTCTACAGCATGAGTAGTCATAACTATCGCATTCACACTCTATGAGTTACTTGGCTTTGTCTATGACTTGTATAGATAAAGCTATTTGTAGAAACTTTACACATAATCAATTTACTTTTACTTTCCAAAAAAAAAAGAGAGGAAGGGAAATTCTGTAAGGGTTGTCTCCTAAGCTTGTCAAAAGGAGTGAAACTGTAAAAGGGTGATTGGCCTTCGCCTATTGAAGGAAGGCCTTTAGTTGACGTCGGTGACCTCGTCGGTGGAGGAAGCCAAAAGTGGAGTAGGTCAAGATTAACCAAACCACTCTAAATCTCGGTTTGCATTTACTTTGAGCATCTTATCTTTACTGCAAACCTCCTCAATAGCTTTCTGGCTTCTGTGCTTTTACGAACGTGTTTCAAAGTTCAATGCTTTCTGAATCGGCGTTTAGACGCAAATCAGTTTTATCGTACGAACATCATATTTCAGTTTGCGCTTACGTTCTGATTTCCATCATAACTGCAAACTGCCTTTATATCTTTGCTTTAACTACATCTCGCTTCATCTCAAGTTAAAGTGGTTTACGAATTGGCTTTCATACCGAAATCGCTTTTATCATACGAACGTCGTATTTCTATTTGCGCTTATATTCTGATTTTCATCATAACTGCAAACTGCCTTCATAGATTTACTTTAACGTCATCTCGTTTGATCTTAAGTTAAAGTAATCTTAGAATCGGCTTTCACACCGAAATCGCTTTTATCGTTTGAACGTTTTTTTTTATCGCGAAATATTTCCGCTGCACTTAATTCACCCCGCCCCCCCCTCTTAGTGCTCTTGATCCTAACACAATAAGCACTTGCATTATATCCTTAGTGTCCCCACATGAGCAGCTATGCAACCAACGGCCTCCATCATACGGATAGGTATATAGCACACCAGTCTGTCCAGTTATCTCGATGTCCCTTTCGAGTAACTTATAATCAGGATTATTTATGGTCTATGTTTAATGGTAAATCGGTCTCATTATCATGATCTCATCATGATCTGATTCTCATTGCACGGATCCATGAACATCACAATATATATACATATATACAATAAGCAATATAAAGTGATAAAATATTAAAATATAATAAGCAAAAAGGAATATGTATCATGTCACACGTGTCATCACTCACGTGATTGACTTGCAGGGCACCTATAAGTATTACCGGTATCTTTTTTTTTTTGTAAGTAAAAGTAAATTGATAATGTGTAAAGTTTCTACAAATAGCTTTATCTATACAAGTCATAGACAAAGCCAAGTAACTCATAGAGTGCGAATGTGATAGTTATCAAAACTACACATGTTGTAGACTATAACTCCTAATTATAGTCAACATAGAAAATATTTATCCAGATATATTGAAACTACCCGTGGGTACCTATGTGTTATCATAAGAGTTTGAAAATATAGACTGATCATGAATATTCATGAAGATTCTCCAAACTTTTGTTTTGTCCTCTCTACAAAACGTATGACCAGAATGTTATATATGAATTTCTTCCAACGTTAATCATGTTTTCTTGTTTAACATACTTCTAGAATGGAAGCTGCAAATATTCACTACATTGATTGTTTTAGTTCTTACATGTCAAAACATAAAAAATTCAGTATGTTGATTAATTTGGTTCTTTTTTATTCTTTACATAATTAATCTGGGGATCATTTTTTTCATATACATATAAAGACCGATCTGGTGTGACAAATTTATTAGAGTTTATCATAAGTAGATATTTATAGCACTATTTTTCTATGACTAATACAAGCTGTCTCACATTTTCTTCATATATATATAAACGTCAATCTGGTTCGTGTTTACAGCAGTGTATTGTTTTCTGTTATAAATACAAGTGTTATCCCACTTCTCTCAATGGAGCATGTTTCTTCGGATTCTTTTATATAGTATGTGATCCATAATACAAATGAGTTTATTTATGTTGGCTTAGTAATTCAGGTGCTGATTATGAGACACACACGAAAGGATTGGGAGTTGTATGATTTCGTTGATTCAACTGAAAACGATAAGAACCTTTTGGAAGTCCCCCGATAACATGAAAATAACGACAAAAGTAACCATCATGAAAATAACGCCAAAAGTAACCATCTAAGTGGATTTTAATCACGAATAAAGGGGTCTAAATTTGTTATCTAACACTTGAATGGCTCGCCTTTTAGAAACAGATATTAGTATGTTCATATCTATCTTTAAAACACTATTGCTTGACCATCTAGTTCTTTAATTATTGTGGCAGCTTCCATGGTGGGCTCTTGTTTTGCTTTGCTTTGTTTGTCAAAGAGATTCCATTCGATCTTTATTCTTCGTCTCTTTGATGACTGTTTTGCAATGACCTTGCTTCATGCTTCTCTAGCTTTGCTTCTATGTCAACAATGGCATCTGGCTTTGACCATTTGCAGGTACTTATTCTTCTTTTTAAAATCACTAAAATATCAGAGACAGTAGCAAACTAAGTTGTTTAGTTGATATGATGGCTGAGGTTTTAATTTTTCTACTTATCTTTCGATTTAAATATTACCTTAGCGTAAGCATCACAAAGTGAAGTCGAAATCCCAAATAACATAAAAGCTTTGAATTTGTTATTCCTAATGATAACACCAGTGATAGCACACACATAAATACAACATTCTTGTATTCCTCATAAATTCTTGCTTAGCCCTAATATGGCCCTTGGCTCATCCAAGTTCATAAACTTTTATGAGAGAAACTCCAACTCTCAATCGAAGCGGCTTCACTTCTAAGTTCATATAGGTGAAGTTCTTATAGTATCTTTGTCACTCTTTGAGATACTTGTCCTAACTTAACTGAACTTCATTTAGAGTATAATTAACTCAACCCTCATTCGATGACAACCAGCACTTTAACATCTTTAGATGGGACTCGTAAAATATTTTATAGTGCTGAACCACTCCACATATCAATGACTTGTTCTTACCCTTTGAACTCTTTATTACTCATTTCATAATATTGAGTAGGGTTGCTATCATTGGTGGATCATTTATTCAATGAGTTTTAGCCCCATCCATTTTGATGTTAATCTTACAACTTCTCTTGTAAGAGGTTTGGTGAACGGATCAGCTAAGTTCACACTTATTTTCACAAATGTGAGTGAAATAATCCCACTCTTGATTAATTTCTTCACATAAGCATGCCTAAGACTTATGTGTCTTGGCTTTCCATTATATATTTCACTATACGCACGAGCTATAGTAGCTTGACTATCACAAAGTATAGAAATTGAATTCATACTCTTAGAAGTGAATAAAATTTCTAATAGAAAGTCCCTTAATCATTCGGCCTCTTTTCCTAATTCTACTATAGCAACAAATTCTGATTCTATAGTTGAGTGACTTATACATGTTTGTTTCTTGCTCTTCCAAGAAACAACGCCACTTCCCACGGTGAACACCCAACCAGTAGTGGATTTGTTATCTCCGAAACTCAATATCCAACTTGCGTCAGTATATACTTCAAAAATAGTAGGAAATTTTGAGTATTGTAGGCCATAATCTTTTGTCCTTTTAAGGTACCTAATATTATGAACGAGTCGGCACTAAGAGGGGGGGGGGGGGTGGGGGTGAATTAGTGCAGTGATAAAATATTGGTTTGAAAAACCTTCATACGATAAAATCTTATTTCGATGAAAACCATTTCGATTCAATCCGTTTCGCAAGATGTTAACTTGTAAGCATACGGAAGAGTGTAGTAGATGTAAAGCAAGTAAAGAAGGGCAGTTCGTAGTAAATGTAAATTGCAAGAAGTAAATACAAACCGAGTTATAGTGGTTCGGTCGTCGTGACTATTAGAAAGAAGTCGTCACCAAGAGAGGGGGGTGAATTAGTTCAGCGGTAAAATACGTCAATTTTAAAAAATTCTTTCGTACAATAAAAACCAATTTCAGAAACTTAACTTGAAATATGTGTTCGTAAATTTATTGAAGGCAGTAAGCAAGTAAAATGGTTTGTAGTAAAGTAAATGGCAACAATAGAAATGTAAACCAGAGAACACACCAATTTTATAG
This sequence comes from Musa acuminata AAA Group, assembly GCF_036884655.1. NCBI lineage: Eukaryota > Viridiplantae > Streptophyta > Magnoliopsida > Zingiberales > Musaceae > Musa > Musa acuminata. Next base: position 23,763,168 of record NC_088355.1, on the reverse strand, counting down.
TGGTTCGGTCGTAGTAACCTACATCCACTCCGCCGATTCCTCTTCCGTCGAGGCCATCGGCATCCACTATTGGTATTCCTTCAATAGACGAAGACCAACCACCTTTTTCACCCTTCTTCTCCTTTTCACAAGTTTAGGAGATAACCTTTACAAGCACACACACTCCTCTCTAAATAGAATTCTAAGTTTAAGCTAGAGGAGGGATTTCTCAAGTGATTTCTACAGTGTTTTCTCACTTTTAAACTCCCTGAGCTTATGTTTGTTAACCAGGGATGAGAGGGGTATTTATAGGCCTCAGGTTGATTCAAACATAAAGCCTACAAATATCTCATTCTGGGTTTCCTAGGTTCGGGCGGTACCACTGCCAATGTCAATCTGACACTAACACTACGCTGGGCAGTACCACCGCCCAATCTGGCGGTACCACCATCTTGTCACAGACTTAGCTGGTTTTACCTAAGTCATGCGGCACCATTGCGTGTCCATCTGCAAAGGTCAGCCTCCCCGAAGTTTCCCATGTCCCTTAGGACCCAAGAAAGAGAGAGGACGGGTTAGAGAAAATGCCTCAATCGGGATCCATAAGCAAACATCTCTGAAAAACACTTCATAGACAATGCAAATTACAAACAGACTTTACAAACTCTGAACAGTGGCACAACAAAGGGTAAAATGGTCCATTACAGACCAAAAATCTCTCGCACGTGTCCACATGACACAACCTTTATTTACAAGCCTAAAGAGGCCACCAACCCAACTAAAATGGGACTATTAAGCCTTCGGCCGCCCCTTTACATGCTGTACAAAGCATGAACATGCCAAAAGACACGGACAAACATAAGCATTACATCAAACACCTTGTTTAGAAGTTTGTCCGTGTCGCCGCTGCAGTGTCGTCACCGCTACAGAATCGTCACCATAGGGAAAAGTCACCGCTGCAGAATTTCAGATCGTCGCTACAGCGTCGCCCTAGATCTGGTCGCCGCTGCAGTGTCGTCTCCGCTACAGTACCGTCGAATCAGATCTGGTAAGTAAACATGAATTTTACTTTTACTTAAAAAAAAAAGTAAATTGATTATGTGTAAAGTTTCTACAAATAGCTTTATCTATACAAGTCATAGACAAAGCCAAGTAAGTCATAGAGTGCGAATGCGATAGTTATGACTACACATGCTGTAGACTATAACTACCTGTGGGTACATTATTTGGCATCATTCCCAAGATCTTTAGCTAATAGCAAAATTAAATTTGATAAAAATATCTTTTTCTCTTCGGGTGAAGTGCTCGGTTTTGAGATCATGCTCCATACAGGATCTTTAGTCTCTAATAATCTCTTTCAAGAGCTGAGCATTGTTTGTGTGTTGACCTTCAAAGATTCTATTACATCTCTCCTTCCACATCCACCAAATAGCGCATCTGAAAGTAACCTTTGCTAGTTGTGTAAGAGGCTCTTTTCTTGAGAAACATTGCACGAGGTCGCCTAGTTCTTGGTGCAAGTTTGGTTGCGGCAGTCTATTGAGTTCAAATCGCTGGAGAATCTCCTTCTATATCCATTTTGTATAACCACAAGCAAAATAGAGGTGGTCAACAGTTTCTTCTTGTTGCAAACAAAGGGAGCATCGGTTAACATGATAGATACCTCTTCTTTTCATATTGTCTATTATAGGTAGTTTATTGAGAAGGGTCTGCCATGTACATAAGGAGTGTCTTTGTGATCCCAGTCGATCCCATGTCCAACTGCTTGGGACCCACTTGTTATTTCTTTGCCTAATTTGATTCCATGCGGATGTGGCACTAAATTTGCCATTGTCATGAGGCCAAATATGTATATCTGAAGAGTTGTTCCTGATTGGAATAGCTATGATAGTCGGCCAAAGTGATAACATTTCGGGGGAAATAGGATTTGGGAGACACCAGGTACCGTTAGCAATGAACTCGGAAACCTTCCAATCTTTGGGAGCCCCAAGATCTTTTCGGATGTGGCACTAAATTTGCCATTGTCTGTGACATTCTCTTTTTTTTGGTAAGTAAAAGTAAAATTCATTATGTGTAAAGTTTCTACAAATTCCTTCGACGTCCTCGTTGAAGCCTTTGTCGACACTGCAACTCCTCGCCTCTGTTGAGTCTTCAATCTTCTGCTCCAACTACAATGCGCCTCTTGGCTCCTTGCTGCTCTCCGCTGCTGTTTTTGAGTAGTCGAACCTTTGATCCGCCATGCTGCTTCAACTCGCCAATGACTCTGACTCTGGTGTGGGGTTGGTTGAGTTGTGTTGATCCTTGTTGATTCCTGTGGATCCCCCAAATGAAGGAAAATACCATCCATACTGCGCCAGTCTCTCAAATTCCTCATGCTGCTTGAACTGGGTGGATGCTTGTTGGAGCTTTAACGAGCATCGTCTCGCAAACTTCTGAAGTTTTGGGTCCTTCCTCCACAAAATTTGCTCATTGACTATTCTTACACTTTTTTTTTTTTTTGGTAAGTAAAAGTAAAATTCATTATGTGTAAAGTTTCTACAAATAGCTTTATCTATACAAGTCATAGACAAAGCCAAGTAACTCATAGAGTGCTAATGCGATAGTTATGACTACACATGCTGTAGACTATAACTATCTGTGGGTACATTATTTGGCATCATTCCCAAGATCTTTAGCTAATAGCAAAATTAAATTTGATAAAAATATATTTTTCTCTTCGGGTGAAGTGCTCGGTTTTGAGTTCATGCTCCATACAGGATCTTGAGTCTCTAATAATCTCTTTCAAGAGCTGAGCATTATTTTTGTGTTGACATTCAAAGATTCTATTACAACTCTCCTTCCACATCCACCAAATAGCACATCTGAAAATAACCTTTGCTAGTTGTGTAAGAGGCCCTTTTCTTGAGAAACATTGCATAAGGTCGCCTAGTTCTTGGTGCAAGTTTGGTTGCGGCAGTCTATTGAGTTCAAATCGCTGGAGAATCTCCTTCCATATCCATTTTGTATAATCACAAGCAAAATAGAGGTGGTCAACAGTTTCTTCTTGTTGCAAACAAAGGGAGCATCGGTTAACATGATAGATACCTCTTCTTTTCATATTGTCTATTGTAGGTAGTTTATTGAGAAGGGCCTGCCATGTACATAAGGAGTGTCTTTGTGATCTCGGTCGATCCCATGTCCAACTGCTTGGGACCCACTTGTTATTTCTTTGCCTAATTTGATTCCATGCGGATGTGGCACTAAATTTACCATTGTCATGAGGCCAAATAAGTATATCTGAAGAGTTGTTCCTGATTCGAATAGCTATGATAGTCGGCCAAAGTGATAACATTTCAGGAGAAATAGGATTAGGGAGACACCAAGTACCGTTAGCGATGAACTCGGAAACCTTCCAATCTTTGGGAGCCCCAAGATCTTTTCGTATTCTGTCGCCATATAATTGAAATATACTCTTCCCATTCACCCAAGGATCATACCACATATTCTTACACTTAGTTGTCACATCCAAGTAGGTTCGCATCACTTTCGCTTTCGATTGGCATTTCGTTGGGAAATGAAGCGGACAATCTACTCTCAGTAGCACTGATCACCATTGGTGAGGATTTGACAACTATAGTATTCCATTATCTTCGAAGGGTCTTTGAACTTGTGCAGAGCTCCTTTGCTGGATAGATAAGAGAATTAGGGTACTCGATTTCGCCCATTCTCTTAAGGGTTGAGAAGGCAAAAGTTACTTGACTTCGCCCGCCTCCTCGAGGTTGTACTTCATGCATCGAGCTGGTTACTGGCCTTCGCCTGCTCTTTGCGCACACTTCTGAAGCACTTGAAGTGTTTGCACTCCTTGCGTTGAGTTAGTTACTATGATTCACCTTCTCAATGCCATTGAACTTCTGGAATGCAGGAAGTTTTCACCCCAACTTAGAGTAATTCTCTCATAGGTTTGGTCACCTTTGGAATTGTACCGTCTTCTCCATCAACCCTGTCGCCTACTCCTATGAGTAGCAAAGGTACAACACCGCGTACTGCCTGCTTCGTTCCTTGGTTATGCACTCTTGCATGACCCGAAGTCCTTCACTTTCAGCTATCTTTGATGAGAAGCACATTGACACTGGTCTTACGAAGTTCTTCGGCCTCTGCCCCTTCAGCCTTGTCTCGGTACTTGGAGATTGCCTCTGCATTCTCCACCTCCTCGGCCGCTTTCACGACCAAGCGCTCTCCCTCCATGAGAGCAAGGGATCAATGACTTTCACGGAAGTCCGCCTCTACGGTACCATGGCGCTGCCATGTCCATGGCCCTACTATCCGTCACCTCGCATCTGCATCCCTTTTCTTCACGATTAGTAGATATGTCTCCGTGGCACTCCTCTGAGTCCACCTCCATTCTAACTGATGCTTGATTTTGGGTAGCTAAGTCCCTCTGGACTCCCTGCTTCAACACCTCTGTGTTCTCCAAGTAGTCTGTTTGGTCGATGGAAAGACAGACTGCAACTCCAATGCATGGCCTCTGCCATCACGTTGTAGGGTTTGCACCGATTCTGTTCTCCTTAGCTTCCTTGGTAGCAACGTTCGCTTACTCGGCCTTGTCCTCTGACTTGCTTGGCTCCCTTAAGCGAATATAAGCTCTGGAGCAGTCCAACTCTCCAACTGCTTCGATCATACCTCTGCATGATCAAGTTCCTCCCATGGAACTCACCGGTACTTGCATTCGAACTTTTCCCTTAGTAGAACCCAGCTCCCATATGCTGATGACCAAGGTTTTCATCCGATGAAAAATTCGATGCACGCACGGAAGACTCACCTCTGCGGTACCATGGCCTTCACTCTTTGAATCCATTGCCCTTCTTGCCGTCATGTTGTTCACTGAAGTGGAGCTCCCAGTAGCTCCCGATCATACCTCCATATGATCTAGTCCCTCCCGGGACTAAGTCATGTGTATCGCATTGCCTCGAACTGTTCCACCATGATCCGCTGCACCATGTCGCCTCCTGGTGACATCTCCATTGCATTCTGATCCTTGTGGAAAAACTCGAATTGTGAACCCTCCATGTGTGGCCTCTACCAATACATCGAAGGGTCTCCTCCACCTTCAATTTTGTTCGCTCCTTTGGCAATCGACCTTCATCCACCCACTCTTGGGTCACACCTAGATGAAGCACTGCTCTAGGATAGTCCATCGCCTAGTAACTCCCGAAGTCCACTGACTTCACTGTAATTTGTGCACCATTGTCTGGATCCTGGGCCTCTACCCCTACCAGCACAGTCTTCGCTGCGCACTGCTTCCTTCATGGCAACTTGAATGGCAACACTATGGCATATTCTTCAAGAGTACCAGCCTCTACGTCCTCTTGCCCCGTGCTAAGGCCTTCTGAACCCAACTTCGCCTTCGCAAATTGAGTCGTCTTAGTTCCTCCATCAAATGCTCCTTCGAGATAAGGTACATGTGCCCAGAAGCTCCCTTCGTCTTTGGCACCATGCAAGATGAGTCCGCTCCGTTAGAATAAAGGACCCATGGAACAACATGATCCTACTCTTGCCTCTGCAAGAGTTCATGTCCTTGACCTCTGTCTAAGGAAAGCACTGTGCCTCTGCTCTATGTTCCAACTTCTATGCTGGCTCCCTTCGAGTGGCTTGAATACTTCGCCAAGTTACCCCCAAGTTGCTCTGCTCCTCGTTTTTGCATTGAGTTGGTGGTGGCCCTCGTGCCCACCATTCCACGGGTCAGCCCTCCCTTGAGTCCGATCTCCATATCGACTCCAAGTGTGCCTTCATTTAAGTTGCTTTTAGGTCGCTCCCCCACTTGATCTCGCAATGCATCAACCAATGCATTCTCTCAAGCGAGATCATGCGACGACTCCTCGCCGCTTGCTCAGTCCATCGAGCTTCGTGGAGTTGTTGTTTGTTGAGGTACTCCTCCTCAACATGTGAGGTCCGTCTCACATGATTCTCCCTCTCGAGAGCCGGGACTTATCCCTCCTGGATAACTGTTCCATTGGAGCAATATCTCTCTTCGTTTCGGAGACCACCATCCCCTTGGATTACTCCGGTCTGCTGAACAAACTGTGCATTGTTCTGCCTCCTGCAAACGCACTTGCTAGATTGCACCACCTCGTCAATATAGCCCCCGCTGCGCCCCTCAAGGCCTAGCAACATGCTGAACTCATTGCACACTTTAGCCTCCTACGGACGTATCTTTCACATGCCGAAGAGAAAGTTTCAATGCTCCATGGCGCCGAGTCTCGGTCGCCTTGGGATGGCCACGAACATTCTATCGTCCGTATACAAGCCCATGCATAAGTACCAAATTCTTCGAGTTAGCAATTCCCCTCACCTCTGTGAGCTTTGCATAACTCTTTTGGTCGTTGAGCAACTCATTCCACCTTAGATGGTCTCATCCTTTACCAAGCGCCTCGCTTGCCTTGCACTATCACGTATAGTTGTCAACGTTGAGCCGTAGCTCAAACTCAGCCATCCCAACCTTTGTGTGCTCCACATTCATCTAAGCTTGACTATTCTCGTGGTGCTTCTTGCGCGAAGGGTTGGCCATTCCTCTGAATGTCAATCTCAGATGCCCACTCCTCTGAGCGACTCCTTTTCCCTACATCTCTATGCCCGTTTTCCCCCAAATGGTCGCGCGTGTGCTGACTGCCCTCAACGCAGCCCCGCTAGGTCCCCCACGTTTACATGCTAAGTGTTTCTATGAGTGCTTGTCCCGCTCTGATATCATATGTCACGGACTTAGCTGGTTTTGCTTAAGTCGTGCGGCACCATTGCATGTCTATCTGCAAAGGTCAGCCTCCCCGAAGTCTCCCATGTCCCTTAGGACCCAAGAAAGAGAGAGGACGGGTTAGAGAAAACGCCTCAATCGGGATCCACAAGCAAACATCTCCGAAAAACACTTCATAGACAATGCAAATTACAAACAGACTTTACAAGCTCTAAACAGTGGCACAACAAAGGGTAAAATGGTCCATTAAAGACCAAAAATCTCTCGCACGTGTCCACATGACACAACCTTTATTTACAAGCCTAAAGAGGCTACCAACCCAACTAAAATAGGACTATTAAGCCTTCGGCCGCCCCTTTACATGCTGTACAAGGCATGAACATGCCAAAAGACACAGACATACATTAGCACTATATCAAACACCTTATTTAGAAGTTTGTCCGTGACAATCTGGCACTGGGCCACTGGGAGGTACCACTGCCCAAACTGGCGGTACCCCCGCCTGGCACCCTGCCAAGGGCGGTACTATCACCCAGACTAGTGGTGCCTGACATAGTCTCGGAGACTATGCCATGACGGTGTCATCTCTTAGGTCACTGTTTGGGCCTTTCATTAGGCCCAACACGGTCCTTACATGGGCCCAACTAGCCCATAAATGGGTTGGCCTAATTTCAATCTCAATTATGTACTAACTATGAAATCTAAAGCATACTTAAGCTAAACAAGTCCCTAGGTCTTGGTTTCTTCCGATGAACTTCCGATGATCTCTCGGCAATGTTCCAACGGACTCCTGACAAGCTCCTAAACTTCACGACGATCTTCTTTGGTGAGTTCTGATGAGCTTCTCTAGCAGGCTTGGGACTTCTCCGTAGAACTTCCGACGAACATCCGGACTTCCGACGAACTCTCAAACTCCCAACAAAATCGCGTTCTTGATTCTGGGACTTCATTTTGCTTCATACCTTGCCATCATAGTTAATCCTACACATGTAAAACACACTTCGATCTAGACAATTATTCCTAAGCATGAATCATGTCATCCGGCATGTCATTGGTCCATCGACGCTTCGTTCGATTCTTCGGTGTATCGTCCTCTCTTTCGGCCTATTGCCCAATCGGTCAATTGACCTCGCAACTCTGATATCCTTGGCACAATATCCGCTCTTCTTGGCCTGATGCCCGAATCCATGGCCCGAAGTCTTTTGTCGATATGTCGACCGATCCTCTAGCCCGACATCTAGTCTTCTGACAAGTTTTCCTCCAGCCCAACATGATTCTTCATACTTTAATTGTCTCATCCTGATTGAAGCATCTTACGTCACTCAAAACATAGATCAAATCATAAACACTATCAATTAGTTTCATCATCAAAATATAAGATTCAACAATCTCCCCCTTTTTGATGATGATAACTAATTGATGATGGAGTTAACCTTAAATCCCCTATCAATATACCATATTGATAGAACTCTTGGATTCAAAAATCCAAGCAACATGCTATCATAAACTTATGCATAACATCATACTTCTCCCCCTTTGTCATCAACAAAAAGAAATGCAACTTTCAAATATTTGGACATACAAGTTCAAATTATTGCATAATAAACATAATATTCAATTTTATCATCATGCAAGCTAGCAATAATTTTACAACATTTCAAAACATGCAAACTAGCAATTTTGAGATATTCAAGAAAGTAACTATTGCTTCTTGAAATATACAAGTTTGTAAATTTTGCTAGATGTGCAAGTTAACATTTTTTGCTTCCTGAGATAGGTAAGATATCACTTCTTAGTGATGTTCAAGATAGCAAGTTCTACATCATGCAAGCTAGTGAATCTTACAATATTTTAGAACATGCATAATCACCAAATCATCATAAATTTTAAAGATATGCAAAATTATAAATTTTACAAGTTTGCATTTGTACGTCTTGAGATTTGCAAGATAGCACTTCTTGCTTCTCTTTTGAGATGAACAAGCTAGCAAGTTTGCTTCTTTTGCAATGTGCAAGTTTTCAAATTTTGCATCTTGAGCTAGCAATTTTTCTCCCCCTTTGTCATTGTCAAAAAAAAGGGAAGAATACAATGTTGTAATTCTTTTCCCTTTAAAACAATTTTCAAATCATGACAAAGGTAAATAATTCATTCTTATTTCAAAATGTCATAATTGAGATAAACCTTAAATTCAAATCAAAGCAATTTCAATCATCATATGCAATACATCACATACATCATCATAATAAAAAGCATAAGTATTGCATGCATCATTCTAAATCATAAATATTTCACATCATGATGATATCAATTTGTCAAATTACATCCTACCATACATGATCATAACTTTTCTCCCATTTATCATTATAAACAAGAAAGAATAAGGGAAGAATATAATAGTGTAAAATATTTCAATCTTTTCAAGGCATTCGTGTCATAAATACAAAGAAATCATGTCATCAAAGATAAGACCACTTAAATACTAAAAGATATGATTCATATAGTTAATCTCTTCTTTAAATAAGATACCAAGAAGAATTGTAGGAGAACGATTAATGAAAAATCTTGATTCATAATAAATCTTAATTTATAAATATCAAAGAATCAAGATCATGATTTGGATAAAAAATTATTCAAATTTAAATCATCAAAATCAGTTTCAAAGTCCAAGAGATTCATAAAAATGATACAAATGGATTTATCAAAATCAATAAGATAAAGAAAAATATTTTTATCTTTTTAGTTGTTTCAATTAATATGATTTTATTTCATTTATGCCAAATAAAAACATATATCTGTTAGGAAAAGAGTCGGCACTAAAGGGGGAGGGGGGGGGGGGGGGGTGAATTAGTGCAGTGGTAAAATACGTCGGTTTCAGAAAATTCTTTCGTACGATAAAAACTGATTTCGGAAACTTAACTTGAAACACATGTTCGTAAATATATTGAAGGCAGTAAGCAAGTAAAATGGTTTGACGTAAAGTAAATGGCAATAATAGAAATGCAAACCAGAGAACATGCCAATTTTATAGTGGTTCGGTCGTCGTGACCTATATCCACTCTATCAATTCCTATTCCGTCGAGGCCACCGGCATCCACTATCGGTCTTCCTTCAATCGGCAAAGACCAACCACCTTTTACACCCCTCTTCTCATTTTCACAGGTTTAGGAGACAACCTTTATAAGCACTCACTCCTCCTAAATAAAATTCTAAACTTAGATTAGAGGAGGGGATTTCACAAGTGATTACAACAGCGTTTCTTCACTTTTAAACTCTCTATCCTTATGTTTGTTAACTAGGGACGAGAGGGGTATTTATAGGCCTTAAGTTGTTTCAAACTTGGAGCCTAAAAATATCTCATCCCGGGTTTTCTAGGTTCAAGCTGTACCACTGCTTGTGCTGGGCAGTACCACCACTAGTGTTAGTCTGACACTAACACTGTATTAGACGGTACCACCGTCCAATTTGGCGGGACCACCTCCTGGCACTGGGCCACTCGGCAGTACCACCACCTAGATAGGCGGTACCACCGCCTGGCACCCTACCAGGGGCAGTACCACACTGCCTAGATTGGCAGTACCACTATTTGACATAGTCTTGAAGACTATGCCATGATGGTGCCACTTCTTGGGTTACTGTTTGGGCCTTTCATTGGGCCCAACATTGTACTTACATGGGCCCAACTGGCCCCTAATTAGGTTGGCCTAAATCCAATTCCAATTACGTGCTAACTACGAATTCTAAGACATTTCCTAAGCTAAACAAGTTTGTAAGTCTAGTTTCTTCCGGTGATCTTCTGGCGAACTTCCGACGATCTCTCGGCAATGTTCAAGTGGACTCCTAGCAAGCTCCTGGACTTCACGATGAACTTCTTGGCGAGTTCCGATGAGCTTCTCTAGCAAGCTCCGAGACTTCTCGGTAGGTTCCTGTAGAACTTCCGACGAACGTCCGGACTTCCGATGAACTCTTGAACTCCTAACAAAATCGTGTTCTTAACTCCGGGACTTAATTTTGCTTTATGTCTTGCTATCGTAGTTAATCCTGCACATGTAAAAACACACTTCGATTTAGACAATTATTACTAAGCTTGAATCATGTTGTCCGGCATGTCATTGGCCTATCGACGCTTCGTCCAATTCTTCGGTACATCGTCCTCTCTTGCGGCCTATTGCCCAATCGGCCAGTTGACTCCTCCACAACTCCAATATCCTTAGCGCAATTTCCACTCTTCTTAGCCCAATGCCCGAATCCATGACCCAAAACATTTTGTCGATACGTCATCCGATCCTCCGGCTAGACGTCCAATCTTCTGACATGTTCCACCGGCCCAACATGATTTTTTTTGCTTTAATTGTCTTATCTTGATCGAAGCATCCTGTGTCATTCAAAACGTAGATTAATTCACAAACACTTAATAATTGGTTTTATCATCAACATCCGAGATTCAATAGTAAGTATCATGTTTAAAACCAAAAGTGCAAGATTTAATATGACAAAGATCAATAAGGCATAAATCACCCAAAAATCATCATTACTTCAAATCATCATACATAATTTCAAAAGATAAATTTATTAAGCACAATCATTATGCATCATTACTGTAGCGGTACTGTAGCGGCGACCAGATCTGGGTCGACGTACTGTAGCGGCGGCGACACTGTAGCGGCGACCAGATCTAGGGGCGACGTACTGTAGCAGCGGCGACCAGATCTGGGTCGACGTTACTGTAGCGGCGGCGACACTGCAGTGGCGACCAGATCTAGGGCGACACGACCAGATCTAGATCTAGGTCGACGTACTGTAGCGCCGACCAGATCTGGGTCGACGGTACTGTAGCGGCGACCAGATCTAGGGCGACGGTACTGTAGCGACGACGACACTGCAGCGGCGACCAGATCCAGATCTAGGTCGACGTACTGTAGCGCCGACGACACTGCAGCGCGACCAGATCTGATTCGATGGTACTGTAGCGGCGACGACACTGCAGCGGCGACCAGATCTAGGGCGATGGTACTGTAGCGACGATCTGAAATTCTGCAGCGGTGACTTTTCCCTATGGTGACGATTCTGTAGCGGTGACCAGAAGAGGGATCAAACATGGCATCGACGACCCCTAGGGCTGGCGACGGTGGCGGGAGGGTTGAAACGATGGCAAGACTCCCTACCGTTATCCCTCAAGTTGCTCCTCCACCATATCCTCTCCAGAGAGAAACTCCTTCGATGAAGCAGCATCGAAGCAGGTCGCGCTCTAGATCGCGGCAGCCTGCTCTAATTTCCAATGAACCTCGGCCTTGGACTAGCCTATTCAAGGCTCCGGTTGGAAGTCCAGATCTAAGCTTGGAATTCATTACGCCAGAAGTTCAGGCTGATAAGAAGATTGCTGTATACGAGACTGCTGATTCAGCAGAGCTTATTGAGACATGGTCAATGGCGATTGTTGGCTATGTGGTAGGTCTCAAAACATCTTATTTCCCATTATCCTCATTTATCAAAACTCGATGGGGAATATCGTCATTTGATCTTCATATGCTGGAGAACGGATTCTTTGTTTGCAAGCTATACTCTGAAGAAGATTTGCAACGAATCCTCGAAGGATTCTGGACTATCCGCGGTCATCCAATGATTTTACGACGTTGGTCTCCTGATGTCCGTTTGGAGTTAGATAGCCTACAGTCTATTCCATTATGGGTATCCTTTCAAGGACTGCCTCTACATCTTTGGAGTCGACGTTTTATTGCAAAGTTATGCAGCACTCTGGGACAGCCACTCTACATCGACAAAGCAACAGCAGCTCAGACGAGATTAGCATTTGCACGAGCATGTGTGCTGGTTTCTTCCGATGAAGATCTTCCTAATGAAGTTTTCTATCGCGATCTTGACGGGAACACTCGGAAGGTACATGTCTCATATTCCTGGAAGCCACAACGATGTCAGCGTTGCTTATCTTTTGGTCATGCAAATGGAGCTTGTCAGCAAACCCCACAACCAACCACAAAGGTCTATCGACCACGTCAAGCACCTCAGCAACAAAGTGATTCTTCTCTAATGGCAGTAGCACCGATGGTGGCGAAAACTATTGAGCATTCCGACTCGCAAGGAAAGCACCGCGGACAGAGGGACAATTCCAAAACTTTATCTCTTCCTATAATGTCAGAGCCTTCCACAACAGAGGTTTCCCATGGTACTAGTGGACAGGAGAAACATAAGTCAGGAACTTCATCTCTTCTAATATCATCGGATCCATCCACAATAGCTCAACGAACTCAGGCCCAAGCAAATCTCGCCAGCAACGATATTCTTCCTCAACAAACTCAGGCCACAACAAACATCGCCAACAAGGATATTCCGACTCAACAAACTCATGCCCCAACAAACCTCTCTAGCCACGCTGCTCCAACAAGTACTATCCAGGATATTGTGCTGCAACAATCTTATCGAGCTTCAACAAACCCTGCCAATCAAGACCACATGATTCAAGGTACTTTAAAGTTTAAAAATCTGCAAGCTGTAGATGAAGTGGATAAATATAGGAATAAAGCCATAAAAGGTAAGGATATTGTGCGGGAAGAAAATACAAAACCGAAGGATAAGAAAAAGGATGGTACAATCCATCCAAAGTCGTAGGATGAATACCTTACTACCTTTTCATTTGTTTATTACTAATGAAGATAACATGCTGGAATGTTCGCGGACTTAATAAGTCGGAGAAATGTCGGGGGCTCAACAGAATAATCAAGTCTGCCGCATGTGATATTGTTATTCTAGTGGAAGCGAAAATTAAACAATCGCGCGTTCAAGCTCAAAAGAATTTTATATGGCCGGACGAAGAACTGTTTACCAATGACTCAAATGAAACTTTTGGTAGAATATGGGTCTTATGGAATCCTAACTCTATTAATGCTTGGTTTATTTCTGCTACTGATCAATTCATTCATCTTAAGGTAGAGGATAAAAAGAATGGCTGTCAATTCAATTTCACTGGTATATATGCTTCAAACAGTATGCAAGAAAGAAATACTCTTTAGTCTGACCTGACTAATATTGTAAATGGCTGTCTCAATGTACCTTGGATTGTTCTTGGAGACTTTAATACTGTTCGGTACACAAATGAAAAAGTGGGGGGTAGACAACTTTCAGAAAGTCAGCTTCAAAGTTTTAATGATTACATTGACACTGCAGCATTGTTTGATATGAAATCTGTGGGTAATTGGCTCTCTTGGAGTAATCAAGGTGCTGCTAATAGAAAAATAATGGCTCGACTTGATAGGTGTTTGATTAACCATGAATGGTTAACAGTTTACCCAGATTCACTTCTTGAGTATGGTGCTCCTTTGTTTTCTGACCATTCTTTAATGTATATACACGCAGAAAAAGCGACACCAAGAGGCAAGAAACCGTTTAGATTCTTTAACATGTGGAGTACTCATCCTCAATTTCTTGATGTTATCAGATCTGCTTGGAATGTTAATGTGCATGGATCTCCCCCTTACATCTTATGTCAAAAGCTCAAAGCCTGTAAAGCAGCACTAAAGGAGTGGAATACAAATACCTTTGGCAATATTACCACCAGAGTTCAATTTTGCAGAAAGGAACTAATGTCATTGCAACATGAGCTGCAACTTCAGCCAAATGATGAAAATATTATCTACAAAGAGACGGAAGCCAGAAATAACTTCATGCAAGCCTTAAAACAGGAGGAAAGTTTTGCAAAGCAGAAGTCTCGACAGCATTGGCTTACACTAGGGGATTCCAATACTAAATTTTTCTATGCTTCAATTGCTACTCGAAGGGCTATTAACCGTATCAGCAAATGCAGAGACAAAGATGATAATCTTATTGAGAATTTAGATGAGGTTAAAGCACACACAGAGCAATTTTTTTATTCCTTACTCAATCAAGCTGGGAAACCTAATAACATTCATGTGGAGCCGACTAGAAAACTTGATTCGGAAGCTATTTCAATCCTCAATGCCCCAATTACAGATGACGAAATTGTATGTGTTGTCTTTAAGTCACCAAAGCACAAAAGCCCAGGTCCAGATGGATTTCCAGCTGAATTTTACCAAACTGCTTGGTCTATTATTGGAAATGATGTGATCAAAGCTTGCCAACATTTTTTCTCTTCAGGTCATATTCTTAGAGAGATGAATTGCACTTTTATTTCTTTAATTCCGAAGAATGCAGGGGCTGATTCACTAGAGAACTATCGACCCATATCATTATGCAACTTTATATACAAGATCATCTCCAAAGTATTGGCAAATAGAATGCAAAAGGTATTACACAAGATCATTAGCCCAAATCAAGCTGCTTTCATCAAAGGGAGAAGTATATACATCATAACATTTTGCTTGCTAATGACTTGGTCAAAGATTTGCATTCAAAAGCAAGAGGGACAAAAATCTGCATTAAAGCTGATCTAAGGAAAGCCTTTGATTCAGTTAATAGGAAATTTATCTATAAGATGCTCCTTGATATGAACTTCCCACAGCAATGGATTAATTGGATTCAATCTTGCCTAGAAACTCCAAAGTTTTCGATACTCTTTAATGGCTCACATATTGGTTTTTTTGGGAGCACGAATGGCATCCGACAAGGTGATCCACTCTCTCCGTATCTCTTTACTATTGCGATGGAAGGACTTAGCTGTATGTTGGAACACGCAGTCTTAAATGACAGCATTAAGGTACCCAGTGCTGGTTCTGTTCATATATCACATATAACATTTGCAGATGACTTACTTATCTTTCTCCAAAATGAACCAAATTCAGTAAAGAACCTGGCTACTATTATGAATGACTTTGGTATGGTTTCTGGACTTCAGTTAAATCATGCGAAAAGTAAAGTATATATGAGCCCTTACGTTGAGGATAAGGTCTTTATTTCACAAACTTTGGGGGTTAGTGAAGGAAGCTTGCCAGTTCCTTATTTGGGTCTCCCGCTCATATCCACAGGCATTCACAAAACCCACTGTCAACCTATCTTGCAAAAAATAAAGAATAGAATTTCTTCTTGGAAAAATAGGTTTCTATCAAAAGCAGGACGACTCGAACTCATCCGTTCGGTATTGCACTCCTACTCTATATATTGGTGTAATGCATTTCTTCTGCCTGCTGGACTTCTCCAAGATATTGAACGGTTATTAATGAACTTCTTCTGGAATGGCACAAATGATAAGGCAATGCATATGGTAAATTGGGATAGTATTTGCAAACCGAAAGATGAAGGGGGGCTAAATTTGAGAAATACTAGAGATTGGAATCAAGCATGTTTGGTATAGTAATTGTGGGATCTTTTGCAAAACAAATGTTCCTTATGGTCACATTGGGTTTCTGCTAAGTATCTCTCAAAGGAATCAATATGGGAAATTTCAACAAGAACATACCACTCTGCAGCTTGGAAAGGAATTTTAAAGGCAAGGAATTGGCTAATCAAACACATTTCGTATGCAATCTCTTCTGGAACTAGTACTAATATGTGGTACGATCCTTGGGTGAATGGGAAGAGTATATTTCAATTATATGGCGACAGAATACGAAAAGATCTTGGGGCTCCCAAAGATTGGAAGGTTTCCGAGTTCATCGCTAACGGTACTTGGTGTCTCCCTAATCCTATTTCTCCTGAAATGTTATCACTTTGGCCGACTATCATAGCTATTCGAATCAGGAACAACTCTTCAGATATACTTATTTGGCCTCATGACAATGGTAAATTTAGTGCCACATCCGCATGGAATCAAATTAGGCAAAGAAATAACAAGTGGGTCCCAAGTAGTTGGACATGGGATCGACCGGGATCACAAAGACACTCCTTATGTACATGGCAGGCCCTTCTCAATAAACTACCTACAATAGACAATATGAAAAGAAGAGGTATCTATCATGTTAACCGATGCTCCCTTTGTTTGCAACAAGAAGAAACTGTTGACCACCTCTATTTTGCTTGTGATTATACAAAATGGATATGGAAGGAGATTCTCCAGCGATTTGAACTCAATAGACTGCCGCAACCAAACTTGCACCAAGAACTAGGCGACCTTATGCAATGTTTTCTCAAGAAAAGGGCCTCTTACACAACTGGCAAAGGTTATTTTCAGATGTGCTATTTGGTGGATGTGGAAGGAGAGATGTAATAGAATCTTTGAATGTCAACACACAAACAATGCTCAGCTCTTGAAAGAGATTATTAGAGACTCAAGATCCTGTATGGAGCATGAACTCAAAACCGAGCACTTCACCCGAAGAGAAAAAGATATTTTTATCAAATTTAATTTTGCTATTAGCTAAAGATCTTGGGAATGAAGCCAAATAATGTACCCACAGATAGTTATAGTCTACAGCATGTGTAGTCATAACTATCGCATTAGCACTCTATGAGTTACTTGGCTTTGTCTATGACTTGTATAGATAAAGCTATTTGTAGAAACTTTACACATAATGAATCTTACTTTTACTTACAAAAAAAAAAAAAAAAAGACTTGTTAGACTGTTTTACAACAATATACAAGTAGATGAAGAAGAACGAATGTCTACCTATCTCTTAGGACAACACATCTCCATTACGGATAAATTCATTCGCGACATGATAGGCATTCCCCTAAAAAATAGAGGACTTTATTTTAGAGGATCATGGGATGATGAAACTGTTGGGACATGTTAGAACCCTTGCAGAATTCTAAACTTGGGGTTGATCTCTTTAGGGGATCGACCTCCTTGGAACTCTATAGGGGTTCCTCCCTCTAAGTTGCTGCTCAAAGGCTGCAGAAAATATTCATCTATTACTTATAAAAAGAGAAGGAATACATGGCTATTTATAGGGCTTCTAAACCCTAACTCCTAATATGACTCCTACTTAAGACTCTTACTTCTAACCAACTCCTAATATGACTCCTACTCAAGACTCCTATTCCCTTACAACTCCTAATTCTTCTCTAAGAAAAACCTCCTAACAAATGTCCCTTTCAATTAGGACTCTCCTAGTTAGAGTCCTAACAGAGTGTCCCTCTCTATTAGGACTCTCCTAGCTAGAGTCATAATAGAATGTCCCTCTTAATTAGGACTCTCCTAGCTAGAGTCCTAACAGACCCGCCCACTTCAAATCAGCCTTGTCCTCAAGGCTGAGATTCCATGAACTCAGGGAACCGGGTCTTCAGCTCCTCATATGGTTCCCATGTGGCGTCTTCAAGTGGTAGATTATTCCAATGCACTAGTACTTCAGTAGAGGGATGTCGGCGACGCATCAGGATCCTGCGATCGAGGATGGCCTGTGGTTGGGCTTGAATAACTCCATCCTCAGTTGTGTTGGACAGTTGGATCTAGGGTGACTCATGTTCTCCCAACTTGGGCTTTAAGCACGATACGTGGAAGACAGGGTGAATTTTGGCATCCTCAAGTAATTTAAGTCTGTACGCCACGGCTCCAATACGCTCTGTGATCTGATAGGGCCCATAAAAACGTGGGGATAGCTTCATGGAGGCTCTGAGTGTTGATAGAGAGTTGCTTGTATGGTTGTAGGCGAAGATAAACCCAATCTCCCATGGAAAATTCTCTTTCACTTCGTCGTGTGTCGGCTTGCTGCTTCATTCTAGCTTGAGCGGTAGAGAGATTATCTTTTAACAATTGTAAGAGTTTGTCCCTATCAATCAATTCTTGGTCAACCTGATCTACCTTGGCCGAGCCAATTACATACTTTGGAATCACAAGTGCTGGTTGACCATACAATGCTTCATAAGGGGCACATTTTGTAGATGAATGATATGTAGTATTATACCACCATTCGGCATAGGGAAGTCATTTCGCCCACTCTTTTGGTCGGTCGCTAGCGAAACACCGGAGGTACGTCTCTAAGCACCTATTTACCACCTCTGTTTGGCCGTTAGTTTGTGGATGATACGTTGTGCTCATCTTGAGTTTGGTGCCTTGTAACTGAAATAACTCGGTCCAAAATTTACTAGTGAAGATCCTGTCACGATCACTTACGATGGACCTTGGCATCCCATGCAGTTTAACAAAATTTTCTATGAAAATCTGGGCATTACTAGCAGCAGTGTAGGGATTTCTCACAGCACAAAAATGAGCATATTTCGTAAGTCGATCAACCACCACGAGAATCATGCTTTTACCTTTGGAAGATGGCAGCCTTTCAATGAAGTCCATGGAGATGTCAGTCCACACTGAGTTTGGTATGGGTAGTGGTTGTAGCTTCCCTGGATTTGCCACAGTTTAACCCTTGAGCTGTTGACATATATCACATTGTGCCACATATTCAGCAATAATTTTTTTCATCCCTCTCCAATAAAAATTTTGCTTCACTCTTTTGTAGGTTCTTAGGAATCCAGAGTGCCCTGGTGAAGGTATAGAGTGCATTTCATGCAAGATGATTGCGATGCAAGGGAGTCAGGTATAAGCACAATGCGACCTTTGTAGCGTAAATCCCTCGAATCCCAGGTGTAGTGGGCTATGGCACTTGGATCCTCCTCCAATTTTTTTATGATCTTGCTGATCTCTGGATCCTTCTTCCATTCTTCCCTAATGTCCTCGAGGAGACCGGTGGTAGGAAGGGAGATAGCTGAAACCTTAGCTTGTTCAGGTAGCCGTGAGAGTGCATCTGCAACAACGTTTTCTTTCCCCTTTTTGTAAACAATTTCATAATCAAATCCAAGAAGTTTGGTTACCCATTTTTGCTGCTCAGGGGATGATATCTTTTGCTCCAAAAAGTACTTGAAATCGTCGGCCGATCAGGTAGGGTCTCCACCTCGTTACTGCGTGTACAATGGCAAGCATCTCCTTATCATATACTGACATATTTTGATGGGAGGGAGATAATGCCTTGCTAGTGTATGCGAGTGGTCGACCATTTTGCATGAGAACGTCTCCAATTCCGACTCCAGATGCGTCGGCCTCATTGATGAAGGGTCTATTGAAATCTGGTAGCGCAAGCACCGGCATCGTTGTCATGGCTACTTTAAGTTTGTCGAAGGCAGCAGAGGCTTTGTCCGACCATTGGAAAGCATCTTTTTTCAGTAAAGAAGTGAGTGGTGCACTGATCTTCCCATAGTCCTTAACAAATTTTCGGTAGTAGCCCGTTAGTCCAATGAACCCCCGCAGAAATTTCACGTTTGTAGGTTTCGGCTAGCCTTGCATTGCATCAATTTTTGTTGGGTCTACCGCCACTCCTTCTTCTGATATTATATGCCCAAGGTACTCTACTTTTTGCTGGAGAAAGCTGCACTTTGGTTGCTTAACAAAAAGAGTATTCTCCCGAAGGATCATTAAAACATTCCGTAAATGCTGAAAGTGAGTCTCAAGAGAAGGGCTGTAAACGAGAATATCATCGAAAAATACCAGCACAAATTTACGAAGAAAGCTCTGAAATATATCATTCATGAGACTTTGAAAGGTTGAAGGAGCATTAGTGAGTCCAAAAGGCATTACCAAGAATTCATAATGGCCATCATGTGTGCGAAATGCAGTTTTTGGAATGTCATCGTCACATACCCGAATTTGGTGGTAACCGGATCGGAGGTCCAACTTCGTGAAGAATTGAGCTCCTTTCAATTCATCAAGAAGTTCATCCACCACTGGTATTGGGTATTTGTCCTTGACGGTGATGCCATTTAAAGCTCGGTAGTCGATGCACATCCGCCAAGTTCCGTCCTTCTTGCGTACAAGTAGCACCGGTGAGGAATAGGGGCTGCAACTTGGTCGAATCACCCCTGTTTCAAGCATCTGCTCTACGATCTTTTCAATTTCATCTTTCTGGAGGTGAGGATATCGGTATGGTCGAGTGTTCGCTAGTGGCTTGCCCGGAAGGATTGGAATTCGATGGTCATGTTGCCGAGAAGGTGGAAGACCACGCGGTTCAGCAAATATGTCGAAAAATTTAGCAAGCAATTGGGCAAGATTTTGATCTTCAAATTATATTTTCTTCCCCTCTGGTTGCTGCTGGAGGTGCATCAAAAAGGCACCATTTACCTTATGTAAAACTTTCTCCATTCGTTGGGTCGAAACAGTGGTAACGTTGCTTTCGCGCTTCCCGCGTAGGATGATCTGTTTGCCCTTCCAGTAGAATTTCATAATTAATTTAGAAAAGTTCCAAGAGACATCACCTAGTGTAGTCAGCTATTCTATACCAAGCACTGCCTCATAGTCATCGATTGGTAGGAGGAAGAAATCGGTGATAATTTCTTGGTCTTACAGTAATAGTTTCACCTGCGGGCATCTTTGGTCGCACTTTAGGATTCTGTCGTCGGCAACTTTTACATCGAACTTGCTGCAACCTTCAATATGCAGTGCCATCCAAGCAGCAACCATACTATTCAGGAAGTTATTAGTGCTACCCATGTCGATGAGAACAATGATTGGCTGTTGTTTGAGAAGGCCTCTAACTTTCATCGTTTGCGGATTTGAGTAGCCGGCTAGTGCGTGTACCGTAATGTCGGTCGGCTGTGGCTCTTCTTCCATATCTTCTTCTTCATGTTCAAGGCTCTCTTCTAGATGTTCAATGACCTCTTCTTCTACTGGTTCAATCATAAGAAGTCTACCTTTTTTACAGCGATGCTCGCGGCTCCACGGCTCGTCGCAATGCCAACATAACCCCTTCGTAGATCGCTCCCGAAGTTCTTCTCTTGTTAACCTTTTCGGTGCAGGAACTCGGTTGATAGAAGGGGGGCTGAGGGCTTTAGTATTGTAGGTCGTGGAGTGATCCTAGTCCTTCGGGCTTCATGGTTCAATCGCTCCCCTTGAAGTCGTGCAAAAGAGATGGCTGCCATAAGCGTGTATGGTTGTCGCGCCTTAACTTCTCCCCGGATCTCCCGCTTTAGGCCCTCAATAAAAGTCCCCAATAACTATTTTTCAAACCAATCATGAGTTTGATTAGATAACCTTTCAAACCTAGTTTGGTACTCCTGAACAGTGGAGGTTTGTCGGATCTTTGCTAGTTGTCCGTCAATGTTCTCGTAATAAGTTGGTCCGAATAGGATCAGTAGTCCTTCTTTGAATTGTCGCCATGAAAGGGCTCCATAAGTATGTTCAAACTAGTCAAACCATTGTATGACATCCCCTTCAAGATGTATAGTTGCAATTTCCCATCTAGGGAAGTCCACTCTCATGCGCGAATAGTTGGGGTCGGTCATAGAGCCTCCCCTTTCTTGGAAGTCATCTCTTTGGGCATGATGTGATTGGTTAGAGCTCTCTCCTTGATGTGATTTCTTCGGGCTTAGTGGTCGGCCCAAACTGAATTCGGTAAGGAGAGTCCGAATCTTATCCTCCATTCGTGCCTCAAATGCAATTTAGCATTGATTGCCTCCTCAGATGCCATAGTATATGACTCCAAATCTGTGATGTTAAGATCTCTCTTTTGTTGATGGGTTAAAGGCATGTATAGGTTTGATAGAAATCAATGAAAGTTTGCTGCAGAATTGTGTTGTCTTATCAGAGCAGAATTATCGTCGAAGAAACAGCAGTTTCTCAACGAAATCTCCACAAAAAATTTGAGAGATTTGAGGAGAGAGTTGACAGTAATATCTCAGTTTACATGATAGCAAGGATGTCCATCAAGAAAATTTTGGCAGTAACAGCAAGAAAATTGGTGTAAGTTGCGATAGCAGAATTCTCGTCCAAAAATTTCAGCAACTTACGATGAAAATTTGCAGCAATATACGAACGAAATTTTATTTTATTTTATTTTTTAGATTTTTGGATAGGGATAAATAAATTGCAGCAGCAATAAGATAGGAAACCAGAACCTGTTGCAATTCACGGGGAGATCAAAGGATGATCTGTGGTGGTGGAGATGATGGTGGAATTCGACGACGATCTTTTAAGCAATTGTGGGAATTGCTTTGGATGGTTGTGGAGGGTTGATGGATGGTTGTAGAAGGGCAGCGAGATGCCAAGAACGCTGCTCTGATACCAGGTGTTAGAACCCTTGCAGAATTCTAAACTTGGGGTTGATCTCTTTAGGGGATCGGCCTCCTTGGAACTCTATAGGGGTTCCTCCCTCCAAGTTGCTGCTCAAAGGCTGCAGAAAAGATTCATCTATTGCTTATAAAAAGAGAAGGAATACATGGCTATTTATAGGGCTTCTAAACCCTAATTCCTAATAGGACTCCTACTTAAGACTCTTACTTCTAACCAACTCCTAATATGACTCCTACTCAAGACTCCTATTCCCGTACAACTCCTAATTCTTCTCTAAGAAAATCCTAATAATAGAATGTCCCTTTCAATTAGGACTCTCTTAGTTAGAGTCCTAACAGAATGTCCCTCTCTATTAGGACTCTCCTAGCTAGAGTCATAACAGAATGTCCCTCTTAATTAGGACTCTCCTAGTTAGAGTCCTAATAGGACAACATATATTGAAGCCTTAGGAACAATTTTCGCCAATCCCAACTTAGCATTTGTTCCTAAAAGTTGTGAACATCTACTACCACTAAACACTAAGGTACTTCATCATATCCTAACTAGCATCATTCTCCCTAAACAATACCATAATGATGAAGTAAGCCAAATAGAATTAGGAACTATGTATTGGATCATGAAAGGACATGACATCTGTCTTGGTTATCTTATCCAACAAAACATGTTAGAACTATCTAAGAAAGACATGATGCTTCCATATGTTGGTATAATCACTAGAATACTGAAAGCATACGATATTCCAATACCACCGGAAGAAGAAGTAATAAAAGTATATAGGTTTCACATAATAAATAAAAATCTACTTCACCGATTAAGATGTGTTTATAGAAACGGTAACCGAGTTAGAATGCCTAGAAGAACCAACCTGAACCGGAACCGGAAACACCAGTCTTTAGGGGTACCCAATCTCCTCCGATCTGTCCCTTTAAGGAAACACATTCATTTGAGCAAGCTACTGCATCATCTGTCGAAGATATTAGGATTCGGATGGACCGATTTGAACAAAGACAAGAACGGCTTGAACATCGAAAAGATCAAATCCTATCTGAGTTGCAGCAAATTCATTGACAATTTGACTCTTTATTTAGGCACTTTAATTTTCTACCTCCTGAGTGAGCTTGTATGTGAACACAATCACCTATTGTTATTGTAAACTCTTTATGTTACTCACCATTGTCACGCCCCCCACACTGAATTTAATTTCCATTCAGGAGGTGTGAACCTAACTCAAGATTGATAAAATTATAATTCAACAAACAATCCAGGATCCTATCATACATTTGAGGTCACTAAGAAAAATATTCAAGTCCTTCACCTCTACAATCCACAATTCACAAAACCTGTGCAGTTTATAATCATACATCATGTCACTAGATGATTCTTTAAAATCCAAAAGCAACTTAACTAAACCATAACTATATCACAAATCCATAAGCGCGGTAATTAATGCAATCACAAAACCAACATGTACTACATGTTTATATCAGTACCCAGTTTAGACTTAACATTTCCAAAATCCTGACATAAGAGGTACATTTCAAATATTTACAAGATACATCAATCTTTTTTTTTTGGTAAGTAAAAGTAAAATTCATTATGTGTAAAGTTTCTACAAATAGCTTTATCTATACAAGTCATAGACAAAGCCAAGTAACTCATAGAGTGCTAATGCGATAGTTATGACTACACATGCTGTAGACTATAACTATCTGTGGGTACATTATTTGGCATCATTCCCAAGATCTTTAGCTAATAGCAAAATTAAATTTGATAAAAATATCTTTTTCTCTTCGGGTGAAGTGCTCGGTTTTGAGTTCATGCTCCATACAGGATCTTGAGTCTCTAATAATCTCTTTCAAGAGCTGAGCATTGTTTGTGTGTTGACATTCAAAGATTCTATTACATCTCTCCTTCCACATCCACCAAATAGCACATCTGAAAATAACCTTTGCCAGTTGTGTAAGAGGCCCTTTTCTTGAGAAACATTGCATAAGGTCGCCTAGTTCTTGGTGCAAGTTTGGTTACGGCAATCTATTGAGTTCAAATCGCTGGAGAATCTCCTTCCATATCCATTTTGTATAATCACAAGCAAAATAGAGGTGGTCAACAGTTTCTTCTTGTTGCAAACAAAGGGAGCATCGGTTAACATGATAGATACCTCTTCTTTTCATATTGTCTATTGTAGGTAGTTTATTGAGAAGGGCCTGCCATGTACATAAGGAGTGTCTTTGTGATCCCGGTCGATCCCATGTCCAACTGCTTGGGACCCACTTGTTATTTCTTTGCCTAATTTGATTCCATGCGGATGTGGCACTAAATTTACCATTGTCATGAGGCCAAATAAGTATATCTGAAGAGTTGTTCCTGATTCGAATAGCTATGATAGTCGGCCAAAGTGATAACATTTCAGGAGAAATAGGATTAGGGAGACACCAAGTACCGTTAGCGATGAACTCGGAAGCCTTCCAATCTTTGGGAGCCCCAAGATCTTTTCGTATTCTGTCGCCATATAATTGAAATATACTCTTCCCATTCACCCAAGGATCGTACCACATATTAGTACTAGTTCCAGAAGAGATTGCATACGAAATGTGTTTGATTAGCCAATTCCTTGCCTTTAAAATTCCTTTCCAAGCTGCAGAGTGGTATGTTCTTGTTGAAATTTCCCATATTGATTCCTTTGAGAGATACTTAGCAGAAACCCAATGTGACCATAAGGAACATTTGTTTTGCAAAAGATCCCACAATTGCTGTACCAAACATGCTTGATTCCAATCTCTAGTATTTCTCAAATTTAGCCCCCCTTCATCTTTCGGTTTGCAAATACTATCCCAATTTACCATATGCATTGCCTTATCATTTGTGCCATTCCAGAAGAAGTTCATTAATAACCGTTCAATATCTTGGAGAAGTCCAGCAGGCAGAAGAAATGCATTACACCAATATATAGAGTAGGAGTGCAATACCGAACGGATGAGTTCGAGTCGTCCTGCTTTTGATAGAAACCTATTTTTCCAAGAAGAAATTCTATTCTTTATTTTTTGCAAGATAGGTTGACAGTGGGTTTTGTGAATGCCTGTGGATATGAGCGGGAGACCCAAATAAGGAACTGGCAAGCTTCCTTCACTAACCCCCAAAGTTTGTGAAATAAAGACCTTATCCTCAACGTAAGGGCTCATATATACTTTACTTTTCGCATGATTTAACTGAAGTCCAGAAACCATACCAAAGTCATTCATAATAGTAGCCAGGTTCTTTACTGAAGTTGGTTCATTTTGGAGAAAGATAAGTAAGTCATCTGCAAATGTTATATGTGATATATGAACAGAACCAGCACTGGGTACCTTAATGCTGTCATTTAAGACTGCGTGTTCCAACATACAGCTAAGTCCTTCCATCGCAATAGTAAAGAGATACGGAGAGAGTGGATCACCTTGTCGGATGCCATTCGTGCTCCCAAAAAAACCAATAGGTGAGCCATTAAAGAGTATCGAAAACTTTGGAGTTTCTAGGCAAGATTGAATCCAATTAATCCATTGCTGTGGGAAGTTCATATCAAGGAGCATCTTATAGATAAATTTCCTATTAACTGAATCAAAGGCTTTCCTTAGATCAGCTTTAATGCAGATTTTTGTCCCTCTTGCTTTTGAATGCAAATCTTTGACCAAGTCATTAGCAAGCAAAATGTTATGATGTATACTTCTCCCTTTGATGAAAGCAGCTTGATTTGGGCTAATGATCTTGTGTAATACCTTTTGCATTCTATTTGCCAATACTTTGGAGATGATCTTGTATATAAAGTTGCATAATGATATGGGTCGATAGTTCTCTAGTGAATCAGCCCCTGCATTCTTCGGAATTAAAGAAATAAAAGTGCAATTCATCTCTCTAAGAATATGACCTGAAGAGAAAAAATGTTGGCAAGCTTTGATCACATCATTTCCAATAATAGACCAAGCAGTTTGGTAAAATTCAGCTGGAAATCCATCTGGACCTGGGCTTTTGTGCTTTGGTGACTTAAAGACAACACATACAATTTCGTGATCTGTAATTGGGGCATTGAGGATTGAAATAGCTTCCGAATCAAGTTTTCTAGTCGGCTCCACATGAATGTTATTAGGTTTCCCAGCTTGATTGAGTAAGGAATAAAAAAATTGCTCTGTGTGTGCTTTAACCTCATCTAAATTCTCAATAAGATTATCATCTTTGTCTCTGCATTTGCTGATACGGTTAACAGCCCTTCGAGTAGCAATTGAAGCATAGAAAAATTTAGTATTGGAATCCCCTAGTGTAAGCCAATGCTGTCGAGACTTCTGCTTTGCAAAACTTTCCTCCTGTTTTAAGGCTTGCATGAAGTTATTTCTGGCTTCCGTCTCTTTTTTTTTGGTAAGTAAAAGTAAAATTCATTATGTGTAAAGTTTCTACAAATAGCTTTATCTATAAAAGTCATAGACAAAGCCAAGTAACTCATAGAGTGCTAATGCGATAGTTATGACTACACATGCTGTAGATTATAACTATCTGTGGGTACATTATTTGGCATCATTCCCAAGATCTTTAGCTAATAGCAAAATTAAATTTGATAAAAATATCTTTTTCAATTCGGGTGAAGTGCTCGGTTTTGAGTTCATGCTCCATACAGGATCTTGAGTCTCTAATAATCTCTTTCAAGAGCTGAGCATTGTTTGTGTGTTGACATTCAAAGATTCTATTACATCTCTCCTTCCACATCCACCAAATAGCACATCTGAAAATAACCTTTGCTAGTTGTGTAAGAGGCCCTTTTCTTGAGAAACATTGCATAAGGTCGCCTAGTTCTTGGTGCAAGTTTGGTTGCGGCAGTCTATTGAGTTCAAATCGCTGGAGAATCTCCTTCCATATCCATTTTGTATAATCACAAGCAAAATAGAGGTGGTCAACAGTTTCTTCTTGTTGCAAACAAAGGGCGCATCGGTTAACATGATAGATACCTCTTCTTTTCATATTGTCTATTGTAGGTAGTTTATTGAGAAGGGCCTGCCATGTACATAAGGAGTGTCTTTGTGATCCCAGTCGATCCCATGTCCAACTGCTTGGGACCCACTTGTTATTTCTTTGCCTAATTTGATTCCATGCGGATGTGGCACTAAATTTACCATTGTCATGAGGCCAAATAAGTATATCTGAAGAGTTGTTCCTGATTCGAATAGCTATGATAGTCGGCCAAAGTGAGAACATTTCAGGAGAAATAGGATTAGGGAGACACCAAGTACCGTTAGCGATGAACTCGGAAACCTTCCAATCTTTGGGAGCCCCAAGATCTTTTCGTATTCTGTCGCCATATAATTGAAATATACTCTTCCCATTCACCCAAGGATTGTACCACATATTAGTACTAGTTCCAGAAGAGATTGCATACGAAATGTGTTTGATTAGCCAATTCCTTGCCTTTAAAATTCCTTTCCAAGCTGCAGAGTGGTATGTTCTTGTTGAAATTTCCCATATTGATTCTTTTGAGAGATACTTAGCAGAAACCCAATGTGACCATAAGGAACATTTGTTTTGCAAAATATCCCATAATTGCTGTACCAAACATGCTTGATTCCAATCTCTAGTATTTCTTAAATTTAGCCCCCCTTCATCTTTCGGTTTGCAAATACTATCCCAATTTACCATATGCATTGCCTTATCATTTGTGCCATTCCAGAAGAAGTTCATTAATAACCGTTCAATATCTTGGAGAAGTCCAGCAGGCAGAAGAAATGCATTACACCAATATATAGAGTAGGAGTGCAATACCGAACGGATGAGTTCGAGTCGTCCTGCTTTTGATAGAAACCTATTTTTCCAAGAAGAAATTCTATTCTTTATTTTTTGCAAGATAGGTTGACAGTGGGTTTTGTGAATGCCTGTGGATATGAGCGGGAGACCCAAATAAGGAACTGGCAAGCTTCCTTCACTAACCCCCAAAGTTTGTGAAATAAAGACCTTATCCTCAACGTAAGGGCTCATATATACTTACTTTTCGCATGATTTAACTGAAGTCAAGAAACCATACCAAAGTCATTCATAATAGTAGCCAGGTTCTTTACTGAAGTTGGTTCATTTTGGAGAAAGATAAGTAAAGAGACTGTGTGTTCCAACATACAGCTAAGTCCTTCCATCGCTAAGTAAAGAGACTGTGTGTTCCAACACACACTGTCATTTAAGACTGTGTGTTCCAACATACAGCTAAGTCCTTCCATCGCAATAGTAAAGAGATACGGAGAGAGTGGATCACCTTGTCGGATGCCATTCGTGCTCCCAAAAAAACCAATAGGTGAGCCATTAAAGAGTATCATCTCTTCTAATATCATCGGATCCATCCACAATAGCTCAACGAACTCAGGCCCAAGCAAATCTCGCCAGCAACGATATTCTTCCTCAACAAACTCAGGCCACAACAAACATCGCCAACAAGGATATTCCGACTCAACAAACTCATGCCCCAACAAACCTCTCTAGCCACGCTGCTCCAACAAGTACTATCCAGGATATTGTGCTGCAACAATCTTATCGAGCTTCAACAAACCCTGCCAATCAAGACCACATGATTCAAGGTACTTTAAAGTTTAAAAATCTGCAAGCTGTAGATGAAGTGGATAAATATAGGAATAAAGCCATAAAAGGTAAGGATATTGTGCGGGAAGAAAATACAAAACCGAAGGATAAGAAAAAGGATGGTACAATCCATCCAAAGTCGTAGGATGAATACCTTACTACCTTTTCATTTGTTTATTACTAATGAAGATAACATGTTGGAATGTTCGCGGACTTAATAAGTCGGAGAAATGTCGGGAGCTCAACAGAATAATCAAGTCTGCCGCATGTGATATTGTTATTCTAGTGGAAACGAAAATTAAACAATCGCGCGTTCAAGCTCAAAAGAATTTAATATGGCCGGACGCAGAACTGTTTACCAATGACTCAAATGAAACTTTTGGTAGAATATGGGTCTTATGGAATCCTAACTCTATTAATGCTTGGTTTATTTCTGCTACTGATCAATTCATTCATCTTAAGGTAGAAGATAAAAAGAATGGCTGTCAATTCAATTTCACTGGTATATATGCTTCAAACAGTATGCAAGAAAGAAATACTCTTTGGTCTGACCTGACTAATATTGTAAATGGCTGTCTCAATGTACCTTGGATTGTTCTTGGTGACTTTAATACTGTTCGGTACACAAATGAAAAAGTGGGGGGTAGACAACTTTCAGAAAGTCAGCTTCAAAGTTTTAATGATTACGTTGACACTGCAGCATTGTTTGATATGAAATCTGTGGGTAATTGGCTCTCCTGGAGTAATCAAGGTGCTGCTAACAGAAAAATAATGGCTCGACTTGATAGGTGTTTGATTAATCATGAATGGTTAACAGTTTACCCAGATTCACTTCTTGAGTATGGTGCTCCTTTGTTTTCTGACCATTCTTTAATGTATATACACGCAGAAAAAGCGACACCAAGAGGCAAGAAACCGTTTAGATTCTTTAACATGTGGAGTACTCATCCTCAATTTCTTGATGTTATCAGATCTGCTTGGAATGTTAATGTGCATGGATCTCCCCCTTACATCTTATGTCAAAAGCTCAAAGCCTGTAAAGCAGCACTAAAGGAGTGGAATACAAATACCTTTGGCAATATTACCACCAGAGTTCAATTTTGCAGAAAGGAACTAATGTCATTGCAACATGAGCTGCAACTTCAGCCAAATGATGAAAATATTATCTACAAAGAGACGGAAGCCAGAAATAACTTCATGCAAGCCTTAAAACAGGAGGAAAGTTTTGCAAAGCAGAAGTCTCGACAGCATTGGCTTACACTAGGGGATTCTAATACTAAATTTTTCTATGCTTCAATTGCTACTCGAAGGGCTGTTAACCGTATCAGCAAATGCAGAGACAAAGATGATAATCTTATTGAGAATTTAGATGAGGTTAAAGCACACACAGAGCAATTTTTTTATTCCTTACTCAATCAAGCTGGGAAACCTAATAACATTCATGTGGAGCCGACTAGAAAACTTGATTCGGAAGCTATTTCAATCCTCAATGCCCCAATTACAGATGACGAAATTGTATATGTTGTCTTTAAGTCACCAAAGCACAAAAGCCCAGGTCCAGATGGATTTCCAGCTGAATTTTACCAAACTGCTTGGTCTATTATTGGAAATGATGTGATCAAAGCTTGCCAACATTTTTTCTCTTCAGGTCATATTCTTAGAGAGATGAATTGCACTTTTATTTCTTTAATTCCGAAGAATGCAGGGGCTGATTCACTAGAGAACTATCGACCCATATCATTATGCAACTTTATATACAAGATCATCTCCAAAGTATTGGCAAATAGAATGCAAAAGGTATTACACAAGATCATTAGCCCAAATCAAGCTGCTTTCATCAAAGGGAGAAGTATACATCATAACATTTTGCTTGCTAATGACTTGGTCAAAGATTTGCATTCAAAAGCAAGAGGGACAAAAATCTGCATTAAAGCTGATCTAAGGAAAGCCTTTGATTCAGTTAATAGGAAATTTATCTATAAGATGCTCCTTGATATGAACTTCCCACAGCAATGGATTAATTGGATTCAATCTTGCCTAGAAACTCCAAAGTTTTCTATACTCTTTAATGGCTCACCTATTGGTTTTTTTGGGAGCACGAATGACATCCGACAAGGTGATCCACTCTCTCCGTATCTCTTTACTATTGCGATGGAAGGACTTAGCTGTATGTTGGAACACGCAGTCTTAAATGACAGCATTAAGGTACCCAGTGCTGGTTCTGTTCATATATCACATATAACATTTGCAGATGACTTACTTATCTTTCTCCAAAATGAACCAACTTCAGTAAAGAACCTGGCTACTATTATGAATGACTTTGGTATGGTTTCTGGACTTCAGTTAAATCATGCGAAAAGTAAAGTATATATGAGCCCTTACGTTGAGGATAAGGTCTTTATTTCACAAACTTTGGGGGTTAGTGAAGGAAGCTTGCCAGTTCCTTATTTGGGTCTCCCGCTCATATCCACAGGCATTCACAAAACCCACTGTCAACCTATCTTGCAAAAAATAAAGAATAGAATTTCTTCTTGGAAAAATAGGTTTCTATCAAAAGCAGGACGACTCGAACTCATCCGTTCGGTATTGCACTCCTACTCTATATATTGGTGTAATGCATTTCTTCTGCCTGCTGGACTTCTCCAAGATATTGAACGGTTATTAATGAACTTCTTCTGGAATGGCACAAATGATAAGGCAATGCATATGGTAAATTGGGATAGTATTTGCAAACCGAAAGATGAAGGGGGGCTAAATTTGAGAAATACTAGAGATTGGAATCAAGCATGTTTGGTACAGCAATTGTGGGATCTTTTGCAAAACAAATGTTCCTTATGGTCACATTGGGTTTCTGCTAAGTATCTCTCAAAGGAATCAATATGGGAAATTTCAACAAGAACATACCACTCTGCAGCTTGGAAAGGAATTTTAAAGGCAAGGAATTGGCTAATCAAACACATTTCGTATGCAATCTCTTCTGGAACTAGTACTAATATGTGGTACGATCCTTGGGTGAATGGGAAGAGTATATTTCAATTATATGGCGACAGAATACGAAAAGATCTTGGGGCTCCCAAAGATTGGAAGGTTTCCGAGTTCATCGCTAACGGTACTTGGTGTCTCCCTAATCCTATTTCTCCTGAAATGTTATCACTTTGGCCGACTATCATAGCTATTCGAATCAGGAACAACTCTTCAGATATACTTATTTGGCCTCATGACAATGGTAAATTTAGTGCCACATCCGCATGGAATCAAATTAGGCAAAGAAATAACAAGTGGGTCCCAAGCAGTTGGACATGGGATCGACCGGGATCACAAAGACACTCCTTATGTACATGGCAGGCCCTTCTCAATAAACTACCTACAATAGACAATATGAAAAGAAGAGGTATCTATCATGTTAACCGATGCTCCCTTTGTTTGCAACAAGAAGAAACTGTTGACCACCTCTATTTTGCTTGTGATTATACAAAATGGATATGGAAGGAGATTCTCCAGCGATTTGAACTCAATAGACAGCCGCAACCAAACTTGCACCAAGAACTAGGCGACCTTATGCAATGTTTCTCAAGAAAAGGGCCTCTTACACAACTAGCAAAGGTTATTTTCAGATGTGCTATTTGGTGGATGTGGAAGGAGAGATGTAATAGAATCTTTGAATGTCAACACACAAACAATGCTCAGCTCTTGAAAGAGATTATTAGAGACTCAAGATCCTGTATGGAGCATGAACTCAAAACCGAGCACTTCACCCGAAGAGAAAAAGATATTTTTATCAAATTTAATTTTGCTATTAGCTAAAGATCTTGGGAATGATGCCAAATAATGTACCCACAGATAGTTATAGTCTACAGCATGTGTAGTCATAACTATCGCATTAGCACTCTATGAGTTACTTGGCTTTGTCTATGACTTGTATAGATAAAGCTATTTGTAGAAACTTTACACATAATGAATTTTACTTTTACTTACCAAAAAAAAAAATGTTTCGATCCTTCCTATTGCAAGTTTCCCGATCGTTTCTCCTATAATTGTTCTAATCTTTCTATTGCAAGTGTTTCGATCCTTTCTTTTGTAAGTTTCACGATCGTTTCTCTTTGAATTGTGCAAGTGTTCCGATCCTTCCTATTGCAAGCTTTCTAATCTTTCCTATTGCAAGTGTCCTAATCTTTCCTTACTGTAATTTTATCTCTACATTTGATTTGAATATGAGGAACTTTGAATTGTTCAAGCCTTGCAATTGATATATCTCTTGTTTAGACATATCGATCCGAATCTGTGCAACTTTTGAGATTCTGACCTTTCTACCTCGTTATGATTATAAGTTCATGTATTGACCTCTGATTTGGATAAAAATTATTTGATCAGAATATAGACTCATAAACCTTTCGTTTGAAATCTTTCTTGAGTATATTGGAGCATGATTGATAGTTTGAATCATTTGTTCAATGTGCCTCTTGAATTCTGCCAGAAATCGAGCTTTGGTCGATTTCGTATATTCTGGTTTCATTCCTTTGGAAATTGATATTCTTTAGCTTTCTTATTCAATTGAGCTTTATATTACTGCTTTGAATTCTTGTATGCTCTTGTCCTACATGTATTTGGATACCTAAATCTGTTATATAAACTTCATGTTTGTATCGTAATGTTTCATAAAGGCACATATACATTTCGTTGTTCCGCATGTGCTTTCGATATGTCCCAATTTATTGTTCACAATACCCTTTTGTACTCTGCTGTTTGTGGGATTATTTAGACCTTTGCCAAAAATGGTAAAGGGTATGTGCTTAGAGCACGCGATGCTCTAGATTATGTTTGGTGGTCATTTAGAAATGAATAGACCATATTATGTTTGGAATCCCAATTTACCTTCTATCTGTTTGATATGAAATTCAGAGCTGACCTAGCACTTGGGTAGGGTGAGAGGGCTCGAGTAGGAAAGGGCTACCCGTGGATGGAGTCGAGAACTCATCACGGCGTGGAGCCACCACTGAGTTAAACCTCACATGCACTATGCTAGGGTACGATATCTGAGCTTCTATTTCGTATTCGTTCATTGATATGCTTCGAAATGGTCCATATGCCATTGATATGTTCCGAAGTGTTTCATTTGTCA
Organism: Musa acuminata AAA Group; assembly: GCF_036884655.1. Taxonomy (NCBI): domain Eukaryota; kingdom Viridiplantae; phylum Streptophyta; class Magnoliopsida; order Zingiberales; family Musaceae; genus Musa; species Musa acuminata. Next base: position 23,728,856 of record NC_088355.1, on the reverse strand, counting down.
TTAATATGCTCCGAAACATTTCATACGCCTTTGATATGCTCCGAAATGTTTCATTTGTTAATGTTACGCTTCGAAATGTTCTATATGTCATTGATATGCTCCGGAACATTTTATACGCTATTAATATGCTCCAATTACTCTGTGCTCCATTTGCTATGAACTGATATATTCTGAAATGTCCTATTTGCCATTGATATGCTCCGGATCATCTCGTACGCTATCGATATGCTCCAATTACTCTATGCTCCATTTGTTATGAATCCAATATGTTATGAATGAAATGACATTTACGATTCTGTATCTAATGAGATGATATCCTTGAATCTCTTAGATTCTTTCTTGCATTGTGATATCTTGTTCATTTGAAACTGTCCCTTTTTGTGCTAGATATGCTTTGTCACTTGCTGAGCTGTTTTTAGCTCACTCCGTTGTTATATAAATCTTTCAGGTCAGTTTGTCACTCTTTGAGATGTTTGAATTGGGCTGAGGCAGTGGAGAGCTATTCAGAATTATGGGCAAGTCTTATTGGTTATTATGTTATTGTTGTATAAGCATATTTTGTATGTAATAAAATGTTGTTGATGAACCGAAATGGATATACCGCGTAAAAGTGTTAGAAGATCTCTCTTATTTGAAATTTCGGAATGTTAAGTCTAGTTTACGATTATATGAACTTGTGGTAAATGGTTGGAGTTTTGATTGTATAAATTATTTAGCTTGTGGATTTATAAATGTTGTTCATGTTTGTTAAGTTGGCTTGGGTTGCCATAAATGTGAATTATCGGGTGACGTGATATATTATTATAAACTGCACAGGTTTTATAGATGTGAATTTGATAGAATGTTTTTCAGTGTCATCAAATATGTGTTTGGATCCTGGATTGGTTTGTGTTGAAAATTTTAATATTATGGATATTTTGAGGGGCGTGACAGAGGTGGTATCAGAGCATAGTTTGAGAATTACTGAAATATTTGATATATTGACATACAAAATATATTGAGCTCTAGTGAACTATAGTTATTGGTGAAAATTTTCTTTGATGTATTTTAGGAATCTGGGATGACGATGACATTTAGTCATCCTACTTCATCCGATTTTGATTAATTAAGTGGGATGAAAGGGGTAATCGGGGATATTGAATCAGAGTGGCGTAGTAGAAGCATGGTGCATCTAATCCATTAGTGGTAGAAAAATGGATGATGCAAATGGAGAAGATATTTGATGTACAAAATTATTCTGATGACCAAAAATTTTCTTTTGCCACCTTATATTTGAAGTAGAGGCAGATCATTAATGGCAACAATGAAAAGAATTTTTGGAGATCAATGGCAAGAATGATAAGGACAAGTTTACCAATAAAAATATAATTGAAAATGAATCAGAAAGTAATAACAAGAGGGTCAAGACATTTCGATTTGAAATGGGAAGTCACCACAAAAGACTCAATTGTGTGTGAATTACAAGTTAAATTATGAAACAAATTTATGTTTTCGGGTGACTAGAGTCTATTTTGCTTGTGGAAAGTTGGATCATAAAATAAAAGACTACCCATTGAACAAGAAGAAAGAGTCACTGCCTCCTAAATCATCAGCTCATGTCAAAGTGTATGTTATCACTGAATATGATTCTAAAACTTCTGAATTAGTAGTCGAAGGTATTATTCATGTTTATGAAAGAATGCAAATATTTGTTTTACCATGGGTCCTATCTATGATTTGATTCGTAACATGTTGCTTATCACTTGGGCATTCAACCTAGACCACTGCATTATGTGATATATATAAAATACAATCATTGGAGATTCTTTGATAACGAACTTGAATCTGGTCCTCTTGTCTGATTTTATTGGAGAACTTGAACTTTTTGCTGATTTAGTTCTCCTAGAGATTTGGAGTTTTGATATTATACTTGGTATGGATTGGCTATCTTCCTATCATACCAGTATAGATTGGTATATAACAAATGATTACTTTTTACATATTTGATTAGTCGATCTTTTATTTTGAGAGTATTGGACATGATTTATCTCCTTGTCTAATGTATCCCACGATGATTTTTTTGGTAAGTGGAATGACATCATTTGAGTAAGTGGAATTAGAAGGGGCTGTGGATGGGATTGCGGCCGTAGCGATAGCGACTGCGTATGCAGCAGTTATGTCTGCGAGAGAAGGGAGGAAGGAAGGTAGTGCGGTGGAAGGGGTTGCGATTGTGGCAGCGACAGCGGCGACGGCTGTGGCAGCTGCGTTTGGTAAAGAAAAAGAAGGAATGAGAGTAAGAGAGAGCAGGTGACTGTGCCTCGATGTTCGACACATGGTGTAGTTGCGAAGAAAGAAAGAAAACGAGTGCACAAAACGAAACAGGGAGGGGATGGAGGAAAAGTAGAAAAAGGATTCGAGCGTACACCTTCTTCGAATCTTTGGATCAAAACCTTCAAAAGGCAAGTTTCCCGATCGTTTCTCCTATAATTGTTCTAATCTTTTCTATTGCAAGTGTTTCGATCCTTTCTATTGCAAGTTTCCCGATCGTTTCTCCTATAATTGTTCTAATCTTTTCTTTTGCAAGTGTTTAGATCCTTTCTATTGCAAATGTTTCGATCCTTTCTATTGCAAGTTTCTTGATCGTTTCTCTTGTAATTGTGCAAGTGTTTCAATCCTTTCTATTGCAATTGTTTCAATCCTTTCTATTGCAAGTTTCCCGATCGTTTCTCCTGTAATTGTGCAAGTGTTTCGATCCTTTCTATTACAAATGTTTCGATCCTTCCTATTGCAAGTTTCCCGATCGTTTCTCCTGTAATTGTTCTAATCTTTCTATTGCAAGTGTTTCGATCCTTTCTATTGCAAGTGTTTCGATCCTTTCTTTTGCAAGTTTCCCGATCGTTTCTCTTTGAATTGTGCAAGTGTTCCGATCGTTCCTATTGCAAGCTTTCTAATCTTTGCTATTGCAAGTGTCCTAATCTTTCTTTACTGTAATTTTATCTCTACATTTGATTTGAATATGAGGAACTTTGAATTGTTCTAGCCTTGCATTTGATATATCTCTTGTTTAGACATATCGATCCGAATCTGTGCAACTTTTGAGATTCTGACCTTTCTACCTCATTATGATTATAAGTTCATGTATTGATCTCTGATTTGGATAAAAATTATTTGATCAGAATATAGACTCATAAACCTTTCGTTTGATATCTTTCTTGAGTATATTGGAGCATGATTGATAGTTTGAATCATTTGTTCAATGTGCCTCTTGAATTCTGCCAGAAATCGAGCTTTGGTCGATTTCGTATATTCTGGTTTCATTCCTTTGGAAATTGATATCCTTTAGCTTTCTTATTCAATTGAGCTTTATATTACTGCTTTGAATTCTTGTATGCTCTTGTCCTACATGTATTTGGATACCTAAATCTGTTATATAAACTTCATGTTTGTATCGTAATGTTTCATAAAGGCACATATACATTTCGTTGTTCTGCATGTGCTTTCGATATGTCCCAATTTATTGTTCACAATACCCTTTTGTACTCTGCTGTTTGTGGGATTATTTAGACCTTTGCCAGAAATGGTAAAGGGTATGTGCTTAGAGCACGCGATGCTCTAGATTATGTTTGGTGGTCATTTAGAAATGAATAGACCATATTATGTTTGGAATCCCAATTTACCTTCTATCTGTTTGATATGAAATTCAGAGCTGACCTAGCACTTGGGTAGGGTGAGAGGGCTCGAGTAGGAAAGGGCTACCCGTGGATGGAGTCGAGAACTCATCACGGCGTGGAGCCACCACTGAGTTAAACCTCACATGCACTATGCTAGGGTACGATGTCTGAGCTTCTATTTCATATTCGTTCTTTGATATGCTTCGAAATGGTCCATATGCCATTGATATGTTCCGAAGTGTTTCATTTGTCATTAATATGCTCCGAAACATTTCATACGCCTTTGATATGCTCCGAAATGTTTCATTTGTTATTGTTACGCTTCGAAATGTTCTATATGTCATTGATATGCTCCAGAACATTTCATACGCTATTGAAATGCTCCAATTACTCTGTGCTCCATTTGCTATGAACTGATATATTCTGAAATGTCCTATTTGCCATTGATATGCTCCGGATCATCTTGTACGCTATCGATATGCTCCAATTACTCTGTGCTCCATTTGTTATGAATCCAATATGTTATGAATGAAATGACATTTACGATTCTGTATCTAATGAGATGATATCCTTGAATCTCTTAGATTCTTTCTTGCATTGTGATATCTTGTTCATATGAAACTGTCCCTTTTTGTGCTAGATGTGCTTTGTCACTTGCTGAGCTGTTTTTAGCTCACTCTGTTGTTATATAAATCTTTCAGGTCAGTTAGTCACTCTTTGAGATGTTTGAATTGGGCTGAGGCAGTGGAGAGCTATTCAGAATTATGGGCAAGTCTTGTTGGTTATTATGTTATTGTTGTATAAGCATATTTTGTATGTAATAAAATGTTGTTGATGAACCGAAATGGATATACCACGTAAAAGTGTTAGAAGATCTCTCTTATTTGAAAATTCAGAATGTTAAGTCTAGTTTACGATTATATGAACTTGTGGTAAATGGTTGGAGTTTTGATTGTATAAATTACTTAGCTTGTGGATTTATAAATGTTGTTCATGTTTGTTATGTTGGCTTGGGTTGCCATAAATGTGAATTATCGGGTGACATGAGATATGATTATAAACTGCATAGGTTTTATAGATGTGAATTTGATAGAAGTTAGCGATTTATAGCGAGGAAGGAAGGTAGCGATAGCGACTGCGTATGCAGCAGTTATGGCCGTAGCGATAGCGACTGCGTATGCAGCAGTTAGAGCCCGCGATTCTCTAGATTATGTTTGGTGGTCATTCAGAAATGAATAGACCATATTATGTTTGGAATCCCAATTCATCTTCTATCTGTTTGATATAAAATTCAGAGCTGACCTAGCACTTGGGTAGGGTGAGAGGGTTCAGGTAGGAAAGGGCTACACGTGGATGGAGTCGAGAACTCATCAAGGCGTGGAGCCACCACTGAGTTAAACCTCACATGCACTATGCTAGGGTACGACGTCTGAGCTTCTATTTCGTATTCGTTCTTTGATATGTTTCGAAATGGTCCATATGCCATTGATATGTTCCGAAGTGTTTCATTTGTCACTGATATGCTCCGAAACATTTCATATGCCTTTGATATGCTTCGAAATATTTTATTTATTTTTATTACACTTCAAAATGTTCTATATGTCATTGATATGCTCCGGAACATTTCATACGCTATTGATATGCTCCAATTACACTGTGCTCCATTTGCTACGAACTGATATATTCTGAAATGTCCTATTTGCCATTGATATGCTCCGGATCATCTCGTACGCTATTGATATGCTCCAATTACTCTATGCTCCATTTGTTATGAATCCAATATGTTATGAATGAAATGACATTTACGATTCTGTATCTAATTAGATGATATTTTCCTTCAATCTCTTGGATTCTTTCTTGCATTGTGATATCTTATTCGTTTGAAACTATCCCTTTTTGTGCTAGATATGCTTTGTCACTTGCTGAGCTGTTTTTAGCTCACTCCGTTGTTATATAAATCTTTCAGGTGAGTTTGTCACTCTCTGAGATGTTTGAATTGGGCTGAGGCAGTGGAGAGCTATTCAGAATTATGGGCGAGTCTTGTTGGTTATTATGTTATTGTTGTATAAGCATATTTTGTATGTAATAAAATATTGTTGATGAACCGAAATAGATATACCGCGTAAAAGTGTTAGAAGATCTCTCTTATTTGAAATTTTGGAATGTTTAGTCTAGTTTACGATGATATGAACTTGTGGTAAATGGTTGGAGTTTTGATTGTATACATTACTTAGCTTGTGGATTTATAAATGTTGTTCATGTTTGTTAAGTTGGCTTGGGTTGTCATAAATGTGAATTATCGGGTGATGTGATATATGATTATAAACTGCATAGGTTTTATAGATGTGAATTTGATAGAATGTTTTTCGGTGTCCTCAAATGTGTGTTTGGATCCTGGATTGGTTTGTGTTGAAAATTTTAATATCATGGATATTTTGATGGGCGTGAAATATAGGTTCCAACCCAGTTTGAATTTCGAGCTCAAAACTGTCAATTCTCAGAATTTCGGGATCTGGCGGTTGCACCGCCTGGCAGAGCTCGAAGACTGAGCCTCTGGGCGATGCCACCTCCTGTCAGGGGCGGTTGCACCTCCTGCCAGAGCTCGAAGACCGAGCTCAAGCGGTGCCACCGCCTGACTGAGGCGGTTGCACCTCCTACCAGAGCTCGAAGACCGAGCTCAAGTGGTGCCACCTCCTGTCAGGGGCGGTTGCACCGCCTAGTCTCTCTCGGAGACTGAGCCCAGGCGGTGCCACTGCTTGGCTGGGGCGGTTCAACCGCCTGGCAGAAATCAGGGTTCGAATGGGATGATCCATTTGGCCCAATTTGGGTTTTTCAGGGGCCCAATTACCCCAAGATTAATTTAATGGGATCACCTCCCATTGTTGAATCTCGAATTTTGATGATGAAGTCAATTGTCATTTGTTATCTAATCTATATGTTGAGATAAGTGTGCAGGATTAACTACGATAGAAGAAAGACATGCGCAGGAGTTTTTTTTTTTTTTTTGGTAAGTAAAAGTAAATTGATTAAGGGGATGTAGCTCAGATGGTAGAGCGCTCGCTTAGCATGCGAGAGGTACGGGGATTGATACCCCGCATCTCCAATTTACTTATTGATTTTTACTTACCAAAAAAAAAAAGAAAAAAAAAGTAAATTGATTATGTGTAAAGTTTCTACAAATAGCTTTGTCTATACAAGTCATAGACAAAGTCAGGTAACTCATTGAGTACACATGTTGTAGACTTTAACTCCTAACTGTAGCGAACATGTTAAGATGTGCCAAGACTACCAGTGGTTACAACATTTAACATCATTGCCAAGATCTTTAGCTAATAGTAAAATTGAATTTGACAAAAATATCTCTTTCTCTTTGTGTAAAGTGCAGCAGGAGTTGTGTCGGAGTCAAGACAATGATCACATTGGGAGTTCGAGAGTTCGACGGAAGTTCGGACAGTCGTCGGAGGTTCTGCGGGAACAAATCCGAGAAGTCCATGAACTTGCCAAAGAAGCTCATTGGAACTCACCAAGTGGATCGTCGCAAGTCCAGGAGTTTGTCGGAAGTCCGCAAGAGCATCACCGAGGGTTCATTGGATGATCGACGGAAGTTTGCCAGAAGCTCGCCGGAAGAAGCGATTGACGCACCGGAGTAAGTTGCAGTAAATGTCTTACGGAATATCATAGTTAGCACAATGATTAAGTTGGAAATGTGAGGTGATCCCATTAACTTAATCTTGGGGCAATTGGGCCCTTGAAAAACCCAAATTGGGCCGAATGGATCAACCCTTCGGACCCTGATTTCTACTAGGCGGTTGAACCACCCAAGCCAGGAGGTGGCACCACCTGGGCTAAGTCTTCGAGTGAGACTAGGTGGCAACGCCTGGGCTTAGTCTCCGAGCGAGACTGGGCGGTGCAACCTCCCCTGACAGGAGGTGGCACCGCCTAGGCTCGGTCTTCGAGCTCTGGCTGAGTGATTGTCCCCAAGTCAAAAAGAGAAAATCAAATAAGAAGGCGCTCAAATCAACATGGGATAACTCGAGCACGTCCGAAGAAGTGGAGTCCAACACCGAGCAAGGTGCTCATTACGCCTTAATGGCCATCGGAGAGGAGGTAACGAATTTAATAGATACAGATTTACCATTGAATGAATTATTAAATACCTTCCATGACATATTTGATGAATGCAAGATTATTAATAGAAAATATAAATTGCTAAAAAAGGAACATGATAGTCTTACTTGTAATTTTGATAAGTTAAAAACTAAATATCATGATAGTTTAAGTTCATGCACAAAATGCCATGATCTAGAAACTCTCCAAAAGGAAAACTTGCTACTTAAGGACACCTTGAAGAAATTCGAGGTTGGTAGCAAGTCATTGAACATGATCCTTGCAAACAAGGGTCACGTTCCCAAAAGAAGTGGAATCGGATTTGTGAGAAGTCCTCACCAAAATCCAACCACCTTCATAAAAGGCCCCATCTTACATGTTCGACACCAAAGCAAATGCAACTTTTGTTACAAACTTGGACACAAAACGTATTATTGTCCATTCAAGAAAATTAGTCCGAACAAATTAATTTGGGTTCCTAAAGGAACCATGATAAATTCTATGCAATATTATAAACAATGTTGATCTATTTTTGAGACACCCAAAAGCAAATGGGTACCTAAAAATCTTCCTTTCTTGTAGAAACCTATACCATCGCAAGCTAGGAGCAAGAGATGGTACGTTGATAGTGGATGCTCAAGGCATATGACCAGAGATCCATCTCATTTCTCTAAGCTCACTAGCATAGACGAAGGCTATGTCACCTTCGGAGACAACAACAAGGGTAAAATCATTGGCAAAGGAACCATAGGTAACAAATCCAACTTCTTTATCGAAGATGTTTTGTTAGTTAATGGTTTAAAACATAACCTCTTGAGCATTAGTCAATTATGTGATAAAGGATATATTGTCAGATTCGAATCTAATACTTGCATCATTGGAAAACCACACAAAAACACATCTATGATTGCATTAAAATAAAATAACATATACACTATTGACATCAATGATTTGTATAATGAAATGTGTTTTTCGGTTTTGAATGAAGATGCTTGGCTATGGCATAGAAGATTAGGGCATGCTAGCATGAAACTAATCACTCAAATATCATCTAAAGAACTTGTAAGAGGAATTCCTCATATCAAGTTCATCAAAGATAATGTATGTGATGCTTGCCAATTAGGTAAACAAATTAAGGGCAGTTTCAAATCTAAGAATCAAATAAATAAGCACCTCTAGGCCCTTACAATTGATCCATATGGACTTATTCGGACCAATCTCTACATCAAGCCTAGGAGGTAGCAAATACGCCTTCGTCATTGTGGATGACTATAGCAGATACACATGGACTTACTTCTTAAAATAGAAAAATGAATGCTTTAGATATTTTACCAAGTTTTGTAAACTTGTTCAGAATGAGAAGTGTTCTATGATTTTGTCAATCAGAAGTGATCACGGTGGTGAATTTCAAAACCATGATTTCCAAGAATTTTGTGAACTCAATGGATACAACCATAATTTCTCTACTCCTAGAAATCCTCAACAAAATGGAGTAGTAGAAAGAAAAAATCGAAATTTACAAGAAATGACAAGAACCATGTTGAATGAACATAGCCTACCCAAATATTTTTGGGCCGAAGCCGTAAATACTACATGCTATATTTTGAATAGAGTTCTAGTAAGACCCTTATTCACCAAAACTCCCTATGAGTTATGGAACAACAAAAAACCCAATGTTTCATATTTTAAAGTCTTTGGGTGTAAGTGCTTTATCTTGAATGAAAAAGATAACTTAGAAAATTTTGATGCTAAATCCGATGAAGGAATCTTTCTTGGTTATTCTTCGATTTCTAAAGCTTTTCGTATCTTCAACAAAAGAACTTTAATGAGATTTTCGAAATCAGGAAAAATGATTTTGATGATGATATTAATTTTGATTCCTTGAATTTAAATGAAACCCCATCTCCAACTAGCAACTTGAATGCATCCACTTTCGAAACATCCTTACCCAAGGATTGGAAGTAAGTAGATGCTCATCCTAAGGAGCTAATCTTAGGAGACACATCAAAGGGGGTTCAAACACGTTCTTCTCTTAAAAATTTTTGTTCAAACGCCGCTTTTCTCTCCCAAATTGAACCCAAATATGTTGACGAAGCCATGAAAGATGATTCATGGATTATCGCAATGCAAGATGAATTAAATCAATTTGAGAGAAATGAGGTGTGGAAGCTTGTTCCTAGACCAAATGACCATTTAGTTATTAGTGCTAAATGGGTTTTTAGAAACAAGCAAGATGAATATGGTATCATGGTTAGAAACAAGGCTAGATTAGTGGCCAAAGGTTTCAACCAAGAAGAATGTATCGATTACGAAGAAACCTTCGCTCTTGTGGCTCGATTAGAAGCCATACGGATGCTCCTTACCTACGCTAGCAGTAATAATTTTAAGTTATTTCAAATAGATGTTAAAAGCGCTTTTCTTAATGGCTTTATTTCCGAAGAAGTCTATGTTGAACAACCTCCTGGATTTGAAAATAATAGCCTCCCTAATCATGTGTTTAGATTAACTAAAGCTCTCTATGGTTTAAAACAAGCTCCGAGGGCTTGGTATGAGAGACTTAGTTCTTTTCTTATTAAAAATAATTTCATAAAAGGCAAGGTTGATACTACATTGTTCATCAAGAATTTTGAAAATAATTTTCTCATTGTTCAGATTTATGTTGATAATATTATCTTTGGTTCTACGAATGAATCTTTTTGTGAATCTTTGCTAAAATTATGAGTCTTGAATTCGAAATGAGTTTAATGGGATAATTAACATTCTTCTTAGGCTTACAAATCAAACAACTAAGCAATGGCATCTTTATTAGTCAAACTAAATATGCTATGAATTTGCTGAAAAAGTTTAATATGAATAACTCAAAAGCTATTAACACTCCTATGAGCACCTCCACTAAGTTAGAAATTGATGAAAGTGGAGAAAGCTTCGATCAAAAACCTTATAGGCGTATGATAGGAAGTTTACTTTACCTCACTGCAACTAGACCAGATATCATATTCAGTGTAGGACTTTGTGCTAGATTTCAATCAAACCCTAAGATATCTCATCTCAAAGCAGTTAAAAGAATACTTAGATATCTTAATGGTACCACAAATCTAGGATTATGGTACCCAAAATCAGAGAATCTTGAGATAATTGCTTATGCTGATGCGGACTTTGCTGGCTGTAGGCTAGATAGAAAAAGTACATCAGGAACATGTCAATTTTTAGGACATGCCCTTTTTTCTTGGTCTTATAAGAAACAAAACTCGGTTGCACTATCAACAACCGAAGCTGAATATATTGCAGCAAGTGCATGCTGTGCACAAGTTGTATGGATGAAAAACACCTTAGAAGATTATAAAATTCATCTTAAAAATATTCCTATTAAATGTGATAACACAAGTGCAATATGCTTAACGAAAAATCCTATACAACACTCAAGAACAAAACATATTGATATTAGACATCACTTTATACGAGATCATGTTACTAATCATGATGTAATCATAGAATTCATTGATACTAAACACCATAAGAAAAACCTAAGTGTTTGCTTTGGGTTTAAATCCACACTCAATTAAATAGTTTGGGCTTATAGTTTCTTTTGTACGTGGATGTAGGTCAAAGTCAATTGACTGAACCACGTAAATATGATATTCTTGTCGCTTTTATCTTTTCCGTTTTATTGTCTTTGTTGGGTTGTTAAAATTATCCTTTAGTAAATTTTCTGGGGCGCAATCCATCCAAAGTCGTAGGATGAATACCTTACTACCTTTTACTAATGAAGATAACATGCTGGAATGTTCGCGGACTTAATAAGTCGGAGAAATGTCGGGAGCTCAACAGAATAATCAAGTCTGCCGCATGTGATATTGTTATTCTAGTGGAAACGAAAATTAAACAATCGCGCGTTCAAGCTCAAAAGAATTTAATATGGCCGGACGCAGAACTGTTTACCAATGACTCAAATGAAACTTTTGGTAGAATATGGGTCTTATGGAATCCTAACTCTATTAATGCTTGGTTTATTTCTGCTACTGATCAATTCATTCATCTTAAGGTAGAGGATAAAAAGAATGGCTGTCAATTCAATTTCACTGGTATATATGCTTCAAACAGTATGCAAGAAAGAAATACACTTTGGTCTGACCTGACTAATATTGTAAATGGCTATCTCAATGTACCTTGGATTGTTCTTGGAGACTTTAATACTGTTCGGTACACAAATGAAAAAGTGGGGGGTAGACAACTTTCAGAAAGTCAGCTTCAAAGTTTTAATGATTACATTGACACTGCAGCATTGTTTGATATGAAATCTGTGGGTAATTGGCTCTCCTGGAGTAATCAAGGTGCTGCTAACAGAAAAATAATGGCTCGACTTGATAGGTGTTTGATTAACCATGAATGGTTAACAGTTTACCCAGATTCACTTCTTGAGTATAGTGCTCCTTTGTTTTCTGACCATTCTTTAATGTATATACACGCAGAAAAAGCGACACCAAGAGGCAAGAAACCGTTTAGATTCTTTAGTTTCTATCAAAAGCAGGACGACTCGAACTCATCCGTTCGGTATTGCACTCCTACTCTATATATTGGTGTAATGCATTTCTTCTGCCTGCTGGACTTCTCCAAGATATTGAACGGTTATTAATGAACTTCTTCTGGAATGGCACAAATGATAAGGCAATGCATATGGTAAATTGTGATAGTATTTGCAAACCGAAAGATGAAGGGGGGCTAAATTTGAGAAATACTAGAGATTGGAATCAAGCATGTTTGGTACAGCAATTGTGGGATCTTTTGCAAAACAAATGTTCCTTATGGTCACATTGGGTTTCTGCTAAGTATCTCTCAAAGGAATCAATATGGGAAATTTAAACAAGAACATACCACTCTGCAGCTTGGAAAGGAATTTTAAAGGCAAGGAATTGGCTAATCAAACACATTTCGTATGCAATCTCTTCTGGAACTAGTACTAATATGTGGTACGATCCTTGGGTGAATGGGAAGAGTATATTTCAATTATATGGCGACAGAATACGAAAAGATCTTGGGGCTCCCAAAGATTGGAAGGTTTCCGAGTTCATCGCTAACGGTACTTGGTGTCTCCCTAATCCTATTTCTCCTGAAATGTTATCACTTTGGCCGACTATCATAGCTATTCGAATCAGGAACAACTCTTCAGATATACTTATTTGGCCTCATGACAATGGTAAATTTAGTGCCACATCCGCATGGAATCAAATTAGGCAAAGAAATAACAAGTGGGTCCCAAGCAGTTGGATATGGGATCGACCGGGATCACAAAGACACTCCTTATGTACATGGCAGGCCCTTCTCAATAAACTACCTACAATAGACAATATGAAAAGAAGAGGTATCTATCATGTTAACCGATGCTCCCTTTGTTTGCAACAAGAAGAAACTGTTGACCACCTCTATCTTGCTTGTGATTATACAAAATGGATATGGAAGGAGATTCTCCAGCGATTTGAACTCAATAGACTGCCGCAACCAAACTTGCACCAAGAATTAGGCGACCTTATGCAATGTTTCTCAAGAAAAGGGCCTCTTACACAACTGGCAAAGGTTATTTTCAGATGTGCTATTTGGTGGATGTGGAAGGAGAGATGTAATAGAATCTTTGAATGTCAACACACAAACAATGCTCAGCTCTTGAAAGAGATTATTAGAGACTCAAGATCCTGTATGGAGCATGAACTCAAAACCGAGCACTTCACCCGAAAAGAAAAAGATATTTTTATCAAATTTAATTTTGCTATTAGCTAAAGATCTTGGGAATGATGCCAAATAATGTACCCAAAGGTAGTTATAGTCTGCAGCATATGTAGTCATAACTATCGCATTAGCACTCTATGAGTTACTTGGCTTTGTCTATGACTTGTATATTTTTTTTGGTAAGTAAAAGTAAAATTCATTATGTGTAAAGTTTCTACAAATAGCTTTATCTATACAAGTCATAGACAAAGCCAAGTAACTCATAGAGTGCTAATGCGATAGTTATGACTACACATGCTGTAGACTATAACTATCTGTGGGTACATTATTTGGCATCATTCCCAAGATCTTTAGCTAATAGCAAAATTAAATTTGATAAAAATATCTTTTTCTCTTCGGGTGAAGTGCTCGGTTTTGAGTTCATGCTCCATACAGGATCTTGAGTCTCTAATAATCTCTTTCAAGAGCTGAGCATTGTTTGTGTGTTGACATTCAAAGATTCTATTACATCTCTCCTTCCACATCCACCAAATAGCACATCTGAAAATAACCTTTGCCAGTTGTGTAAGAGGCCCTTTTCTTGAGAAACATTGCAAAAGGTCGCCTAGTTCTTGGTGCAAGTTTGGTTGCGGCAGTCTATTGAGTTTAAATCGCTGGAGAATCTCCTTCCATATCCATTTTGTATAATCACAAGCAAAATAGAGGTGGTCAACAGTTTCTTCTTGTTGCAGACAAAGGGAGCATCGGTTAACATGATAGATACCTCTTCTTTTCATATTGTCTATTGTAGGTAGTTTATTGAGAAGGGCCTGCCATGTACATAAGGAGTGTCTTTGTGATCCCGGTCGATCCCATGTCCAACTGCTTGGGACTCACTTGTTATTTCTTTGCCTAATTTGATTCCATGCGGATGTGGCACTAAATTTACCATTGTCATGAGGCCAAATAAGTATATCTGAAGAGTTGTTCCTGATTCGAATAGCTATGATAGTCGGCCAAAGTGATAACATTTCAGGAGAAATAGGATTAGGGAGACACCAAGTACCGTTAGCGATGAACTCGGAAACCTTCCAATCTTTGGGAGCCCCAAGATCTTTTCATATTCTGTCACCATATAATTGAAATATACTCTTCCCATTCACCCAAGGATCGTACCACATATTAGTACTAGTTCCAGAAGAGATTGCATACGAAATGTGTTTGATTAGCCAATTCCTTGCCTTTAAAATTCCTTTCCAAGCTGCAGAGTGGTATGTTCTTGTTGAAATTTCCCATATTGATTCCTTTGAGAGATACTTAGCAGAAACCCAATGTGACCATAAGGAACATTTGTTTTGCAAAAGATCCCACAATTGCTGTACCAAACATGCTTGATTCCAATCTCTAGTATTTATTAAATTTAGCCCCCCTTCATCTTTCGGTTTGCAAATACTATCCCAATTTACCATATGCATTGCCTTATCATTTGTGCCATTCCAGAAGAAGTTCATTAATAACCGATCAATATCTTGGAGAAGTCCAGCAGGCAGAAGAATGAATGCCTGTGGATATGAGCGGGAGACCCAAATAAGGAACTGGCAAGCTTCCTTCACTAACCCCCAAAGTTTGTGAAATAAAGACCTTATCCTCAACGTAAGGGCTCATATATACTTTACTTTTCGCATGATTTAACTGAAGTCCAGAAACCATACCAAAGTCATTCATAATAGTAGCCAGGTTCTTTACGGAAGTTGGTTCATTTTGGAGAAAGATAAGTAAGTCATCTGCAAATGTTATATGTGATATATGAACAGAACCAGCACTGGGTACCTTAATGCTGTCATTTAAGACTGCGTGTTCCAACATACAGCTAAGTCCTTCCATCGCAATAGTAAAGAGATACGGAGAGAGTGGATCACCTTGTCGGATGTCATTCGTGCTCCCAAAAAAACCAATAGGTGAGCCATTAAAGAGTACCGAAAACTTTGGAGTTTCTAGGCAAGATTGAATCCAATTAATCCATTGCTGTGGGAAGTTCATATCAAGGAGCATCTTATAGATAAATTTCCTATTAACTGAATCAAAGGCTTTCCTTAGATCAGCTTTAATGCAGATTTTTGTCCCTCTTGCTTTTGAATGCAAATCTTTGACCAAGTCATTAGCAAGCAAAATGTTATGATGTATACTTCTCCCTTTGATGAAAGCAGCTTGATTTGGGCTAATGATCTTGTGTAATACCTTTTGCATTCTATTTGCCAATACTTTGGAGATGATCTTGTATATAAAGTTGCATAATGATATGGGTCGATAGTTCTCTAGTGAATCAGCCCCTGCATTCTTCGGAATTAAAGAAATAAAAGTGCAATTCATCTCTCTAAGAATATGACCTGAAGAGAAAAAATGTTGGCAAGCTTTGATCACATCATTTCCAATAATAGACCAAGCTGTTTGGTAAAATTCAGCTGGAAATCCATCTGGACCTGGGCTTTTGTGCTTTGGTGACTTAAAGACAACACATACAATTTCGTCATCTGTAATTGGGGCATTGAGGATTGAAATAGCTTCCGAATCAAGTTTTCTAGTCGGCTCCACATGAATGTTATTAGGTTTCCCAGCTTGATTGAGTAAGGAATAAAAAAATTGCTCTGTGTGTGCTTTAACCTCATCTAAATTCTCAATAAGATTATCATCTTTGTCTCTGCATTTGCTGATACGGTTAACAGCCCTTCGAGTAGCAATTGAAGCATAGAAAAATTTAGTATTGGAATCCCCTAGTGTAAGCCAATGCTGTCGAGACTTCTGCTTTGTAAAACTTTCCTCCTGTTTTAAGGATTGCATGAAGTTATTTCTGGCTTCCGTCTCTTTGTAGATAATATTTTCATCATTTGGCTGAAGTTGCAGCTCATGTTGCAATGACATTAGTTCCTTTCTGCAAAATTGAACTCTGGTGGTAATATTGCCAAAGGTATTTGTATTCCACTCCTTTAGTGCTGCTTTACAAGCTTTGAGCTTTTGACATAAGATGTAAGGGGGAGATCCATGCACATTAACATTCCAAGCAGATCTGATAACATCAAGAAATTGAGGATGAGTACTCCACATGTTAAAGAATCTAAACGGTTTCGTGCCTCTTGGTGTCGCTTTTTCTGCGTGTATATATATTAAAGAATGGTCAGAAAACAAAGGAGCACCATACTCAAGAAGTGAATCTGGGTAAACTGTTAACCATTCATTTTTTTTTTTTTTAGTAAGTAAAAGTAAAATTCATTATGTGTAAAGTGTTTACAAATAGCTTTATCTATACAAGTCATAGACAAAGCCAAGTAACTCATAGAGTGCTAATGCGATAGTTATGACTACACATGCTGTAGACTATAACTATCTGTGGGTACATTATTTGGCATCATTCCCAAGATCTTTAGCTAATAGCAAAATTAAATTTGATAAAAATATCTTTTTCTCTTCGGGTGAAGTGCTCGGTTTTGAGTTCATGCTCCATACAGGATCTTGAGTCTCTAATAATCTCTTTCAAGAGCTGAGCATTGTTTGTGTGTTGACATTCAAAGATTCTATTACATCTCTCCTTCCACATCCACCAAATAGCACATCTGAAAATAACCTTTGCCAGTTGTGTAAGAGGCCCTTTTCTTGAGAAACATTGCATAAGGTCGCCTAGTTCTTGGTGCAAGTTTGGTTGCGGCAGTCTATTGAGTTCAAATCGCTGGAGAATCTCCTTCCATATCCATTTTGTATAATCACAAGCAAAATAGAGGTGGTCAACAGTTTCTTCTTGTTGCAAACAAAGGGAGCATCGGTTAACATGATAGATACCTCTTCTTTTCATATTGTCTATTGTAGGTAGTTTATTGAGAAGGGCCTGCCATGTACATAAGGAGTGTCTTTGTGATCCCGGTCGATCCCATGTCCAACTGCTTGGGACCCACTTGTTATTTCTTTGCCTAATTTGATTCCATGCGGATGTGGCACTAAATTTACTATTGTCATGAGGCCAAATAAGTATATCTGAAGAGTTGTTCCTGATTCGAATAGCTATGATAGTCGGCCAAAGTGATAACATTTCAGGAGAAATAGGATTAGGGAGACACCAAGTACCGTTAGCGATGAACTCGGAAACCTTCCAATCTTTGGGAGCCCCAAGATCTTTTCGTATTCTGTCGCCATATAATTGAAATATACTCTTCCCATTCACCCAAGGATCGTACCACATATTAGTACTAGTTCCAGAAGAGATTGCATACGAAATGTGTTTGATTAGCCAATTCCTTGCCTTTAAAATTCCTTTCCAAGCTGCAGAGTGGTATGTTCTTGTTGAAATTTCCCATATTGATTCCTTTGAGAGATACTTAGCAGAAACCTAATGTGACCATAAGGAACATTTGTTTTGCAAAAGATCCCACAATTGCTGTACCAAACATGCTTGATTCCAATCTCTAGTATTTCTCAAATTTAGCCCCCCTTCATCTTTCGGTTTGCAAATACTATCCCAATTTACCATATGCATTGCCTTATCATTTGTGTCATTCCAGAAGAAGTTCATTAATAACCGTTCAATATCTTGGAGAAGTCCAGCAGGCAGAAGAAATGCATTACACCAATATATAGAGTAGGAGTGCAATACCGAACAGATGAGTTCGAGTCGTCCTGCTTTTGATAGAAACCTATTTTTCCAAGAAGAAATTCTATTCTTTATTTTTTGCAAGATAGGTTGACAGTGGGTTTTGTGAATGCCTGTGGATATGAGCGGGAGACCCAAATAAGGAACTGGCAAGCTTCCTTCACTAACCCCCAAAGTTTGTGAAATAAAGACCTTATCCTCAACGTAAGGGCTCATATATACTTTACTTTTCGCATGATTTAACTGAAGTCCAGAAACCATACCAAAGTCATTCATAATAGTAGCCAGGTTCTTTACTGAAGTTGGTTCATTTTGGAGAAAGATAAGTAAGTCATCTGCAAATGTTATATGTGATAAATGAACAGAACCAGCACTGGGTACCTTAATGCTGTCATTTAAGACTGCGTGTTCCAACATACAGCTAAGTCCTTCCATCGCAATAGTAAAGAGATACGGAGAGAGTGGATCACCTTGTCGGATGCCATTCGTGCTCCCAAAAAAACCAATAGGTGAGCCATTAAAGAGTATCGAAAACTTTGGAGTTTCTAGGCAAGATTGAATCCAATTAATCCATTGCTGTGGGAAGTTCATATCAAGGAGCATCTTATAGATAAATTTCCTATTAACTGAATCAAAGGCTTTCCTTAGATCAGCTTTAATGCAGATTTTTGTCCCTCTTGCTTTTGAATGCAAATCTTTGACCAAGTCATTAGCAAGCAAAATGTTATGATGTATACTTCTCCCTTTGATGAAAGCAGCTTGATTTGGGCTAATGATCTTGTGTAATACCTTTTGCATTCTATTTGCCAATACTTTGGAGATGATCTTGTATATAAAGTTGCATAATGATATGGGTCGATAGTTCTCTAGTGAATCAGCCCCTGCATTCTTCGGAATTAAAGAAATAAAAGTGCAATTCATCTCTCTAAGAATATGACCTGAAGAGAAAAAATGTTGGCAAGCTTTGATCACATCATTTCCAATAATAGACCAAGCAGTTTGGTAAAATTCAGCTGGAAATCCATCTGGACCTGGGCTTTTGTGCTTTGGTGACTTAAAGACAACACATACAATTTCGTCATCTGTAATTGGGGCATTGAGGATTGAAATAGCTTCCGAATCAAGTTTTCTAGTCGGCTCCACATGAATGTTATTTGGTTTCCCAGCTTGATTGAGTAAGGAATAAAAAAATTGCTCTGTGTGTGCTTTAACCTCATCTAAATTCTCAATAAGATTATCATCTTTGTCTCTGCATTTGCTGATACGGTTAACAGCCCTTCGAGTAGCAATTGAAGCATAGAAAAATTTAGTATTGGAATCCCCTAGTGTAAGCCAATGCTGTCGAGACTTCTGCTTTGCAAAACTTTCCTCCTGTTTTAAGGCTTGCATGAAGTTATTTCTGGCTTCCGTCTCTTTGTAGATAATATTTTCATCATTTGGCTGAAGTTGCAGCTCATGTTGCAATGACATTAGTTCCTTTCTGCAAAATTGAACTCTGGTGGTAATATTGCCAAAGGTATTTGTATTCCACTCCTTTAGTGCTGCTTTACAGGCTTTGAGCTTTTGACATAAGATGTAAGGGGGAGATCCATGCACATTAACATTCCAAGCAGATCTGATAACATCAAGAAATTGAGGATGAGTACTCCACATGTTAAAGAATCTAAACGGTTTCTTGCCTCTTGGTGTCGCTTTTTCTGCGTGTATATACATTAAAGAATGGTCAGAAAACAAAGGAGCACCATACTCAAGAAGTGAATCTGGGTAAACTGTTAACCATTCATGGTTAATCAAACACCTATCAAGTCAAGCCATTATTTTTCTGTTAGCAGCACCTTGATTACTCCAGGAGAGCCAATTACCCACAGATTTCATATCAAACAATGCTGCAGTGTCAATGTAATCATTAAAACTTTGAAGCTGACTTTCTGAAAGTTGTCTACCCCCCACTTTTTCATTTGTGTACCGAACAATATTAAAGTCTCCAAGAACAATCCAAGGTACATTGAGACAGCCATTTACAATATTAGTCAGGACAGACCAAAGAGTATTTCTTTCTTGCATACTGTTTGAAGCATATATACCAGTGAAATTGAATTGACAGCCATTCTTTTTATCCTCTACCTTAAGATGAATGAATTGATCAGTAGCAGAAATAAACCAAGCATTAATAGAGTTAGGATTCCATAAGACCCATATTCTACCAAAAGTTTCATTTGAGTCATTGGTAAACAGTTCTGCGTCCGGCCATATTAAATTCTTTTGAGCTTGAACGCGTGATTGTTTAATTTTCGTTTCCACTAGAATAACAATATCACATGCGGTAGACTTGATTATTCTGTTGAGCTCCTGACATTTCTCCGACTTATTAAGTCCGCGAACATTCCAGCATGTTATCTTCATTAGTAATAAACAAATGAAAAGGTAGTAAGGTATTCATCCTACGACTTTGGATGGATTGTACCATCCTTTTTCTTATCCTTCGGTTTTGTATTTTCTTCCCGCACAATATCCTTACCTTTTATGGCTTTATTCCTATATTTATCCACTTCATCTACAGCTTGCAGATTTTTAAACTTTAAAGTACCTTGAATCATGTGGTCTTGATTGGCAGGGTTTGTTGAAGCTCGATAAGATTGTTGCAGCACAATATCCTGGATAGTACTTGTTGGAGCAGCGTGGCTAGAGAGGTTTGTTGGGGCATGAGTTTGTTGAGTCGGAATATCCTTGTTGGCGATGTTTGTTGTGGCCTGAGTTTGTTGAGGAAGAATATCGTTGCTGGCGAGATTTGCTTGGGCCTGAGTTCGTTGAGCTATTGTGGATGGATCCGATGATATTAGAAGAGATGAAGTTCCTGACTTATGTTTCTCCTGTCCACTAGTACCATGGGAAACCTCTGTTGTGGAAGGCTCTGACATTATAGGAAGAGATAAAGTTTTGGAATTGTCCTTCTGTCCGAGGTGCTTTCTTTGCGAGTCGGAATGCTCAATAGTTTTCGCCACCATCGGTGCTACTGCCATTAGAGAAGAATCACTTTGTTGCTGAGGTGGTTGACGTGGTCGATAGACCTTTGTGGTTGGTTGTGGGGTTTGCTGACAAGCTCCATTTGCATGACCAAAAGATAAGCAACGCTGACATCGTTGTGGCTTCCAGGAATATGAGACATGTACCTTCCGAGTGTTCCCATCAAGATCGCGATAGAAAACTTCATTAGGAAGATCTTCATCGGAAGAAACCAGCACACATGCTCGTGCAAATGCTAATCTCGTCTGAGCTGCTGTTGCTTTGTCGATGTAGAGTGGCTGTCCCAGAGTGCTGCATAACTTTGCAATAAAACGTCGACTCCAAAGATGTAGAGGCAGTCCTTGAAAGGATACCCATAATGGAATAGACTGTAGGCTATCTAACTCCAAACGGACATCAGGAGACCAACGTCGTAAAATCATTGGATGACCGCGGATAGTCCAGAATCCTTCGAGGATTCGTTGCAAATCTTCTTCAGAGTATAGCTTGCAAACAAAGAATCCGTTCTCCAGCATATGAAGATCAAATGACGATATTCCCCATCGAGTTTTGATAAATGAGGATAATGGGAAATAAGATGTTTTGAGACCTACCACATAGCCAACAATCGCCATTGACCATGTCTCAATAAGCTCTGCTGAATCAGCAGTCTCGTATACAGCAATCTTCTTATCAGCCTGAACTTCTGGCGTAATGAATTCCAAGCTTAGATCTGGACTTCCAACCGGAGCCTTGAATAGGCTAGTCCAAGGCCGAGGGTCATTGGAAATTAGAGCAGGCTGCCGCGATCTAGAGCGCGACCTGCTTCGATGCTGCTTCATCGAAGGAGTTTCTCTCTGGAGAGGATATGGTGGAGGAGCAACTTGAGGGATAACGGTAGGGAGTCTTGCCATCGTTTCTACCCTCCCGCCACCGTCGCCAGCCCTAGGGGCCGTCGATGCCATGTTTGATCCCTCTTCTGGTCACCGCTACAGAATCGTCACCATAGGGAAAAGTCACCGCTGCAGAATTTCAGATCGTCGCTACAGTACCGTCGCCCTAGATCTGGTCGCCGCTGCAGTGTCGTCGCCGCTACAGTACCGTCGAATCAGATCTGGTCGCGCTGCAGTGTCGTCGGCGCTACAGTACGTCGACCTAGATCTGGATCTGGTCGCCGCTGCAGTGTCGCCGCCGCTACAGTACCGTCGACCTAGATCTGGTCGCCGCTGCAGTATCGTCGCCGCTACAGTACCGTCGACCTAGATCTGGTCGCCGCTGCAGTGTCGTCGCCGCTACAGTAACGTCGACCCAGATCTGGTCGCCGCTGCAGTGTCGTCGGCGCTACAGTACGTCGACCTAGATCTAGATCTGGTCGTGTCGCCCTAGATCTGGTCGCCGCTGTAGTGTCGCCGCCGCTACAGTAACGTCGACCCAGATCTGGTCGCCGCTGCAGTGTCGCCGCCGCTACAGTATCGTCGCCCTAGATCTGGTCGCCGCTACAGTGTCGCTGCAGTGTCGCCGCCGCTACAGTACGTCGACAAGACTCGTCGGAAAGCTCGCCGGAACAAGACTCGATGTTCGCAGTTGAAAACTTGCTTAGGATGTTTTTTTTCACTGTATGGATTGACTATCTTCCTATCATACCAGTATGGATTGGTATATAACAAATGATTACTGTTAACCATTCATGGTTAATCAAACACCTATCAAGTCGAGCCATTATTTTTCTGTTAGCAGCACCTTGATTACTTCATATCAAACAATGCTGCAGTGTCAATGTAATCATTAAAACTTTGAAGCTGACTTTCTGAAAGTTGTCTACCCCCCACTTTTTCATTTGTGTACCGAACAGTATTAAAGTCTCCAAGAACAATCCAAGGTACATTGAGACAGCCATTTACAATATTAGTCAGGTCAGACCAAAGAGTATTTCTTTCTTGCATACTGTTTGAAGCATATATACCAGTGAAATTGAATTGACAGCCATTCTTTTTATCCTCTACCTTAAGATGAATGAATTGATCAGTAGCAGAAATAAACCAAGCATTAATAGAGTGAGGATTCCATAAGACCCATATTCTACCAAAAGTTTCATTTGAGTCATTGGTAAACAGTTCTGCATCCGGCCATATTAAATTCTTTTGAGCTTGAACGCGCGATTGTTTAATTTTCGTTTCCACTAGAATAACAATATCACATGCGGCAGACTTGATTATTCTGTTGAGCTCCCGACATTTCTCCGACTTATTAAGTCCGTGAACATTCCAGCATGTTATCTTCATTAGTAATAAACAAATGAAAAGGTAGTAAGGTATTCATCCTACGACTTTGGATGGATTGTACCATCCTTTTTCTTATCCTTCGGTTTTGTATTTTCTTCCCGCACAATATCCTTACCTTTTATGGCTTTATTCCTATATTTATCCACTTCATCTACAGCTTGCAGATTTTTAAACTTTAAAGTACCTTGAATCATGTGGTCTTGATTGGCAGGGTTTGTTGAAGCTCGATAAGATTGTTGCAGCACAATATCCTGGATAGTACTTGTTGGAGCAGCGTGGCTAGAGTGGTTTGTTGGGGCATGAGTTTGTTGAGTCGGAATATCCTTGTTGGCGATGTTTGTTGTGGCCTAAGTTTGTTGAGGAAGAATATCGTTGCTGGCGAGATTTGCTTGGGCCTGAGTTCGTTGAGCTATTGTGGATGGATCCGATGATATTAGAAGAGATGAAGTTCCTGACTTATGTTTCTCCTGTCCACTAGTACCATGGGAAACCTCTGTTGTGGAAGGCTCTGACATTATAGGAAGAGATAAAGTTTTGGAATTGTCCCTCTGTCCGCGGTGCTTTCCTTGCGAGTCGGAATGCTCAATAGTTTTCGCCACCATCGGTGCTACTGCCATTAGAGAAGAATCACTTTGTTGCTGAGGTGCTTGACGTGGTCGATAGACCTTTGTGGTTGGTTGTGGGGTTTGCTGACAAGCTCCATTTGCATGACCAAAAGATAAGCAACGCTGACATCGTTGTGGCTTCCAGGAATATGAGACATGTACCTTCCGAGTGTTCCCGTCAAGATCGCGATAGAAAACTTCATTAGGAAGATCTTCATCGGAAGAAACCAGCACACATGCTGGTGCAAATGCTAATCTCGTCTGAGCTGCTGTTGCTTTGTCGATGTAGAGTGGCTGTCCCAGAGTGCTGCATAACTTTGTAATAAAACGTCGACTCCAAAGATGTAGAGGCAGTCCTTGAAAGGATACCCATAATGGAATAGACTGTAGGCTATCTAACTCCAAACGGACATCAGGAGACCAACGTCGTAAAATCATTGGATGACCGCGGATAGTCCAGAATCCTTCGAGGATTCGTTGCAAATCTTCTTCAGAGTATAGCTTGCAAACAAAGAATCCGTTCTCCAGCATATGAAGATCAAATGACGATATTCCCCATCGAGTTTTGATAAATGAGGATAATGGGAAATAAGATGTTTTGAGACCTACCACATAGCCAACAATCGCCATTGACCATGTCTCAATAAGCTCTGCTGAATCAGCAGTCTCGTATACAGCAATCTTCTTATCAACCTGAACTTCTGGCGTAATGAATTCCAAGCTTAGATCTGGACTTCCAACCGGAGCCTTAAATAGGCTAGTCCAAGGCCGAGGGTCATTGGAAATTAGAGCAGGCTGCCGCGATCTAGAGCGCGACCTGCTTCGATGCTGCTTCATCGAAGGAGTTTCTCTCTGGAGAGGATATGGTGGAGGAGCAACTTGAGGGATAACGGTAGGGAGTCTAACCCTCCCGCCACCATCGCCAGCCCTAGGGGCCGTCGATGCCATGTTTGATCCCTCTTCTGGTCACCGCTACAGAATCGTCACCATAGGGAAAAGTCACCGCTGTAGAATTTCAGATCGTCGCTACAGTACCGTCGCCCTAGATCTGGTCGCCGCTGCAGTGTCGTCTCCGCTACAGTACCGTCGAATCAGATCTGGTCGCGCTACAGTGTCGTCGGTGCTATAGTACGTCGACCCAGATCTGGTCGCCGCTACAGTGTTGTCGGCGCTACAGTATGTCGACCTAGATCTAGATCTGGTCGTGTCGCCCTAGATCTGGTCGCCGCTGCAGTGTCGCCGCCGCTACAGTAACGTCGACCCAGATCTGGTCGCCGCTGCAGTGTCGCCGCCGCTACAGTACCGTCGCCCTAGATCTGGTCGCCGCTGCAGTATCGTCGCCGCTACAGTACCGTCGGATGCGGCGCTGCAGTGTCGCCGCTGCGAATTTGGATGAGTTTCCTCTAACCGTGTCTATGACTTGTATAGATAAAGCTATTTGTAGAAACTTTACACATAATGAATTTTACTTTTACTTACCAAAAAAAAAAAAAATGTGAATTATCGAGTGATGTGATATGTGATTATAAACTGCATAGGTTTTATAGATGTAAATTTGATAGAATGTTTTTCAGTGTCCTCAAATGTTAGTTTGGATCCTGGATGGATTTGTGATGAAAAATTTTAATATTATGGATATTTTGAGGGGCGTGACAGAGGTGGTATCAAAGCATGGTTTGAGGATCACTGGAATATTTGATATGTTGACGTGCAAAATATATTAAGGTCTAGTGAACTATAGTGGTCGGTGGAAATTTTCTTTGATGCATTTTAGGAATCTGGGATGATGAGGACATTTGGTACTCCTATTTCATCTTATTTTGATTAATTAAGTGGGATTGATGGGGTAATCGGGGATATCGAATCAGAGTGGCACAGCAGAAGCATGGTGCACCTAATCCATTGGTGGTAGAAAAATGGATGATGCGAATAGAGAAGATATTTGATGTTCAAAATTGTTCCGATGATCAAACGATTTCTTTTGCCACCTTATATTGGAAGTAGAGGCTGATCATTAATGGGAACAATGAAAAAAAAAAAAAAATTTTGAAGATCAATGACAAGAATGATAAGGACAAGTTTACCAAAAAAAATATGATTGGAAATCAATTAGAAAGTGATAACAAAAGGGTCAAGACATTTCGATTTGAAAAGGAAAGTCACCACAAAAGACTCAATCATGTGTGAATTACAAGTTAAATTATGAAACAAGTTTGTGTTGGTGGGTGACTAGAGTCTATTTTGCTTGTATAAAGTTGGATCATAAAATAAAAGACTGTCCTTTGAACAAGAAGAAAGAGTCACTGCCTCATAAATCATCAGCCCATGTCAGAGTGTATGCTATCACTGAATATGATTCTAAGACTTCTGAATTAGTGGTCGAAGGTATTATGCATGTTTATGAAAGAATGCAAATATTTGTTTGAACATGGGTTCTATCTATGATTTGATTCGTAACATGTTGCCTATCACTTGGGTATTCAACCTAAACCACTGTATTATGTGATATATGTAAAATATGATCATTGGAGATTCTTTGATAACGAACTTGAATCTGGTCCTCTTGTCTGATTTTTATTGGAGAACTTGAACTTTTTGTTGATTTAGTTCTCCTAGAGATTTGGAGTTTTGATATTATACTTGGTATGGATTGACTATCTTCCTATCATACCAGTATGGATTGGTATATAACAAATGATTACTTTTTGTACATTTGATCAGCCGATCTTTTATTTTGAAAGTATTGGACATGATTTATCTCCTTGCCTAATGTATCCCAGAATGACTTGCTTGGATTACCTCCAAACGTGACTTTGCTTTTGATTTGGTCTTTGGGATAATCCCAATATCTAAGCCTCTCTGTAGAATGATATCATTTGAGTAAGTGGAATTAGAAAACCAACTACAAGGATTATTAAATGAGGATTTTATTTGGCTTAATATTTTACCATGGGGTGCTCTGGTGTTAGTTAAAAAGATGGATGGAACATTGAGGCTTTGTATTGATTATGGATAGTTGAATCAGGTGACCATCAAAAACGAGTATTTTCTGAAGTAACGACTTGCTTGATTAATTACAGGGTGCGCAAGTATTTTTAGAAATTGATTGAAGGTCGGGTTACCGTCTATTGGGGATCAAGGAGGAGAATATTTCGGTCACTCTTGGATAATTATGTCATTATATTGTATTGATGAAATTATTTGAGAGCAAGAGGAGGAAATAAAGATATCATAATCCTCATCTTTTCGTCGATTGAGCTATGATCAATTTAGAGGACTAAATTTTCTTTTAAGGAGGGGAGAGTATAATATCCCTCACTTTTGAAAATTATTAATAAGGATTTATATGTAAATTTGAGGACCTATATGTAAATATAAAAATTTCAAGGACTAAACTACTAAGTTACAAAATGAAAAGAAAATAAAGAAAACCAAAAATTTCGGTTTTATCCCATCGCCTCTCACGCACTCTTTGTTTCTTCGAGAAACATAGAAGAGCGGTGGGGCGTGAGGAGAGAAGAAAGAAGAAGAAGAGGGAAAAGAAGAGAGGAGGAAGAGGGAGAAGAGAAGAAAAGAAGAAGAAGAAGAGAGGGACGATGGAGAGGAGAGGGAGAGGCAGCAGCAGCAGCTAGGGCTGCTGCACCTCTGTTTTCCGCAGGTGGAAACAGAGGAGAGGATGTGTGGGGCGTTCGAAGAGGAGAAGAAGAAGAAGAGGAAGAGAAGAAGAAGAGGAAGTAGGAGAAGAGCTTGTGATACCTCTGTTTCCTGCAGAGGAAACAGAGGAGAGGGTGTGTGTGACGCCGGGGAAGAAGGGGCTGCAGCTGCGGCGATGGTAGCTACAGCTAGAAGAGAAGAAGAAGAGGAAGATGAGCAGGGGAGGAAGAAGAGGTTGCGGCCATGGCTGCGGCCACGACTACAGCAGTTGCAGCATGAGGAGAGAAGAAAGAAGAAGAAGAGGGAAAAGAAGAGAGGAGGAAGAGGGAGAAGAGAAGAAAAGAAGAAGAAGAAGAAGAGAGGGAAGATGGAGAGGCAGCAGCAGCAGCTAGGGCTGCTGCACCTCTGTTTCCCGCAGGTGGAAACAGAGGAGAGGATGTGTGGGGCGATGGGGAGGAGAAGGGAAGAAGAAGAAGAAGAAGAGAGGAGGATAGCTGCGGCAAGGCTGCAGCGAGGAGGTGTGTGGCGTTGGGGAGGAAAAGGGAAGAGGAGAAGAAGAGAAGGAGAAGAAGAGGGAAAAGAGAGGGACGAGGGAGAGGAGCGAGAGGTGGCAGCAGCTAGGGCTGCAGCACCTCTGTTTCCTGCAGGTGGAAACAGAGGAGAGGTGTGGGGCATTCAAAGAGGAGAAGAAGAAGAAGAGGAAGAGAAGAAGAAGAGGAAGCAGGAGAAGAGGTTTTGATACCTCTGTTTCCTGCAGAGGAAACAGAGGAGAGGGTGTGTGTGATGCCGGGGAAGAAGGGGCTGCAGTTGCGGCGATGGCAGCTGCAGCTGGAAGAGAAGAAGAAGAGGAAGATGAGCAGGGGAGGAAGAAGAGGTTGCGGCCGTGGCTGCGGCCGTGACTGCAGCAGTTGCAGTGGGGAGAGAAGAAGAAGAAAGGAAGGAGAAGGAAGAGGAGAAGGGAAAGAAGTAGCTGCGGTTGCGGCAGTGGCAGCTGCAGCTGTGGCAGGGAAAGAGAAAAAGGAAAGGAAGAAGAAGAGAAAGGGAAGGAGAGGAAGAAGAGAGGAAGAGGAGAAGGGGCTGTGGCTGTGGCGATGGCAGCTGCAGTTGGAAGAGAAGGAGAGGAAGATGAGCAGGGGAGGAAGAAGAGGCTGCGGCCGTGGCTGAGGCTGAGGTTGCGACTGCAGCAGTGCAGCTGGGAAAGAAAAGAAAGGAAAGGGGGAAAAAGGGGCTGCGGAAGGGATTGCGGCCACAGCGGCAGCGACTGTGTATGCAACAGTTGTATCTGCGAAAGAAGAGGAGGAAGGAAGTAGTGCAGTGAAAGGGGCAGCGATTGTGGCAGCGACAGCGGTGGTGGCTGTGGCAGCTGCGTTTGGGAAAGAAAACGAAGGAATGAGAGTAAGAGAGAGTAGGTGACTATGCCTCTATGTTTTGCATGAGCTACAGTTGTGAAGGAAAAGTAGAAGGATTTGGGCTGACACCTTCTTTGGATCTTCGGATCAAAATCTTTGAAAGGCAAGTGTTCTGATCCTTTCTATTGCAAGCTTTCTAATCTTTTCTCTTGCAAGTGTTTGTTAGGATCGAGAGCACTAAGAGGGGGGGGGGGTGAATTAGTGCAGCGGAAATCTTACAGCGATTAAAAACCAAAAGCTGCGTTCGTTCTAAGTGCAGTTTGCGTCTAAGCGCAGATTGCGTCTAAGCGCAGTTTTGCGTCTAAGCGCAGTTTACGTCTAAACGCAGATTTACGTCTAAACGCAGATTTACGTCTAAACGCAGTTTTACATCTAAACGCAGATTTACGTCTAAACTCAGATTTACGTCTTAAACTCAAATTTACGTCTAAACGCAGATTTACGTCTAAACACAGTTTTACGTCTAGACGCAGATTTACGTCTAAACTTTGAAACTTGTTTGTATACTTGTAGAAGGCAGTATGCAGTTGAAATCAAGACGTAAACGTGAACTGAGATCTGATGATTGAGCGAGGAAAGCCGATTTACGTCTGAATGCAGTTTTACCTCTAAATGTTGAAACTCGTTCGTAAAATCGTAGAGGACAGATTGCAGTTATCAATAGGATTGAAATGTAAGTGTAAACTGCAAAGAAGCTCGTTTTTAAAAGCACGGAAAACAGTTCTGCAGAATCAAACGTAAACGTAAACTGTAATGTATGAAAATACGAATTTACGTCTGAATGCAGATTCGGAAGAACAGCACTTAGAACTTGTTCGTGAAAGCGCAGAGAGCAGTAGTAATGAGGGAGGTTTGCAGTAATGATAAAGTGCTCGAAAATAAACGCAAACCAGAGATTTAGAGTGGTTCGGTCAGCCTTGACCTACTCCACTTTTGGCTTCCTCCACCGATGAGGTTGCCGACGTCAACTAGGTGCCTTCCTTCAATGGGCGAAGGCCAAACTGCCCTTTTACAATTTCTCTCCTTTTGACAGGCTCAGGAGACAACCTTTACAGACCTTTCTCTCCTCACTTTACAACTGAAAACTTGAAGAACAGAAGGAGGAGACTTAAAGGCTTTACAACACTTTTGAGCTCTTAGAATCACAGAAAAGATCAAGATTTCGGTGTAGGTCTGTACCTTTTCAGTGCTGAATGGGTGGGGTATTTATAGGCCCCAACCCAATTCAAAATTCGAGCTCAAAACGATCAAATCGATCAAATCCCAGAATTCTGGGATCAGGCGGTTGCACCTCTTGACTGGAGAGGTGGCACCGCCTGGCAGAGCTCGAAGACTGAGCTCAGGCGATTGCTCCTCTCTGCCTGAGCTCGAAGACTGAGCTCGATGGTTGCATCACCTGGCAGAGCTCGAAGACTGAGCTTGGTGGTTGCATCACCTGGCAGAGCTCGAAATCTGAGCTCGGTGGTTGCATCACCTGCCAGAGCTCGAAACTGAGCTCAGGCTGATGCACTTCTCTGCCAGAGCTCGAAGACTGAGCTCGGTGATTGCATCACCTGGCAGAGCTCGAGACTGAGCTCAGGCTGATGCACCTCTCTGCCAGAGCTCGAAGACTGAGCTCGGTGGTTGCATCGCCTGGCAGAGCTCGAAACTTAAGCTCTGGCGGTGCTACCTCTTGGCAGAGGAGGTTGCACCGCCCAGTCTAGCTCGAAGACTGAGCTCTGGGCGGTTGCACCTCTTGGCTGGGGCGGTTGCACCTCCCAGCCTCGCAGCCCTGGCGGTTGCACCTCCTGGCTGGGGCGGTTGTACCTCCCAACCTCACAGCCCAGGCGGTTGCACCTCCTGGCTGGGGCGGTTGCACCTCCTGGTGCAATCAGGGTCCGAATGGTTCACTCCATTCGGCCCAATTTGAATCTTTTCAGGGGCCCAATTGCCCCAAGATTAAGCTAATGGGATCACCTCCCATTTTCATGCTTAATCATCATGCTAACTACGATTAACTCTAAGACAACTTCTGCAGCTTTGCTCCGATGCGTCAATCGCTTCTTCCGGCGAGTTTCCGACCAACTTCCGTCGATCATCCGATAAACCCTCAGTGATCCTTCTGCGGACATCTGGCATACTCCTGGACTTTGCGATGATCCACTTGGCGAGTTCCGACGAGCTTCGCTTGGCAAGCTTCGGGACTTCTCGGATCTGCTCGCTGAACCTCCGACGACCGTCCGAACTTCCGTCGAACTCTCGAACTCCCAACGTGATCATGATCTTGACTCTGGCGCAACACCTGCTGCTTGTCTTACTCTCATCGTAGTTAATCCTGCACACTTATCTCAACACATAGATTAGATAACAAATGACAATTGACTTCATCATCAAAATCCGAGATTCAACAATCTTCCTATCCTTCCTATTGCAAGCTTTCTAGTCTTTCCTATTGTAAGTGTCCTGATCTTTCCTTACCGCAATTTTACTGCTACATTTGTTTTGAATATGAGGAACTTTGAATTGTTCTAGCCTTTCATTTGATATATATCCTGTTTAGACGTAACGATTCGAATCTATGCAACTTCTGATATTCTGACCCTTCTACTTTGTTATGGCTATAACTTCTTGTATTGACCTCTGATTGGGACAAAACTTATTTGATCAGAATATAGACTCATAAACCTTTGTTTTGATAGCTTATTTTAAGAATTTGGAGAATGTTTGTCTGCCCAAACTTCTGTTTCAAATGAGCCTATAGATTCTGCAAAACAGGGATCATAATTTCTGACCTTTTGATACTGAACTGCTTATAAGTCCCTGTTGCAAACATTGATTTATTCAAAGCTTATTTCATTGGAAACTAGACTCATAGATCTTTCTTGTGATATATGGATTGAAAGATTTGGAATCCAAACACCTGCCCAGTTATCTGTTAAATCTGACATTATGAATTCTGCCAAACAGAGATTTTGTTCTATGACCCTTGTTTACCAAATTATTTGTAACTCTCTCTGTTGGACAGTTCAATTTATATGAAGCCTGTCTTATCTGAAAGTATAATCCTATGATTATTTCTGAGTAAATTGGAGCACGATTGATAGTTTGAATCATTTGTTCAATGTGCCTCTTGTATTCTGTCAGAAATCGAGCTTTGGTCGATTTCTCATATTCTGGTTTCATTTCTTTGGAAATTGATATCCTTTAGCTTTCTTATTTGAATTGAATTATATATGATTGTTTGGAATCCGTGTATACTCTTGCTTTTATTTCATCCCAATCTGAATACATTTGTGAGAGATTATTGCTTGGATCGTATTTGACTCGTAAAGGCACATGTACGTTTGTTGTTCCACGTGTGCTTCCGATATATGTTATTTATTGTTCATACTGCCCTTTTGTACTCTAGTGTTTGTGGGATTGTCTGGACCTTTGCCAGAAATGGTAAAGGGTATATGTTTAGAGCCTGCGATGCTCGACCGACCCCCTCTGGCTTCAACTAGACGTGGGTGGATGGAGCTCCCAGACGTGGGAGACTTTTGTCTGGTGGTCATTCAGAAATGGATGAATGACGTTCTGTCTGAGGTCCCACTATACCTTCTGTATGTTTGATATGATATCCAGAGCTTTGGTTATGTGTTTTTGTACATGCTTTGGATAAGAATGATATGATTGCAACGTCAAAGACGACGTTTGATCTTCTGCACGGTATTTGTTATTGATATGCTCTGAAATGCTTCATTCAATGTTGATATGCTTCGAAATGTTCCATGTCATTGATATGCTCCGGAACATTTCATACGCCATTGATATGCTTCAAAATATTCCATCTGTTATTGTTATGCTTCGAAATGTTCCATGTCATTGATATGCTCCGGAACATTTCATACGCCATTGATATGCTCCGAAATATTTCATCTGTTATTGTTATGCTTCGAAATGTCCCATATGTCATTGATATGCTCCGGAACATTTCATACGCTATTGATATGCTCCAATTACTCTGTGCTCCATTTGTTATGGATCAAATATGTTTTGAATGACATGATACATACGATTTTGTATCTAACGAGATGGTATCCTTGAGAATTCTTGTATTCTGCCTTGCAATATGATACCTTACTTGTTTAAAATCATTCCTTTTGTTCTGAATATGCTTTGTCACTTGCTGAGCTGTTTTTGGCTCACTCCGTTGTTATATAAATCTTTTAGGTCAGCTTGTCACTCTTTGAGATGTTTGATTTGGGCTGAGGCAGTGGATAGCTATTCAGAATTATGGGCAAGTCTTGTTGCTTATTATGTTATTGTTGTATAAGCATATTTTATATGTAATGAAATGTTGTTGATGAATCGAAATGGATATACTGTGTAAAAGTGTTAGAAGATCTCTCTTATTTGGAATTTCGGAATGTTAAGTCTAGTTTACGATGATATGAACTTGTGGTAAATGGTTGGAGTTCTGATTGTATAAATTACTTAGCTTGTGGATTTATAAATGTTGTTCATGTTTATTAAGTTGGCTTGGGTTGCCATAAATGTGAATTATCTAGTGATGTGATATATGATTATAAACTGCACAAGTTTTATAGATGTGAATTTGATAGAATGTTTTTTAGTGTCTTCAAATGTTAGTTTGGATCCTGGATGGATTTGTGATGAAAAATTTTAATATTATGGATATTTTGAGGGGCGTGACATCCTCCATCCCCATTTCCCCCATCTTAGCATCCTAAATACCCTTCATTTCGAAGCAAAGCATCAACATTCCTTCCCTCTCTTGAAGATCTCATTAAGGTACTCTCTAAGAAGCCCTTAAACTCTGTTTCTTGATTCATTTACTTTTGCTCATCACTATTATTCTAAACAGCTGTAGTTATGGGATCTAGAAGATCCTCAAGGGACAAAGGAAAGAGGAGATTAGTAGAAGACTTTGATTCCACCCTTTTCGATTCAAAATACCATGCTGAAAAATTTTCCTCTTTTGAACTTAGGAGTGTCAACAAGGGAAAATACGTAGATTTAAGTGAGCTAAGTGACTTAGAGACAATCCAGTGGTTTGCAAACTTAGATCTACTCCCTATATTACAAATTAATGAACCCATCTATCCAAGACTAACCAAAAAAAAAAAATCTATCCAAGACTAGTAAGATTGTTTTACAACAACATACTAGTAGATGAAGAAGAAAGGATGTCCACCTATCTCTTAGGACAACACATTTCAATTACGGATAGATTCATTTGCGACATGATAGGCATTCCCATGAAAAGAAGAGGACTTTACTTTAGAGGATCATGGGATGATGAAAATGTTGGAACAACATACGTTGAAGCCCTACAAACAATTTTTGCTAATCCGAACTTAGGATTTGTTCCTAAAA
Organism: Musa acuminata AAA Group; assembly: GCF_036884655.1. Taxonomy (NCBI): domain Eukaryota; kingdom Viridiplantae; phylum Streptophyta; class Magnoliopsida; order Zingiberales; family Musaceae; genus Musa; species Musa acuminata. Next base: position 23,694,452 of record NC_088355.1, on the reverse strand, counting down.
GTTGTGAACATTTACTGCCTCTAAACACTAAGGTACTTCATCACATCCTAACTAGCATCATTCTTCCTAAACAATATCATCATGATGAAGTAAGCCAATTAGAATTAGGAACTATGTATATGATCATGAAAGGACATGACATCTGTCTTGGTTATCTTATCCAACAAAACATGTTAGAACTATCTAAGAAAGACATGATGCTCCCATATGGTGGAATAATAACTAGAATAATGAAAGCCTACGATATTCTTATACCATCGGAAGAAGAAGTAATAAAAGTAGATAGATTCAGCATAATTAATAAAAATCTACTTCACCGATTAAGATGTTTTTATAGAAACGATAACTGGGTTAGAATGCCAAGAAGAACTGATCCCCCTCAACCTGAACTAGAACCGGAAACACCAGTCTTTAGGGGTACCCAATCTCCTCCGATCTTTCCCTTTGAGGAAACACATCCATTTGAGCAAACTCACACGTCATCTGTCGAAGATATTGGGATTCGAATGGACCGATTCGAGCAAAGACAAGAATGGCTTGAACATCGACAAGATCAAATCCTAGCTGAGCTGTAGCAAATTCATCGACAATTTGACTCTTTATTTAGGCACTTTAACTTTCCACCTCATGAATGAGCTTGTATGAACACAATCATCCGCTATTGTTATAAACTCCTCATGATGGACTTTGTCTTTAATATGATATGTTGTAAACTCCGTATTTACCTTGATCTGTGAGCATATGCAAAGTTACAAACATCTCTTGTTGTTTATCTCGGATTTTACATTGAAACTAAATGTTTTGAAAACCTTGTGCCTTGATAAATATAAAGTGACATACCAATGTAGTTGATAAGTCAGTAATATGACATTGATACGAAACTTTAATTTTTTACAAAACCTCTAAGTGAAGAACAATTTGATTTTATAAGAAGAGAATTAGGAATGTTGATGTGTCCGAATACATAAACTAGTTAAAATTATTTTTCGGACTTTATTGAATGATCAAATCACTTGATTAGTATTACATGCTTTGGTATCACTTGATCAAATAACATGTTGGAAATTATGTCCGAATGCATGAAAAAGTTCATTTCATTTTCGGATTTGCTTAACAATTTGAATGCTAAAAATCAGATTTTCCTGTACACTCTTATGTAAATTTTTTTTTGAAAAAATGAGTTTCCTCTTTCATGCACAATGAATTATATAACATACAAGGAGAAGAGGTATTCAAAGCATTATATGTGTCATGCCTTCCTTTATGTGCTTGATAACCTGCTTATATTGTTCTCTTGGAATCACATCTACCATGTTTTTTTTTGTTGATGACAAAGGGGGAGAAATATATGAATTGATATGTTTGCTATCACTGATGTTGATATGGTTGCTATCACTGATGCTAATATGTTTGCTATCACTGATGTTGATATGGTTGCTATCACTGATGCTGATATGTTTGCTATCACTGATGTTGATATGGTTGCTATCACTGATGCTGATATGTTTGCTATCACTGATGTTGATATGGTTGCTATCACTAATGCTGATATGTTTGCTATCACTGATGTTGATATGGTTGCTATCACTGATGCTATGATTAGGCCATACTTGCATCACCAAGAAATATATGATTGCTATCATTGATATGATTAGGCTATACTTGCATCACCAAGAAATATATGATTGCTATATGCCCTGTATCAAGATATCAAACAAAAATTTGCATCGTACGTACTGATATCTTACCATGTGATGCAATGCTACACGTGCTAAAATATTCGAAATGTGTACATCATGTAATGATATCAAAATCTTACTTCACAGCTTTACATGTCGATATCTTACAATATGATGAATTGCTACAATAACCATCATTCAAACTTGTTATATTTGAAAATGAATGTCAAGCCTTGACATCATCTTCAAAGAGATACATCATGATAGGAATCATGATGGGAATATGTCTCTTGAATTTATAAAGTTTTTAAATTCAAGAAGTATGGCATATAGACAAGGGGAGTTAAGGTTAACTCCATTATCAATTGATTGTCATCATCAAAAAGGGGGAGATTGTTGAATCTCGGATTTTGATGATGAAGTCAATTGTCAATTGTTTGTCTAATCTGTGTGTTGAGATAAGTGTGCAGGATTAACTACGATGAAAGTAAGACATGCAGCAGGAGTTACGCCGGAGTCATGACAATGATCACGTTGGGAGTTCAAGAGCTCGACGGATGTTCGGACAGTCATCGGAGGTTCTGCGGGAACAAATCCGAGAAGTCCAGAAGCTTGCCAAAGGAGCTCGTCGGAACTTGCCAAGTGGATCGTCGCAAGTCCAGGAGTTTGCCAGAAGTCCGCAGGAGGATCACCAAGGGTTCGTCGGATGATCGACAGAAGTTCGCCGGAAACTCGCTGGAAGAAGCGATTGACGCACCGGAGCAAGCTACAGAATATGTCTTAGGAAATAATCATAGTTAGCACATTGATTAAGTTAGAAATGGGAGGTGATCCCATTAGCTTAATCTTGGGGCAATTGGGCCCCTGAAAGAATCAAATTAGGCCGAATGGATTAACCCATTCGGACCTTGATTGTTGTGGGAGGTGCAACCACCCAAGCCAGGAGGTAGCACCGCCCAGGCTATGTCTCCCAGCGAGACTGGGCGGTGCAACCGCCCCAGCCAAGAGGTGGCACCGCCCTGGGCTTAGTCTCCGAGCGAGATTGGGCGGTGCAACCTCTTCTATCAAGAGGTAGCACCGCTAGAGCTCAAGTTTCGAGCTCTGCCAGGCAGTGCAACCTCCCAAGTCAAGCGGTGCAACCGCCTAAGCTCGGTCTTCGAGCTCTGGCAGAGAGGTGCAACCGCCCCTGACAGAGGTTGCACTGCCCAGAGGCTCAGTCTTCGAGCTCTATCAGGCGGTGCAACCGCCCCAGTCAGGAGGTGCAACCGCTTGATCCCGGAATTCCGGGAATTGATAGATTTGAGCTCCAAATTTGAACTGGGTTAGGGCCTATCAATACCCCACCCATTCAGCACTGAAAGCACAGAACACACACTCGAAATCTTGCTGTATTTCTGTGGTTCTTAGAGCTCAAAACTGCTAGTTCTCCTCTTTCTGTTCTTCAAAGTTTGAGTTGTAAAGAGAGGAGAGAAAACTTCTGTAAGGGTTGTCTCCTAAGCCCGTCAAAAGGAGTGAATCTGTAAGAAGGTGGTTGGCCTTCGCCTATTAAAGGAAGGCCTCTAGTTGACGTCGGTGACCTCATCGGTGGAGGAAGCCAAAAGTGGAGTCGGTTAAGATTGACCGAACCACTCTAAATCTCGGTTTGCATTTCCTTTGAGCATTTTACCTTCACTGCAAACTTCTCAATAGCTACTACCCTATGCGATTTTACAAACAAGTTTCAACGTTTAGACGTAAATCTGCGTTTAGACGTAAATCTGCTTTTTCGTATGATCTTCATATTGCAGATTGCATTTATGTTTTGAGCTTTACCAATACCGTACACTGCATTTATACTCCTGCTTAAACTGCGTCTTATCTAATCAAGTGATTTACGAATCAGCATTTAGACGTAAATCAGTTTCTTCGTACGAACGTCGGATTTCTGTTTGCGCCGATATTCTTGTTTTCATCATAGCTGCAAACTGCCTGCTTAGTTTGACTTTAACCTTGATTAGTATCAACTTTCATACATAAGTTGTTTTTATCGTTCAAACGCAGCTTTCGATTTTAATCGTAGAAAGTTTTCCGCTGCACTAATTCACCCCCCCCCCCCCCCCCCCCCTCTTAGTGCTCTCGATCGTAACAAGAATGTCCACCTACCACCTATCTTTTAGGACAACACATCTCAATTACGAATAGATTCATTTGCGACATGATAGGCATTCCCATGAAAAGTAGAGGACTTTACTTTAGAGCATCATGGGATGATGAAACTGTTGGAACAACATACGTTGAAGCCCTAGGAACAAATTTTCCCAATCCCAATTTAGCATTTGTTCCTAAAAGTTGTGAACATCTACTGCCTCTAAACACTAAGGTACTTCATCATATCCTAACTAGCATCATTCTCCCTAAACAATACCATCATAATGAAGTAAGCCAATTAGAATTAGGAACTATGTATTTGATCATGAAAGGACATGACATCTGTCTTGGTTATCTTATCCAGCAAAACATGTTAGAACTATCTAAGAAAGACATGATGCTCCCATATGGTGGTATAATAACTAGAATAATGAAAGCCTACGATATTCTAATACCACCGGAAGAAGTAATAAAAGTAGATAGATTTAGCATAATTAATAAAAATCTACTTCACCGATTAAGATGTTTTTATAGAAACGGTAATTGGGTTAGAATGCCAAGAAGAACTGATCCCCCTCAACCTGAACCAGAACCGGAAACACCAGTATTTAGGGGTACCCAATCTCCTCCGATCTGTCCCTTTGAGGAAACACATCCATCTGAGCAAACTCATACATCATCTGTCGAAGATATTGGGATTCGGATGGACCGATTCGAACAAAGACAAGAACGGCTTGAACAACGACAAGATCGAATCCTATCTGAGCTGCAGCAAATTCATCGTCAATTTGACTCCTTGTTTAGGCACTTTAATTTTCCACCTCATGAATGAGCTTGTATGAACACAATCATCTGTTGTTATCGTAAACTCCTTATGTTACTCACCATGATGTGCTATGGTTACCTGATATATTTTGAGCATATGTAGAGTTGTAAACATCTATCGTGGTGAATATATGCCCTGTGGTAAATAAAAACTAAATGGTTATCTCAGATTTTATATTGAAACTAAAAGTTTTGAAAACCTTGTGCTTTGATTTCCATGATAAATATAGTTTGAAAAAGTGATATACCAATGCAGTTGATAAGTCATTGTCATTGATACTAAACCTCAACTAGCTGACATTTTTACAAAACCTCTAGGTGAAGAACAATTTGATTTTATAAGAAGAGAATTAGGAATGTTGATGTGTCCGAATACATAAACTAGTCAAAATTATTTTTGAATGAGATCCCACTACACCTTCTATATGTTTGATATGACATCCAGAGTTTTGGTGAGTTATTTCTGTTCATGCTCTGGATAAGCATGATATGATTGCAACGTCAAGGATGACGTTTGAGCTTCTGTACGGTATTTGTTTTTGATATGCTCTGAAATGCTTCATTCACTGATGATTTTTGCTTCGAAATGTTCCATATGCCGTTGATATGCTTCGGAACATTTTATATGCCATTGATAAGCTCCGATATGTTTCCTTTGTTACTGATATGCTCCAATTACTCTATGCCCCATCTGTCAGGAACCAAATATGTAAGATTGAAAGGACAATTGTGTTTCTGCTCCTAATGATATTATGTCTACGAAATCGTATATTCTGCCTTGTATTTTGAAAGTTGTATCTCTTTGGAAATTGTACTATTTGATATGGATATGTTAGTCACTTGCTGAGCTCTTTATGCTCACTCTGTTTGTTGATAAATTTTTTAGGATAGCGTACCGTTTGCTTAAATGTTAAGATTGGGCTGAGGCAGTGGAAAGTTAGAAGATTTTGGGCTGATCTTTATTAGCATATATGTATGTGTTGCATAAGGCACTTTATATCTATTGAAATGTTGACGATGAATCTAAACCTGTGGATTTTGTGTAAGTTAAAGGATCCCTAATGTATAGGATTTTTTGAATGTTAAGTTAAATTCATGTAATGATATGAACTTATGGTAATCGTTGGTTTGGTGACTGCACATACTTCCCCACTTGTGAATTTATGTTGTGGTTATTATTTTGATGAGTTGAGTTCATATTATATGAATTATCGAGTGATGTGTGGTATGTTTATGAACTGCACAGGGTTATGAATTTGTAGACTATAGAGGTGAAATTTTGATCTGAATGTTTTCTTAGTGACCTCAAATGTATGTTTGGATCCTGGGTTAGTTATGATGAAAATTTTAAATATTGTCGATATTTTGAGGGGCGTGACAGAGGTGGTATCAGAGCATATCAAAAACAAATACCGTACAGAAGCTCAAACGTCGTCCTTGACGTTGCAATCATATCATTCTTATCCAGAGCATGAACAGAAACAACTCACCAAAACTCTGGATGTCATATCAAATATATAGAAGGTGTAGTGGGATCTCAGTCAGAATGTGATTCATCCATTTCTGAATGACCACCTGATAAAAGTCTCTCACGTCTGGGAGCTCCATCCACCCACGTCTAGGTGAAGTCAGAGGGGGCCGGCAGAGCATCGCAGGCTCTAAGCACATACCCTTTACCATTTCTGGCAAAGGTCTAGAATATCCCACAGAGCGGGCAATAAACACATACCCTTTACCATTTCTGGCAAAGGTCCAGACAATCCCACACACCAGAGTACAAGAGGGCAGTTTTAACAACAAGTAGCATATATCGGAAGCACACGCGGAACAACAAAACGTACATGTGCCTTTTCAAGACAATATGATGCAAGGAACAAATCTCTCACAAATGTATTCATATTAGGAATGAAATGGAACAATATGAAATGTATTCACAAGAGGCCCTCCTCAATAAACTACCTACAATAGACAATATGAAAAGAAGAGGTATCTATCATGTTAACCGATGCTCCCTTTGTTTGCAACAAGAAGAAACTGTTGACCACCTCTATTTTGCTTGTGATTATACAAAATGGATATGGAAGGAGATTCTCCAGCGATTTGAACTCAATAGACTGTCGCAACCAAACTTGCACCAAGAACTAGGCGACCTTATGCAATGTTTCTCAAGAAAAGGGCCTCTTACACAACTGACAAAGGTTATTTTCAGATGTGCTATTTGGTGGATGTGGAAGGAGAGATGTAATAGAATCTTTGAATGTCAACACATAAACAATGCTCAGCTCTTGAAAGAGATTATTAGAGACTCAAGATCCTGTATGGAGCATGAACTCAAAACCGAGCACTTCACCCGAAGAGAAAAAGATATTTTTATCAAATTTAATTTTGCTATTAGCTAAAGATCTTGGGAATGATGCCAAATAATGTACCCACAGATAGTTATAGTCTACAGCATGTGTAGTCATAACTATCGCATTAGCACTCTATGAGTTACTTGGCTTTGTCTATGACTTGTATAGATAAAGCTATTTGTAGAAACTTTACACATAATGAATTTTACTTTACTTACCAAAAAAAGGAATGAAATGGAAGCAAGAGTATACAGGGAATCCAAGCAATCATATTTAGCTCAATTCAAATAAGAAGGTTAGAAGAATTCAATATCCAATGGAATGAAACAGAATACGCGAAATCGACCAAAGCTCAATTTCTGACAGAATTCCAATGGCACATAGAACAAATACTTCATATTATCAATTATGCTCCAATACCCCTAATAAATCTGTCATTGAAAGATATATCAACATATTTTCTGTTGAAACAAGTTTCGTACGAATCAGAGTTTCCAACAAAGAGTTACCTTTGATTTGGTAACCCAAGGTCAAAACACAATCACTGTTTTGCAGAATACATAGGGTCAGATTCAACAGATACTAGGGTAGGAATTTGGATTCCAAAATTCTCAAACTATATGTCAAAAGAAATATTTTCAAGTCTAGTTTCAAATAAAATCAGTTTGGTACAAATCAAAATTTCCAACAGGGAGTTATAGGCATTTCAGTATCGAAAGGTCATAAATCTTAATCCCTGATTTGCAGCGTTCATAGACTCATTTGCAACAGACGTTTGGGTAAGTATTCGGTATTCAAAATCTTCAAAATTTGTGTCAAAAGAAAGATATAAGAGTCTAATTTCAAAAAAAATATGTCCTGTTCAAATCTGCATTTCGTACTAAAAATTATAGCTGGAATCGTATATAAGGGTCAGTTTACAGAAAAATTTCAGAATCGATGGTTCTTTGCCCAAGGAGAGAACATATCAGTTTCTAAATAGAAATCCTTCAGTTTATTTTGAATCAACATAAAACAGAGACTAAAAATTCTGTAGGATGGGGTTAGAACACTTGCCTTTGAGAATTTTGACCCCCAATTGAGAAGATTGAGTAAGAAACCTCAAAGCCCCAATTTTTCTTCTTCTTCTTCCCCCTTTCTTTTCTCTTCTTCTTTCTTTCTTTCTCTATTCTTCCACATAGCAGCTGCCTTCTCTGGTTCCTTAAGAACGAAGGCAGAGAGGCTTAGGCGGTGGGATTTGTTATTTTGTGCATTTTGCAGTTTAGTCCTTGTTTTTATTATATTCACGATTAGGTCCTCAGGGTTTACATATAGGTCCTCAGGGTTTACATATAGGTCCTCAGATTCTTTTTTGAACAAATCTCCCAAATCTTAAAAATAAGTTACCTCTAATTCATACTCTATTTCTTTTGTCAATTTAAAATAGATGCTTACATTATCACTAGAAATTTATACGAACATTCGGAAACGAGGGATGTTACACATGGTCCTTGAGGAACTGAGTAAACTATGTACTTAAGTACTCACCTCCTCGATCTGATCGAAGAGTTTTGATACTCTTTCCAGTCTGGTTCTCCACTACATTCTTATACTCTCTAAATTTCTCAAAGGCCTCGGACTTGTACTTCATTAAGTACACATATCCATACCTTGAGAAATCATCAGTAAATGTAATGAAGTAGGAGTAACCTCTAATGGCATGAGTTGACATGGGTCCACATACATCACTATGTATGAGTTCCAACAACTCAGTGGCTCTCTCTCCATTTCCACTAAATGGAGAGTTGGTCAATTTTCCACGAATGCAAGGTTCACAAGTTGCATATGACACGTAGTCGAATGGATCCAGATATCCATCATTTAGTAACTTTTGAATCCTTCTTTCATGGATGTGACCTAGCCTACAATGCCAGAGGTATGCACTGTTCACTTCATCTCGTTTCCTCTTAGACACTTACATTCATGATATGTGGAGTAGTGTCTTGCATAAACAAACCTTTATGCAATATTCCTTTCATGATGATCTTATCATCTAATAATATCGAACAACCATTGTTCTGAAAAACAAATTTATATCCACTAATTGTTAAACATGAAATGGAGATAATGTTTTTTATAATAGAAGGAACAAAATAACATGCATCTAATGCAATAAAAGCTCCACTAGGCAGATGTAGGGCGACCTCGCCAACAGCTACTACAGCAACTTTTGCTCCATTACCCATCTTGAGGTCTATCTCGCCTCTCTCTAGTATCCTAGGCCTTGCCAGAACCTGCAACGAATTGCATATATGATAAGCACTACCGGTATCCAATACCCATGTGTTATCATAAGAGTCTGACAAATGGAGACTGATCATGAATGTACCTGAAGCTTCATCAAGCTTTTGTTTCGCCCTTTCTGCAAGGTACTCTTTGCAGTTCCTCTTCCAATGCCCATCTTTATCACAGTGGAAGCATTGACCTTTGTCCTTTACTGGGTCTTTCTTAACAACCTTTGCTTTGTTAGTCATAGGTGCCCAGCAAGCCAATCACGTGAGTGATGGCACGTGTGACTTGATACAGAATCTTTTTGCTTATTATATTTTGGTGTATATCACTTTATAACTATTGCATAAATGCATATATATATATTGTGATGTCCTTGGATTTGTGCAATGGGAATCGGATCGTGATGAGATCACGATAATGAGATTGATTCACCTTTAAACACATATCCTAAATAATCTCGGTCATAGGTTACTCGAGAGGGACATCGTGATAACCGGATAGACTGGTGTGCTGTATACCCGTCCATATGATGGATGCAGCTGGTCTCATAGCTGCTCGTGTAGGGACACTAGGGATACAGTACAGTTGCTCATTGGAGAATGAGTTCACTGATTGATCCGCTTACGGAATGCTGGATGGTTGATGATGCCTTATTGTCAGACAACGATTCCGTAGTCCTAGTGGTGTATCTGGTCCTTAGACTTGAGACACCAAGGATGTCCTATATGAGTGCTCCACTTTTTGATACCAGACTTATAGGTTTGGCTGTCCCAGATCTAGTACAGCTGGTCATTGGGAGTGGTAGTCGACCTTACGAGGGCTATTGAGTGTCGACAGAGGATCATCCACTCTCGGCGTCATGAGAGGAATATCCCATGTGTTCTTGCTCAGACAAATCCCTGGCTAGGGTCATTCGGGTTGAGAGAGAAAGAGTTCTCCGGGAGAATCCGATTAGAGCGAGACTTGAGTAGAAACCGTATGGGTCTGACAGCACCATGCTCGATATACGGTCTCTGGGATATTAGATGGATGAGGGACTATAGGTACATGGTAACTGAGGACAGACAGGTCCAATGGATTGGATTCCCCTGTATCGTTTGGGGACTACGGCGTAGTGGCCTAGTACGTCCGTAGTCGATGAGTCGAGTGAATTATTACAGAGATAATAATTCACTGAGTTAGAAGGAGTTCTAACAGGTATGACTCACGGCCAGCTCGATATTGGGCCTAGAGGGTCACACACATATGGTAGGCATTGCGATGAGTAGAGGTTTGGATATGAGATATCCGACGGAGCCCTTGTCTTATTGGATGCAGATCCAATACCCACTAGGGAAGGACCCATTAGGGTTTGACACGGGATCTCTATAAATAGGAGGGATTCACAGCCTCATAAGCTAGAGTCTTTGCTTGCCCTTCCTATTCTCCTCTCCCTCTCCACCTCAGAGTAGGCCTGGAGTTTTGAGGAGCGCCGTCGCAACCTTGCTGTGTGGATCACCGCTAGAGAGGAGGACGCTTGACCTCCTTCACCCTCTCCTAAGGATCTGCAAGGAAACAGGGATATACGATCTCCCTAGGTAACACAATCTCTATACGCAGTTTTGTGTTTTGCGGATTTTTGCGCACCAATCTTCGCACGATGACGAACATCTTGTTGGGAATTGGGGAATTTTGTTTTCTTGTTCTTCCGCTGCGCATATGATGTCGCCCCCCATGATTTCCCAATAGTGGTATCAGAGCTAGGTTGTTCGTGCGAATGATTGGTTTTGAACTGCGTGTATTGTGTTTAGGAAGAATTTTGACGTCAAAATCGTTGACGCAAAAGCGAGAAAGGGCAGCAACAGTTGCTGCCCTCGATCTGCATGCCTGCAGCCACCTGCAGCGGCAGCCGCAACCACAACCAAGCAGCACAGCGCCGGCGCATGCGCAAGCGCTGTACCTGCAACAGCCGGCCGGCGGTCTGCTTGCAGCAGGCTTGCTGCTGGCGGGGCTGGCAGCCCCCGGGCAGAGGCGCCGCAAGGCAGCGGCGCATGCCGCCGCTGCTCCCGAGGGCGAAACCCCCCCACAGGGGCGGCCGCCCGGCGGTACAGCACCGTCTGCGGAGGCAGCGGCGCCCGAAGGGGGCACCCAACCGCAGCGGCATCGCCGCCAACGGGCGTGCCGCCTACAGGCGAGGGCAGTGCCCTCGCCCCACCGCACAGGCCGCCGCCGGTAGGGTGGCGGCGGCGGCGGCAGCAGCGAAAAGGGGAAAGGGTATTAGGGTTTTCTGGGCAAAAGATAGTTTTGCCCCTTGGAATTTGAGAAATTCCAGTTTCTGTCTTTTGTCCAAATTATGAAAATACCCTTAGGAATTGAGAAATTCCCTATATATCCCTGATTTCATAAAAATATTAATTAATTAAAAGGTTTAGTTGATTATTATTTTTATTATTATCTAGTAGTCCTACATGATGATGATTATTTATACATGTGATGTATGATGTGTGGACGGATGATCTTGGACCGTGTGATGTGTGTACTTGTGATTATTATTATTGAGGTCTGCGAACCTCCATTATATTTCTCGTTTATTGTCGGGCCTGCGTGCCTATGATTAAGTTGTAATCACATGAGGAGGCGCAGCGGGAGCGTGGATGCGATAGCGGGACCCACGAGACGGACGATCGTGATGCTTGGAGATGCATCAAGATGTCGACGGAACCGACGAGGATGAGATGGACGATCACAGGGCATGGAGATGCACCGTTGCACACATAGATCTTGATATGAGTGATTAGGCCTACTCACTCGGGCCTAATCATATTAGGTTGTGGTCCATGATCATCTGATGTGATTTCTTATACACATACTATATATGTATATATATTTGCATGCGATGTAGATATATATTAAATATGTATATGTGTGACATATCATATTAGGAGACCAAATTATAGAAACATCTCTCGATAATATTAAGTCGGTAAACGTGAGGCAATTAGATTGACCCACGTGGCCTTCCATCGTTATGAGTAGGAACCGATTCCCGGTGTAGGTTGAGTTGGTCGAGTCCCTCGAGACTCACCTATATCGCGATTCGCTATCTTGCTTACGACATAGAGATGTCACCGGTGACTTGAGGGCATGGTATGCTTGGTCGAGTCCCTCGAGGCCATGGTGATTCGGAGGCCGAACAGGACGAGAATCACAAGGAGTTGTGATCGGCAAGAGTTGCCTACCTTTTAGGCTTAGTGTGATTGGTCGAGTCCCTCGAGGTTACACTAAGATGCTGATTGGATCCAGATCCCCACTAGAAGTCTACCGGAGACTTCCGTTTCACGTGCTGAGGGTGTCGCGTGACTCGTTAGTAAAATAGTGGGAGCATATTAAGATAGAAGTCCATATCTTGATAGTTTATTTCTTGCAAAATCTGCATGTTATTCATTTCTGCTACATCTTTATTTTCAGAAAATGTCGCTTTCAAATCCCTTACGTGGCATACTTGATGTCAACCGCCTCACTGGTCCAAATTATACGGATTGGCTCCGTAACTTGAGAATTGTTCTCACAGCGGAGAAAATTATGTACGTCCTTGATACAGTGATGCCTACGCCCGAAGAAGGGGCAAGCGAGGATGAGATCGCTCGCTACGTGAAGTACATTGATGACTCCACTCTTGCTCAGTGTTATATGTTGGGCTCTATGACTCCAGAGTTACAGAGAAAACATGAAAAGATGGATGCCAGATCCATTATACTACATGTCCGCAAATTGTTGGAGGAACAGGGAAGGACTCAACGATATGAGATATCCAAGAGCCTTTTCCGCGCTAGGATGACTGAGGGGACACCGGTTCAGAACTATGTCCTAAAGATGATTGAGTGGATAGAGAAACTCATAGGTCTAGGAATGGTCCTAGAGGATAACTTGTGTGTGGACATTGTGCATCAGTCCCTACCAGATTCCTTTTCACAGTTCATAATGACTTTTAATATGAACAAGCTTGAGGTGACTCTCCCAGAGCTCCTCAATATGTTGAGGGAGGTAGAGAGTACTATTAAGAAAGAGAAGCCAGTTCTCTACACTGGTGAGACCAGAAAGAAAAGGAAAGCAGAAAGGTCCCTTAAGAAGGGAAAGGGCAAGGGCAAACAAGGTAAAGCAAAGGTTGTTAAGAAAGACCCAATAAAGGACAAAGGCCAGTGCTTCCACTGTGATAAAGATGGGCATTGGAAGAGAAACTGCAAAGAGTACCTTGCAGAAAAGGCGAAACAAAAGCTTGATGAAGCTTCAAGTACATTCATGATCAGTCTCCATTTGTCAAACTCTTATGATAACACATGGGTATTGGATACCGGTAGTGCTTATCATATATGCAATTCGTTGCAGGTTCTAGCAAAGCCTAAGAGACTAGAGAGAGGCGAGATGGACCTCAAGATGGGTAATGGAGCAAAAGTTGCTGTATTAGCTGTTGGCGAGGTTGCCCTACATCTGCCTAGTGGAGCTTTTATTGCATTAGATGCATGTTATTTTGTTCCTTCTATTATCAAAAAACATCATCTCCATTTCATGTTTAACAGTTAGTGGATATAAATTTGTTTTTGAGAACAATGGTTGTTCGATATTATTAGATGATAAGATCATCACGAAAGGAACATTGCATAATGGTTTATGTTAGACACCACTCAACATATCATGAATGTAAATGTGTCCAAAAGGAAACGAGATGAGTTGAACAGTGCATACCTGTGGCATTGTAGGCTAGGTCACATCCATGAAAGAAGGATTCAAAAGTTGCTAAATGATGGATATCTAGATCCATTCGACTATGTGTCATATGCAACTTGTGAGCCTTGCATTCGTGGAAAACTTACCAAATCTCCATTTAGTAGAACTGGAGAGAGAGCCAATGAGTTGTTGGAACTCATACATAGTGATGTATGTGGACCCATGTCAACTCATGCCATTGGAGGTTACTCCTACTTTATTACATTTACTGATGATTTCTCAAGGTATGGATATGTGTACTTAATGAAGTACAAGTCCGAGGCCTTTGAGAAATTCAGAGAGTATAAGAATGAGATAGAGAACCAGACTGGAAAGAGTATCAAAACTCTTCGATCAGATCGAGGAGGTGAATCCTTAAGTATAGAGTTTACTCAGTTCCTCAAGGACCATGGGATATTATCACAATGGACACCTCCTTATACACCTCAGCTCAATGGTGTCTCTGAAAGGAGAATCGTACATTATTAGATATAGTACGGTCCATGATGAGTTTCGCTGACCTACCCATCTCATTCTGGGGATATGCCCTAGAAACCGTAGCTTACCTTCTGAACAGAGTTCCAACTAAGTCGGTAGTGTCTACACCATATGAGATATGGAAAGGGAAGAAGCCTGATCTTAAGGTTGTTAAGATTTGGGGCTGCCCTGCCCATGTTAGAAGACACAACCCCGATAAGTTAGAATCAAGGACAGAGCGATGCAAATTTGTGGGATACCCCAAGGAAACTTGTGGGTATTATTTCTATCATCTCGAGGACCAAAAGGTCTTTGTAGCTAAGAGAGCAGTGTTCCTTGAGAAGGAACACATTCTTGACGGAGACAGTGGGAGAATGATAGAATTGAGCGAGGTTGGAGAACCAAGCTCAAGCACCACTCTACAGCCCGAGTATGTTCAGGTACCTAATACACAAGTATCAACTTTACGCAGGTCTGATAGAGTATCCCATCCTCTTGAGAGATATGTGGGACATATTAGAGCAGAGGATGTATAGGATATTGATCCTCAGACCTCCGAGGAGGCTATTATGAGTATAGACTCCGGGAAGTGGAAAGAAGCCAAGAATTCTGAGATGGATTCTATGTACTCCAATAAGGTTTGGAACCTAGTTGATGCGCCCGAAGGTATTGTACCCATCGGTTGCAAGTGGGTCTTTAAGAAAAAGATCGGAGTAGATGGAAAGGTAGAGACCTATAAAGCAAGGCTAGTGGCTAAGGGGTATCGTCAAAGGCAAGGTGTTGACTACGACGAAACTTTCTCACCCGTAGCAATGCTAAAATCCATCAGAATTCTATTGGCTATTGTAGCACACTATGATTATGAGATCTGGCAGATGGATGTGAAAACCGCATTCCTCAATGGGAACCTCGAGGAGGAGGTGTATATGATGCAACCTGAGGGATTCGTGTCCAAGAACTGCCCAGATAAGGTGTGTAGGTTGCTTAGATCTATTTATGGACTAAAGCAAGCTTCCCGAAGTTGGAACATAAGATTCGATGAGGCAATCAGACCTTATGACTTCGTTAAGAACGAAAATGAGCCTTGTGTATACAGAAAGGTAAGTGGGAGCGCTATCACCTTTTTGGTGTTATATGTGGATGACATCCTCATCATTGGGAATGACATAGGAATGCTATCCACCGTAAAGGCTTGGTTATCTAGACACTTCTCCATGAAGGACATAGGGGAACCATATTATATCTTGGGGATTAGAATCTATAGAGATAGATCCAAGAGGATGCTTGGCTTATCCCAGTCCAGGTACATAGAAACTATTGTCAAAAGGTTTGGCATGGAAAATTCCAAGAGATGTCTCATACCGATGAGACATGGGATATCGCTTTCTACGAGTATGTCCCCAAAGACTCCAGAAGAAAGGGCGAACATAGATATGACACCTTATGCCTCAGCAATAGGGTCTATCATGTATGCCATGCTATGTACTAGGCCTGATATAGCGCATGCTCTGAGTGTCACGAGCAGGTATCAGGCGGATCCAGGCTTGGAGCACTGGAAAGTAGTAAAGTGTATCCTTAAGTACTTGAGAAGGACTAAGGATCTTTTACTAGTATATGGAGGTAATAGCCTTAAGGTTGAAGGCTACACTGACTCAAGTTTTCAGTCTGATGTCGATAATAGCAAGTCGAATTCAGGGTATTTGTACACCTTGAATGGAGGAGCAGTGTGCTGGAAGAGTTCCAAGCAAGATACCACTGCTGACTCGACCACAGAGGCGGAGTACATTGTTGCATCAGATGCAGCAAAGGAGGGAGTCTGGGTGAAGAAGTTCATCACAGATTTGGGAGTCGTGCCGGGTAGCGAGGAGCCGATCTCCTTATATTGCGATAACAATGGGGCGATTATTCAAATAAAGGAACCCGGGTCTCATCAAAAGTGTTCTGAGGATGTTCCAACTTATCAGAGAGATCGTAACCCGAGGAGATGTAGTAGTGCAAAGAGTTCCATCCGAAGATAACATTGTAGATCCACTAATAAAGCCGTTGTCTCATATTGTATTTGAGCATCACAGGGGTCTGATGGGGATTAGACACAAAGATGATTGGCTTTAGGTCAAGTGGGAGATTGCTAGTCATAGGTGCCCAGCAAGCCAATCACATGAGTGATGGCACGTGTGACTTGATACAGAATCTTTTTGCTTATTATATTTTGGCATATATCACTTTATAACTATTGCATAAATGCAAATATATATTGTGATGTCCTTGGATTTGTGCAATGGGAATCGGATCGTGATGAGATCACGATAATGAGATCGATTCAGCCTTAAACACATATCCTAAATAATCCCGGTCATAGGTTACTCGAGAGGGACATCGTGATAACCGGATAGACTGGTGTGCTGTATACCCGTCCATATGATGGATGCAGCTGGTCTCATAGCTGCTCGTGTAGGGACACTAGGGATACAGTACAGTTGCTCATTGGAGAATGAGTTCACTGATTGATCCGCTTACGGAATGCTGGATGGTTGATGATGCCTTATTGTCAGACAGCGATTCCGTAGTCCTAGTGGTGTATCTGGTCCTTAGACTTGAGACACCAAGGATATCCTGTATGAGTGCTCCACTCTTTGATACCAGACTTATAGGTTAGGCCGTCCCAGATCTAGTACAGCTGGTCATTGGGAGTGGTAGTCGACCTTACGAGGGCTATTGAGTGTCGATAGAGGATCATCCACTCTCGTCGTCATGAGAGGAATATCCCATTTGTTCTTGCTCAGACAAATCCCTAGCCAGGGTCATTCGGGTTGAGAGAGAAAGAGTTCTCCGGGAGAATCCGATTAGAGCGAGACTTGAGTAGAAACAGTATGGGTCTGACAGCACCATGCTCGATATATGGTCTCTGGGATATTAGATGGATGAGAGACTATAGGTACATGGTAACTGAGGACAGACAGGTCCAATGGATTGGATTCCCCTGTATCGTCTGGGGACTACGGCGTTGTGGCCTAGTACGTCCGTAGTTGATGAGTCGAGTGAATTATTATAGAGATAATAATTCACTGAGTTAAAAGGAGTTCTAACAGGTATGACTCACGGCCAGCTCGATATTGGGCCTAGAGGGTCACACACATATAGTAGGCATTACGATCTCCTTAGGTAACACAATCTACAATATACGCAGTTTCATGTTTCACAGATTTTTGCGTACGAACAACCTCTACTCATCGCAATGCCTACCATATGTGTGTGACCCTCTAGGCCCAATATCGAGCTGGTCGTGAGTCATACCTGTCAGAACTCCTTCTAACTCAGTGAATTATTATCTCTGTAATAATTCACTCGACTCATCGACTACGGACGTACTAGGCCACTACGTCGTAGTCCCCAGATGATACAGGGGAATCTAATCCATTGGACCTATCTATCCTTAGTTACCATGTACCTATAGTCCCTCATCCATCTAATATCCCAGAGACCGTATATCGAGCATGGTGTTGTCAGACCCATACGGTTTGTACTCGAGTCTCGCTCTAATCGGATTCTCCCGGAGAACTCTTTCTCTCTCAACCCGAATGACCCTAGCTAGGGAATTGTCTGAGCAAGAACACATGGGATATTCCTCTCATGATGCCGAGAGTGGATGATCCTCTGTCGACACTCAATAGCCCTCGTAAGGTCGACTACCACTCCCAATGACCAGCTGTACTAGATCTGGGACGGCCTAACCTATAAGTCTGGTATCAAAGAGTGGAGCACTCATACAGGACATCCTTGGTGTCTCAAGTGTTGAATCTCGGATTTTGATGATGAAGTCAATTGTCATTTGTTATCTAATCTATGTGTTGAGATAAGTGTGCAGGATTAACTACGATGAGAGTAAGACAAGCAGTAGGAGTTGCGCCGGAGTCAAGATCATGATCACGTTGGGAGTTCGAGAGTTCGACGGAAGTTCGGACGGTCGTCGGAGGTTCAGAGAGAACAGATCCGAGAAGTCCAGAAGCTTGCCAAGCGAAGCTCGTCGGAACTCGCCAAGTGGATCGTCGCAAAGTCCAGGAGTATGCCGGATGTCCGCAGAAGGATCACCGAGGGTTATCGGTTGATCGACGGAAGTTGGCCGGAAACTCGCCGGAAGAAGCGATTGACGCATCGGAGCAAAGCTGCAGAAGTTGTCTTAGAGTTAATCGTAGTTAGCATGATGATTAAGCATGAAAATGGGAGGTGACCCCATTAGCTTAATCTTGGGGCAATTGGGCCCCTGAAAAGATTCAAAGTGGGTCGAATGGAGTGAACCATTCGGACCCTGATTGCACCAGGAGGTGCAACCGCCCCAGCCAGGAGGTGCAACCGCCTGGGCTGTGGGGTTGAGAGGTGCAACCGCCCCAGCCAGGAGGTGCAACCGCCTGGGCTGAGGGGTTGAGAGGTGCAACCGCCCCAGCCAGGAGGTGCAATCGCCTGGGCTGTGAGGCTGGGAGGTGCAACCGCCCCAGCCAAGAGGTTGCACCGCCAGAGCTCAAGTTCCGAGCTCTGCCAGGCGATGCAACCACCAAGCTCAGTCTTCGAGCTCTGGCAGATTGGTGCATCAGCCTGAGCTCAGTCTCGAGCTCTGCCAAGGTGATGCATTCACCAAGCTCAGTCTTCGAGCTTTGGCAGAGAGGTGGATCAGCCTGAGCTCAGCTTGGAGCTCTGCCAGGTGATGCAACCACCGAGCTCAATTTCGAGCTCTGCCAGGTGATGCATTCACCAAGCTCAGTCTTCGAGCTCTGCCAGGTGATGCAACCATCGAGCTCAGTCTTCGAGCTCTGGCAGAGAGAAGCAATCGGCAGAGCTCAGTCTTCGAGCTCTGCCAGGCGGTGCCACCTCTCCAGTCGAGAGGTGCAACCGCCTGATCCCAGAATTCTGGGATTTGATCGATTTGATCGTTTTGAGCTCGAATTTTGAATTGGTTTGGGGCCTATAAATACCCCACCCATTCAGCACTGAAAAGACACAGACCTATACCGAAATTGTGATCTTTTCTGTGATTCTAAAGAGCTCAAAAGTGTTGTAAAACCTTTAAGTCTCCTCCTTCTGTTCTTCAAGTTTTCAATTGTAAAGTGAGGAGAGAAAGGTCTGTAAAGGTTGTCTCCTAAGCCTGCCAAAAGGAGAGAAATTGTAAGAGGGAAGTTAGGCCTTCGCCCATTGAAGGAAGGCACCTAGTTGACGTCGGCAACCTCATCGGTGGAGGAAGCCAAAAGTGGAGTAGGTCAAGGCTGACCGAACCACTCTAAATCTCTGGTTTGCGTTTATTTTCGAGCACTTTATCATTACTGCAAACCTCCCTCATCACTACTGCTCTCTGCGCTTTCACGAACAAGATCTAAGTGCTGTTCTTCCAAATCTGCATTCAGACGTAAACTCGTATTTTCATACATTACAGTTTACGTTTACGTTTGATTCTGCAGAACTGTTTTCCGTGCTTTTACGAACGAGCTTCCTTGCAGTTTACGCTTACATTTTAATCCTATTAATAACTGCAATCTGTCCTCTACGATTTTACGAACGAGTTTCAACATTTAGACGTAAAACTGCATTCAGACGTAAATCGGCTTTCTTCGCTCAATCATCAGATTTCAGTTCACGTTTACGTCTTAGTTTCAACTGCATACTGCCTTCTGCGAGTATACAAACGAGTTTCAAAGTTTAGACGTAAATCTGCGTCTAACTGCGTTTAGACGTAAATCTGCGTTTAGACGTAAAACTGCGTTTAGACGTAAAACTGCGTTTAGACGTAAAACTGCGTTTAGACGTAAAACTACGTTTAGACGTAAATCTGTGTTTAGACGTAAAACTACGTTTAGACGTAAAACTGCGTTTAGACGTAAATTTGCGTTTAGACGTAAATCTGCATTTAGACGTAAATCTGAGTTTAGACGCAAAACTGCGCTTAGACGCAAAACTGCGCTTAGACGCAATCTGCGCTTAGACGCAAACTGCACTTAGATACAAACTGAGAATTTGCTTTTGCATCATAATAGTTTTTGAACAAACGCAGCTTTTGGTTTTTAATCGTTATAAGATTTCCGCTGCACTAATTCACCCCCCCCCTCTTAGTGCTCTCGATCCTAACAATTGGTATCAGAGCAAGGTTAACTCTCTAAAGGATTAAAACCCAAGAGAGATGGCATACGCCGGAAACCAAGAGGGGCATTCGATTACACGTCCACCCATGTTCAGTGGAACGGACTACACTTACTGGAAGACCCGAATGAGGATCTTTCTTATTTCTATGGATTTTGAACTATGGAACCTTGTTGAAAATGGATTTTCAAAATCTTCTCTTCCAATGATCGATTGGAACGATTTGGAGAAAAAGGCTTTCGCTCTTAATGCAAAGGCTATGAATGCCTTATTTTGCGCTCTTGATAAAAACGAGTTTAATCGTGTTTCAACTTGCGAAACTGCTTTTGATATTTGGCACACACTTGAAGTGACCCACGAGGGCACAAGTAGAGTGAAAGAGTCAAAAATCAATCTGTTGCTGCATTCTTTTGAACTTTTCCGAATGAAACCGAGTGAAACCATTGGCGACATGTTTACCCGTTTCACGGATGTCGTCAACGGTCTAAAAGGACTCGGAAAGAGCTTTTCGGATTTTGAGCTTGTTAATAAGATACTAAGATCCCTTCCTAAGAGTTGGGATCCTAAAGTCACCGCCATTCAAGAGGCAAAAGATCTGCAAAATTTCCCTCTTGAAGAACTAATCGGGTCATTAATGACCTACGAAATGACCTGCAAAGCTCATGAAGAGCAAGAAGACATCCTTCCAAAGAACAGGAAGGATATGGCACTTAAAACTTCTGAATGCCACTTGAGAGAAAACTCAAGTGATGAGGATTGTGACGATGACTTGGCACTTTTGACAAGAAAGTTTAAGAAATTCTTCAAAAGAAACAAGTTTAAAAACGATATGAAAAATAAACTTGAATCAAAGAAGGACCAAGTGATCTGCTACGAGTGTAAAAAGCCGGGACACTACAAAAGTGATTGTCCCCAAGTCAAGAAAAGAACAACAAAGAAGAAGGCGCTCCAAGCAACATGGGACGATTCGAGCGCATCTGAGGAAGAGGAGTCCAACACCGAGCAAGTTGCTCATTACGCCTTTATGGCCATCGAAGAGGAGGTAACGGATTTATTAGATGCTGATTTATCTTTCGATGAATTACTAAATGCCTTCCATGATTTATTTGATGAATGCAAAGTTATAAATAGAAAATACAAGTTGCTAAAAAAGGTACATGATAATCTTACTTGTGAGTTTGATAAATTAAAAATCGAACATCATGATAGTTTAAAGTCATGTATCAAATGTCATGAGTTAGAAACTATACAAAAAGAGAACTTGCTACTTAAGGACACCTTGAAGAAATTCGAGGTTGGTAGCAAGTCATTAAACATGATCCTTACAAACAAGGGTCATGCTCCCAAAAGAAGTGGGATTGGATTTGTGAGGAGTCCTCACCAAAATCCAACTACCTTTGTAAAAGGCCCCATCTTACACGTTCAACACCAAACCAAGTGCAACTTTTGTTGCAAATCTGGACACAAGACACATTGTTGTCCATTCAAGAAAATAAGTCCAAACAAATTAATTTGGGTTCCTAAAGGAACCATGATAAACTCTATGCAACATGATAGAAAATGTAGATCTATTTATGAGGCACCCAAAAGCAAATGGGTACCTAAACGTCATCCTTTCTTGTAGAAAACTAAACAATCGCAAGCTAGGAGCAAGAAATGGTACCTTGATAGTGGATGCTCAAGGCACATGACCGGAGATCCATCTCAATTCTCTAAGCTCTCTAGCATAGACGAAGGATATGTCACCTTCGGAGACAACAACAAGGGTAAAATCATTGGCAAAGGAACCATAGGTAACAAATCCAACCTCTCTATTGAAGATGTTTTACTAGTTGATGGTTTAAAACATAACCTCTTGAGCATTAGTCAATTATGTGATAAAGGATATATTATAAGATTTGAATCTAATGCCTGCATCATTGAAAAACCACACAAAAATGTATCTATGATTGCATTAAAACAAAACAACGTATACACTATTGACATCAATGACTTATGTGATGAAATGTGCTTTGCCGTTATGAATGAGGATGCTTGGCTATGGCATAGAAGATTAGGTCACGCTAGCATGAAACTAATCAATCAAGTATCATCTAGAGAACTTGTAAGAGGAATTCCTCATATCAAGTTCATCAAAGATAATGTATGTGATGCTTGCCAATTAGGTAAGCAAATTAGGGGTAGCTTCAAAGCTAAGAATCAAATAAGCACCTCTAGGCCCTTACAATTGATCCATATGGACTTGTTCGGACCAATCTCTACATCGAGTCTAGGAGGTAGCAAATACGCCTTTGTCATTATTGATGACTACAGCAGATATACATGGACCTACTTCTTAAAACAAAAAAATGAATGCTTTAGACATTTTACCAAGTTTTGTAAACTTGTTCAAAATGAGAAGGAATCTATGATTTCGTCAATTAGAAGTGATCACGGTGGAGAATTTCAAAACCATGACTTCCAAGAATTCTATGAACTCAACGGATACAATCATAACTTCTCTACTCCAAGAAATCCTCAACAAAATGGGGTAGTAGAAAGAAAAAATCGAAATTTACAAGAAATGGCAAGAACCATGTTGAATGAACATAGCCTACCCAAATATTTTTGGGCCGAAGCTGTAAACACTGCATGTTATATTTTAAATAGAGTCCTAGTAAGACCCTTACTCACCAAAACTCCTTATGAGTTATGGAATAACAAAAAACCCAATGTCTCATATTTTAAAGTCTTTGGGTGTAAATGTTTTGTCTTGAATGAAAAGGATAACTTAGGAAAATTCGATGCTAAATCTGATGAAGGAATCTTTCTTGGTTATTCTTCAGTTTCTAAAGCTTTTCGCATCTTCAATAAAAGAACCTTAATTATTGAAGAATCCATCCATGTTGTTTTCAATGAGATTTCAGAAATTAAGAAAAATGATCTTGATGATGATATTAATTTTGATTCCTTGAATTTAAACGAAACCCCGTCTCCAACTAGCAACTTGGTTGCATCCACTTCCAAAACATCCTTACCCAAGGATTGGAAGTATATAGATGCTCATCCTAAGGAGCTAATCCTAGGAGACACCTCAAAGGGGGTTCAAACACGATCTTCTTTTAAAAACTTTTGTGCCAACGCCGCTTTTCTCTCCCAAATTGAACCCAAATGTGTTGATGAAGCCATGAAAGATGATTCATGGATTATCGCAATGCAAGATGAGTTAAATCAATTTGAGAGAAATGAGGTGTGGACGCTTGTTCCTAGGCCAAATGACCATTTAGTAATTGGTACTAAATGGGTCTTTAGAAACAAGCAAGATGAAAATGGTATCGTGGTTAGAAACAAGGCTAGATTAGTGGCCAAAGGTTTCAACCAAGAAGAAGGTATCGATTACGAAGAAACCTTCGCACCTGTGGCTCGATTGGAAGCCATAAGGATGCTCCTTGCCTACGCTAGTTGCAATAATTTTAAGTTATTTCAAATGGATGTTAAAAGCGCTTTTCTAAATGGTTTCATTTCCGAAGAAGTTTATGTTGAACAACCTCCTGGATTTGAAAATAATGGCTACCCTAATCATGTGTTTAGATTAACTAAAGCTCTCTATGGTTTAAAACAAGCCCCAAGGGCTTGGTATGAGAGACTTAGCTCTTTTCTGATTGAAAATAATTTCATAAAAGGCAAGGTTGATACCACATTGTTTATCAAAAATTTTGAAAATGATTTTCTCATTATTCAGATTTATGTTGATGATATTATCTTTGGTTCTACAAATGAATCTCTTTGTGAATCCTTTGCGAAAACTATGAGTCATGAATTCGAAATGAGTCTAATGGGAGAGTTAACATTCTTCTTAGGCCTACAAATTAAACAACAAAGCAATGGCATCTTTATTAGTCAAACCAAATATGCTGTGAGTTTGCTAAAGAAGTTCAAAATGAATAATTCAAAAGCCATTGACACTCCTATGAGCACCTCCACTAAGTTAGAAATTGATGAGAATGGAGAAAGCTTCGATCAAAAAACCTATAGGGGTATGATAGGAAGTTTACTTTACCTCACTGCCACCAGACCAGACATCATGTTCAGTGTAGGACTTTGTGCTAGATTTCAATCAGACCCTAAGATATCTCATCTCAAAGCAGTAAAAAGAATACTCAGATATCTTAATGGAACTACCAATCTAGGATTATGGTACCCAAAATCAGCAAATTTTGAATTAACAGCCTATGCTGATGCGGACTTCGCTGGCTGTAAACTAGACAGAAAAAGCACATCAGGATCATGTCAATTTTTAGGACATGCCCTTGTATCCTGGTCATCTAAGAAACAAAACTCGGTTGCCCTATCAACAACCGAAGCTGAATACATTGCAGCAAGTGCATGCTGTGCACAAGTTGTATGGATGAAAAACACTTTAGAAGATTACAAAGTGAATCTTAAAGATATTCCCATTAAATGTGATAACACGAGTGCAATATGCTTAACTAAAAATCCTATACAACACTCAAGAACAAAACACATTGATATTAGACATCACTTTATACGAGATCATGTCTCTAATCATGATGTAACCATAGAGTTTATTGATACCAAACATCAACTGGCTGATATCTTCACAAAACCCCTATGTGAAGAACAATTTGATTACAAAAGAAGAGAATTAGGAATGTTGAATTGTCCGAATACTTTAACTAGTTAAAATTATTTTTCGGATGTTATTACTATTACATGCCTTGACAACGCTTGATCAAATAACATGTTGCAAATTATGTAACAAATATTTTTAACCAAATGCATGTAAGAAGTTCATTTTTCGGGTTGTATGCTAAAAATGGGATGTTCCCGTACACTCTTATGAAAACTCTTTGGAAAATGACTTTCCTCCGTCAAGCAAAAACAATAAAGAGATATATGTGTCATGACTTCCTTTATATGCTTGATAATGCTATCATGCTTTTTGTTGATGACAAAGGGGGAGAAAAATATGAATTGATAAACACTATGTCATAGCTGAACTGCCATAATCATATCTATGTCATAGTTGCAAATACTTGAGTGATGCTATAAATAATGTTATGCCATCCTTGCATCACCAAGAGATATGTGAACATGTACTATAGTTTGCATCATATCTTGATTTGATATTGTGAAGAAAATGTAAACATACTAGAAAATCTCAAATGTGAGCATCATGTAAAAAAGTCCTTCGTAGCTTTATATGATTACATGATGAATGGTTACAAACACTATCATACAAACTTGATGATGTATGTCATGCCTTGACATAATTCTTGAAGAGATACATCATGATAGGCATCATGATGGGAGTATTGATAAGTTTAACTGATCTAACTTATCAATACGTCACTTGAATTCTTAGGTCTTGAATTCAAGGTTGACTTATCTCAACTATGGCATATAGATAGGGGGAGTTAAGGACAACTCCTTTATCAATTGATTGTCATCATCAAAAAGGGGGAGATTGTTGAATCTCGGATTTTGATGATGAAGTCAATTGTCATTTGTTATCTAATCTATGTGTTGAGATAAGTGTGCAGGATTAACTACGATGAGAGTAAGACAAGCAGCAGGAGTTGCGCCGGAGTCAAGATCATGATCACGTTGGGAGTTCGAGAGTTCGACGGAAGTTCGGACGGTCGTCGGAGGTTCAGAGAGAACAGATCCGAGAAGTCCAGAAGCTTGCCAAGCGAAGCTCGTCGGAACTCGCCAAGTGGATCGTCGCAAAGTCCAGGAGTATGCCGGATGTCCGCAGAAGGATCACCGAGGGTTATCGGTTGATCGACGGAAGTTGGCCGGAAACTCGCCGGAAGAAGCGATTGACGCATCGGAGCAAAGCTGCAGAAGTTGTCTTAGAGTTAATCGTAGTTAGCATGATGATTAAGCATGAAAATGGGAGGTGACCCCATTAGCTTAATCTTGGGGCAATTGGGCCCCTGAAAAGATTCAAAGTGGGTCGAATGGAGTGAACCATTCGGACCCTGATTGCACCAGGAGGTGCAACCGCCCCAGCCAGGAGGTGCAACCGCCTGGGCTGTGGGGTTGAGAGGTGCAACCGCCCCAGCCAGGAGGCGCAACCGCCTGGGCTGAGGGGTTGAGAGGTGCAACCGCCCCAGCCAGGAGGTGCAACCGCCTGGGCTGCGAGGCTGGGAGGTGCAACCGCCCCAGCCAAGAGGTTGCACCGCCAGAGCTCAAGTTCCGAGCTCTGCCAGGCGATGCAACCACCAAGCTCAGTCTTCGAGCTCTGGCAGATTGGTGCATCAGCCTGAGCTCAGTCTCGAGCTCTGCCAAGGTGATGCATTCACCAAGCTCAGTCTTCGAGCTTTGGCAGAGAGGTGGATCAGCCTGAGCTCAGCTTGGAGCTCTGCCAGGTGATGCAACCACCGAGCTCAGTTTCGAGCTCTGCCAGGTGATGCATTCACCAAGCTCAGTCTTCGAGCTCTGCCAGGTGATGCAACCATCGAGCTCAGTCTTCGAGCTCTGGCAGAGAGAAGCAATCGGCAGAGCTCAGTCTTCGAGCTCTGCCAGGCGGTGCCACCTCTCCAGTCGAGAGGTGCAACCGCCTGATCCCAGAATTCTGGGATTTGATCGATTTGATCGTTTTGAGCTCGAATTTTGAATTGGTTTGGGCCTATAAATACCCCACCCATTCAGCACTGAAAAGACACAGACCTATACCGAAATTGTGATCTTTTCTGTGATTCTAAAGAGCTCAAAAGTGTTGTAAAACCTTTAAGTCTCCTCCTTCTGTTCTTCAAGTTTTCAATTGTAAAGTGAGGAGAGAAAGGTCTGTAAAGGTTGTCTCCTAAGCCTGCCAAAAGGAGAGAAATTGTAAGAGGGAAGTTAGGCCTTCGCCCATTGAAGGAAGGCACCTAGTTGACGTCGGCAACCTCATCGGTGGAGGAAGCCAAAAGTGGAGTAGGTCAAGGCTGACCGAACCACTCTAAATCTCTGGTTTGCGTTTATTTTCGAGCACTTTATCATTACTGCAAACCTCCCTCATCACTACTGCTCTCTGCGCTTTCACGAACAAGATCTAAGTGCTGTTCTTCCAAATCTGCATTCAGACGTAAACTCGTATTTTCATACATTACAGTTTACGTTTACGTTTGATTCTGCAGAACTGTTTTCCGTGCTTTTACGAACGAGCTTCCTTGCAGTTTACGCTTACATTTTAATCCTATTAATAACTGCAATCTATCCTCTACGATTTTACGAACGAGTTTCAACATTTAGACGTAAAACTGCATTCAGACGTAAATCGGCTTTCTTCGCTCAATCATCAGATTTCAGTTCACGTTTACGTCTTAGTTTCAACTGCATACTGCCTTCTGCGAGTATACAAACGAGTTTCAAAGTTTAGACGTAAATCTGCGTCTAACTGCGTTTAGACGTAAATCTGCGTTTAGACGTAAAACTGCGTTTAGACGTAAAACTGCGTTTAGACGTAAAACTACGTTTAGACGTAAATCTGCGTTTAGACGTAAAACTACGTTTAGACGTAAAACTGCGTTTAGACGTAAATTTGCGTTTAGACGTAAATCTGCATTTAGACGTAAATCTGAGTTTAGACGCAAAACTGCGCTTAGACGCAAAATTGCGCTTAGACGCAATCTGCGCTTAGACGCAAAACTGCGCTTAGACGCAATCTGCGCTTAGACGCAAACTGCACTTAGATACAAACTGAGAATTTGCTTTTGCATCATAATAGTTTTTGAACAAACGCAGCTTTTGGTTTTTAATCGTTATAAGATTTCCGCTGCACTAATTCACCCCCCCCCTCTTAGTGCTCTCGATCCTAACATCAAGTCTAAGGACCAGATACACCACTAGGACTACGGAATCGCTGTCTGACAATAAGGCATCATCAACCATCCAGCATTCCGTAAGCGGATCTATCAATGAACTCATTCTCCAATGAGCACCTGTACTGTATCCCTAGTGTCCCTACACGAGCAGCTATGAGACCAGCTGCATCCATCATATGGACGGGTATACAGCACACCAGTCTATCCGGTTATCACGATGTCCCTCTCGAGTAACCTATGACCGGGATTATTTAGGATATGTGTTTAAGGCTGAATCGATCTCATTATCATGATCTCATCACGATCCGATTCCCATTGCACAAATCCAAGGACATTACAATATATATATACATTTATGCAATAGTTATAAAGTGATATACGCCAAAATATAATAAGCAAAAAGATTATGTATCAAGTCACGCGTGCCATCACTCACGTGATTGGCTTGCTGGGCACCTATGACTAGCAATCTCCCACTTGACCTAAAGCCAATCACCTATGTGTTTGATACCCATCAGACTCCTGTGACGCTAAAAGACAATCTGAGACAACGGCTTTGTCAGTGGATCTGCAATGTTATCTTCGGATGGAACTCTTTCCACTGCTACATCTCCTCAGGTTACGATCTCTCTAATAAGCTGGAACCTCCTCAGAACACTTCTGATGAGACTCAGGTTCCCTTATTTGAGTAATCGCCCTATAGTTATCGCAATATAAGGAAGTCGACTTCTCGCTATTCGGAACGACTCCCAAATCTGTGATGAACTTCTTCACCCAGACTCCCTCCTTTGCTGCATCTGATGCAGCAATGTACTCCACCTCTGTGGTCGAGTCAGCAGTGGTATCTTGCTTGGAACTCTTCCAGCACACTGCTCCTCCATTCAAGGTGTACACATACCCTGAATTCGACTTGCTATCATCGACATCAGACTTGAAACTTGAGTCAGTGTAGCCTTCAACCTTAAGGCTATTACCTCCATATACTAGTAAAAGATCCTTAGTCCTTCTCAAGTACTTAAGGATACACTTTACTGCTTTCCAGTGCTCCAAGCCTGGATCCGCCTGATACCTGCTCGTGACACTCAGAGCATGCGCTATATCCGGCCTAGTACATAGCATGACATACATGATAGACCCTATTTCTGAGGCATAAGGTATCATATCCATGTTCGCCCTTTCTTCTGGAGTCTTTGGGGACATACTCGTAGAAAGCGATATCCCATGTCTCATCGGTATGAGACCTCTCTATTTGAATTTTTCATGCCAAACCTTTTGACAATAGTTTCGATATACCTGGACTGGGACAAGCCAAGCATCCTCTTGGATCTATCTCTATAGATTCTAATCCCCAAGATATAAGATGCTTCCCCTAAGTCCTTCATGGAAAAGTGTCTAGATAACCAAGCATTTACCGTGGATAGCATTCCTACGTCATTCCCAATGATGAGGATGTCATCCACATATAACACCAAAAAGGTGATAGCGCTCCCACTTACCTTTCTGTATACACAAGGCTCATCTTCGTTCTTAACGAAGTCATAAGGTCTGATTGCCTCATCAAATCTTATGTTCCAACTTCGGGAAGCTTGCTTTAGTCCATAAATAGATCTAAGCAACCTACACACCTTATCTGGGCAGTTCTTGGATACGAATCCCTCAGGTTGCATTATATACAGCTCCTCCTTGAGGTTCCCATTAAGGAATACGGTTTTCACATCCATCTGCCAGATCTCATAATCATAGTGTGCTGCAATAGCCAATAGAATTCTGATGGATTTTAGCATTGCTACGGGTGAGAAGGTTTCGCCGTAATCAACACCTTGCCTTTAACGATACCCCTTAGCCACTAGCCTTGCTTTATAGGTCTCTACCTTTCCATCTACTCCGATCTTTTTCTTAAAGATCCACTTGCAACCGATGGGTACAATACCTTCGGGTGCATCAACTAGGTTCCAAACCTTGTTGGAGTACATAGAATCCATCTCAGAATTCATGGCTTCTTGCCACTTCCTAGAGTCTATACTCATAATAGCCTTCTCGTAGGTCTGAGGATCAATATCCTCAACATCCTCTCCTCTAATAAGTCCCACATATCTCTCAGGAGGATGAGATACTCTATCATACCTGCGTAAAGTTGAAAATTGTGTATTAGGTACCTGAACAGACTCGGGCTGTAGAGTGGTGCTTGAGCTTGGTTCTCCAACCTCGCTCAACTCTATCATTCTCCCACTGTCTCCGCCAAGAATGTGTTCCTTCTCAAGGAACACTACTCTCTTAGCTACAAAGACCTTTTGGTCCTCGAGATGATAGAAATAATACCCACAAGTTTTCTTGGGGTGTCCCACAAATTTGCATCGCTCTGTCCTTGATTCTAACTTATCGGGGTTGTGTCTTCTAACATGGGCAGGGCAGCCCCAAATCTTAACAACCTTAAGATCAAGCTTCTTCCCTTTCCATATCTCATATGGTGTAGACACTACCGACTTAGTTGGAACTCTGTTCAGAAGGTAAGCTGCAGTTTCTAGGGCATATCCCTAGAATGAGACGGGTAGGTCAGCGAAACTCATCATGGACCGTACCATATCTAATAATGTACGATTTCTCCTTTCAGAGACACCATTGAGCTGAGGTGTATAAGGAGGTGTCCATTGGGATAATATCCCATGGTCCTTGAGGAACTAAGTAAACTCTGTACGTAAGTATTCACCTCCTCGATCTGATCGAAGAGTTTTGATACTCTTTCCAGTCTGGTTCTCCACCTCATTCTTATACTCTCTGAATTTCTCAAAGGCCTCGGACTTGTACTTCATTAAGTACACATATCCATACCTTGAGAAATCATCAGTAAATATAATGAAGTAGGAGTAACCTCCAATGGCATGAGTTGATATGGGTCCACATACATCACTATGTATGAGTTCCAACAACTCATTGGCTCTCTCTCCAGTTCTACTAAATGGAGATTTGGTCAGTTTTCCACGAATGCAAGGCTCACAAGTTGCATATGACACATAGTCGAATGGATCTAGATATCCATCATTTAACAACTTTTGAATCCTTTTTTCATGGATGTGACCTAGCCTACAATGCCACAGGTATGCACTATTCAACTCATCTCGTTTCCTTTTGGACACATTTACATTCATGATATGTGGAGTGGTGTCTAACATAAATAAACCATTATGCAATGTTCCTTTCGTGATGATCTTATCCTCTAATAATATCGAACAACCATTGTTCTCAAAAATAAATTTATATCCACTAACTGTTAAACATGAAATGGAGATAATGTTTTTGATAATAGAAGGAACAAAATAACATGCATCTAATGCAATAAAAGCTACACTAGGCAGATGTAGGGCGACCTCGCCAACAGCTAATACAGCAACTTTTGCTCCATTTCCCATCTTGAGGTCCATCTCGCCTCTCTCTAGTCTCCTAGGCCTTGCTAGAACCTGCAACGAATTGCATATATGATAAGCACTACCGGTATCCAATACCTATGTGTTATCATAAGAGTCTGACAAATGGAGACTGATCATGAATGTACCTGAAGCTTCATGTTGGAACCCTTACAGATTCTAAACTTGGGGTTGATCTCTTTAGGGGATCGGCCTCCTTGGAACTCTATAGGGGTTCCTCCCTCCAAGTTGCTGCTCAAAGGCTGCAGAAAATATTCATCTATTGCTTATGAAAAGAGAAGGAATACATGGCTTTTTATAGGGCTTCTAAACCCTAACTCCTAATATGACTCCTACTTAAGAATCTTACTTCTAACTAACTCCTAGTAGGACTCATAGTCAAGACTCTTATTCCCTTACAACTCCTAATTCTTCTCTAAGAAAACACCTCCTACTTGAATGCCCCTCTCAATTAGGACTCTCCTAGCTAGAGTCCTAACAGAATGTCCCTCTCAATTAGGACTCTCCTAGCTAGAGTCCTAACAGTTTTACATGAATGTCCCTCTCAATTAGGACTCTCCAAGCTAGAGTCCTAACTGACCCGCCCTCTTCAAATCAGCCTTGTCCTCGAGGCTGATGATTCGTGAATTCTGGGAATTTGATCTTCAAGTCGTCATAGTTCTCCCAAGCGGCATCTTCTATTGGTAGATTCGCCCACTTTATTAGCACTCCTTTAATGGGTCGTCGTCGTCGAGTCACGATCCGTCGATCAATAATGGCACTTGGCTGGGTCTGGAGTTCTCTTTGGGTAGTCATATTTGGTGGGTGGCTTTGGGCTGTCTCCAAGCACCTATTTAAAACTTTCATCTGGCTGTTGGTTTGTGGGTGATATGTCGTACTCCTTTTCAATTTAGTACCCTGCATATGGAATAACTTTGTCCAAAATCTGCTCTTGAAGATGCAAGTATAATCTGTCACATGCACAATGCGTCCCTTATAGCATAATTCTTTTGAGTCCCGATTGTAATGAGTCATGGGGCTTAGTGCTTTCTCCAATTTTTTTATAATCTTACTAGTATCTGAATCTTCCTGCCATTCCATCTTAATATCCTCAAGGAAGTCGCTGGTCGGAAGTGAAACGGTCGAAACTTCAACTTGCTCGGGTAGTTGCGAAAGCGCATCTGCAAGAACATTCTCTTTCCCTTTTTTGTAAGTTATTTCAAAATCAAATCCAAGAAGTTTTGTTACCCATTTTTGCTGCTCGGGGGAAGATATCTTCTGCTCCAAGAGATATTTTAGGCTTTTATGGTCGGTCTTGATTTGAAAGTATCGCCTGATCAAGTACAATCTCCACCTCGTTGCTGCGCGCACAATGGCGAGCATCTCCTTATCATATGTTGACATATTTTGATCGGAGGGAGATAATGCCTTGCTAGTGTATGCGAGTGGTCGACCATCTTGTATGAGAATGGCTCCAATTCTGACTCCAGATGTGTCGGCCTCAATAATGAAGGGTCGGTTGAAATCTGGTAGTTTTAGCACCGGCGTCGTCGTCATAGCTGCCTTAAGTTTGTCGAAGGCAGCGGAGGCTCTGTCCAACCATTGGAAGACATCTTTTTCTAGTAAGGAAGTAAGTGGTGCACTGATCTTTCTATAGTTTTTCACGAACTTGCGGTAGTAGCCTGTTAAACCCAGAAAGCCATGTAGCAATTTTATGTTTCTCGAGGTCGGCCAGTTTTGCATTGCTCCAATTTTGAAGGGGTCCACTGCCACACCTTCATCTGATATGATATGCCCAAGATATTCCACCTTTCGTTGAACAAAGCAAAAATTCATGGTTGTTTTGTGTTCAAAATGTGGTTTTCCGTATGTCTTCTTCGCATGCTCGTATTTGATGATACCCGGATCAAAGGTCCAGCTTTGTAAAGATTTGTGCTCCCTTTCATCTAGCAATTCATCTACTATTGGAATAAAGTATTTGTCCTTGATGATTATGCCATTGAGAGCTCGGTAATCAACACATATTCGCCTTATTTCGTCCTTCTTGCGTACAAGTAGCACCGGGGAAGAGTAGAGGTTGCAACTTGGCCGAATAACTCCTGTTTCGAGCATCTCTTTTATAATCCTTTCTATTTCATCCTTCTGGAGATGTGGATACTGATATGGCTGAGCATTTGCTGAAGATTTGCCTGGAAGAATCATTATACAATGATCATGCCGACAAGTAAGAGGTAGGTTGCGCGGTTCGTTAAATATATTTGAAAATTCAGCAAGCAAAGGAAGTAGATTTGGATCTTCAAATTCTGTTGGCTCTCCCTCAGTTTGCTGCTCAAGTTGTACCAAAAAACCGCTACATGCTTTATGCAAAACATTCTCCATTTGTTGTGTGCAAATCGTTGTTATGTCGCCCCCACGTTTCCTGTGCAATGTCACCTGTTTCTCCTTACTGTAAAATTTCATAATTAGTTTCATAAAATTCTAAGAAATATCACCTAATGTCATCAACCATTTAATTCTGAGCATGGCCTCATGATTGTTAAGAGGGAGAAGGAAGAAATCTGCAATTATATCTTGGTCCTGCAGCAATAGTTTCTCTTGCAAGCGCCTATGATCACAATTCAAAATCCGTCCGTCGGTGACCTTAACATCAAACCTGCAGCGATTCTCGATAGGTAATGATATCCGAACAGCAAGCTTACTATTTAGGAAGTTAGTAGTACTGCCCATGTCGATGAGAACAGTGATTGGTTGTTGTTTGTGAAGGCCTCCAACTTTCATCGTTTGCGGGTTTGAGTAGCCAGCTAGTGTTTGTACCGTAACTTCGGTCGGTTGTGGCTCTTCTTCTGTATCTTTTTCTTCATGTTCAAGGCTCTCTTCTGAATGTTCAATGACCTCTTCTTCTATCGGTTCAATCATAAGAAGTCCCCCTTTACTACAACGATGCTCACGGCTCCACGGCTCATCACAATGCCAACATAACCCCTTCGCATATCGCTCCCGAAGCTCTTCTCTTGTTAACCTCTTTGGTGTAGGGACTTCGTCAATAGTAGGGGGGGCTGAGGGCTTCAATATTACTGGTTGAGGAGCAACCCTAGTCCTCCGAGCTTCATGGTTCAATTGCTCCTCTTGATGTCGTGCGAAAGAGATGGCTGCCATAAGCGTATACGGTTGTCGCGCTTTAACTTCTCTTCGGATCTCCGGCTTCAAGCCCTCAATGAAGATCCTCAATAGCTGTTTTTGAGACCAATCATGAGTTTGATTAGATAACCTTTCAAACCTAGTTTGGTACTCCTGAATGGTGGAAGTTTGTCGGATCTTTGCTAGTTGTCCATCAATATTCTCGTAATCGGTTGGTCTGAAGCGGATCAGCAGTCCTTCTTTGAATTGTTGCCATGAAAGGACTCCATAAGTATGTTCAAACCAGTCAAACCACTGTATAGCATCCCCTTCAAGATGTATAGCTGCAATTTTCACCATAGATGCATCCGCGTTTTGTGGTACTGAAAATATCGCTCCGCGCGCGAGATCCAACCAATCGGGTCTCCTTCTTCCCATCTAGGGAAGTCCACCCTTATGCATGGATAGTTGGGATCGATCATAGAGCCTCTCCTCCCTTGGAAGTCATCTCTTCGGGCTTGGTGTGATTGGGCAAAGCTCTCTCCTTGATATGATTTTTTCGGGCTTAGTGGTCGGCCCAATCTGAGTTCGTTAAAGAGCATCCGAATCTTATCCTTCATTCGCGCCTCCAAGGCTTCGAATTTAGCATTGATTGCCTCCTTAGATGCCATAGTATATGGCCCCAAATCAATGATGTTAAGATCTCTCTTTTGCTGTTGGGTTAAAGGCATGTATAGGTTGAGGGAAGTGATGGTCGAAAGTGTTGGTGGATTGGTGGATGTAGGCTGCGGTTTAGGCTTGTTTTGTGGCTGTTTTGGGTGCAGTTTGAGGGTGTGGTTTAGTAGAGTTTTAGGGCTGTGGATGAAAGTTTTGGATCTGTGGTAGATGGTAGCAAAGGTTTGACAGAAATCCGTGGAAGTTGCAGCAAGTATATGCTGTCTTGTAAGAGTAGAATTATCGTCGAAGAAACAACGGTTTCTCGACGTAATTTCCACCAAAAACATGGGAGAATTGAGGAGGGAATTGATAGAAAAATCATAGTTTATATGACAGCAAGGATATCTAATTTAATCAAGAAAATTTCGGCAGTATAACAGCAAGGAAATTGGTGCAAGTTGCAATTACAGAATTATCGTCGAAAAAATTTCAGCGGGTTACGATGAAAATTTGCAGCAACATAAAATTGTTTTTAGAGATAAATTTCTTAATAGATCAATCTTAGATGGAAGCCAAGATGATCTATGAAGTGTATAAGAAATTTCTTTTTTTTGGTAAGTAAAAGTAAAATTCATTATGTGTAAAGTTTCTACAAATAGCTTTATCTATACAAGTCATAGACAAAGCCAAGTAACTCATAGAGTGCTAATGCGATAGTTATGACTACACATGCTGTAGACTATAACTATCTGTGGGTACATTATTTGGCATCATTCCCAAGATCTTTAGCTAATAGCAAAATTAAATTTGATAAAAATATCTTTTTCTCTTCGGGTGAAGTGCTCGGTTTTGAGTTCATGCTCCATACAGTAGTGTATAAGAAATTTCATTCAAAAATATTGCAAATAGATGGATTAAGGCAACGATATGCAGCTGAAATTTTCTGCAGCATAGATTTTCAAGTGCAGCAGATTGGACATAAAAGATCAGTAGTTTATATTGAGAATTTTTCGATTAAACCAAAGGGAAATCTACTGTTAGGAAGTGTCAAAGATGTCATAAAAATTTCATAGAAATTTGGATAGAAAAAGCACAGTAGCAAGATCAAACAGATGGTGCTATGCGGCTTGAATTCTGCAATTCAAGTGCAGCAGATTAGACATAAAAGATCAGTAGTTTAAATTGAGAATTTTTTTATGAAACCAAAGGGAAATCCACTGTTAAGAAGTGTCAAAGATGTCATAAAAATTTCGTAGAAATTTGGATAGAAAAAGCACAGTAGCAAGATCAAACAGATGGTGCTATGCGGCTGGAATTCTGCAATGTATCTTTCGTCGTAGAGATGAAAACTTTGTGACGAAAAGTTTATGCAGCAATATAGGAACGATTTTTTTTTTTTTTTTTTTTGGATTTTCGAATAAGGATAACTAAATTACAGCAGCAGTAAGGTAGGAAACCAGAACCTGATGCAATTCACGGGGAGATTAAAGGATGATCCGTGGTGGTGGAGATGATGACGGAATTCAGTGACGATCTTTTAAGCAATTGTGGGAATTGCTTTGGATGGTTGTAGAGGGTTGATGGATGGCTGTAGAAGGGCAGCGAGACGCCAAGAACGCTGCTCTGATACCAGGTGTTAGAACCCTTACAGATTCTAAACTTGGGGTTGATCTCTTTAGGGGATCGGCCTCCTTGGAACTCTATAGGGGTTCCTCCCTCCAAGTTGCTGCTCAAAGGCTGCA
Organism: Musa acuminata AAA Group; assembly: GCF_036884655.1. Lineage (NCBI taxonomy): Eukaryota > Viridiplantae > Streptophyta > Magnoliopsida > Zingiberales > Musaceae > Musa > Musa acuminata. The sequence goes on along the minus strand of NC_088355.1, from coordinate 23,657,128 downwards.
GAAAATATTCATCTATTACTTATGAAAAGGGAAGGAATACATGGCTATTTATAGGGCTTCTAAACCCTAACTCCTAATAGGACTCCTACTTAAGACTCTTACTTCTAACCAACTCCTAGTATGACTCATAGTCAAGACTCCTATTCCCTTACAACTCCTAATTCTTCTCTAAGAAAACACCTCCTACTTGAATGCCCCTCTCAATTAGGACTCTCCTAGCTAGAGTCCTAACAGAATGTCCCTCTCAATTAGGACTCTCCTAGCTAGAGTCCTAACAGTTTTACATGAATGTCCCTCTCAATTAGGACTCTCCAAGCTAGAGTCCTAACACTTCATCAAGCTTTTGTTTCGCCCTTTCTGCAAGGTACTCTTTGCAGTTTCTCTTCCAATGCCCATCTTTACCACAGTGGAAGCACTGGCCTTTGTCCTTTGCTGGGTCTTTCTTAGCAACCTTTGCTTTACCTTGTTTGCCCTTGCTCTTTCCCTTCTTAAGGGACCTTTCTGCTTTCCTTTTCTTTATGGTCTCACCAGTGTAGAGAACTGGCTTCTCTTTCTTAATAGTACTCTTTGCCTCCCTCAACATATTGAGGAGCTCTGGGAGAGTCACCTCAAGCTTGTTCATATTAAAATTCATTATGAACTATGAAAAGGAATCTGGTAGGGACTGAAGCACAATGTCCACACACAAGTTATCCTCTAGGACCATTCCTAGACCTGTGAGTTTCTCTATCCACTCAATCATCTTTAGGACATGGTTCTGAACCGGTGTCCCCTCAGTCATCCTAGCGCGGAAAAGACTCTTGGATATCTCATATCGTTGAGTTCTTCCCTGTTCCTCAAACAATTTGCGGACATGTAGGAGAATGGATCTGGCATCCATCTTTTCATGTTGTCTCTATAACTCTGGAGTCATAGAGCCCAATATATAGCACTGAGCAAGAGTGGAGTCATCAATGTACTTCACGTAGCGAGCGATCTCATCCTCTCTTGCCCCTTCTTCGGGCGTAGGCATCACTGTATCAAGGACGTACACGATTTTCTCCACTATGAGAATAATTCTCAAGTTACGGAGCCAATCCATATAATTTGGACCAGTGAGGCGGTTGACATCAAGTATGCCATGTAAGGGATTTAAAAGCGACATTTTCTGAAAATAAAGATGCAGCAGAAATGAATAACATGCAGATTTTGCAAGAAATAAACTATCAAGATATGGACTTCTATCTTATTATGCTCTCACTATTTTACTAACGAGTCACGCGACACCCTCAGCACGTGAAACGGAAGTCTCCGGCAGACTTCTAGTGGGGATCAGGATCCAATCAGCGTCTTAGTGTAACCTCGAGGGACTCGACCAATCACACTAAGCCTAAAAGGTAGGCAACTCTTGCCGATCACAACTCCTTGTGATTCCCATCCTGTTCGGCCTCCGAATCACCATGGCCTCGAGGGACTCGACCAACCATGATGCTCGGTTAAGTCAACACCTTCGTTACAAGATGAGTCTGATTTGATGATATACCCTCGAGGGACTCGACCAAGTATACCATGCCCTCAGGTCACCGGTGACATCTCTATGTCGTAAGCAAGATAGCGAATCGCGATATAGGTGAGTCTCGAGGGACTCGACCAACTCAACCTACATCGGGAATCGGTTCCTACTTATAACGATGGAAGGCCACGTGGGTCAATCTAATTGCCTCACGTTTACCGACTTAATATTATCGAGAGATGTTTCTAAGATTTGGTCTCCTAATATGACATGTCACACATATACATATTTAATATATATCTACATCGCATGCAAATATATATACTTATCTAGTATGTGTATAAGTAATCACACCAGATGATCATGGACCACAACCTAATATGATTAGGCCCGAGCTAGTAGGCCTAATCACTCACATCAAGATCTATGTGTGCAACGGTGCATCTCCATGCCCTGTGATCGTCCATCTCGCCCTCGTCGATTCCGTCGACATCTTGATGCATCTCCATGCATCACGATCGTCCGTCTCGTGGGTCCCGCTATCGCATCTACGCTCCAGCTGCGCCTCCTCATGTGATTACAACTTAATCATAGGCACGCAGGCCCAACAATAAACGAGAAATATAATGGAGGCTCGTAGACCTCAATAATAATAATCACAAGTACACACATCACACGGTCCATGATCATCCGTCCACACATCATACATCACATGTATAAATAATAATCATCATGTAGGACAACTAGATAATAATAAAAATAATAATAAACTAAACCTTTTAAATAATTAATATTTTTCTGAAATCAGGGACATGTAGGGAATTTCTCAATTCCTAAGGGTATTTTCGTAATTTGGACAAAAGACAGAAACTGAAATTTCTCAATTTTCGATGGGTAAAACTATCTTTTTCCAGAAAACCCTAATGCCCTACTATCCTTTGCTGCTACCGCTGCCGCCGCCACCCTGCTGGCGGCGGCCTGTGCGGCGGGGCGAGGGCACTGCCCTCGCCTGCAGGCGGCACGCACGCTGGCGGCGCTGCCGCTGCAGGTGGGCTCCCCCGCGGGCCTCGCTGCCTCCGCAGGCGGTGCTGTCCCGCCGGGCGGCCGCCCCTATGGGAGGGGGGGGGGGGTTTCGCCCGCGGGAGCAGCGGCGGCAAGCGTCGCTGCCCTGCGGCGGCAGACGCCGCGGGAGCAGCGGCGGCAGGCGTCGCTGCCCTGCGGCGGCAGACGCCGCGGGAGCAGCGGCGGCAGGCGTCGCTGCCCTGCGGCGGCAGACGCCGCGGGAGCAGCGGCGGCAGGCGCCGCTTCCTTGCGACGGAAGACCCCGCTGCCCTGCGGCGGCAGGCGCCGCTTCCTTGCGGCAGCAGGCGCCGCTGCCCTGCGGCGCCTCTGCCCGTGGCCTGCCAGCCCCGCCGGTAGCAAGGCTGTTGCAAGCAGGCCGCCGGCCGGCTACTGCAAACGCAGCCCCTGTGCTGCTCGCCTTCGGCTGCGCTTCACGCACGCAGATCGAGGGCAGCAACTGTTGCTGCCCTTTCTCGCTTTTGCGTCAACGATTTTGACGTCAAAATTCTTCCTAAACACAACACATGCTGTTCAAAACTAATCATTCGCACGAACAACCTGGCTCTGATACCACTGTTGGGAAATCTTAGGGGGCGACATCATATGCGTAGCGAAAGAACAAGAAAACAAAAATCCCCGATTCCCAAAAAGATGTTCGTCGTCGTGCGAAGATTGGTGCGCAAAAATCCGTAAAACACAAAACTGCGTATAGAGATTGTGTTACCTAGGGAGATCGTATATCCCTGTTTCCTTGCAGATCCTTAGGAGAGGGTGAAGGAGGTCAAGCGTCCTCCTCTCTAGCGGTGATCCACACAGTAGGGTTGCGACGACGCTCCTCAAAACTCCAGGCCTACTCTGAGGTGGAGAGGGAGAGGAGAATAGGAAAGGCAAGCAAAGACTCTAGCCTATGAGGCTGTGAATCCCTCCTATTTATAGAGATCCCGTGTCAAACCCTAATGGGTCCTTCCCTAGTGGGTATTGGATCTGCATCCAGTAAGACAAGGGCTCCGTCGGATATCTCATATCCGAACCTCTACTCATCGTAATGCCTACCAAATGTGTGTGACCCTCTAGGCCCAATATCGAGCTGGCCGTGAGTCATACCTGTCAGAACTCCTTCTAACTCAGTGAATTATAATCTCTGTAATAATTCACTCGACTCATCGACTACGGACGTACTAGGCCACTACGTCGTAGTCCCGAGACAATACAGGGGAATCCAATCCATTGGACCTATCTGTCCTCAGTTACCATGTACCTATAGTCCCTCATCCATCTAATATCCCAGAGACCGTATATCGAGCATGGTGTTGTCAGACCCATACGATTTCTACTCGAGTCTCGCTCTAATCGGATTCTCCCGGAGAACTCTTTCTCTCTCAACCCGAATGACCCTGGCCAGGGATTTGTCTGAGCAAGAACACATGGGATATTCCTCTCATGACGCCGAGAGTGGATGATCCTCTGTCGACACTCAATAGCCTTCGTAAGGTCGACTACCACTCCCAATGACCAGCTGTACTAGATCTGGGACAGCCAAACCTATAAGTCTGGTATCAAAGAGTGGAGCACTCATACAGGACATCCTTAGTGTCTCAAGTCTAAGGACCAGATACACCACTAGGACTACGGAATCGCTGTCTGACAATAAGGCATCATCAACCATCCAGCATTCCGTAAGCGGATCAATCAGTGAACTCATTCTCAAATGAGCACCTGTACTGTATCCCTAGTGTCCCTACACGAGCAGCTATGAGACCAACTGCATCCATCATATGGACGGGTATACAGCACACCAGTCTATCCGGTTATCACGATGTCCCTCTCGAGTAACCTATGACCAGGATTATTTAGGATATGTGTTTAAAGGTGAATCGATCTCATTATCGTAATCTCATCACGATCCGATTCCCATTGCACAAATCCACGGACATCACAATATATATATATGCATTTATGCAATAGTTATAAAGTGATATACGCCAAAATATAATAAGCAAAAAGATTCTGTATCAAGTCACACGTGCCATCACTCATGTGATTGTCTTGCTGGGCACCTATGACTAGCAGTTTCCTTGCATATCGTTAGGAGAGAGTAAAAAATGTCAAGCGTCCTCCTCTCTAGCGGTGATCCACACAGTAGGGTTGCGACAACGCTCCTCAAAACTCCAGGCCTAATCTGAGGTGGAGAGGAAGAGGAGAATAGGAAAGGCAAGCAAAGGCTCTAGCCTATGAGGCTCTGAATCCCTCCTATTTATAGAGGTCCCTTGTCAAACACTAATGGGTCCTCCCCTAATGGGTATTGGATCTGCATCCAATAAGACAAGGGCTCCATCGGATATTTCATATCCGAACCTCTACTCATCGCAATGCCTACCATATGTGTGTGATCCTCTAGGCCCAATATCGAGCTGGCCGTGAGTCATACCTGTCAGAACTCCTTCTAACTCAGTGAATTATTATCTCTGTAATAATTCACTTGACTCATCGACTATGGAAGTACTAGGCCACTACGCCGTAGTCCCCAGACGATATAGGGGAATCCAATCCATTGGACCTGTCTGTCCTCAGTTACCGTGTACCTATAATCCCTCATCCATCTAATATCCCAGAGACCGTATATCGAGCATGGTGTTGTCCGACCCATACGGTTTCTACTCGAGTCTCGCTCTAATCGGATTCTCCTATAGAACTCTTTCTCTCTCAACCCGAATGACCCTGGCCAGGGATTTGTCTGAGCAAGAACACATGGGATATTCCTCTCATGACGCCGAGAGTGGATGATCCTCTATCGACACACAATAGCCCTCGTAAGGTCGACTACCACTCCCAATGACCAGCTGTACTAGATCTGGGACAGCCAAACCTATAAGTCTGGTATCAAAGAGTGGAGCACTCATACAGGACATCCTTGGTGTCTCAAGTCTAAGGACCAGATACACCACTAGGACTACGGAATCGCTGTCTGACAATAAGGCATCATCAACCATCCAGCATTCCGTAAGCGGATCAATCAGTGAACTCATTCTTTAATGAGCACCTGTACTGTATCCCTAGTGTCCCTACACGAGCAGCTATGAGACCAACTACATCCATCATATGGACGGGTATACAGCACACCAGTCTATCCGGTTACCACGATGTCCCTCTCGAGTAACCTATGATCAGGATTATTTAGGATGTGTTTAAAGGTGAATCGATCTCATTATCGTGATCTCATCACGATCCGATTCCCATTGCACAAATCCAAGGACATCACAATATATGTATGCATTTATGCAATAGTTATAAAGTGATATATGCCAAAATATCATAAGCAAAAAGATTCTGTATCAAGTCACACGTGTCATCACTCACGTGATTGGCTTGCGGGGCACCTATGACTAACATTACCTTCACTGCAAACTTCTCAATAGCTTACTGCCTTCTGCGATTTTACGAAGAAGTTTCTAAGTTCAAAACTTTCCGAATCTGCGTTTAGACGTAAATCGTTTTTCTGTACGATCATCATATTTCAGTTTACGTTTACGTTTTAATTTCAATCATAATTGTTTACTGCCTTCTGCGATCTTACGAACAAGTTTCTAAGTTTAGAACTTTCCAAATCTGCGTTTAGACGTAAATCGGCTTTTATCGTACGAACGTCGCTTTTCAGTTTGCGCTTGTATTCTGCTTTCCATCATAAACTGCAAACTGCCTTCGTAGATCTACTTTAACGTCTTCTCGCTTAATCTCAAGTTAAAGTAATCTTAGAATCGGCTTTCACATCGAAATTGTTTTTATCGAACGAACGTAGCTTTCGTTTTAATCGCTGAAAAATTTCCGCTGCACTAATTCACCCCCCCCCCCCCCCCCCTCTTAGTGCTCTTGATCCTAACATTCAGGTTATTCCATATATGCCTCCTCATGGATGTATCCATTTAGAAATATCATTTTGATATCCATTTGATGAACATAAAGAAAAAAAATTGATGCTAAAGTAAAAATAATTCTAATAGATATTATCCTAGCCATAGGAGCATATGTGTCAAAATAATTTATTCCTTCCTTTTGTCGAAATCTTTTAGCAACTAACCTTACTTTGAATGTTTGGAGAGTACCATTTGTATAATCCTTCCTACAAAATACTCATTTACAACTAATAGGTTTAGAGGCAAAAGGTGTTGAATCTCGAATTTTGATAATGAAACTAATTGATTGTGTTTAGATGTTTAACTGCATTTTGAGTGATGCCGGTCTACTCGATCAGGATTAGACAATTAACGTAGGAGGAATTGACGTTAAGCTGGAGGAGAACACGTTAGGATATTGGATGGTAGAAGGCTTCGGACATCGAGCATCGGGCCAAGAGCGGAATTACGCCAAGGATATCGGGGTTACGGAGGTCAACCGCCGATTGGGCAACAAGCTGCAAGAGAGGACGATGCGCCGAAGAATTGGACGAAGCGCCAACCAATGACGTGTCGGGCAACAGAATGTCAATTCGTTTTGTAATAATTGTCTAGATCGGAGTAGAGTTTTGGCTTGTGTGTGCAGGATTAACTACGATAACAATGAAAACATAAAGCGAAACAAAGTGTCGGAGTCAAGCGCGAAGGATTTATTGTGAGTTCGAGAGTTCGACGAAAGTCCGAAGGTTCGTCGGGAATGCTGCCGGAACTAGCTGAGAATGAGTAGGGAGCTTGCCGAAGGGTTTTTCGGAAGCTCGCCGGAAGGTTCGTTGGAAATTCGCGGAGCTAGCCGAGAAAGATCGGAGCTTGCCGAAGAAGCTCATTGGAACTCGCCAAGATCAAATCGTGAAGTCTAGGAGCTTGTCGGGAGTCCGTAGAATGGTTTCCGAGAGTTCGTCGGAAGACCGTCGGAAGTTCGCTGGAAGCTCACCGGAAAAAGTCTTGACTTGCGGACTTTGTAATAGCTTAGAAAATGTCTTTAAATTCATAGTTAGCACGTTAATTAGGGTTAGGATTAGGTGTTAATCTTATAACTCGAGTAGGGACCAATTGGGCCCGAGTTCAGACTGGTTTGGGCCAAGTTTGGAGCCCAACCAGTGAGCTGAAATAGTGTAGGCGGTGGCACCGCCTAGAACCCAAGAACCAAGCGGTGGCACCGCCCAGCACCCGAGAGGTCCGGCGGTGGCACCGCCGGACTGGGCAGTGGCAACACCAGTACACTGTTAGTGTCAGACATTGATAGGCGGTGGCACCGTCACTAACAGGCGGTAGCACCGCCAGCATCGGGAACCAAATAGAATTCAATTTTTGGAGCCCAAATTTGAATCCTCTTGAGGCCTATAAATACCCCTCAATTCTCAGCTGAGAGAATGTTAGGACTCTAGCTAGGAGAGTCCTAATTAAGAGGGATATTCATGTAAAACCTAACTAAGCCAACCCCTGTTAAAGAGGTGAAGTGGCCGACTAGGGTTAGGAGGTTATTTCTTAGAGAAGAATAAGGAGTTGTAAAGGAATAAGAGTCTTGAATAGGAGTCCTATTAGGAGTTGGTTAGAAGTAGGAGTCATGAGTAGGAGTCCTATTAGGAGTTGATTAGAAGTAAGAGTCTTAAGTAAGAGTCCTATTAGGAGTTAGGGTTTAGAAGCCCTATAAATAGTCATGTATTCCACCTCTTTTCATAAGCAATAGATGAATCTTTTCTGCAACCTTTGAGCAGCAACTTGGAGTGAGACCCCTATAGAGTTCCAAGGAGGCCGATCCCCTAAGGAGATCAACCCCAAGTTTAGAATCTGCAAGGGTTCTTGTAATATCCCTCACTTTTGAAAATTATCAATAAGAAACTATATTTAATTTGATGACCTATATGTAAATATAAAAATTTCAAGGACTAAACTGCTAAGTTGCAAAATGAAAAGAAAATAAAGAAAACCGAAAATTTCGGTTTTATCCCACCGCCTCCCACGCTATCTCTGTTTCTTCGAGAAACAGAGAGAAGCGGTGGGGCGTGGGGAGAAAAAGAAGAGAAGTAGAGGGAGAAGAGAAGAAGAGGGAAAAGAAGAGAGAAGGAAGAGGGAGAAGAGAAGAAAAGAAGATGAAGAGAGGGAAGATGGAGAGGAGAGGGAGAGGCAGCAGCAGCAGCTAGGGCTGCTGCACCTCTGTTTCCCGCAGGTGGAAACAGAGGAGAGGATGTGTGGGGTGTTGGGGAGGAGAAGGGAAGAAGAAGAAGAAGAAGAAGAAAAAGAGAGGAGGATAGCTGCGGCAAGGCTGCAGCGAGGAGGTGTGTGGCGTTGGGGAGGAAAAAAGGAAGAGGAGAAGAAGAGAAGGAGAAGAAGAGGGAAAAGAGAGGGAAGAGGGAGAGGAGCGAGAGGTGGCAGCAGCTAGGGCTGCAGCACCTCTGTTTCCTGCAGGTGGAAACAGAGGAGAGGTGTGGGGCGTTCGAAGAGGAGAAGAAGAAGAAGAGGAAAAGAAGAGGAAGAGGAAGCAGGAGAAGAGGTTGTGATACCTCTGTTTCCTGCAGAGGAAACAGAGGAGGGAAGTAGAAGAGGAGAAGAAGAAGAGAAGGGAAAGGAGGAGCTGCGGCTACGGCGGTGGAAGCTGCAGCTAGAAGAGAAGGAGAAGAAGAGATGGTGAGGAAGAAGAGAAGAAGTAGAAGCGGGTGAAGAGGCGGCACCTCTGTTTCCTGTAGGAGGAAATAGAGGAAAGGAGGGGCTGTTCGTCGGGGAGAAGAAGGGGAGGAAGGAGAAGAAGAGAAGAAGAAGAAAGGAAGGAGGAGGAAGAGGAGAAGGGAAAGAAGTAGCTGCGGCTGCGGCTGTGGCAGCTGCAGCTATGGCAGGGAAAGAGGAAGAGGAAGGAAGAAGGGAAGGGGAGGAAGAAGAGAAGGGGAAGAGAAGGGGCTGCGGCTGCTACGATGGCAGCTGCAGTTGGAAGAGAAGAAGGAGAGGAAGATGAGCAGGGGAGGAAGAAGAGGTTGTGGCCGCGGCTGAGGCTGCGACTGCAACCGTGCAGCTGGGAAAGAAGAGAAGGAAAGAAAGAAGAAGAGAAAGGAAAAGGGAAGAAGAGAGGAAGAGGAGAAGGAGAGGCAGCTGTGGCAGTGGCAGCTGCAGCTGGAAGAGAAGGAGAGGAAATAGAGTAGCGGAGGAAGAAGAGGCTGCGGTTGTGGTGGCTGCGGCCATGGTTGCGACTGCGACTGCAGCAGTGGCAGCTGGGAAAGAAAAGAAAGGAAAGGGGGAAAAAGGGGCTGCGAAAGGGATTGCGGCCGCAGCGGCAGCGACTACGTATGCAGCAGTTGTGTCTGCGAAAGAAGAGGAGGAAGGAAGGTAGTGCGGTGGAAGGGGCTGCAATTGTGGCAGCGGTAGCGGCGGCGGCTGTGGCAGCTGCGTTTGGGAAAGAAAAAGAAGGAATGAGAGTAAGAGAGAGCAGGTGACTGTGCCTCGATGTTCGACACGTGGTGTAGTTGCGAAGAAAGGAAGAAAACGGGAGCACAAAACGAAACAGAGAGAGGACACGGAGGAAAAGTAGAAGGATTTGGGCTAGCACCTTCTTTGGATCTTCGGATCGAAATCCTTGAAAGGCAAGTTCCCTGATCGTTTCTCCAATAATTGCTTTGATATTTCTTATTGCAAGTTCCCTGATCGTTTCTCCTATAATTGATTTGATGTTTCTTATTACAAGTTCCCTGATCGTTTCTCCTATAATTGCTTTGATATTTCTTATTGCAAGTTCCCTGATCGTTTCTCCTATAATTGCTTTGATATTTCTTATTGCAAGTTCCCTGATCGTTTCTCTTATAATTGCTTTGATATTTCTTATTGCAAGTTCCCTGATCGTTTCTCCTATAATTGCTTTGATATTTCTTATTGCAAGTTCCCGATTCGTTCCTCTTGAAATTGTTCTAATCTTTCCTATTGCAAGTGTCCTGATCTTTCCTTACTGCAATTTTACCGTTATATTTGTTTTGAATATGAGGAACTTTGAATTGTTCTAGCCTTTCATTTGATATATCTCCTGTTTAGATGTATCGATTCGAATCTATGCAACTTCTGATATTCTGACCCTTCTACTTTGTTATGGCTATAACTTCATGTATTGACCTCTGATTTTGGACAAAACTTATTTGATCAGAATATAGACTCATAAACCTTTGTTTTGATAGCTTATTTTAAGAATTCGGAGTAAGTTTGTCTGCCCAAACTTCTGTTTCAAATGAGCCTACAGATTCTGCAAAACAGGGATCGTAATTTCTGACCTTTCGATACTGAACTGCTTATAAGTCCCTGTTGCAAACATTGATTTACTCAAAGCTTATTTCATTGGAAACCAGACTCATAGATCATTCTTTTGATATATGGATTGAAAGATTTGGAATCCAAACACCTGCCTATTTATCTGTTGAATCTGACATTATGAATTCTGCCAAACAAAGATTTTGTTCTACGACCCTTGTTTACCAAATTATTTGTAACTCTCTCTATTGGATAGTTCAATTCATATGAAGCCTGTCTTATCTGAAAGTATAATCCAATGATATATTTCTGAGTCAATTGGAGCACGATTGATAGTTTGAATCATTTGTTCAATGTGCCTCTTGTATTCTGCAAGAAATCGAGCTTTGGTCGATTTCTAATATTCTGATTTCATTCCTTTGGAAATTGATATCCTTTAGCTTTCTTATTCAATTGAGCTTTATAATACTGCTCTGAATTCTTGTATGCTCTTGTCCTTAAAGTTATTTGCATTCTTGAAAACTATTGTGTAACGTTTAAGCTATATCGTATTGACTTCTATAGGCACATGTATAACCCATGATTCCGCATTTGCTTTCGATGTGTGCCTATTCTAGTTTCATTTCCTTTGGATATTTGAATTCGTCTAACCTTCTTATTGGAATTGAGCTAAATATGATTGCTTGGAATCCCTGTACACTCTTGTTTTCATTTCATTCCAAATCTGAATACATTTGTGAGAGATTTGTTCTTTGTTTCGTATTGTCTCGAAAAGGCACATGCACGTTTCGTTGTTCCGCGTGTGCTTCCGATATATGCTACTTATTGTTGAAACTGCCCTTTTGTACTCTGGTGTATGGGATTGTCTGGACCTTTGCCAGAAATGATAAAGGGTATGCGCTATTTGCCCGTTATGTGGGGTCCCGTTATGTGGGATATTCTGGACCTTTGCTAGAAATGGTAAAGGGTATGCGCTTATTGCCCGCTCTGTGGGGTCCCGCTCTGTGGGATATTGTAGACTTTTGTCAGGTGGTCATTCAGAAATGGATGAATCACATTCTGACTGAGATCCCACTACACCTTCTGTATGTTTGATATGATATCCAGAGCTTTGGTTATGTGTTTCTGTACATGCTTTGGATAAGATTGATATGTTTGCAACGTCAAAGACGACGTTTGAGCTTCTGTACGGTATTTGTTATTGATATGCTCTGAAATGTGTCATCCACTGTTGATATGTTTCGAAATGTTCCATATGTCGTTGATATGCTCCGAAACATTTCATACGCCATTGATATGCTCCAATTACTCTGTGCTCCATTTGCTATGAACTGATATATTCTGAAATGTCCTATGTGCCATTGATATGCTCCAATTACTCTGTGCTCCATTTGCTATGAACTGATATGTTCTGAAATGTCCTATCTGCCATTGATATGCTCTAATTACTCTATGCTCCATTTGTTATGAATCAAATATGTTTTGAATGACATGATACATATGATTTTGTATCTAATGAGATGGTATCCTTGAGAATTCTTGTATTCTGCCTTACATTATGATACCTTACTCGTTTGATACCGTTCCTTTTGTTCTGAATATGTTTTGTCACTTGCTGAGCCGTTTTTGGCTCACTCCGTTGTTATATAAATCTTTCAGGTCAGCGTGTCACTCTTCAAGATGTTTGATTTGGGCTAAGGCAGTGGATAGTTATTCAGAATTATGGGCAAGTCTCGTTGGTTGTTATGCTATTGTTGTATAAGCATATTTTGTATGTAATGAATTGTTCTGATGATCGAAATGGATATACTGTGTAAAAGTGTTAGAAGACCTCTCTTATTTGGAATTTCGGAATGTTAAGTCTAATTTATGACGATATGAACTTGTAGTGAATAGTTGGAGTTCTGATTGTATAATTTATTTAGCTTGTGGATTTATAAATGTTGTTCATGTTTGTCAAGTTGGCTTGGGTTGCCATAAATGTGAATTATCGAGTGATGTGATATATGATTTGAAAATGCACAGGTTTTATGGATGTGAATTTGATTGAATGTTTTTCAGTGTCCTCAAACGTTAGTTTGGATCCTGGATTGGTCTGTGATGAAAATTTCTTAAAAAATTATGGATATTTTGAGGGGCGTGACAGAGGTGGTATCAGAGCATGGTTTGAGGATTACTGAAATATTTGATATGTTGATGTGCAAAATATATTGAGGTCTAATGAACTTTAGTGATTGGTGGAAAATTTTCTTTGATGCATTTTAGGAATCTGGGATGATGAGGACATTTGGTCCTCCTATTTCATTTGTTTCTGATTAATTAAGGGGAATGAAAGGATGGATTGGGGATATTGAATCAGAGTGGCGCAGCGGAAGCATGGTGGACCTAATTTCATTGGTGGCAGAAAAATGAATGATGCAAACAGAGAAGATATTTGGTGTACAAAATTGTTTTGATGATCGAAAGATTTCTTTTGCCACCTTATATTAGAAGTAGAGGCTGATCATTAATGGCAATAATGAAAAGAATTTTTGGAGATCAGGGGCAAGAATGATAAGGACAAGTTTTCCAATAAGAATATAATTGGAAATGAATCAGAAAGTGATAATAAGAGGGTCAAGACATTTGGATTTGAAAAAGGAAGTCACCACAAAAGACTCAATCATGTGTGAATTGCAAGTTAAATTATGAAACAAGTTTGTGTTGGTGGGTGACCGGAGTCTATTTGCTTGTAGAAAGTTGGATCATAAAACAAAAGACTGCCATTTGAACAAGAAGAAAGAGTCACTGCCTCATAAATCATCAGCCCATATCAGAGTGTATGCTATCACTGAATATGATTCTAAAACTTCTGAATTAGTGGTCGAAGGTATTATGCATGTTTATGAAAGAATGCAAATATTTGTTTGAACATGGGTTCTATCTACGATTTGATTCGTAACATGTTGCCTATCACTTGGGTATTCAACCTAGACCACTGTATTATGTGATATATGTAAAATACGATAATTGGAGATTCTTTGATAACGAACTTGAAATCTGGTCCTCTTGTCTGATTTTTATTGGAGAACTTAAACTTATTGTTGATTTAGTTCTCTTAGAGATTTGGAGTTATGATATTATACTTGGTATGGATTGACTATCTTCCTATCATACCAGTATGGATTGGTATATAACAAATGATCACTTTTTATACATTTGATCAGTCGATCTTTTATTTTGAAAGTATTGGACATGATTTATCTCCTTGCCTAATGTATCCCAGAATGACTTGCTTGGATTACCTCCAAACGTGACTTTGCATTTGATTTGGCCTTTAGGATAATCTCAATATCTAAGCCTCTCTACAGAATGATATCATTGAGTAAGTGGAATTAGAAAAACAACTACAAGGATTATTAAATGAGGATTTTATTTGGTTTAATATTTTATCATTGGGTGCTCTGGGGTTAGTTAAAAAGATGGATGGAACATTGAGGTTTCGTATTGATTATGGATAGTTGAATCAGGTGATCATCAAAAACGAGTATTTTCTGAAGTAACGACTTACTTGATTAATTACAAGGTGCGCAAGTATTTTTAGAAATTGATTGAAGGTCGGGTTACCGTCTATTGAGGAACAAGGAGGAGAATATTTCAGTCACTCTTGGATAATTATGTCATTATATTGTATTGATGAAATTATTTGAGAGCAGGAGAAGGAAATAAATATATCATAATCCTCATCTTTTCGTTGATTGAGCTATGATTAATTTAGAGGACTAAATTTTTTTTTAAGGAGGGGAGAGTGTAATATCAGAGTGTAATATCCCTCACTTTTGAAAATTATCAATAAGAAACTATATTTAATTTGAGGACCTATATGTAAATATAAAAATTTCAAGGACTAAACTGCTAAGTTGCAAAATGAAAAGAAAATAAAGAAAACCGAAAATTTCGGTTTTATCCCACCGCCTCCCACGCTATCTCTGTTTCTTCGAGAAACAGAGAGAAGCGGTGGGGCGTGGGGAGAAGAAGAAGAGAAGTTGAGGGAGAAGAGAAGAAGAGGGAAAAGAAGAGAGAAGGAAGAGGGAGAAGAGAAGAAAAGAAGATGAAGAGAGGGAAGATGGAGAGGAGAGGGAGAGGCAGCAGCAGCAGCTAGGGCTGCTGCACCTCTGTTTCCCGCAGGTGGAAACAGAGGAGAGGATGTGTGGGGTGTTGGGGAGGAGAAGGGAAGAAGAAGAAGAAGAAGAAGAAAAAGAGAGGAGGATAGCTGCGGCAAGGCTGCAGCGAGGAGGTGTGTGGCGTTGGGGAGGAAAAAAGGAAGAGGAGAAGAAGAGAAGGAGAAGAAGAGGGAAAAGAGAGGGAAGAGGGAGAGGAGCGAGAGGTGGCAGCAGCTAGGGCTGCAGCACCTCTGTTTCCTGCAGGTGGAAACAGAGGAGAGGTGTGGGGCGTTCGAAGAGGAGAAGAAGAAGAAGAGGAAAAGAAGAGGAAGAGGAAGCAGGAGAAGAGGTTGTGATACCTCTGTTTCCTGCAGAGGAAACAGAGGAGGGAAGTAGAAGAGGAGAAGAAGAAGAGAAGGGAAAGGAGGAGCTGCGGCTACGGCGGTGGAAGCTGCAGCTAGAAGAGAAGGAGAAGAAGAGATGGTGAGGAAGAAGAGAAGAAGTAGAAGCGGGTGAAGAGGCGGCACCTCTGTTTCCTGTAGGAGGAAATAGAGGAAAGGAGGGGCTGTTCGTCGGGGAGAAGAAGGGGAGGAAGGAGAAGAAGAGAAGAAGAAGAAAGGAAGGAGGAGGAAGAGGAGAAGGGAAAGAAGTAGCTGCGGCTGCGGCTGTGGCAGCTGCAGCTATGGCAGGGAAAGAGGAAGAGGAAGGAAGAAGGGAAGGGGAGGAAGAAGAGAAGGGGAAGAGAAGGGGCTGCGGC
This sequence comes from Musa acuminata AAA Group, assembly GCF_036884655.1. Classification (NCBI taxonomy): domain Eukaryota; kingdom Viridiplantae; phylum Streptophyta; class Magnoliopsida; order Zingiberales; family Musaceae; genus Musa; species Musa acuminata. The sequence continues at coordinate 23,641,504 of NC_088355.1, read as the reverse complement.
TGCTACGATGGCAGCTGCAGTTGGAAGAGAAGAAGGAGAGGAAGATGAGCAGGGGAGGAAGAAGAGGTTGTGGCCGCGGCTGAGGCTGCGACTGCAACCGTGCAGCTGGGAAAGAAGAGAAGGAAAGAAAGAAGAAGAGAAAGGAAAAGGGAAGAAGAGAGGAAGAGGAGAAGGAGAGGCAGCTGTGGCAGTGGCAGCTGCAGCTGGAAGAGAAGGAGAGGAAATAGAGTAGCGGAGGAAGAAGAGGCTGCGGTTGTGGTGGCTGCGGCCATGGTTGCGACTGCGACTGCAGCAGTGGCAGCTGGGAAAGAAAAGAAAGGAAAGGGGGAAAAAGGGGCTGCGAAAGGGATTGCGGCCGCAGCGGCAGCGACTGCGTATGCAGCAGTTGTGTCTGCGAAAGAAGAGGAGGAAGGAAGGTAGTGCGGTGGAAGGGGCTGCAATTGTGGCAGCGGTAGCGGCGGCGGCTGTGGCAGCTGCGTTTGGGAAAGAAAAAGAAGGAATGAGAGTAAGAGAGAGCAGGTGACTGTGCCTCGATGTTCGACACGTGGTGTAGTTGCGAAGAAAGGAAGAAAACGGGAGCACAAAATGAAACAGAGAGAGGACACGGAGGAAAAGTAGAAGGATTTGGGCTAGCACCTTCTTTGGATCTTCGGATCGAAATCCTTGAAAGGCAAGTTCCCTGATCGTTTCTCCAATAATTGCTTTGATATTTCTTATTGCAAGTTCCCTGATCGTTTCTCCTATAATTGATTTGATGTTTCTTATTACAAGTTCCCTGATCGTTTCTCCTATAATTGCTTTGATATTTCTTATTGCAAGTTCCCTGATCGTTTCTCCTATAATTGCTTTGATATTTCTTATTGCAAGTTCCCTGATCGTTTCTCTTATAATTGCTTTGATATTTCTTATTGCAAGTTCCCTGATCGTTTCTCCTATAATTGCTTTGATATTTCTTATTGCAAGTTCCCGATTCGTTCCTCTTGAAATTGTTCTAATCTTTCCTATTGCAAGTGTCCTGATCTTTCCTTACTGCAATTTTACCGTTATATTTGTTTTGAATATGAGGAACTTTGAATTGTTCTAGCCTTTCATTTGATATATCTCCTGTTTAGATGTATCGATTCGAATCTATGCAACTTCTGATATTCTGACCCTTCTACTTTGTTATGGCTATAACTTCATGTATTGACCTCTGATTTTGGACAAAACTTATTTGATCAGAATATAGACTCATAAACCTTTGTTTTGATAGCTTATTTTAAGAATTCGGAGTAAGTTTGTCTGCCCAAACTTCTGTTTCAAATGAGCCTACAGATTCTGCAAAACAGGGATCGTAATTTCTGACCTTTCGATACTGAACTGCTTATAAGTCCCTGTTGCAAACATTGATTTACTCAAAGCTTATTTCATTGGAAACCAGACTCATAGATCATTCTTTTGATATATGGATTGAAAGATTTGGAATTCAAACACCTGCCTATTTATCTGTTGAATCTGACATTATGAATTCTGCCAAACAAAGATTTTGTTCTACGACCCTTGTTTACCAAATTATTTGTAACTCTCTCTATTGGATAGTTCAATTCATATGAAGCCTGTCTTATCTGAAAGTATAATCCAATGATATATTTCTGAGTCAATTGGAGCACGATTGATAGTTTGAATCATTTGTTCAATGTGCCTCTTGTATTCTGCAAGAAATCGAGCTTTGGTCGATTTCTAATATTCTGATTTCATTCCTTTGGAAATTGATATCCTTTAGCTTTCTTATTCAATTGAGCTTTATAATACTGCTCTGAATTCTTGTATGCTCTTGTCCTTAAAGTTATTTGCATTCTTGAAAACTATTGTGTAACGTTTAAGCTATATCGTATTGACTTCTATAGGCACATGTATAACCCATGATTCCGCATTTGCTTTCGATGTGTGCCTATTCTAGTTTCATTTCCTTTGGATATTTGAATTCGTCTAACCTTCTTATTGGAATTGAGCTAAATATGATTGCTTGGAATCCCTGTACACTCTTGTTTTCATTTCATTCCAAATCTGAATACATTTGTGAGAGATTTGTTCTTTGTTTCGTATTGTCTCGAAAAGGCACATGCACGTTTCGTTGTTCCGCGTGTGCTTCCGATATATGCTACTTATTGTTGAAACTGCCCTTTTGTACTCTGGTGTATGGGATTGTCTGGACCTTTGCCAGAAATGATAAAGGGTATGCGCTATTTGCCCGCTATGTGGGGTCCCGTTATGTGGGATATTCTGGACCTTTGCTAGAAATGGTAAAGGGTATGCGCTTATTGCCCGCTCTGTGGGGTCCCGCTCTGTGGGATATTGTAGACTTTTGTCAGGTGGTCATTCAGAAATGGATGAATCACATTCTGACTGAGATCCCACTACACCTTCTGTATGTTTGATATGATATCCAGAGCTTTGGTTATGTGTTTCTGTACATGCTTTGGATAAGATTGATATGTTTGCAACGTCAAAGACGACGTTTGAGCTTCTGTACGGTATTTGTTATTGATATGCTCTGAAATGTGTCATCCACTGTTGATATGTTTCGAAATGTTCCATATGTCGTTGATATGCTCCGAAACATTTCATACGCCATTGATATGCTCCAATTACTCTGTGCTCCATTTGCTATGAACTGATATATTCTGAAATGTCCTATGTGCCATTGATATGCTCCAATTACTCTGTGCTCCATTTGCTATGAACTGATATGTTCTGAAATGTCCTATCTGCCATTGATATGCTCTAATTACTCTATGCTCCATTTGTTATGAATCAAATATGTTTTGAATGACATGATACATATGATTTTGTATCTAATGAGATGGTATCCTTGAGAATTCTTGTATTCTGCCTTACATTATGATACCTTACTCGTTTGATACCGTTCCTTTTGTTCTGAATATGTTTTGTCACTTGCTGAGCCGTTTTTGGCTCACTCCGTTGTTATATAAATCTTTCAGGTCAGCGTGTCACTCTTCAAGATGTTTGATTTGGGCTAAGGCAGTGGATAGTTATTCAGAATTATGGGCAAGTCTCGTTGGTTGTTATGCTATTGTTGTATAAGCATATTTTGTATGTAATGAATTGTTCTGATGATCGAAATGGATATACTGTGTAAAAGTGTTAGAAGACCTCTCTTATTTGGAATTTCGGAATGTTAAGTCTAATTTATGACGATATGAACTTGTAGTGAATAGTTGGAGTTCTGATTGTATAATTTATTTAGCTTGTGGATTTATAAATGTTGTTCATGTTTGTCAAGTTGGCTTGGGTTGCCATAAATGTGAATTATCGAGTGATGTGATATATGATTTGAAAATGCACAGGTTTTATGGATGTGAATTTGATTGAATGTTTTTCAGTGTCCTCAAACGTTAGTTTGGATCCTGGATTGGTCTGTGATGAAAATTTCTTAAAAAATTATGGATATTTTGAGGGGCGTGACAGAGGTGGTATCAGAGCATGGTTTGAGGATTACTGAAATATTTGATATGTTGATGTGCAAAATATATTGAGGTCTAATGAACTTTAGTGATTGGTGGAAAATTTTCTTTGATGCATTTTAGGAATCTGGGATGATGAGGACATTTGGTCCTCCTATTTCATTTGTTTCTGATTAATTAAGGGGAATGAAAGGATGGATTGGGGATATTGAATCAGAGTGGCGCAGCGGAAGCATGGTGGACCTAATTTCATTGGTGGCAGAAAAATGAATGATGCAAACAGAGAAGATATTTGGTGTACAAAATTGTTTTGATGATCGAAAGATTTCTTTTGCCACCTTATATTAGAAGTAGAGGCTGATCATTAATGGCAATAATGAAAAGAATTTTTGGAGATCAGGGGCAAGAATGATAAGGACAAGTTTTCCAATAAGAATATAATTGGAAATGAATCAGAAAGTGATAATAAGAGGGTCAAGACATTTGGATTTGAAAAAGGAAGTCACCACAAAAGACTCAATCATGTGTGAATTGCAAGTTAAATTATGAAACAAGTTTGTGTTGGTGGGTGACCGGAGTCTATTTGCTTGTAGAAAGTTGGATCATAAAACAAAAGACTGCCATTTGAACAAGAAGAAAGAGTCACTGCCTCATAAATCATCAGCCCATATCAGAGTGTATGCTATCACTGAATATGATTCTAAAACTTCTGAATTAGTGGTCGAAGGTATTATGCATGTTTATGAAAGAATGCAAATATTTGTTTGAACATGGGTTCTATCTACGATTTGATTCGTAACATGTTGCCTATCACTTGGGTATTCAACCTAGACCACTGTATTATGTGATATATGTAAAATACGATAATTGGAGATTCTTTGATAACGAACTTGAAATCTGGTCCTCTTGTCTGATTTTTATTGGAGAACTTAAACTTTTTGTTGATTTAGTTCTCTTAGAGATTTGGAGTTATGATATTATACTTGGTATGGATTGACTATCTTCCTATCATACCAGTATGGATTGGTATATAACAAATGATCACTTTTTGTACATTTGATCAGTCGATCTTTTATTTTGAAAGTATTGGACATGATTTATCTCCTTGCCTAATGTATCCCAGAATGACTTGCTTGGATTACCTCCAAACGTGACTTTGCATTTGATTTGGCCTTTAGGATAATCTCAATATCTAAGCCTCTCTACAGAATGATATCATTGAGTAAGTGGAATTAGAAAAACAACTACAAGGATTATTAAATGAGGATTTTATTTGGTTTAATATTTTATCATTGGGTGCTCTGGGGTTAGTTAAAAAGATGGATGGAACATTGAGGTTTCGTATTGATTATGGATAGTTGAATCAGGTGATCATCAAAAACGAGTATTTTCTGAAGTAACGACTTACTTGATTAATTACAAGGTGCGCAAGTATTTTTAGAAATTGATTGAAGGTCGGGTTACCATCTATTGAGGAACAAGGAGGAGAATATTTCAGTCACTCTTGGATAATTATGTCATTATATTGTATTGATGAAATTATTTGAGAGCAGGAGAAGGAAATAAATATATCATAATCCTCATCTTTTCGTTGATTGAGCTATGATTAATTTAGAGGACTAAATTTTTTTTTAAGGAGGGGAGAGTGTAATATCAGAGTGTAATATCCCTCACTTTTGAAAATTATCAATAAGAAACTATATTTAATTTGAGGACCTATATGTAAATATAAAAATTTCAAGGACTAAACTGCTAAGTTGCAAAATGAAAAGAAAATAAAGAAAACCGAAAATTTCGGTTTTATCCCACCGCCTCCCACGCTATCTCTGTTTCTTCGAGAAACAGAGAGAAGCGGTGGGGCGTGGGGAGAAGAAGAAGAGAAGTAGAGGGAGAAGAGAAGAAGAGGGAAAAGAAGAGAGAAGGAAGAGGGAGAAGAGAAGAAAAGAAGATGAAGAGAGGGAAGATGGAGAGGAGAGGGAGAGGCAGCAGCAGCAGCTAGGGCTGCTGCACCTCTGTTTCCCGCAGGTGGAAACAGAGGAGAGGATGTGTGGGGCGTTGGGGAGGAGAAGGGAAGAAGAAGAAGAAGAAGAAGAAGAAGAAGAAGAGAGGAGGATAGCTGCGGCAAGGCTGCAGCGAGGAGGTGTGTGGCGTTGGGGAGGAAAAAAGGAAGAGGAGAAGAAGAGAAGGAGAAGAAGAGGGAAAAGAGAGGGAAGAGGGAGAGGAGCGAGAGGTGGCAGCAGCTAGGGCTGCAGCACCTCTGTTTCCTGCAGGTGGAAACAGAGGAGAGGTGTGGGGCGTTCGAAGAGGAGAAGAAGAAGAAGAGGAAACGAAGAGGAAGAGGAAGCAGGAGAAGAGGTTGTGATACCTCTGTTTCCTACAGAGGAAACAGAGGAGGGAAGTAGAAGAGGAGAAGAAGAAGAGAAGGGAAAGGAGGAGCTACGGCTGCGGCGGTGGAAGCTGCAGCTGGAAGAGAAGGAGAGGAAGAGATGGTGAGGAAGAAGAGAAGAAGTAGAAGCGGGTGAAGAGGCGGCACCTCTGTTTCCTGTAGGAGGAAATAGAGGAAAGGAGGGGCTGTTCGTCGGGGAGAAGAAGGGGAGGAAGGAGAAGAAGAGAAGAAGAAGAAAGGAAGGAGGAGGAAGAGGAGAAGGGAAAGAAGTAGCTGCGGCTGCGGCTGTGGCAGCTGCAGCTATGGCAGGGAAAGAGGAAGAGGAAGGAAGAAGGGAAGGGGAGGAAGAAGAGAAGGGGAAGAGAAGGGGCTGCGGCTGCTACGATGGCAGCTGCAGTTGGAAGAGAAGAAGGAGAGGAAGATGAGCAGGGGAGGAAGAAGAGGTTGTGGCCGCGGCTGAGGCTGCGACTGCAACCGTGCAGTTGGGAAAGAAGAGAAGGAAAGAAAGAAGAAGAGAAAGGAAAAGGGAAGAAGAGAGGAAGAGGAGAAGGAGAGGCAGCTGTGGCAGTGGCAGCTGCAGCTGGAAGAGAAGGAGAGGAATTAGAGTAGCGGAGGAAGAAGAGGCTGCGGTTGTGGTGGCTGCGGCCATGGTTGCGACTGCGACTGCGACTGCGGCAGTGGCAGCTGGGAAAGAAAAGAAAGGAAAAGGGGAAAAAGGGGCTGCGAAAGGGATTGCAGCCGCAGCGGCTGCGACTGTGTATGCAGCAGTTGTGTCTGCGAAAGAAGAGGAGGAAGGAAGGTAGTGTGGTGGAAGGGGCTGCAATTATGGCAGCGGTAGCGGCGGCGGCTGTGGCAGCTGCGTTTGGGAAAGAAAAAGAAGGAATGAGAGTAAGAGAGAGCAGGTGACTGTGCCTCGATGTTCGACACGTGGTGTAGTTGCGAAGAAAGGAAGAAAACGGGAGCACAAAACGAAACAGAGAGAGGACACGGAGGAAAAGTAGAAGGATTTGGGCTAGCACCTTCTTTGGATCTTCGGATCGAAATCCTTGAAAGGCAAGTTCCCTGATCGTTTCTCCAATAATTGCTTTGATATTTCTTATTGCAAGTTCCCTGATCGTTTCTCCTATAATTGCTTTGATGTTTCTTATTGCAAGTTCCCTGATCGTTTCTCCTATAATTGCTTTGATGTTTCTTATTGCAAGTTCCCTGATCGTTTCTCCTATAATTGCTTTGATATTTCTTATTGCAAGTTCCCTGATCGTTTCTCCTATAATTGCTTTAAGTTCCCGATTCGTTCCTCTTGAAATTGTTCTAATCTTTCCTATTGCAAGTGTCCTGATCTTTCCTTACTGCAATTTTACCGTTATATTTGTTTTGAATATGAGGAACTTTGAATTGTTCTAGCCTTTCATTTGATATATCTCCTGTTTAGATGTATCGATTCGAATCTATGCAACTTCTGATATTCTGACCCTTCTACTTTGTTATGGCTATAACTTCATGTATTGACCTCTGATTTTGGACAAAACTTATTTGATCAGAATATAGACTCATAAACCTTTGTTTTGATAGCTTATTTTAAGAATTCGGAGTAAGTTTGTCTGCCCAAACTTCTGTTTCAAATGAGCCTACAGATTCTGCAAAACAGGGATCGTAATTTCTGACCTTTCGATACTGAACTGCTTATAAGTCCTTGTTGCAAACATTGATTTACTCAAAGCTTATTTCATTGGAAACCAGACTCATAGATCTTTCTTTTGATATATGGATTGAAAGATTTGGAATCCAAACACCTGCCTATTTATCTATTGAATCTGACATTATGAATTCGGCCAAACAGAGATTTTGTTCTACGACCCTTGTTTACCAAATTATTTGTAACTCTCTCTATTGGATAGTTCAATTCATATGAAGCCTGTCTTATCTGAAAGTATAATCCAATGATATATTTCTGAGTCAATTGGAGCACGATTGATAGTTTGAATCATTTGTTCAATGTGCCTCTTGTATTTTGCCAAAAATCGAGCTTTGGTCGATTTCTAATATTCTGATTTCATTCCTTTGGAAATTGATATCCTTTAGCTTTCTTATTCAATTGAGCTTTATAATACTGCTCTGAATTCTTGTATGCTCTTGTCCTTAAAGTTATTTGCATTCTTGAAAACTATTGTGTAACGTTTAAGCTATATCGTATTGACTTCTATAGGCACATGTATAACCCATGATTCCGCATTTGCTTTCGATATGTGCCTATTCTAGTTTCATTTCCTTTGGATATTTGAATTCGTCTAACCTTCTTATTGGAATTGAGCTAAATATGATTGCTTGGAATCCCTGTACACTCTTGTTTTCATTTCATTCCAAATCTGAATACATTTGTGAGAGATTTGTTCTTTGTTTCGTATTGTCTCGAAAAGGCACATGCACGTTTCGTTGTTCCGCGTGTGCTTCCGATATATGCTACTTATTGTTGAAACTACCCTTTTGTACTCTGGTGTGTGGGATTGTCTGGACCTTTGCCAGAAATGATAAAGGGTATGCGCTATTTGCCCGCTATGTGGAGTCCCGTTATGTGGGATATTCTGGACCTTTGCTAGAAATGGTAAAGGGTATGCGCTTATTGCCCGCTCTGTGGGGTCCCGCTCTGTGGGATATTGTAGACTTTTGTCAGGTGGTCATTCAGAAATGGATGAATCACATTCTGACTGAGATCCCACTACACCTTCTGTATGTTTGATATGATATCCAGAGCTTTGGTTATGTGTTTCTGTACATGCTTTGGATAAGATTGATATGTTTGCAACGTCAAAGACGACGTTTGAGCTTCTGTACGGTATTTGTTATTGATATGCTCTGAAATGTGTCATCCACTGTTGATATGTTTCGAAATGTTCCATATGTCGTTGATATGCTCCGAAACATTTCATACGCCATTGATATGCTCCAATTACTCTGTGCTCCATTTGCTATGAACTGATATATTCTGAAATGTCCTATCTGCCATTGATATGCTCCAATTACTCTGTGCTCCATTTGCTATGAACTGATATGTTCTGAAATGTCCTATCTGCCATTGATATGCTCCAATTACTCTATGCTCCATTTGTTATGAATCAAATATGTTTTGAATGACATGATACATATGATTTTGTATCTAATGAGATGGTATCCTTGAGAATTCTTGTATTCTGCCTTACATTATGATACCTTACTCGTTTGATACCGTTCCTTTTGTTCTGAATATGTTTTGTCACTTGCTGAGCCGTTTTTGGCTCACTCCGTTGTTATATAAATCTTTCAGGTCAGCGTGTCACTCTTCGAGATGTTTGATTTGGGCTGAGGCAGTGGATAGCTATTCAGAATTATGGGCAAGTCTCGTTGGTTGTTATGCTATTATTGTATAAGCATATTTTGTATGTAATGAATTGTTCTGATGATCGAAATGGATATACTGTGTAAAAGTGTTAGAAGACCTCTCTTATTTGGAATTTCGGAATGTTAAGTCTAATTTATGACGATATGAACTTGTAGTGAATAGTTAGAGTTCTGATTGTATAATTTATTTAGCTTGTGGATTTATAAATGTTGTTCATGTTTGTCAAGTTGGCTTGGGTTGCCATAAATGTGAATTATCGAGTGATGTGATATATGATTTGAAAATGCACAGGTTTTATGGATGTGAATTTGATTGAATGTTTTTCAGTGTCCTCAAACGTTAGTTTGGATCCTGGATTGGTCTGTGAGGAAAATTTCTTAAAAAATTATGGATATTTTGAGGGGCGTGACAGTTCTAACACCTGGTATCAGAGCAGTGTTCTTGGCATCTCGCTGCCCTTCCACTGCCATCTATCAGCCCTCCACAACCGCCCAAAGCAATTCCCACAATTGCTTAAAAGATCGTCGCCGAATTCCGCCATCATTTCCACCACTACGGATCATCCTTTGATCTCCCTATGAATTGCAACAGGTTCTGGTTTCCTACCATACTGCTGCTGCAATTTAGTTATCCTTATTCGAAAATCCAAAAAAAAAAAAAAATTGTTCCTATATTGCTGCATAAACTTTTCGTCACAAAGTTTTCATTTCTACGACGAAAGATACATTGCAGAATTCCTACCACATAGCACCATCTGTTTGATCTTGCTACTGTACTTTTTCTATCCAAATTTCTACAAAATTTTTATGACATCTTTGACACTTCCTAACAGTAGATTTTCCTTTAGTTTCATCGAAAAATTCTCAATATAAACTACTGATCTTTTATGTCCAATCTGCTACACTTGAAAATATATGCTGCAGAAAATTTCAGCCGCATATTGATGCCTTAACCCATCTAGTTGCAATCTTTTTTGAATGAAATTTCTTATACACTTTATAGATCATCTTGGCTTCCATCTAAGATTGATTTATTGAGAAATTCATCTGTAAAAATGATTTTGTGTTGCTGCAAATTTTCGTCGTAAACCGCTGAAATTTTTCGACGAGAATTCTGCTATCGCAACATGCACCAATTTCCTTGCTGTTATACTGCCGAAATTCTCTTGATTAAATTAGACATCCTTGCTGTTATATAAACTGTTGTTTTTCTATCAATTCTCTCCTCAATTCTCTCAAGTTTTTGGCAGAAATTACATCGAGAAACCATTATTTCTTCGACGACAATTCTACTCTTACAAGACAGCACATACTTGCTGCAACTTCCACTGATTTCTATCAAACCTTTGCTGCCATCTACCACAGATCCAAAACTTTCATCCATAGCCCTAAAACTCCACTAAACCACACCCTCAAACTGCACCCAAAATAGCCACAAAACAAGCCTAAATCGTAGCCTACATCCACCGATCCACCAACCCTTTCGACCATCACTTCTCTCAACCTATATATGCCTTTAACCTGACAACAAAAGAGAGATCTTAATATCATAGATTTGGAGGCATATACTATAGCATCTAAGGAGGCAATCAATGCTAAATTCGAAGCCTTGGAGGCGCGAATGGAGTATAAGATTCGAACGCTCTTTTCCGAACTCAGATTGGGCCGACCACTAAGTCCGAAAAAATCATATCACAGAGAGAGCTTTGCCCAATCGCACCAGGCCCGAAGAGATGAGTTCCAAGGGAGGGGAGGCTCTATGACTGACTCCAACTATCCATGCATGAGATTGGACTTCCCAAGATGGGAAGAAGGAGACCCGATTGGTTGGATCTCGTGCGCGGAGCGATATTTTCAGTACCACAAAATCGCGGATGCATCTATGGTGAAAATTGCAGCTGTACATCTTGAAGGGGATGCTATACAGTGGTTTGACTAGTTTGAACATACTTATGGAGTCTTTTCATAGCAACAATTCAAAGAAGGACTGCTGATCCGCTTCAGACCAACCGATTCCGATAATATTGACGGACAACTAGCAAAGATCCGACAAACTTCCACCATTTAGGAGTACCAAACCATATTTGAAAGGTTATCTAATCAAACTCATGATTGGTCTCAAAATAGCTATTGAGGTCCTTCATTGAGGGCTTGAAGCCAGAGATCGGAGGAGAAGTTAAAGCGCGACAACCGTATACGCTTATGGCAACCATCTCTTTCGCACGACATCAAGAGGAGCAATTGAACCATGAAGCTCAGAGGACTAGGGTTGCTCCTCAACCTGTAATATTGAAGCCCTCAGCCCTCCCTACTATCGACTAAGTCCCTACACCAAAGAGGTTAACAAGAGAAGAGCTTCGGGAGCGATATACGAAGGGGTTATGTTGGCATTGTGACGAGCCGTGGAGCCGTGAGCATCGTTGTAGTAAAGGGAGACTTCTTATGATTGAACCAATAGAAGAAGAGGTCCTTGAACATCTAGAAGAGAACCTTGAATATGAAGAAGAAGGTGCAGAAGAAGAGCCACAACCGACCGAAGTTACGGTACATACACTAGCCGACTACTCAAACCCGTAAACGATGAAAGTTGGAGGCCTTCTCAAACAACAACCGATCACTATTCTCATCGACACGGGCAGTACTAATAACTTTCTAAACAGTAAGGTTACTATCCAGATGGCCTTACCTATCGAGAATTGCAACATGTTTGACATTAAGGTCGTCGATCGATGGATTTTGAAGTATGATTGTAGGCGCCCGCAAGTGAAACTGTTACTGATCATGAGGCCTTACCAAGAGATAATTGCATTTTTCTTCCTTCTCCCTCTTGATGATCATGAGGCCATGCTCATAATTAAATAGTTGACGACATTAGGTGATATTTCTTGAAATTTTATGCAACTAATTATGAAATTTTATAGTAAGGAGAAACAGGTGATGCTGAACGGGAAACGTGGGGGCGACGTAACGACGATTTACACACAACAAATGGATAAGGTTTTGCATAAATCATGCAGCAGCTTTTTGTTACAACTTGAGCAGCAAACTAAGGGAGAGCCAATAGAATTTGAAGATCTAAACCTACTTCCTTTGCTTGCTGAATTTTCAGATATATTTGACGAACCGCACAACCTACCTCTTACCCGTCGGCATGATCATTATATAATGATTCTTTTAGGCAAACCTCCAGCAAATACTCGGTCATATCAGTATCTACATCTCCAGAAGGATGAAATAGAAAGGATTGTAAAAGAAATGCTCGAAATAGGAGTTATTCGACCAAGTTGCAACCTCTACTCTTCACTGGTGCTACTTGTACGCAAGAAGGATTGAACATGGCGAATATGCGTTGATTATCGAGCTCTTAATGGCATAACCATCAAGGATAAATACCCTATTCCAGTAGTAGATGAATTGCTAGATGAATGGGAGAAAAAATCTTTACAAAACTGGACCTTTGTTCCGGGTATCATCAAATATGAGTGTGCGAAGAAGACATACCGAAAACCACCTTTTGAACACACAACAACCACTACGAATTTTTGCTTTCTTCAATAGAAGGTGGAATATCTTGGGCATATCATATCAGAGGAAAGTGTGACAATGGACCCCTTCAAAATTGAAGCAATGCAAAACTGGCCTACCCCGAGGAACATAAAATTGCTACATGGCTTTCTGGGTTTAACAGGCTACTATCGTAAGTTCGTGAAAAACTATGGAAAGATCAATGCACCACTTACTTTCTTACTAGAAAAAGATATCTTCCAATGTTAGACAGAGCCTCCGCTACCTTCGACAAACTTAAGGCAGCCATGGTGACAACGCCGGTGCTAACACTACCAGATTTCAACTGACCCTTCATTATTAAGGCCGACGCATCTGAAGTCGGAATTGGAGCCATTCTCATGCAAGATGGTCGACCACTCACATACACTAGCAAGGCATTATCTCCCTCCCATCAAAATAAGTCAACATATGATAAGGAGATGCTCGCCATTGTGCGCGCAGCAACGAGGTGGAGACCCTACTTGATTGGTCGACGATTTCAAATTAAAACCGACCATAAAAACCTCAAGTACTTTTTGGAGCGAAAGATATCATCCCCTGAGTTGCAAAAATGGGTAACAAGACTTCTTTGATTTGATTATGAAATAACTTACAAAAAGGGGAAAGAGAATGTTCTTCCAAATGCGCTTTCGCAGCTACCCGAGCAAGCTGAAGTTTCGGCCATTTCACTTCTGACCAGCGACTTCCTTGAGGATATTAAGATGGAATGGCAGGAAGATTCAGAGACTAGTAAGATTATAAAAAAATTGGAGGAAGCACCAAGCTCTGTGGCTCATTACAATTGGGACTCAAAAGAATTACACTATAAGAGACGCATTGTGCTTATGATAAATTCTACTTGCATCTTCACGAGCATATTTTGGACAAAGTTATTCCATATGCAGGGTACTAAATTGAAAAGGAGTATGGCATATCACCCACAAATCAACGGCCAGACAAAAGTTGTAAATAGGGGCTTGGAGACGGCCCAAATCCACCCACCAAATATGACTACCCAAGGAGAACTTCAGACTCAGCCAAGTGCCATTATTGATCGACGGATCGTGACTCGACGATGACGATCCACTACTGAATTACTAATACAATGGGCAAACCTACTAACAGAAGATGCCACTTATGAGAACTATGATGACTTAAAGATCAAATTTCCAAAATTCATGAATCATCAGCCTCAAGGACAAGGCTGATTTGAAGAGGGCAGGTTTGTTAGGACTCTAGCTAAGAGAGTCCTAATTGAGAGAGACATTCATGTAAAACCTACCTAAGCCGACCCCTTTTAAAGTGGTGAAATGGCCGGCTAGGGTTAGGAGGTTATTTCTTAGAGAAGAATAAGGAGTTGTAAAGAAATATGAGTCTTTAGTAGGAGTCCTATTAAGAGTTGGTTAGAAGTAGGAGTCTTGAGTAGGAGTCCTATTAGGAGTTGATTAGAAGTAGGAGTCTTAAGTAAGAGTCCTATTAGGAGTTAGGGTTTAGAAGCCCTATAAATAGTCATGTATTCCACCTCTTTTCATAAGCAATAGATGAATCTTTTCTGCAACCTTTGAGCAGCAACTTGGAGGGAGGAACCCCTATAGAGTTCCAAGGAGGCCAATCCCCTAAAGAGATCAACCTCAAGTTTAGAATCTGCAAGGGTTCTAACAGAGAACAACCTTTGAGAAGCAAGAGATTGAGATAAAAGTCTTAGCAAAGTCTTTAGTAAGTTTTTGTTTTCAATTGCTTGAGTGTTCGCCTCCTTCTTTCTCTTTGAAAATTTGTAAGAGAGTGAACCACTTGTAAAAGGTTGTAAGAGGGGTATTTGTCCTTCCCCTTCAAAGTGATTTGCTAGTGGAAGTTGGGAGCCTCATCGAAGAAGGCTTCGCAAGTGGATGTAGGTTGCATGACCGAACCACTATAAATCGGTTTGCGTTTATCTTATTGTCATTTATATTACTACAAACCATCTTCACTTTGATGCTCTACTTCTTTGTCTCCTTCTTACATATGCCTTCAAGTTAAAATGCAATCGAAACGGTTTCAAACGAAACGTTGCTTTTATCGTACGAAGTTTCCGAAAGTGTTTAAATTGTCGAAAGTTTATCGTACTTTACTACTGCACTAATTCACCCCTCCTCTTAGTGCCGCTCCGATCCTAACAAAAGGTAAATCGACAAGTTCCGAAATGTGGTTTAACATAATAGAATCCATCTTATCATTAATCGCATCTTTCCAAAAAGCAACATCACGAGAGGCCATAGCTTCTTTAAACGTTTTAGAATCATCTTCCACTTGTAAAATAAGAGAAATTATTTTTAAGACTCTCTCGTTAGTTCCTTTTACAAACTAAAAAGAAATACTTTGAGAATTAATCTCATCTGATCTTAATGTTTTTGCTTTCCATACACAAGTGCTTCTCTTTAATTCGTGAGATTGCTCTCTAACCTCTTCTAGACTTAATTGATATCCAATCAAAGTAATATTAGGTTGCCCACCAACCTTTTGAGATGTCTCCACTAGTGACTCTTCATTAGTTGGAGGATAAACATTATTACTTGAAGTCATTAAGTATTCAAATAACTCCACGTCTTGAGATTCTATTATGATATTAGACTCCAAATTAAGAAGTTTATAAGCTTTGCTATTTGAGGTATAGCTTATAAATGTACATTTGATTTCTTTAGATCCCAACTTTATCCTTTAAGAATCATTATTCTTACAATGTGCAAGACACACCCACACTTTAAAATAACCAATGTTAGGCTATCTTCCTTTCCATAACTCATATGGAGAGATCTTATTCTTTTTAGAGGGAATTTTATTTAAAATATGACATGCAGCCAATAAAGTTTCTCCTCATAAATTATAAGATAATTTAACATGCAACAACATAGCATTAATCATCTCTAGATAAGTTCTATTTTTTTTTTTACTAATCCATTTTGCTTAGTTGTTCTAGGTGCTGAACATTTATGAATTATGTCATGTTATTTATAAAATAAGTTAAATTCATTAGGAAAGTATTCTTCTCTTCTATCACTTCTTAAAACTTTAATTTTTTTTGCCTAATTGATTTTCAACTTATGCTTGAAAAAATTAAAAGCTTATTTTTATATTTCAATAAGTAAACATATATGAACCTAGACATATTATCTATAAAAGTAATTAAATATCTATTACCTCTTCTTGTTAATATGTCATATAATTTACATATATCAAAATATATTAAGTCTAACAAATTAGTATAGAATGTTACATTTCAACTAGTTTTTTTTTTTTTTTAAGAATTTTCATGACAGTAAAGTCAAAAGTACTTAGGTATGCTAGGCTTGCTTCTGGCCATCCATTCAACCTTTTCATTTACTTTATGAATTAAGGTTCTTTGGTTTTGCTCATCCTCTCCTCAAAAGTGTTTTGAATGGAAATATACAAGTCTCGTACTTTTTGATACTGGAGTATGCGTTTCAAATGATATCCAATTAGATGTTCCTACCAGTTGCAAAATATGCACTGTAGCTTGGTACGAGTTCAATGGTATGGTCTGTTTGTCGATTTTATTGTAGAAAGATATGATAGTCTTTGCTCTAACACGCCAATGTTGGTCAGGTTGAGGGTTACGTTAGGTAATTAACAGACAACATAAAACTACAGATCTCATGAATATGATCTTTGCTCTCTGAGGGATATGCCATAGTCTGTTTGGTTGGATCAATTTTATATGAATATGCTGGATATGCCCACCCACGACAATGAAATGAAAATTCTTGGCTCTGATACCCATTCTATATCCATCTACATGGTGTTGTTGCATCAATTAGCCAAAGCTGTAACATTTGGGATCATTTGGATGTTTTATTATTTGTCATCAGCATCACATATTGAAACATTTTGTATTCCTTTATGTTTGTCAATTGTTGGAATGGTTTCTTTTGTTAATAAATCCCTATCATGACCATCCAAGGTCAAGTTTTTTATTGATAGATGCAATCCCGGTTGATGCAATGTGGATCTTTGTGCCTTTAATATTATTTGAGACTTGTTATTGATCTTTGTTTTTCCTTTTCTCGGGTAATTTCTATGGTCCAATTGTTACTTTACGCTAAAGTCAATATCTCTACTCTGTGCCTTTTCTTTTGTGGAAAGCACAGTTCCCTACTAGTCTAAGGTAGCCAGCTTATCAATGCGTTCTTGTCATTGCTCTCATTAGTTTTAATGAGCTGCTATTGGATGTGTGCCAAAAGTAATCTATTATTAATTTCTTGTGTCTAATCTCTCTACTGCTCAGGCTCATTTTGTTTGCTGGTGTGGAGCTCTGTTGGAATATGTATCCTTCAAATTCGTACTCTTCATTCTTGCTACTCTGTATACATTTGTTCATACTGTGGGGTGTTTGGATTGCCCCATCTGAAGGTGAATTCGTTGATGAAGAACCCACAGGGAAAAAGGAGGAATGAGTGTAATGGATGAGAGCCAAATTTTAGGTAAACCGTCCAACAATATAATGTCACATTCTTGTCAGTGTTCAAATCATACATTTACGTTTACATGCAAATCAAGGAAATCAAGGAATTTTGTGAATGCTGACTCTACCATATTTTCCTCTTCTTTTTTTGAATGTTACTAATATTTTGTGACCGGTTGAATAATGTCATTATGCTTAACCATCTTTGTTCTTCTTCCATTGCCCAGAAGGTATTATTGCATGTTGCACAAGATCAAAACCACGTTTGGTCCTTTTCATGTTTGGTAGTGACAATACATGAAGATCGAGTTGTTGTAGTAACATGATCAAGAGTTATTGATAGATGAGTACAGATACATTGTAAATCTTTCACAACTTAAGAGTATAGCAACGCTATCTGTTCATTACATATTTGGTCTGTTCATTTGTTATCTGTGATTTTAGTCTCATATTTATATGAACGGTTCCTAGTGACTAAAGTTTTTCAAAATGCAGAATATTCAAAGCAAAAACAAAAAAAATTACAGTGTTTCAATATATTTGTGGAGCTGAATTAGAATCCTATCAGGAGAAGCTTAACAGTATTTGTTCACCATGATTGCTTTAGGAGCTACAGAAACCTATGATAGATCTACTAAACTAAACTTGTACAGAACTAAATCTATTGAACTTCATCACTAAATTTAGAAGATAAAGATAAGGATTCTGAGGGGATAATCGTCATAACAGAGTAGGTTAATTTGAAGCTTTGACACCAAAATGGACAAATTTTATCATCAAAATGGTTTGTCCATTACTTAAATGGCATCATTACATGAGAATTTAGATATGATCCAGGCACCCATTCACCTCAAATAAGTTCAATACGCCAAAAGCCAAAAAATCAACTAAAGTGTGATTCATGAAGAAATCTTTATAAAGACGATGACATGAAGGGCCAATATGTACAAAATGAAAGCTGATCTTAGAAGCATGAGATTCTGCTGGCTCTCTGTTCTGCTGCCTGTATGATGAGGTCTTCGATGGGCTTCAATTGCATATTCTACAAGAGGGCCAGATCCTGCGAAGCTCTTCCCAAATCGGTTTCTTGTGGTATTTAAATCTGTGTTGCTACTATCAAGCTTCCTTCGTAGTGAGTTCAATCTCTCTAATTCTTTCTCTTTAGTTTGTATCTCGGTTATGAGTCCTTCTGCTTGTACCTACAATGTAAGGAGAGTAAGTACGAGCTAAATTAGCTTGCTCACACAAAAATATGATCACATTATAAATGTTGCTAGAAATTGAAGTGATACTTAACTTGCTTTGATGTCAACTGTTCAATTATGCTGTGGAGTTGCTTCTCCAGCAGCTTCTCTCTTTGAGCTACATGAAAAAGAAACATGTAAGCATTGTGTAGTATTCTATTTGCAATAGGACCATGTACATATGCAAAAGTTGGTGGCACCTACACCATCGGTGCAATTTGCTGAAAAGGCTATGGTTATATGTTTTTCCCCTAATTGAAGCACCCATGTTCGCACTTAGAATCCCCTTATGTCTCTTATGTGCCTTAAGGGCGAAAAGACCAACATCAGGCCCTTGGTGGAATATCTAATGTTGGGGAGATTCTTCAAGAAACCACGCTAGAACGTAGCACTTACTATAAGCAGTAACTTCCAAGACAGCAAAACTAATTTGGTTCAACTATATCAACCAAGCACTCCCAGTTGTGATTGGCTAGACAAACCTCTAACCAATTTGTTTACTGGAAGACTGTATTTAAGGAGGTTCTGTATTATGTTCATTGTTCTTCTTTTCGTGTTAATTCAAAACATCCTTTCCCTCATTTCTCTTCCTTGCCTTGCAAAAATAACTCTTTTTATAAGCCATTTTCATCTTGATGTCGTGATTGGAGCTCCATGCTGCCACTGGGGAAACTCCATACTAGACTATTGCTGTTAAAAACCAAATCAGAATAGTAATCATTTATAAAAACATCGGATTTGGTTGAATATCATATGAGCTAGTTGTGTTTCATACTCAACTTCACAGAAGCATGAAATAGATAACCCTGTGATGCACATGGAGAGAATATGAAAAAGATATATAAAGACAGAAGAGCCTTAAACAACCAACCATGTGAAAGAAATATCTAAATTTTAGTTGGTACAATAAGAAACCATTGATCCTGGATAATGCGACCAGAGCAGAAAACCAATGGTTGCTAATGCGTAGAATATCATCTGAAATTTGTCTTGTGCATGTATCTGTCCCTTAAAAACATCTTATTGCAGCTATCTTATCCTACTCCCTAGATCAGCTCAACTAATAACTACAAATAGGATATTCCACATCAGCCTAAAAATGTCTTTTCCTAAGCAAGAAATTACATACTTCAAGGTAATTTTCTTTGATGATGGCAAATTATCTCAACACACTGTTCCATCATATATATTGTTGACGGTGCTTTACAAAAATGTGCTATTGTGCATGTCACTAAGGGTTAAAAAAAAAAAAGTAAACATCACAGAACATTGTGGAGGAAACCAGTGATTGAAAGTACCTGAAGTAGGCTTCTTGAAGGACTCTTGTTGAACTGATGACCACTCGCTCTCCAATCTCTGTATCGTCTCTTCCATTGGACACTAGCAAACAAAAGAATAACAACAATCATCTTATGACCATGACCATGTCAGTTAAAATTGATTAAAGCATAATAATGTTGGAACTGACCAATTCTAGTTTCTTCTCCTCTAAATCCTCTAGCTTGAAACCTTTTGATGATTCCATCTCAAATTGAGAATTTTCTGCCCTAATGGAATCAGTTGATGAAGTTTCATCTGCACTAGTTTCCTTTGCAACTAGTGCTTTTTCCAGCTCAGCTTTCAAATTCTGCTCTTCTAGGTCCATTTCCTGTTATAAATAATTAGTCAAAGCAAAAGAGCAATTTTAGCATTATGATGTGACACTGTCTAGAAAGTACCATTAAAATAATATGGATGTTCAGGAATTGGACACATGCACATATGTTGATGAGAAAATGGAGAAACTTGAAAGTAACTAATGATTGTAATCTCCGCATAAGATGGTTCTACAAACATGCTTTAGTAATACAAAAGCATTAGCTATATTCATAGTTATTAAGCAAACATTATTCCACAAATTATTCTACTCACAATGCAGATTTGGGAGATGGATCCAGATGACTTGCTATATTGAGCATGAAATAGATCACAGAAGAAACTAATTGGAAAACAGTAGAAATACTTTTAACTGCAACAGCTAACCGAGAAAAATAGGCTAACTTCTCTCGGTTCCCATAATTAATTTTGCAGGTTGACGGCAAACTTCCTGCATATTCCAAATGCCTTGCACTTCATAGTAAGAAAGCTTTTCCCAATTGTTTTAGGCTTCCAACTTGCTTGACCCACTGCCCTTGGTGGCAATTATGGGTGGGCATATGGTGATGGAGTGGATTGTATTAATGCCAATGTCTACTGGTGCATTGGTCTACACAAAGAACTCATTTCAGTCTTAGAACTTAGAACTTAGTATTATCCATGCTGGAGTTGAAACACCACAGAATTAGTCTACAATTTATCAGTTTAGATTTTGTAAAGTTCATCAAAATATACTTATCACATAGAACATACCACAAAATCCTAATTTTCAAAATATAGTAGTCAATGAAGAGCATACAATGAAAAGGAACAAATCATACAATGTTGAATTAATAATAAGGAAAAACTAGGTCGAAGTAATAGTACAATCATATTAATATGCACTTCAAACAGAAAAACTAGGCTTTTCCACTCTGAAATAATAGTAAGTCAAGCAAAACTAATGACTTGTATCTGCAGTTGATACATGTAAGGGTTTCCAAAATGGATGGCTCCACCCGTCTTGCTTCCTGACTCAACTTTGTCTATTCTCTTAAGAATCAATTAAAGAATGCAATATAAAAGATAAAAAAGACAATTGATAGTCTGGCCAACAAGCAAACACTTGGAGGAATAGAGGCAAGGAACACTAAACACATTAGAGGAACATACTCTAGTTAATTATCTTACCGTTGCTACTTGAAGAACTGTTACGCATATAAAGTTTGAATCTTGATAAGTGATATGTTACTCAATAAGAATAAGAACTATAATTTAAAGTTTATAAGTCCCAACCTCTAATTTACTCTGAAGTAGGCTGCTCTCCTGCAACTTTTCCTGAATTTTCTTTTCGCAATTTGATATAGCCTTTTCATACGCAACATTTTCTTCTTGGAGGGTCACCTCCCTCAGTTGTGCCTACAGAAGCATACAATGTCGTATTAATATGTAATCGAAAAGCAAACAATGAAAAGGAACAAATCAATAACACATTTGGCAAATTTTAAATCCAGCACATCAACTGTAGCAACAAGCAGTACAATCAGCAGCTCAAGAAGCCAAAATAAGAACGAAGACACAAAACAATGATGAAGCAGTAATATTATCGTAAGATCTGATTCCATATACTTCCATATACCCCAAGATCTATATAAAGTCGATCCCTTTCTAGGAAATACCCTAAGAATAATAGATCGTAGGTGCGCAATCGATCTATAAATCTTTGATGAGCAGAATAAGAGAGGCTACCTGTTCTCGGGTTGTGGAGTGGGCGTTCAATTGGAGGGCGAGGGCGGCGTTGGAAGCGAGGGAGTGGGCGTGGAGGTCAGGAAGACGCTGCGAGATGTGAGCAGGCGGGATTCTCAGCCGCAGATCCTGGATCGACCGCCTCAGCGCTGCCGCCTTCCCGTCGAGCTCCACCGCGTACCTTTGCTGCTCCTCTGTGAACATCACCGGAAGCCGCCCCTCCCCCTCGCCGCCGCCGTCGCTCGGCCCGCCCCCTCCCACCACGTCCGCCGCCCACGCCAACAACCCCGCCATCGCCTCTCTCTCTCTCTCTCTCTCTCTCTCGCAAAATGGTCTCCTCCCATACGTATAACAATTGGGTGGAATTCGAGTCCGGTTATCTTTTGATTCGACCCGACTAAGCTCACATTGCGTCGAAGTCGAGTCCAGTTATCTTTTGATTCGACCCGACTAAGCTCACATTGGGTCGAATTCGAGTATATAATTAGGCCTCTCGGATCCATACTCGACGCGAAACAGTCGTGAAACTAGTGACCTAATTTTGTGGTTCCGTACATGATGATCAGAGATAGTTGCGACAATTAAAGCAAATCATCCATCGTTCAAATCGCGGAACGAGGGAGGGATATATTTGAGAAAGTATAACTCTCAGTGACTCCCGTGGATAAAAGAGATGAAACCAAATTAACGGCGACAGAGGCGAAACACCGTTCGACGATGAAGACAGAGAGACCGAGATGTGAGCGGAGGAGGCGGCGGCAGCCAAAGGGGCGAGGATAACGGCGATATGGATCCGGCGACGGGGCCGTCTGCGTCCGTTGCAAAAAGAACGGAAGCGAAAAAGGACGGAGAGAGGCAGCAGCTGAGAGAAAGAAGGGGTCCGAACACGCGTCGTAAACTTACCCAGCAGGAGTAGGGTGAGAAAGTGGTCAAAATTTTTCTATTTTGGGAGGACAACCCTCAAATTTGGGAGGTAACAAATACCTTATGTGTTCTAGGGGAAAGACAGAACTCCAAATGTCCAGGTACGCTTACCGAATTCTAGTGCAATAAAAAAGTCCCCTCCCGAAATGAAGGTGATTTTAGCCCAAGTAACTCAAGTTAGACTTCTGTATTTTTGACTCGCGGTGACAGGAACAACCTTGTGGTGGGCTCTAAACAGATGTTTGATAAAATGTCATGATCTTCTTAAATTTCACATCATAAATATTACTAGAGGTGCCCAGAACAATTACTTATTCTTAATAGCTGTTATTTTTCGAATTATTAACGATGTTGGATGAACCCTAAATTAATCAAATAATTTTGCACATTATTGTTCTAACCAATGATTAAATAGTCCCAATTAGTCCTCATGTAACTCTTATATTGTATGTGAATATTTTATTTTGATCAGCAGCGTGCTTAATTAAATGTCTGAGATTCGTATCAGCGTGAAACACACTGCACTGAGGCCTAAAACCATTGAAATGCTATACCATCTTCAAAATTTTAACATACAATCTCTAGCGACGATGAAGACTACTATTTCAATGGACAACGCAAAGCCTGCAGCCTCATCATAGCATGCAAACCTAACTTGAAACACGACGATCCCATATGGATATTTTCGAGCACAAAAGTATCTAAATTGTTATATGAATAACCTGTTAACATATTATGTTGCAAAGTGTATATTTGGACATGCACTTAGTTGCATTGCAAGAAGTACATTAAGCAACATGCGATGACATTCCTACAAAGGAACAATATTGTCATTACACTATCCGCTTCTGATGTAACAATCAGATTTATATTACACAACCACAAGAAACCATTGTACAGTTATTGTCATGAAAACAGTAATGCAAATAAAGACAATAGGGTAACAACGATTCACGACAGCCAGATTTGGCAATGCCAGAAAACAACAATAATTGATTTGGAGAATAATCTAAAATCTCCACAAGAGTTCGTATCTTCAAGTGAAATAAATAAAAGAAATCTATGAAAAGTCCAATGCATCTATATCATAGGTGAAACCATGCACAAAATGCAGCAGAGCACACAAATTATGCTTCCCATAAGTTCAGCACTAGAAACTATAAACATAAGCATCAGTTTATTATCATGGTAAAATGCAGCACCTGAAACTTGTGGGGGCTCCAGCCATTGCTCCATGTTAACAAAGCTAATAGAAAGACATTAGTGTCCGGTGCATCACAAAAGAGTCATTGCATTAGGCAGGCCAACAGTGCCACAGCAAAGTTTCTGATCTTGGTGAGAGATTGATGGTGAGAAGCACAAAAGCAGAAAATCCAAGTGAGGGAGATCCCACGGAGATGCTGTGCTACTTAGTAGAAATAGATCATGAGAAGACAAAAGCAGAAACCTGAGGCACTGAAAGAGATCCCATGGGTGCTGCCCGTGCCACTTAGCAGAAACAGACAGTGAGAGAGATGTCATGGGTGCTGCTCTTGCCACTTAGCACAAATACAGACAGTGAAGAGAAAGCAGAGAGCCTGAGGCAGTGAGGAGAGACATCCCATGAGTGTTCTTGTTCTAGAATCACAACTCAAACAAAGAAAAAAAGGGACATGCCTATGTTAAAGGCCATAAAAAAACATTAATCTGACTGTATTAAAGCATTGATTGATCTACTACCACAACCAAGTATGATTTTCAAGATTTAAAATAGAGACAAAAACATGAAAATGAACTAGAAAAATAACCTCTCCAAATGCCAGCAAGCTGAGGAGAGTGCTCCAACCAAAAGGTGAAGAATCCAAAGCTCCAGAGTCCACATTTAACCACTTTAAGCCAACTAATTATCGTAGGACATCGAATCTACGGTCTAACCAGTCAAGGTCATATTGAAATAGATAATTTCTGTTGGATTTATCAGACACATGGTGTACTCTAGCTCCTGCTCCTACTCCTGCTCCGGCTCCTCCGCCCATCCCTGCAATATCTCTTTGAGATCAACACTGTTGTAACTTACATAATATAGCATTGTAGTGCATACAGGATAAGTGACAAAAATCCAATGAAATAACTACAAACTGTTGCCCACCCATTGGCATAAGGAGAGTCTTGACGACGATATGCTGGTGAACGGCTGCAGTTCTTGCCAAGGCGAGGTGAATAACTATGGCGTCGATCCCTGTCGGGACTCCTGAAATCAATGATGGTCAATGACACAAGTCCATAGAGAACTTATGACAATAGCCTAATTTTAACTAGAAACCAAAATGTTGCTCTACCTGTTACTATAAGGAGAATCTTGACGGCGAGGTGCAGGTGATCGACTACGAGATGAATAGCTGCGACGAAGAGGGGATCTTCTCCCTCGTGGACTGCGACTTCTGTCAACACAATAAAGATTCAAAATGAAGTTAAAAGATATAAAAGTTAGCTATGTGGTAAATACATATTTTAAGTAGTATGCAATATATATATAATTAATACATAAATACACATACATAGTCCATGACTTCTTTCAACACAATAAAGATTCAAAATCAGTGATTTCAATAGGCGCTCAGGCGAGGCAAGGCGAGGCCCGAGCACCTCGCTTCATGTCCCGGCGCCTCGCTTCAAAGAGGCACTGCCTGGGCATTCGCCCGAGACTAGGCGTCAGGCGCTTCGGGCGAGCGCCCGAATTAAACCAGGCGACCGAACTAGTGTTTTACATCTAGTTCAATATCCGATGCTTTAGTTGGTTCAATCAAACCAACTAAAGCACCGATATCAGCCTCCCAGCATCCCTCTCGCGACTTCCCCAATCCTAACCTTGCTTGTGATTCTACCGCTGACATTTCCTCTCTACTGCCATTGTCTCTCTTCGTTGTCGCTGCTTGCCGTTGCTGTCACTGCTCGTCGTCGCTGCTATTGCTGCCACTATCGTCGCTCGTCGCTCCTACTGCCGCTACTCGCTGCTACCACTACTGCTTCTCTCAGTCAGTAGCCTCAGACTTACTCTTACACTGTGCCCTCGCTACTGCTGTCGCTGCTCACCACTATCATCGCTCCCGCTCTCGCTGCCTCTACTGTTACTCTTCCTCCCTCTTCTCACATCGACTCGATAATATACTGTTAATAGTATATTAATAGTATACTGTTAACTATATACTAGTAATAATATTTTTTTATTTATTAGATTAATAATATATTATTTTGATTTTAATACTACTAATTTTTATTTATTTGAAATTATTATTATTGTTTCAAAATTTTGAGATTTTTTGTTAATATGATATTGTGATTCTATAAGATTTTTTAATTTAATACCATATTTTTTTATTTAAATAATTATATTTATTAATTATATTATATATTTTTATATTTTAGCACCTCGCTTCACTCGAGCGAGCGCCTAGCGCCTTATGCGTTTTTGGACATTTACACCTTTTGACGCCTAGCACTTTTTAAATCACTATTCAAAATGAAGTTAAAAGATATAAAAGTTAGCTATGTGGTAAATACATATTTAGTTAGTAGTATGCAATATATATATATATATATATATATATATATAGAGATTGTACCCAAACAAAATTATGCCTGATAGTTAGGGTGCCCTAGACAGTCCTTATCCATCCCCCTTAAACCAAGGAAAAGTTGCAAAGAGGATAATAATTAATTAATATTAGGCAAAATCATACCCACGACCATAGCTAGGGCTCCGCCGATAGCGAGGTGGGCTAGGGCTTCGACGCCTTCCACTACCCATGCCACCTGGACCAATCCGCAATCTACACTCTCGGGCAAAGTGACCAGGTTCACCACATTCGTAACAATTCATGTCCCCACCACCTCGTCCATATCCACCACGACCACCACCGCCACCCTTGGAATTATGAGAAAGCTCCACACGCCACCCGTGCTTCCCTATGATAAAGGCCAAAAAAGAATTTTATTACAAAGAATGACAAAGAATCAAGATATAGTTAGAACCTAGGTAAAATAAGACTTGTAGTTGTGGCAAAAAAGAATGTAAGATAACTCTCTAAAAAGGAAAGATGAAGATATATTCAAAAATTCAGAAAATTGTTCTTGCTCCTTCAATTTCAAAAATACAAAACAACTAAAGTTCAAATACTAGATGATAAAACCATTTTATCTCCTAAGAAAATTTTCAAGTGGCTGAAAAAAAGAGCTGGAAAAGATCATATTGATGAAAATACATAAAAATAAGGGATTCTGCCTAACTCTAGAAGATGTTCACCATCCATGTGATTATTAAGACAAAGCAAACATGGTGACAGCTCAAAGCTAGATACTTAAACCATTATCTCATAAATATTTTTTCAAGTGAGTGAAAAAATGTAGCTGAAAAAAGACTAGCCCATAGCAACAAAAATAAATAACAAAAATGGATTATGCATACTTATAAAAGATATGCACGATTCATGTGGTTATTAAGAACCACATGAATGGTTCTAACAGTCAATCGTTAGATCATCTAAAAGACTGTTACAAGATCAAATTTCAAAAACAAGAGCTAAAAATGGTTCTAACTAGCCCTTATCCGAAGTAAACTCCGGTACCACTTCGATCATATGCTCTCTCATGTTAGTAATGTCTTCCAGATATATGTATCAATTATCCATACACAACATTAAAAGAACATGTAAAACTATATCCCTAAATCACCTCTCGTCTCTTGCCCTGAAAGCTGCATTTGAGAACATTAAAGGTAGAATGAATAACAGTTTAAAAAGCAACTAGGGTAGAAAGGATCCTGGTCATTATAAACCTATGACAATGAAATAGGGACAGAGAATGTCTTGCCCATCACTATGCTGAGGTCTAACGACTGATTGGCATTAAACCTGGAATGATTAACAAGGTCGATGCTACAACTACAAAAACCAAGGTGAGTGAAGGGGGAAAAAATGCAGCACTTAATATGAACCCAAACCCAGCATTGTCTACGTGCTGTCATATGGCCAACCACATGTCACTAGGCGAAAAACAACAGGCTACCATGACAGGTCATTGTTGTTTGCTAATGCAGTGGCGGGAAGAAGCCGCCACCAACACTGGAGGTCTAGAATCTCAGGAACAAACCACCAGTCTTATTTCCAAGTGATAGCACACATTAGCAATGACTTTCTACTTCTCTATTCTTTCTTGCCTCCATATTTTATAAGTGCAGATTCAGCTGCTTACCTGCTTCTCACTTATTCTTCTCTAGTTAGTGGACTAGCTACAGTGGTTCTCTTTCAATGGGCATCCACTGCTACCCTGCTGTCTTCTCCATCAACCACTAAATTCCATATGTGGCTGCAAACCTCTCCTTGGTGCAACCCTATCTCTTAGTGACACGACCGACTCTTTCACCAGGCTCCTAGGCAATTCATACATCAACCACTAAATTCTTAGGAAGCAAACCTCCGAACTGGTGCAAGCTCTCTCACCTAAGGTCTTTGTCACTGTGGAGGTCATTCTGAAACCATTGATGGATCTGCCTATAAGAAATATGCAGTAACTCCTAGAGATACTAAGCCTCCCTATCTCTTGCATCCTCTCCAAGAATTGAATATGTTCAAACTATTACAAATCAAAAATAATATAGTAAAAAGTAACATAATTATCAAGATATGTAAACTGTTATAAATACTAAAATAAAAACAAGAACAGATATACTAAATTTAAATATTAAAAATAAATAAACTAACAATTAAAAACATATAATATTATAAATAATATAATATATGAAAAGATATAAAATAATATGGATTAAAATAACATTTTTATAAAATTAAATTAATAGAAATTTATAACGAGTAAAAAATTTGCCCATAAGTGAAATTATTTCAGTAATACATTATATTAGTTATCGTAATCAATTTTATCTTGATGTTGATTGTGAAATAATAAATCAAACAAGCCAAAGGACCTAATTATTTTTTATTCCGCTCTCAAAGCACGCAAACCAAGGATGCCAAAGAATTTAATAATCTGATTTCAAAAGAAGTGGATTTTGATTTTGATTTTGATTCCAATTCCATTTCAATGCTGAACATAATGCCACCCAACGTTTTCTTTAGATGTGCTAGTGAAGGTACATTTTCATAAACATGGCAAGACTTCTAACACTTTGTTTCCCGGCCTGAGGATGTAGATCCACTAAATTGTTGAGGAAAAAAGACATAAGCTAAAGATGGAGAAGATTTGATATTCAGGTGTTTCAAATACTATAGATGACCACCTTTCATTGACATCTCACAGACTATACAAGGCTAACTATAACCCGTCGATACAACGGCCTAATATAATCTAACATGCTTACCTATAGGGTCAGATATCTTAGACCTGAAAAAATTTAAATCAAACACTCATTATGTAAAATACAAAAGAACAAAATAAACCAACCCAAAATTCATGGTATAAATCATCTCTATGCAATTTAAAAATATCAATCTATTTTCATTCGAGAAGCAATAAATGCATAACTACATACAATAATTAAAAATTGCACAAACATCTGTACCATCTAAATCTCGAATGGCATCTAAGGCATCTCGCCGGTCATCAAATTCAACAAATCCATAACCAGGAGGCCTTCGAGCAACCCAAACACTGCACATGCTCAAATAATGTAGTTCAGAATATCATATCATGCCACATTTTGGACCAAGCAAAACACAATGATAAAAGGTCATGCATTCATCATTGAAAAATATAGGCTTCACATCTTTTCATAAGCTCGACAGCACAATTTATAAAGATTATCCACATGGTCCATGAGACTAAGACAAAAGAAGTGCAAGCATTCAATTTAAATTACAAAAGGAGATCAAAAAATTAAAGTTGAGACAAAGTACTGAACTACATAAATGAACTACAATCGTAGTAAAAAAAAGAACTCAGATATATGCAACAGACATCTTTTAATACACAATATACATTAAGTGCATAGAGCATGAAAAGTCTGTCGACAACTGGAATCAATCTTCAATTGTAAATATCAACCTTCAGAATTTTTTTTTTGAACGGGTTGAACTGGCATCAGTTCATTAACAGCAAAATCATGACAGGTACAATTGATTCTGATTAGTCAGTGTCCTGTTTGTTTCATTTTCTTGCATTGTTTGCTCACAAATTTTTGGTTTCATACATAAACTAGTGCTGATTGTCTTTCCTAATATGAGATTGCATATAGAGAAACAATGAACCTCTCACTATCTACCCTGAAGCCGGTCAATACATAGATTCTCAAGAAATCAAAAATGAAATTTAAAAAAAATTGATGTCTAAACAACAAGGAGATAACAAGACATACAAGCGACTCAAGTTCAGAAAAGCAATTATTTTGTTAAAAGAGGTACCAATAAAAGTATATTGATAAGAACAATTAAACAATCAGAGATCACAGACACCAGGCTATAAAAGTTAAGATATAACTTACAAAAAATTACTGACATACAAGAACACTATACATCTCATCGGATAGTCTACCTTCGAAGTACACCAAATGCTCGAAATTCATCTTCTAGATCTCTTTCAGTCACTCGTGAATCCAAGTTCCCAACATAAACTCGAGACATTTCGTGAAATAATTGTTCACCTAATCCAAAAAAAAATAGAAGAGAATGTATAAGATAAAAAGTAGCTAGGCGATTAACAAGTTAAGGAATAAAAAAAGAGAAAATTACAGATTCTAAAGAATGACCAGTTTTTCATTTATAGGTCAATAACACAGTGATATATGAAAGAAATTGTAATAAAATGTTTTGATAACACAGACAATAATGGTTGGATGAGATAAAATGTGATAAAATTGTTAAAAGGAATTTAAAAAGAGTGATAACCCCATACAAAACTAAATCAAGATATGTACCTGAACCTGATTTTTAAAATAAAGTTTGAAATATGTAAATGCTACTTTTAGTTTATGTACAAAATACCAAACAAATAAGGAAGACAAACACATGGAACTAGAGAATGAGGACAGGGAAAGAGAGACAGAAAACAAGACTCACAGGCAATAAAATGAACATGGAGATTCTGAAAGAACAAAGGAAAATAGAAGGGTAGGTAATCTTTAATGTAAAGTGTTATGATGCTAAACACATACACAAATCAAATGAAGCATGTCTAGCCAAATCCTCATTTATATTCAAGAATTTTAACTAAAAGGCAGTGTTTTTCTGTCAAACGTTGTTAAAAAATAACAATAGCAAGACATCAACATCTCTTCCATGGTTGTTGGAGGATAGTTAATCAAGGGGATTTTGTTAGAATAAACACAAGTTATACATTAAAGCTTGTTAGTTTTATTAAAACTTACAAATATCCAGAATATTAATCCCAGTAGAACTCAGCAATCATTTACTAAAGTATTCATCAACTAACATAATCCTTGTAAAACCTAAGATAAGCTATCCCAACAAAACAATTAAACATCAATAAGCACCGAGCAGAAGTATAGACCATATCTGCTTACCACCTGTTTGACACTATACCTCTAAAAGTGAAACCACTTCAGGTATCAATACCTTAAAAGCATAAGAAAGGACATACATCCTGCATCCTCAAAAGATCTAGTGATAGTATCTTAAATTGGAGAACGCATGTGCCTCCAAGACCATATTCTGTTATAATTTGCCCAATCAATATTCTCTTAGCAGTGTAAACACTTCAATTTTTTATTCTAACACAAATGAAGCATGTCCTATAATTCAAAGATGTCAAAACAGTCTAGGGGTGTTTAAACGATTCACAAATGTACATTTTTTCAAGCAGAAATCAGGAGAATAAAATAGGCCCGTGATGAACAGAGGCAAACAAAGTTGAAGTCTTGCAACAAGATATACAGCTCAATGTTCAGCCCTTTCTTTCCAACGATTCATTCATAAAAAATAGTTATAATTTGTAGTGTTCAACTTTTTGGAGATTCAAACAAACGCTTCAAACAACAATAAAAAAACCCGCCAAAAAATCTTCTTTACATTACATGAAAGATCCCACTTATCGCATGAAGACTAAATCACAATATAATCACCAAATAAGAACAAAAGTATGCAGCAATAACTACCCATAACCCCCAAGAAATCCCTTTCCTGACACCCTTTCTCTTTTTTCCCTACTTCATCTGGACGAGGAATCCCAACACCACAGTTCGAAAGAAACAACAACATAACCACGATAACAGGTAGAAAAAAACCAAAACGAACGGAAAGACGGCAACAGTAACGCTACGCCTTCCAAATCCATGCCAAGAGAACGCGGTGGAAGAAAAAACAAAGGCGAGTAGGGAAAGAGATGGAAAGAGCACTCGGATTACCTCGACGGGTTGCAGGCAGAATCTATCGCAGGGAGGGCCCAGGAGTTAGGGTTTAATGGGCGGCGGCCGAGCGATAAAACGGGAGCGAGGGATCGAGGGATAACTATATATATATAGACGAATCGGGTATGTTGATGTCAGCACTTAACGGATCGGATTCTAGTAGGATCCGAAATGGTTCATGAGTCGGGTCAGGTGAGGAATGGGCTTCCGGACGAGCCATTCAGCATTTGAATTGGGGTAAAGGTTAGGGTTTAATTGAGATCCAAACACAAACATAAGTGTGAGCACAAAAAGAGAATGAAAACGGGTTTTGCATGATGGAAACATCACAAACTTAGTTATGCATTCCATTCTGGATCGATGGATTGCAATAAAAAAGAAAAGGAAATCGAACTCTCAATAGATTTCTTTTAAAAAAAAAATTTATCATAAGGATGAAAGAAAAGAAAATCCCAAATTGTTTTTTTGTCACCTTATTGACTTTCATTTTAGAAAAAAATATTTATAATATATCCATATATTTTATATTTGGTGAACTTAAATATTTTTTTTTTCTTTTTTTTTTCTCACGAAACATCATGACTTTTCTCCTTTTTTAGAGAAATATACCCATATACAAGTTCTTCGCTGTCTCTTTTATGTGGAAAGGAGTCAAATTTATAGTTTGAGAGACAAATTGATATTACGAAAAAAAGCGTCATACATTTGAAAAGGCGCAGTAGTTTATTTAAACTTATAGATTAATTTTATTTAGTGTGTGATTTTTTATATAATATGATTTAACTTTAATCATTATTATTAAATATTTTATTTAATAATAATGTAACCATTTTCATTAAGTTCATCATTCATTATAATTAATTTTATTATTCATTATGATTTAAATATTTCGATATTTATTATTAAATATTTTATTTAATATCATTAAAATTCTTCATTATGGTTCAAACGTTATAAATTTGAATTAATTCTTGAACGTTATGAGTTAATGATAATAAATGTTCTTGATGGGACAACATCTATATAAACGAGAATTTTGGTCCATGGGCTCAAAATCTCTTTGAAGTCTAAAGGATTTCATACACCATCTAAAGTGATAGTTATAAGAAATGTCAAAGTTCAAAAAGAAACTATTATTGAAATTCTTGATAACAATGATTGGAGGTACGCTATTTCGTTTTCATATTAGTTTTATTATGTTTCTATTATAATGATTTAGAAACATATTTTGGTATCAAAAATATCTAATATTTGGCAAGTAGAGACCTTTGACCTCTACCTTGATATAAAAGAGTTTTCATTTTTTATACCATAAATATGGCTTTATTTTGGTTTCTTTTTTAAACTTCTTGATATATTTCATGTTGAAAATCATAAAAATATAACTTTTAAATATTTGGAGTTAGTAAAATGCTCCTATTATGTATGCATATTTGGTTATATTGATTTATGCTTATGAGTCCATTTTATATGTCCAAAATGTTTAATGATCCATATAATCTTAATTAATTAGAAATTAGTCATAATATTTTTAATTAATTAAAATTATATATAAAGTTAAAATAAGGATCATATAAGTAATTAAACATGACTGATTATATTTAATATAATAATTATTATCTCATAGGATCTTTTATTATATTTAATATAATTAATCAGGATAAAATATCAAATTATTTTTATAATTTACCCATAGAGATTATGAATTGGAATATAATTTAATAGTTTTATCATAAAGACGATTTGAATCTATTTGAATTAATAATTTAGCCTATAGGTAATTTTTTTGTCATGAAATTCATATTTTTTGACATATTTCTAAAACATGTAATTTTAACTATTAAACTTCAAATTTTGACATAAACATGTTTAATTTTATATAGTTTTTGTTAATTTCTCTGATATTCGATGTGACATTCCTGAACTTAGGGGTGATAACTATAAGATATGGAAGGAAAGGGTTCTCCTCCATTTATGGTGGATGAATATTGATTATGCTATTAGGAAAAATGAACCACATATGATCACTAATACCAGCACTCTAACTGAGATCGTGTTATATGAGCGATGAGAGTGATCCAATCTGCTCAGCGTGATGTTTATCAAAACTAAGATAACTACTAGCATACGTGGTTCTGTTGACCAGCATGAAAAAGCCTGAGACTTGCTACAAGCTATCGATGAGCAATTCATCACTTCGGAAAAGGCACTAACAAGTACCCTAATAATGAAATTTTCATCCCTTAGACTCACCAACATAAAGGGTGTGTATGAGTATATAATGCAAATGCGAGATATTATGACTCAACTTAAGAAACTCGAGGTTAATATATCATAATCTTTCATAGTGCACTATATTCTGAACACCCTTCCACATTAATATAGGTCTTTTAAGATTTCATACCATACACATAAGGACAAATGGTCAATCAATGAATTAATGACCATGTGTATTCAAGAAGAAGAGAGGCTAGTGATGGAACTGGGTGAGAGTGCATTGATGGTAACCACTTGTGGGAAGAACAAAACTAATAAAAATCAAGCCAATCAGAATGTTTATCAATAAGGAAAAGGTAAAATACCACCCCAAGCTTATTGAATCTCGAATTTTGATGATGAAACCAATCAATATGTGTTTATGTTTTAATCTACGTTTTGAGTGATGTAGGATGGTTTAATCAGGATGAGATAATTAAAGTAGGAAAAATCATGTTGTGTTGGAGGAAAACATGTCAGAAGATTGGATGTCGGGCTGGAGGAACGGTCGACGTATCGACAGAAGGCTTCGGGCTATGGATTCGGGCATCGGGCCAAGAAGAGCGGATATTGCATCAAGGATATCAGAGTTGCGGAGTCAACTAGCCGATTAGGCAATACACCGCAAGAGAGGACGATACGTCGAAGAATCGGACGAAGCGTCGAGGGACCAATGACATGCCGAACAACTTAATTAATGCTTAGTATCAATTGTCTAGATAGAAGTGTGTTTTACATGTGCAGGATTAACTACGATAGCAAGGCATGAAGCAAAATGAAGTCCCGGAGTCAAAGACGCAACTTTGGAGTTCGAGAGTTCGTTGGAAGTTCGAACGTTCGTCGGAAGTTCTTATTAGGATCGGAGCAGCACTAAGAGAGGGGGGTCAAGAGTTCTTATTAGGAATGTTCGTCGGGTGTGAATTAGTGTAGTGGATTAAAAACTCGTAAGTTTGAAATCGATTTCATAAATGTGTAGAGATTTCAATTCGACGAAGGATGACTTAGCTAAAATAGCTTGAGTAAAGGTAGTCAAGAGTACGGAGATGAAAACCGAACGATTTACAACTAAGTAGAGAAATAGTTTAGAAAATTAAACACTCATATATTCAAGGAACACCACGATGTATAGTGGTTCGGTTAAATGACTTACATCCACTTTCAAAGCCTTATTCGATGAGGCTCCCAACTTCCACTAACAAATCACTTTGAAGGGGAAGGACCAAATACCCCTCTTACAACCTTCTTACAAGTGATTCACACTCTTACATATTTTTTTCAAAGAGAAAGAGGGAGGTGAACACTTAAGCTATTGAAAACAAGACTTTACTAGAGTTTTTTCTCACTTTCTAACTTCTCAAAAATGTGTAATCTCTGCTGAGAATTGAGGGGTATTTATAGGCCCCAAGAGGATTCAAATTTGGGCTCCAAATTTGAATTACTTTTGGGTTTCCCGGTGCTGGTGGTGCCACCTCCTGTTAGTGTCTGACATTGACAGTGTACTAGCGGTGCCACCGCCGGACCTCTCGGGTTCTGGGCAGTGCCACCGCCTGGACTATTCCAACTCACTGGTTGGGCTCCAAACTTGGCCCAAACCAGTCCAAACTCGGGCCCAGTTGGTCCCTAACCGGGTTATAGGATTAACCCTTAATCCTAACCCAAATTATATGCAAACTACGAAATTAAGACATGGCCCTAAGCAAATTTTTAACAAGCAACGTCGAGTTTCCTTCCGATGAACTTTCCGGTAAACTTCCGGTGGACTTCCGATACACCCTCAGATTTCTTCCAGCGGATTCCTAGTAGGCTCCTGGTCTTGTGGCGAGTTCAACAAGTCTTTGGCAAGTATCCGAACCTTCTTAGTGATCTCCACGAACCTCCAATGATCTTTCCGGTGGACTTCCGAAAACTTCGGTAAGTCCCTGATTCTTTCTCGGTTGGTTCTAGTAGCACTTCCGATGATTCTTCGGACTTTCGGCGGACTCTCGAACACCCATCGAACTTGACTCCGGTAAACTTGCTTATATCTTCAAGCTATCATAGTTAATCCTGCACACTTAACTCAATAATATAGATTAGATCAATTAACCCATCAATTGACTTTATCATCAAAATCCGAGATTCAACAATCTCCCCCTTTTTGATGATGACAATCAATTGATGACGGAGTTAATCATAACTTCCCCTATCTATATGCCATATTATGAGAAGATAAAAACACTTGAATTCAATCTCTTTGAATTCAACCCTAAACCGATAAGTTCTATCTGTTGAACTTATCGTTATTCTTAATAAGCATGAGCAAATATGAAACTTCGTATTTCTCATAATTTCAAGGTATCAAAATTATTTTTAAGCCGAATGATAAAAGACAATTATCATTTCGACAAGAAATAATAATAATTTAAAATTTCAACATGGAT
The DNA here is from genome assembly GCF_036884655.1 of Musa acuminata AAA Group. NCBI lineage: Eukaryota > Viridiplantae > Streptophyta > Magnoliopsida > Zingiberales > Musaceae > Musa > Musa acuminata. Next base: position 23,604,721 of record NC_088355.1, on the reverse strand, counting down.
CTCATGATATAAATGCAAGGCATGATTTCATATGATCATGAGATGATTGCTTATCATATATATATATATATATATAAATAAATAAGAAACAACAACCAATCAAAAAACTTTCATATGTGATATGCTCAAAAAAGTTTTATGATTCTTTTAAGGAATATAACACATATAAGATATTTTTCATTGCATTATACAGCATATAAGCTATTGCAATACAATACATATAAGTCATGCTAATTTCATATTTGCACAAGTCATCAATCTTTTGCACATTCTTCTCCCCCTTTGTCATCAACAAAAAGGAGATGAGTTTTCAAGCATAAAACTCATGATCATTAAAGCCATTCATAAAATATCCCATAAGAAAAAAAATCTTGAAAAAGAGATGTCAAAATTGACATAGCTTTAACTTGGCATTAAGATCGATCATTCAAGGAAGACATCAAATTATCCAAAATAACATGAAGGTACCATCAAAATGTTGATAAAATTTCGGAAAGAAACATCCAACATCATATACTAGGATAATGTCAAACGCATATCAAGGTAGCATAGAGGTTTACAATAATAAGAAAGGTTTAACACAACGATTATTCCTTAGGAGGAATTCTAGAGTTCCTATACATGGCATTTATCTTCTGGTTCATCTGTCGTAGTTCTCTCAAAATTTCAACTTATTGTAATTGGATTTGCTCTTATTGTGATTTGAGTTGCTCTTGTTGTGATTTGATTTGATTTAATTCTACCATGATGGGATCTTCAGAAGATGAAGTAGGAGCTGGTTCTGAAGGTGCTGCACCAAAGGGACTAGGAGGAGGAGAATTATTTCCCTTAAAAATGGGTGTTTCAAGGTGTTCTACTGGTGGGGGAATTGGATCAGTCCTTCTTGAGTAGGTTTCTGTTGATAGTGTTAAATCGATCGACCTGGATTATTTCTTCATCGGGTGAGACACAAATATTATAGGCAAGCATTAATCGAGTGACTAACCTCCCATACGGTAAGATTGAGTCTTTAGCTATTATGTCCCGCATATGTTGCCAGATTAAGTATCCAAAATAATTATTTTGGCCGGTCATAATCCAATACATAGTACTTAACTCTATTTGACTAATCTTATCATAATGAAATTATTTAGGAAGTAGGATGCTTATCATGATGTGATGAAGAAATTTAGAGTTAAAGGGCAATATGTGCTCATAACTTTTGGGAATTATGCCTAGGTTCGGATTTGCAAAAATAGTTTCTAAGGCTTCGGAGTCAGTTGCTCCGATTGCATTGATATCCCATTTACTTCTAAAATAACAACCCTATCCTTTTCGACAATTCCAATTAACTCATATATAGTGCTATCAAATATTCGAATTTGTGTTCCTAAGAGGTAGGTAGTTAAGCTATCATTGTCCACACTTAAGTTTATGTAAAATAACCTAACCAACCTAGGATAAATCGATTCATCGATTTATAGGATAGATAAGACATCTAAATTTACAAACCATCTAATGGGTTCTAGGTTTCCAAGTTCATCTAGATCAACATATTTGCCCTTATGTATTGTTTTTGTTTCGAAATTTGGATACATAAGGGCTACTTCATTAGATTTAAAGAGGATTTAGTCATAGGAATCTCCTTCCACCCTTTTCTCTTTGGTTCTTAATAATCTCTTAGGAGCCATATCTAATCATGATGATAGATTAAGAAAGAACTTCAAAGAATAGGCCAAATAATGAGAGGAAGAAAAAAAAAATTTTAGATCTTACCTTATATAAGTTTCCTTGGGAGGTAGAGAGCTTGATCCAAGAAGAACCCCTCTCTTAGGCTTTTAGAGACTTAGAATGAGGTTGAGAGAGGTTTAGAGGGCTTTGTGAGAGTGCTAGGGAGGGTGCTCTCAAGTTGGGGGCAGTTCCACCGTCGACCCTAATCCCCCCCTCTTTATAAGGGGGTTCTCAAGCGGTGCCATCGCCAACCGAGCGATGCCACCGCCTGGGGACCGAGCGATGCCACCGCTTGGGGACCGAGCGCCCCAGCGATGCTACCACCAGTTCTAGCGGTGCCACCGTTGGCACATTAATTTTTTTTTTTTTTTTCAAAAGTTTTAATATGTTTGATTTAAGATAGGATAGTGTCTTGGATTACTCTTTAAGATATCATTTAAAATCCAAAAGAAAGAAGTCAAATCCACAAAATTCAAAAAGAGGATAAATTTTTTTCGAAAAATATATACAATCAAGCTCATTCACAAGGACAATTCAACATGCCTAATTCCCTTCTAATAAAGTCAAATTGATCTTTATTTAAGGCTTTTATGAAAATATCCACTAATTGATGCTTTATATCAATAAATTCTAGAATGACATTATTATTATTGACATGATCTCGTATAAAGTGATGCTTAATGTCAATATACTTAATTCTAGAGTGTTGAATTGGATTTTTAGTTAGACAAATAGCACTTGTATTATCACATTTTATGGGAATGTTCTTTAAGTAAATTCCATAGCCTGCCAATGTATTTTTCATCCAAATAACTTGTGCACAGCATGCACTTGCAGCTATATATTCGGCTTCCGCTGTAGATAGTGCAACCAAATTTTGTTTCTTAGAAGTCCAAGAAACAAGTGCATGTCCTAAAAATTGACATGTTCCGAATGTGTTTTTTCTATATATCCTACATCCGCCAAAATCGGTATCTGTGTAAGCAATGAAATCAAAATTATTAGATTTTGGATACCATAATCCTAAATTAGGAGTTCCTTTAAGATGTCTACAGATTCTTTTAACACTTTTAAGATGAAACAATTTAGGATTAGCTTGAAACCTAGCACAAAGTCCTACACTTTTATAAAATTATTTAAAATAAGAAAGGAACTAAGCCTTTCATACCAAGCTCTAGGAGCTTGTTTTAAGCCATAGAGAGCCTTAGTCAATTTAAATACATGATTAAGAAGAAGAAAATTTTCAAATCCGGGAGGTTGTTCAACATACACTTCTTTGGAAAGAAAACTATTCAAGCAAGCATTTTTGACATCCATTTGAAATAGTTTAAAATCATTACTACTAGCATAGGCAAGGAGTATCCTAATGGCTTCTAATCTTACCATAGGAGCGAAGGTATCTTCGTAGTCGATACCTTCTTCTTGGTTGAAAACTTTGGCCACCAGTCTAGCCTTATTTCTAACCACGATACCGCATTCATCTTGCTTGTTTCTAAAGATCCATTTAGTACTAATGACTAAATGGTCACTAGGTCTAGGAACAAGCTTCTATATCTTATTCCTCTCAAATTGGTTCAATTTCTCTTACATTGCAATAACCCATGAATCATCTTTTAAGGCTTTATCAATGTATATAGGTTCAATTTGAGGCATTAGTACAAAAATTCTTGAAGGAAGAATGAGTTTGAACCCCTTTTGATGTATCTCTTATAATTAACTCCTTTGGATGAGTATCTACATACTTCCATTCCTTGGGTAAGAAAATTTCGGAAGAAGATGCATCCAAGTTGCTATTTTGAAGAGGGGGTTCATTTAAATTCAAATTATCAAAACCAAGATAATCATCAAAATTATTTTTCTTTAACTTAGAAATTTCATTAAAAACTACATGAATAGACTCTTCTATAACTAAGGTTCTTTTGTTAAAAATACAAAAAGCCTTAGAAATGAAATAGTAACCAAGAAAGATACATTCATCGGATTTAGCATCAAATTTTCCTAAGGCATCCTTTTTATTCAAAATAAAGCATTTACAATCGAAAACTTTAAAATAAGAAACATTAGGTTTTTTATTATTCCATAATTCATACAGAGTTTTTGATAGAGATGGTCATATTAGAACCCTATTTATGATATAGCAAGCCGTATTAACGACTTCGGCCCAAAAATACTTAGGCAGATTGTGTCCATTTAACATGGTTCTTGCAATTTCTTGTAAATTTTTATTTTTTCTTTCAACTACCCCATTTTGTTGAGGATTTCTCGGAGTGGAGAAGTTGTGGTTATATCCATTGGATTCACAAAAACTTTGGAAGTCATGATTTTAAAATTCGCCACCGTGATCACTCCAGATTGATGAAATCATGAAGCCTTTTTCGTTTTGAGTAAGTTTACAAAATTTAAAGAAACATTTGAAATAATCATTTTTGTGAGCCAAGAAATAGGTCCAAGTGTATCTACTATAGTTATCTACAATTACGAAGGCATATTTGCTTTCTCCTAGACTCGTTGTGTCAATTAGTCCAAATAAATCCAAATGGATCAATTGCAATGGTCTAGTGGTGCTAATTTAATTTTTTTGGTTTGAAACTAGTTTTTATTTGTTTTCCTAATTGACAAGCATCACACACTTTGTCCTTAACAAACTTCATATTGGGAATCCCTCGTATTAACTCTCTAGATGAAATCTTAGATATTAGTTTCATACTTTCATGGCCTAATCTCCTATGCCAAAGCCAAGCATCATCATTTAAAGTGGAAAAACACATTTCATTACTAAGTTTATCAAGGTTGATGGTGTAGATATTATTTTGTTTTAAGGCAATCATTGATATGTTATTATTTGGTTTTTCAATAATGCACACATTAGATTCAAATCTAACGATATAACCTTTATCGCATAATTGACTAATGCTTAAGAGATTATATTTTAATCCATCAACTAGCAACACATCATCAATTGAAAAACTTGATTTGTTACCTATGGTTCCCTTGCCAATGATTTTACTTTTGTTGTTGTCTCTTACGGTGATATACCCTTCTTCTTTGTTAGTGAGCATAAAGAAATGAGATGGATATCTGGTCATGTGCCTTGAGCATCCACTATCAAGATACCATCTCTTGCTCCTAGCTTGTGAGTTTGTCTACAAAAAAGGATGGTTTTTAGGTATTCATTTGATTTTGGGTGCCTCAAAAATTGATCTACTAATTTTATCATTCATCATTGAATTATTTATAGTTCATTTAGAAACCCATATCAACTTATGTGGACTAATTTTCTTAAATGGATATTTGTAAACAACATGTCCGGATTTACAACAAAAGTTATATTTCAAATAAGGTGAAATATATAATACGGGTCCTTTAATAAAGGTGGTAGGATTTTGGTGAGATCCTCTCATAAAACCAATTCCACTTCTATTTACGACGTGACCTTTATTTGCAAGGATCCTGTCCAAGCCTTTGCTACTGACCTTAAACTTGTTTAAGGTATCCTTAAGTAGCAAATTCTCATTTTGTATTACTTCTAAGTGTTCACACTTAGAGCATGGAGGAGTTTGAAGACTATCAAGCTTATTTTGTAGTAAGGCATGCTATTTCTTTAATAGATTGAACTTCTTACTAATAGTTCTACACTCATCAAATAATTCATGAAAAGCGAAAGAAAGTTCATCGAAAGATAAATCTTCATTAATTAAATCACAAACCTCTCCTCCTAAAGCCATTAGCGCGAAGTTTGCCTCCTCTTTGTTGCTAGCTTCTTCATTCTCGGAATCACTTGAGTCGTCCAAAGTCGCTTTTAAAGCTTTCTTCTTCTTCGGTTGCTTCTTCTTGGCTTGGGGGCATTTATTTTTAAAGTGCCCCAACTTCTTGCATTCGTAACATATTACTTGGTCTTTTTTATGTTCAAGTTTGTTTTCGGTATCATTTTTAAATTTATTCTTTCTTATAAATTTTTTAAATTTTCGAGTTAAAAGTGTAATGTCATCGTCACTATCCTCATCACTTGATGTTCCTTTCAAGTGGTCTTCTTGTGTTCTAAGTGTCATATCCTTCCTGTTCTTTGGAAGAGGGTTCTCGAGCTCTTCATGAGCATGACATGTCATTTCGTAGGTCATTAGAGACCCAATAAGTTCTTCGAGAGGAAATGTTTTAAGGTCCTTGGCCTCTTGAATGGTCGTAACTTTTGGATCCCAACTCTTTGGAAGAGATCTTAAAATTTTAGTTACTAGTTCAAAGTTAAAAAAACATTTACCAAGAGCTTTGAGTCCATTGATGACATCCGTAAAACGGGTGTACATGTCTCCGATGGACTCACTTGGTTTCATCCAAAAAAGTTTGTAAGAATGCATAAGAATATTGATTTTGGACTCTTTCACTTGGCTAGTGCCTTCATGAGTGACCTCAAGAGTTCTCCAAATATCAAAAGTCGAATCACAAATTGAAACGCGATTAAATTCATTTTTGTTAAGTGCACAAAACAAGGCATTCATAGCCTTTGCGTTTAAAGCAAAAACCTTCTTCTTCGATTCATCCCATTCGCTCATAGGAATAGAAGATTTTTGAAATCCATTTTCGATAATATTTTAAAGCTCAAAATCTATGGAAATAAGGAAGATCCTTATATGAGTCTTCTAATAGATGTAATCTGACCCATTAAACATAAGCGGACATATAATAGAGTGACCCTCTTGCATGCCGGAGTAAGCCATCTCTCTTGGGTATTAAACCAAATATGAGAGTGAGCCTTGCTCTGATACCAATTGTTAGGATCGGAGTGGTACTAAGAGGGGGGGGGGGGGGTGAATTAGTGTAGCGGATTAAAACTCATAAGTTCGAAATCAATTTCGTAAATGTGTAGAGATTTCGATTTGACGAAGGATGACTTAGCTAAAATAGCTCGAGTAAAGGTAGTAAAGAGTAGGGAGATGAAAATCGAACAATTTGCAACTAAGTAGAGAAATGGTTCAGAAAATTAAACACTCACACATTCAAGGAACACCACGGTGTATAGTGGTTTAGTCAAATGACCTACATCCACTTTCAAAGCCTTCTTCGATGAGGCTCCCAACTTCCATTAGCAAATCACTTTGAAGGGAAAATACCAAATATCCCTCTTACAATCTTCTTACAAGTGGTTCACACTCTTACAGATTTTTTTCAAAGAGAAAAAGGGAGGTGAACTCTTAAGCTATTGAAAACAATACTTTGCTAGAGCTTTTTCTCACTTTCTAACTTCTCAAAAAGGTGTAATCTCTGCTGAGAATTGAGGGGTATTTATAGGCCCCAAGAGGATTCAAATTTGAGCTCCAAATTTGAATTACTTTTGGGTTTCCTTGTGCTGGCGGTGCCACCGCCTGTTAGTGTCTGAAACTGACAATGTACTGGGGGTGCCACCGCCGGACCTCTCGAGTTTTGGGCGATGCCATTGTCTAGTTCGCCGATGCCACCGCATGGACTATTCTAGCTTAATGGTTGGGCTCCAAACTTGGCTCAAACTAGTCCAAACTCGGGCCCAATTGGCTCCTAACCGGGTTATAAGATTAACCCTTAATCCTAACCTAAATTATATGTAAACTATGAAATTAAGACATAGCCCTAAGCAAATTTTTAATTGGCAACGTCGAGTTTCCTTCCGACGAGCTTTCCGATGAACTTCCAACGGACTTCTGATACACCCTCGGATTTCTTCCAATGGACTCCCAACAGGCTCCCGATCTTGTGGCGAGTTCAACGAGTCTTTGGTATCTAAACCTTCTCGGTGATCTCTGTGAACCTTCGATAATCTTTCCAATGGACTTCCGAAAACTTTGGTAAGTCCCTGATTCTTTCTTGGTTGGTTCCGGTAGCACTTCCGACGATTCTTTGGACTTTCGGCGGACTCTCGAACACCCATCGAACTTGACTCCGGTAAACTTACTTTATGTCTTCAAGCTATCATAGTTAATCCTGCACACTTAACTCAATAATATAGATTGGATTAATTAACCCATCAATTGACTTCATCATCAAAATCTGAGATTCAACAGTTCTGTTAGAACCAACCGAGAAGTCTCGGAGTTTGCCAAAGAAGCTCATTGGAACTCACCAAGAAGATCGTCGTAAAGTCTAGGAGTTTGCCTGTCACGCCCCTCAAAATATCGACAATATTAAAATTTTCATCACAACTAATCCAGGATCCAAACACACATTTGAGGACACTGAAAAACATTCTATCAAATTCACATCTATAAAACCTGTGCAGTTTATAATCATATATCACGTCACTCGATAATTTATATTTATGGCAATCCAAGCCAACTTAACAAACATAAATAACATTTACCAATCCACAAGCTATGTAATTTATACAATCATAACTCCAACCATTTACCATAAGTTCATATCATCGTAAACTAGACTTAACATTCCGAAATTCCAAATAAAAGAGATCTTCTAACTCTTTTACATAGTATATCCATTTCGATTCATCGACAACATTTCATTTCATACAAAATATGCTTATACAACAATAACATAATAACCAACAAGACTTGCCCATAATTCAGAATAGCTCTCCACTGCCTCAGCCCAATTCAAACATCTCAAAGAGTGACAAGCTGACCTGAAAGATTTATATAACAACGGAGTGAGCTAAAAACAGCTCAGCAAGTAACAAAGCATATTCAGAACAAAAGGAACGGTTTCAAACAAGTAAGATATCATAATGCAGGGCAGAATACAAGAATTCTCAAGGATACCATCTCATTAGATACAAAATCATATGTGTCATGTCATTCAAAACATATTTGGTTCATAACCAATGGAGCATAGAGTAATTGGAGCATATCAATAGTGTACGAGATGTTCCAAAGCATATCAATTGCAAATAGGACATTTCAGAACATATCAGTTCATAGCAAATGAGGCACAGAGTAATTGGAGCATATCAATAGCGTAGGAAATGTTCCGGAGCATATCAATGATATATGGAACATTTCGAAGCATGCTAATAACAGATGAAACATTTCGGAGCATATCAACAACGAATGAAATGTTTCGGAACATATCAATAACAAATGAAACGCTTTAGAGATCATCGAAGGCGTATGAAATGTTCCGGAGCATATCAACGGCGTATGAAATATTTCGAAGCATAACAATAACAGATGAAACATTTCGGACCATAACAAAGGCATATGAAATGTTTCAGAGCATATCAATAATAAATGGAACATCAGGAGCATAACAATAGCAAATGAAACATTTCGGAGCATAACAAAGGCATATGAAATGTTTCGGAGCATATCAATAACAAATGAAACATTTCGGAGCTTATCAATGGCGTATGAAATGTTCTGGAGCATATCAATAACATATGGAACCTTTCGGAGCATAACAATAACAAATACCAAACAAAAGCTCAAACGTCGTCTTTGACGTTGCATTCATATCATTCTTATCCAAAGCATGTACATAAACACATAACCAAAGCTCTTGATATCATATCAAACATACAGAAGGTGTAGTGGGACCTTAGACAGAACGTGATTCATCCATTTCTGAATGACCACCAGACAGAAGTCTCCCACGTCTGGGAGCTCTATTCACCCACGTCTAGGTGAAGCCAAAGGGGGCCGGCAGAGCATCGCAGGCTCTAAACACATACCCTTTACCATTTCTGGCAAAGGTCCAGACAATCCCACAAATACTAGAGCATAAGAGGGCACTTTTAACAATAAGTAGCATATATCGGAAACACACGCGGAACAACAAAACGTACATGTGTCTTTTCGAGACAATACGATGCAAGGAACAAATCTCACACAAATGTATTCAGATTTGGAATGAAATGAAAGCAAGGGTATACAGGGATTCCAAGCAATCATATTTAGCTCAATTCAAATAAGAAGGTTAGATGAATTCAATATCCAAAGGAATGGAACAGAATACGCGAAATCGACCAAAGCTCGAATTCTGACAGAATTCAAGTGGCACATAGAACAAATACTTCAGAATATCAATTATACTCCAATACCCATAAGAAAACTACTGTTGAAAGATATATCAATCTGTTTTCTGATGAAATAAGTTTCATACGAATCAAGGTTTCCAACAAGGAGTTACCATGGATTTAGTGACCAAAAGTCAAAGACTAAATCACTGTTTTACAGAATCTATAGGGCGGAATCAACGGATAGCAAGATAGGCTTTTGAATTCCAAAATTTTCAATCTATATATCAAAAGAAATATTTTCAAGTCTAGTTTCAAATAAAATCAGTTTGGTACAAATCAGAATTTCCAACAGGGAGTTATAGGCATTTTAGTATCGAAAGGTCAGAAATCTTGATCCTTGTTTTGCAGCATCCATAGGCTCATTTGAAACAGACATTTGGGTAAGCAAACTTACTCAGAATTCTTAAAATAAGCTATCAAAAGAAAGGTTTATGAGTCTATATTCTGATCAAATAAGTTTTGTCCAAATCAGAGGTCAATACATGAAGTTATAGCCATAACAAAGTAGAAGGGTCAGAATATAAGAAGTTGCATAGATTCGAATCGTTACGTCTAAACAGGAGATATATCAAATGAAAGGCTAGAACAATTCAAAGTTCCTCATATTCAAAACAAATGTAGTGGTAAAATTGCGGTAAGGAAAGATAAGGACACTTGCAATAGGAAAGATTAGAAAGCTTGCAATAGGAAGGATAGGAACACTTGCCTTTCAAAGATTTTGATCCGAAGATCCAAAGAAGGTGTCAGCCCAAATCCTTCTACTTTTCCTTCACAACTGTAGCTCATACAGAAGATAGAGGCATAGTCACCTACTCTCTTTTACTCTCATTCCTTCATTTTCTTTCCCAAACGCAGTTGCCACAGCCACCACCACTGTCGCTGCCACAATCGCTGCCCCTTCCACTGCACTACTTCCTTCCTCCTCTTCTTTCGCAGACACAGCTGCTGCATACGCAGTCGCTGCCGCTGTGGCCGCAATCCCTTCCGCAGCCCCTTTTTCCCCCTTTCCTTTCTTTTCTTTCCCAACTGCACTGCTGCAGTCGCAGCCTCTACCACGGCCGCAGCCTCTTCTTCCTCCCCTGCTCATCTTCCTGTCCTTCTTCTCTTCCAACTGCAGCTGCCATCGCCGCAGCCGCAGCCCCTTCTCCTCTTCCTCTCCTTCCCTTTCTCTTCTTCTTCCTTTCCTTTTTCTCTTTCCCTACCACAGCTGCAGCTGCCACTGCCGCAACCGCAGCTACTTCTTTCCCTTCTCATCTTCCTTCTCCTTCCTTTCTTCTTCTTCTCTCCCCGCTGCAACTACTGCAGTCGTGGCCGCAGCCACGGCCGCAGCCTCTTCTTCCTCCCCTGCTCATCTTCCTGTCCTTCTTCTCTTCCAACTGCAGCTGCCATCGCCGCAGCCGCAGCCCCTTCTCCTCTTCCTCTCTTCTTCCTCTCCTTCCCTTTCTCTTCTTCTTCCTTTCCTTTTTCTCTTTCCCTGCCACAACTGCAGCTGCCACTGCCGCAACCGCAGCTACTTCTTTCCCTTCTCCTCTTCCTTCTCCTTCCTTTCTTCTTCTTCTCTCCCCACTGCAACTACTGCAGTCGCGGCCGCAGCCACGGCCGCAACCTCTTCTTCCTCCCCTGCTCATCTTCCTCTTCTTCTTCTCTTCCAACTGTAGCTGCCATCGCCGCAGCTGCAGCCCCTTCTTCCCCGGCGTCACACACACCCTCTCCTCTGTTTCCTCTGCAGGAAACAGAGGTATCACAACCTCTTCTCCTGCTTCCTCTTCTTCTTCTCTTCCTCTTCTTCTTCTTCTCCTCTTCAAACGCCCCACACCTCTCCTCTGTTTCCACCTGCAGGAAACAGAGGTGCTGCAGCCCTAGCTACTGCCACCTCTCTCTCCTCTCCCTCGTCCCTCTCTTTTCCCTCTTCTTCTCCTTCTCTTCTTCTCCTCTTCCCTTTTCCTCCCCAACGCCACACACCTCCTCGCTGCAGCCTTGCCGTAGCTATCCTCCTCTCTTCTTCTTCTTCTTCTTCCCTTCTCCTCCCCAACGCCCCACACATCCTCTCCTTTGTTTCCACCTGCGGGAAACAGAGGTACAGCAGCCCTAACTGCTGCTGCTGCCTCTCCCTCTCCTCTCCATCTTCCCTCTCTTCTTCTTCTTCTTCTTTTCTTCTCTTCTCCCTCTTCCTCCTCTCTTCTTTTCCCTCTTCTTCTTCTTTCTTCTCTCTTCACGCCCCATCGCTCCTCTCTGTTTCTCGAAGAAACAGAGAGTGCGTGGGAGGCGGTGGGATAAAACCAAAATTTTCGATTTTCTTTATTTTCTTTTCATTTTGCAACTTAGTAGTTTAATCCTTGAAATTTTTATATTTACATATAGGTCCTCAAATTTACATATAAATCCTTATTAATAATTTTCAAAAGTGAGGGATATTACATTGCCAGGTGTCCGCCGAAACATTGCCGAGAGATCGTCGGAGGTTCGTTAGAAGATCACCGGAAGCTTGCTGAAAGAATAGACTTACGAACTTGTTTAGCTCAGATTATGTCTTAGATTTCGTAGTTAGCACGTAATTGGGTTTGATTTGGGCTAACCCAATTAGGGGCCAGCTAGGCCCCTGTAAGGACTATGTTGGGCCTAATAAGAGGCCCAAACAATGCCCCAAGAAGTCTCACCATCGTGGCACAGTCTTCAAGACTGTGTCAGGCGGTGGCCGCTAGTCTAGGTGGTTGTACCGCCCCTAGTAGGGTGCCAGGTGGTGGTACCACCAGTCTGGGCGGTGGTACCACCCAGCACTGCCCCCCAATCAGTGGTATTGCTAGACTTGGGTGGTGGTACTACCAGACTTAGGCGGTGGTACCGCCCAGGGCAGTGTTAGTGTTAGACTAACATTGGGCGGTGGTACCGCCCAACGTAGGCAGTAGTACTGCCTGTGCCCGGGGAACCCGGGATGGGAAAGTTTTAGGCTCCAAGTTTGAATCAACTTGAAGCCTATAAATACCCCTCTCATCCCTGGTCAAAATACACAAGCACAGAGTATTCAAAAGTGAGAAAACGTTGCTGTAATCTATTTAAATATTCCCTCCTCCACTCTAAGTTTAGAATTATGTAAAAGGAGTGTGAGTGCTTGTAAGGGTTGTCTTCTAAACCCATGAAAAGGAGAATTGGCCTTCGCCTATTGAAGGAAGGCCTCTAGTGGACGCTGGTGACCTCATCGAAGGAGGAAGCCGAAAGTGGATGTAGGTCACATTGACCAAACCACTCTAAAATCTGGTTTGCATTTCTATTGTGGCCATTTACATACTGCAAACTACTTTACTTAGTTACTACACTTCCATATGCTTTTAAATTAAGTTTCCGAAATCGTTTTCAATGTAAACAGATTTTATCGTATAAAAGTTTTTGAAGACGTGATTTTTCCACTGCACTAATTCACCCCCCCCTCTTAGTGCCACTCTTGATCCTAACAATTGGTATCATAGCCTTGTTATTTCTCATTTGGATTAACACCCAAGAGAAATGGCTCATTTGAATTTACATACTGCAAACTCTTATTTGTCCTCCCTTTTTCAATGGGACGGACTATACTTATTGGAAAACTCGGATGAGAGTTTTCTTACTTTTATTGAATCTCGATTTATGGCACATAGTCGAATCCGGTTTTCAAAGGTCTTCTATTCCGATGAACCATTGGAATGATTTGGAGAAGAAGACGTCTTCTTTAAATGCTAGAGCTATGAATGCTCTATTTTGCGCCTTAGACAAAAACAAATTCAATCGGGTTTCTTTGTACGAAACGACTTTCGATATATGGCACACTCTCAAAATCACACACGAAGGCACTAGTAGAGTAAAAGTTTCGAGGATCAATCTTTTAATGCATGATTTCAAGCTATTTCAAATGAAGCCGAGCGAAAATATTATTGATATGTACACCCGCTTTTCAAATTTTGAACTCGTTAACAAGATTTTATGATCGCTTTCTAAAAATTAGGATTCGAAAATAACGACTATTCAAGAATCAAAAATTTTAAATACCTTTCTATTAGAACCCTTGCAGATTCTAAACTTAGGGTTGATCTCTTTAAGGGATCGGCCTCCTTGGAACTCTATAGGGGTTCCTCCCTCCAAGTTGCTGCTCAAAGGCTGTAGAAAAGATTCATCTATTACTTAAGAAAAGAGAAGGAATACATGGCTATTTATAGGGCTTCTAAACCCTAACTCCTAATAGGACTCCTACTTAAGACTCTTACTTCTAACCAACTCCTAATAGGACTCCTACTCAAGGCTCTTATTCCCTTACAACTCCTAATTCTTCTCTAAGGAAAAACCTCCTACATGAATGCCCCTCTCAATTAGGACTCTCCTAGCTAGAGTCCTAACAGTTTTACATGAATGTCCCTCTCAATTAGGACTCTCCATGCTAGAGTCCTAACATACCCGCCCTCTTCAAATCAGCGTTGTCCTCAAGGCTGATGATTCATGAATTCTGGGAATTTGATCTTCAAGTCGTCATAGTTCTCCCAAGTGGCATCTTCTATTGGTAGGTTCGCCCACTGTATTAGCACTTCATTAGTGGGTCGTCGTCGTCGAGTCACAATTCGTCGATCAATAATGGCACTTGGCTGGGTCTGGAGTTCTCTTTGGGTAGTCATATTTGGTGGGTGGCTTTGGGCTATCTCCAAGCACCTATTTAAAACTTCCGTCTGGCTGTTGGTTTGTGGGTGATATGTCGTACTCCTTATAGCATAATTCTTTTGAGTCCCGATTGTAATGAGCCACGGAGCTTGGTGCTTCCTCTAATTTTTTTTGTATCTTACTGGTCTCCGAATCTTCCTGCGATTCCATCTTAATATCCTCAAGGAAGTCGATGGTTGGAAGTAAAACGACCAAAAATTCAGCTTGCTCAGGTAGCTGCGAAAGCGCATCTGCAATAACATTCTATTTCCACCTTTTGTAAGTTATTTCATAATCAAATCCAAGAAGTTTTGTTACCCATTTTTGCTGCTCGGGGGAAGATATCTTCTGCTCCAAGGGATATTTTAGGCTTTTATAGTCGGTCTTGATTTGAAAGTATCGCTTGATCAAGTACGATCTCCACCTCGTTGCTGCGTGCACAATGGCGAGCATCTCCTTATCATATGTTAACATGTTTTGATAGGGGGGAGACAATGTCTTGCTAATATATGTGAGTGGTCGACCATCTTGCACGAGAACGTCTCCCATTCTGTCTCCAGATGGATCGGCCTTAATGATGAAGGGTCGGTTGAAATCTGGTAGCGCTAGCACCGGCGTCGTCGTTATGGCTGCCTTAAGTTTGTCGAAGGCAGTGGAGGCTCTGTCCGACAATTGGAAGACATCTTTTTCCAGTAAGGAAGTAAGTGGTGCACTGATCTTTCCATAAATTTTCACGAACTTACGGTAGTAGCCTGTTAAACCCAAAAAGCCATGTAGCAATTTTATGTTCCTCGGGGTAGGCTAGTTTTGCATTGCTTCAATTTTGAAGGGGTCCACCATCACACATTCCTCTGATATGATATGCTCAAGATATTTCACATTTTGTTGAAGAAAGTAAAAATTCGTAGTGGCCGTTGTGTGTTCGAAAGGCGGTTTTCGGTATGACTTCTTCATACACTCGTATTTGATAATACCCGGATCGAAGGTCCAACTTTGTGAAGATTTGTGCTCCCTTTCATCTAGCAATTCATCTGCTATTGGAATAAGGTATTTGTTCTTGATGGTTATGCCTTTGAGAGCTCGGTGATCAACACATATTCGCCATGTTCCGTCCTTCTTGTATACAATGAGCACCGGTGAAAAGTAGAGGTTGCAACTTGGCCGAATAACTCCTGTTTCAAGCATTTCTTTTAAAATCCTTTCTATTTCATCATTTTGGAGATGTGGATACCGATATGACTAAGTATTTGCTGGAGATTTGACTGGAAAAATCATTATACAATGATCATGCCGACGAGTAAGAGGTAGGTTGTGCGGCTCGTCAAATATATCTGAAAATTCAACAAGCAAAGGAAATAGGTTTGGAACTTCAAATTCTATTGGCTCTCCTTTAATTTGCTGCTCAAGTTGTACCAAAAAGCCCCTGCATGCTTTATGCAAAACCTTCTCCATTTGTTGTGTGCAAATCATCGTTACGTCGCCCTCATGTTTCCCATGCAGTATCACCTGTTTCTCCTTACTGTAAAATTTTATAAATAGTTGCATAAAATTCTAAGAAATATCACCTAATGTCATCAACCATTTAATTCTGAGTATGGCCTCATGATCATCAAGAGGGAGGAGGAAGAAATATGCAATTATCTCTTGGTCCTGCAGCAACAGTTTCACCTGCGGGCACCTATGATCACACTTCAAAATCCGTCCGTTAGCGACCTTAACGACAAACCTACTACAATTCTCAATAGGTAAGTTCATATGGACAGCAACCTTACTGTTTAGGAAGTTATTAGTGCTACCCGTGTCGATGAGAACAGTGATCGGTTGTTGTTTGAGAAGGCCTCCAACTTTCATCGTTTGCGGGTTTGAGTAGCCAGCTAGTGTATGTACCGTAACTTCGGTCGGTTGTGGCTCTTCTTCTGCATCTTTTTCTTCATGTTCAAGGCTCTCTTCTGAATGTTCAATGACCTCTTCTTCTATCGGTTCAATCATAAGAAGTCATCCTTTACTACAGCGATGCTCACGGCTCCACGGCTCGTCATAATGCCAACATAACCCCTTCGCATATCGCTCCAGAAGCTCTTCTCTTGTTAACCTCTTTGGTGTAGGGACTTGGTCAATAGTAGGGGGGGCTGAGGGCTTCAATATTACTGGTTGAGGAGCGACCCTAGTCCTCCGAGCTTCATGGTTCAATTGCTCCTCTTGATGTCGTGCGAAAGAGATGGCTGCCATAAGCGTATACGGTTGTCGCGCTTTAACTTCTCCTCGGATCTTCGGCTTCAAGCCTTCAATGAAGGTCCTCAATAGATGTTTTTGAGACTAATCATGAGTTTGATTAGATAACCTTTCAAACCTGGTTTGGTATTCCTGAATGGTAGAAGTTTGTCGGATCTTTGCTAGTTGTCCATCAATATTCTCGTAATCGGTTGGTCTGAAGCGGATCAGCAGTCCTTCTTTGAATTGTTGCCATGAAAGGACTCCATAAGTATGTTCAAACTAGTCAAACCACTGTGTAGCATCCCCTTCAAGATGTATAGCTGTAATTTTCACCATAGATGCATCCGCGGTTTTGTGGTACTGAATATATCGCTCCGCGCGCGAGATCCAACCAATCGGGTCTCCTTCTTCCCATCTAGGGAAGTCCACTCTCATGCATGGATAGTTGGGTTCAATTATAGAGCCTTCCCTCCCTTGGAACTCATCTCTTCGAGCCTGGTGCGATTGGGCAAAGCTCTCTCCGTGATATGATTTTTTCGGGCTTAGTGGTCGGCCCAATTTGAGTTCGGTAAAGAGCGTTCGAATCTTATCCTCCATTCGCGCCTCCAAGGCTTCGAATTTAGTATTGATTTATACAGCATGTGTACTCAATGAGTTACCTGACTTTGTCTATGACTTGTATAGACAAAGCTATTTGTAGAAACTTTACACATAATCAATTTACTTTTACTTACAAAAAAAAAAAAAAAAAATTTAGCATTGATTGCCTCCTTAGATGCCATAGTATATGCCTCCAAATCTATGTTGTTAATATCTCTATTTTGTTGTCAGCTTAAAGACATGTATAGTTGAGAGAAGTGATGGTCGAAAGGATTAGTGGATCGATGGATGTAGGCTATGATTTAGGCTTATTTTGTGGCTGTTTTGGGTGTAGTTTGAGGGTGTGGTTTGGTGAAGTTTTAGGGCTATGGATGGATGTTTTGGATCTGTGGTCGATGGTAGCAAAGGTTTGATAGAAATCAGTGGAAGTTGCAGCAAGTATGTGCTATCTTGTAAGAGTAGAATTGTCGTCGAAGAAACAACGATTTCTCGACATAATTTCCACCAAAAACTTGAGAGAATTGAGGAGGGAATTGATAGCAAAATCATAGTTTATATGACAGCAAGGATATCTAATTTAATCAAGAAAATTTCGGTAGTATAACAGCAAGGAAATTGGTGCAAGTTGCGATTGTAGAATTCTCGTCGAAAAATTTCAGCGGGTTACGACAAAAATTTGCAGCAACATAAAATTATTTTTAGAGATGAATTTCTTAATAGATCAGTCTTAGATGGAAGCCAAGATGATCTATGAAGTGTATAAGAAATTTCATTCAAAAAAGATTGCAAATAGATGGGTTAAGGCAACAATATGCGGCTGAAATTTTCTGTAGCATAGATTTTTAGGTATAGCAGATTGGACGTAAAAGATCAGTAGTTTATATTGAGAATTTTTGATGAAACCAAAGTGAAATCCACTGTTAGGAAGTGTCAAAGTTATCATAAAAATTTTGTAGAGATTTGGATAGAAACAATGTAGTATCAAGATCAAACAAATAGTGCTATGCGGTTGAAATTTTACAGTGCAGATTTTCAAGTATAGCATATTAGACGTAAAAGATCAATGGTTTATATTGAGAATTTTTTGAAAAACCCAAAGGGAAATCTGCTATTAGGAAGTTTCAAAGATTTCATAAAAAATTCATAGAAATGTGGATAGAAAAAGTACAGTAGCAAGATCAAACAGATGAAAACTTTGTGATGTATCTTTCGTCGTAGAGATGAAAACTTTTTGACAAAAGGTTTATGCAGCAATATAGGAACAGTTTTTTTTTTTTGGATTTTCGAATAAGGATAACTAAATTGCAACAGTAGTAAGGTAGGAAACTAGAACCTGTTGCAATTCACGGGGAGATCAAAGGATGATCCACGGTGGTGGAGATGATGGAGGAATTCGGCGACGATCTTTTAAGCAATTGTGAGAATTGCTTTGGGCGATTATGGAGGGCTGATGGATGGCAGTGGAAGGGCAGCGAGATGCCAAGAACGCTGCTCTGATACCAGGTGAGAGAACCCTTACAGATTCTAAACTTGGGGTTGATCTCTTTAGGGGATCGGCCTCCTTGGAACTCTATAGGGGTTCCTCCCTCCAAGTTGCTGCTCAAAGGCTGCAGAAAAGAATCATCTATTGCTTAAGAAAAGAGAAGGAATACATAGCTATTTATAGGGCTTCTAAACCCTAACTCCTAATAGGACTCCTACTCAAGACTCCTATTCCCTTACAACTCCTAATTCTTCTCTAAGAAAAAACCTCCTACATGAATGCCCCTCCCAATTAGGACTCTCCTAGCTAGAGTCCTAACAGTTTTACATGAATGTCCCTCTCAATTAGGACTCTCCAAGCTAGAGTCCTAACACTTTCTAATTGAAGAACTAATAGGGTCTTTGATTGTTAGGATCAAGAGCACTAAGGGGGGGGGGGGGGGGGGGTGTAAATTAGTGCAGCGGAAAACTTTCGACGATTAAAAAGGTGTTCGTACGATAAAAGCGATTTTGGTAGAAAAGCCAATTCGTAAATCTCTTTAACTTGTAATCAAGCGAGATGTAGTTAAAGGAAATCTATGAAGGCAGTTTGCAGTTATGATGAAAGTTAAAATGTAAGCGCAAACTGAAATATGATGTTCGTACGATAAAACTGATTTACGTCTAAATGCCGATTCGGAAAATACTGAACTTTAAAACACGATCATAAATGTGCAGAAGGCAGTAAGCTATTGAGGAGGTTTGCAGTAAGGATAAGATGCTCAAAGTAAATGCAAACTGAGATTTAGAGTGGTTCGGTCAATCTTGACCTACGTCCACTTTTGGCTTCCTCCACCGACGAGGTCACCGACGTCTACTAGAGGCCTTCCTTCAATAGGCGAAGGCCAACCACCCTTTTACAGTTTCACTCTTTTGACGGGCTTAGGAGACAACCCTTACAGAATTTTCTCTCCTCTCTTTAAAGATCAGAACTTGGAAGAAAAGAGGGAGAAGAACTTTTGGCCTTTACAACAATTTTGAGCTCTAAAAATCACAGAATAAGATCAGGATTTCGGTGTATTTTTTTGTGCTCTTTCAGTGCTGAAAGGGTGGGGTATTTATAGGCCCCAACCTAGTTTGAATTTCGAGCTCAAAACTATCAATTCCCGAAATTTCGGGATCTGGCGGTTGCACCTCCTGACTGAGGCGGCTACACTGCCTGGCATAGCTCGAAGACTGAGCCTTTGGGCGGTGCCACCTCCTGTCAGGGGCGGTTGCACCTCCTGCCAAAGCTCGAAGACCGAGCTCAGGTGGTGCCACTGCCTGACTGAGGCGGTTGCACCTCCTGCTAGAGCTCGAAGACCGAGCTCAAGCGGTGCAACCTCCTAGTTGGGGCGGTTCAACCGCTTGGCAGAAATCAGGGTCCGAATGGGTTAATCTATTCAGCCCAATTTGGGTTTTTCAGGGGCCCAATTGCCCCAAGATTAAGTTAATGGGATCACCACCCATTTCCAACTTAATCATTGTGCTAACTATGATATTTCCTAAGACATTTACTACAACTTGCTCCGGTGCGTCAATCGCTTCTTCCGGCAAGCTTCCGGCGAACTTCCGTCGATCATCCGATGAACCGTCGGTGATACTCCTACGGACTTCCGGCAAACTCCTGGACTTGCGATGATCCACTTGGCGAGTTCCGACGAGCTTCTTTCGTAAGCTCATGGACTTCTCGGATTTGTTCCCGCAGAACCTCCGACGATTGTCCGAACTTCCGTCGAACTCTCGAACTCCCAACGTGATCATTGTCTTGATTCCGGCGCAACTCCTACTGGATATCTTACTTTCATCGTAGTTAATCCTGCACACTTATCTTAACATATAGATTATATAACAAATTGCTAGTCATAGGTGCCCAGCAAGCCAATCACGTGAGTGATGGCACGTGTAACTTGATACAGAATCTTTTTTGCTTATTATATTTTGGCGTATATCACTTTATAACTATTGCATAAATGCATATATATTGTGATGTCCTTGGATTTGTGCAATGGGAATCGGATCGTGATGAGATCACGATAATGAGATCGATTCACCTTTAAACACATATCCTAAATAATCCCGGTCATAGGTTACTCGAGAGGGACATCGTGATAACCGGATAGACTGGTGTGCTGTATACCCGTCCATATGATGGATGCAGCTGGTCTCATAGCTGCTCGTGTAGGGACACTAGGGATACAGTACAGGTGCTCATTGGAGAATGAGTTCACTGATTGATCCGCTTACGGAATGCTGGATGGTTGATGATGCCTTATTGTCAGACAACGATTCCGTAGTCCTAGTGGTGTATCTGGTTCTTAGACTTGAGACACCAAGGATGTCCTGTATGAGTGCTCCACTCTTTGATACCAGACTTATAGGTTTGGTTGTTCCCAGATCTAGTACAGCTGGTCATTGGGAGTGGTAGTCGACCTTACGAGGGCTATTGAGTGTCGATAGAGGATCATCCACTCTCGGTATCATGAGAGGAATATCCCATGTGTTCTTGCTCAGACAAATCCCTGGCCAGGGTCATTCGGGTTGAGAGAGAAAGAGTTCTCCGGGAGAATCCGATTAGAGCAAGACTCGAGTAGAAACCGTATGGGTCTGACAGCACCATGCTCGATATACGGTCTCTGGGATATTAGATGGATGAGGGACTATAGGTACATGGTAACTGAGGACAGACAGGTCCAATGGATTGGATTCCCCTGTATCGTCTGGGGACTACGGCGTAGTGGCCTAGTACTTCCGTAGTCGATGAGTCGAGTGAATTATTACAGAGATAATAATTCACTGAGTTAGAAGGAGTTCTGACAGGTATGACTCACGGCCAGCTCGATATTGGGCCTAGAGGGTCACACACATATGGTAGGCATTGCGATGAGTAGAGGTTCGGATATGAGATATCCGACGGAGCCCTTGTCTTATTGGATGCAGATCCAATACCCACTAGGGAAAGGACCCATTAGGGTTTTGACACGGGATCTCTATAAATAGGAGGGATTCACAGCCTCATAGGCTAGAGTCTTTGCTTGCCCTTCCTATTCTCCTCTCCCTCTCCCCCTCAGAGTAGGCCTGGAGTTTTGAGGAGCGTCGTCGCAACCCTGCTGTGTGGATCACCGCTAGAGAGGAGGACGCTTGACCTCCTTCACCCTCTCCTAAGGATCTGCAAGGAAGCAGGGATATACGATCTCCCTAGGTAACACAATCTCTATACGCAGTTTTGTGTTTTTGCGGATTTTGCGCACCAATCTTCGCACGACGATGAACATCTTTTTGGGAATCGGGGATTTTTGTTTTCTTGTTCTTCCGCTGCGCATATGATGTCGCCCCCCTATGATTTCCCAACAGTGGTATCAGAGCCAGGTTGTTCGTGCGAATGATTGGTTTTTGAACTGCGTGTGTTGTGTTTAGGAAGAATATTGACGTCAAAATCGTTGACGCAAAAGCAAGGAAGGGCAGCAACAGTTGCTGCCCTCGATCTGCATGCCTGCAGCCAGCCGCAGCCGCAGCCAGGCAGCACAGCGCCGGCGCATGCGCAAGCGCTGTGCCTGCAGCAGCCGGCCGGCGGTCTGCTTGCAGCAGGCTTGCGGCCGGTGGGGCTGGCAGCCCGCTCGGTAGAAGCGCCTGCGGCCACTGAGCCCGCGGGCAGAGGCGCCGCGGGGCAGCAGCGCGGGCTGAGGCACCGCAGGGCAGCGGCGCCTGTGGCCGCTGCTCCCACGGGCAAAAACCCCGCAGGGGCGGCCGCCAGCGAGACAGCACCACCTGCGGGCGCTGACTCGCGGGCAGAACCGCCCGCGGAGGAGGCGGCGCCCGCGGGGGCGCCCACCTGCAGCGGTAGCGACCCCAGCGGGCGTGCCACCTGCAGGCGAGGGCAGTGCCCTCGCCCTCGCCGCACAGGCCGCCGCCAGCAGGGTGGCGGCGGCGGCGGCGCAGCAGCAAGGGGGAGAAGGGCATTAGGGTTTTCTGGGCAAAAAGACAGTTTTGCCCCCTCGGAATTTGAGAAATTCCAGTTTCTGTCTTTTGTCCAAATTACAAAAATACCCTTAGGAATTGAGAAATTCCCTATATATCCCTGATTTCAGAAAATATTAATTAATTAAAAGGTTTAGTTGATTATTATTTTTATTATTATCTAGTAGTCCTAAATGATGATGATTATTTATACATGTGATGTATGATGAGTGGACGGATGATCATGGACCGTGTGATGTGTGTACTTGTGATTATTATTATTGAGGTCTGCGAACCTCCATTATATTTCTCGTTTATTGTCGGGCCTGCGTGCCTATGATTAAGTTATAATCACATGAGGAGGCGCAGCGGGAGCGTGGAAGCCATAGCGGGACCCACGAGACGGACGATCGTGATGCATGGAGATGCATCAAGATGTCGACGGAACCGACGAGGACGAGATGGACAATCACAAGGCATGGAGATGCACCGTTGCACACATAGATCTTGATGTGAGTGATTAGGCCTACTGGCTCGGGCCTAATCATATTAGGTTGTGGTCCATGATCATCTGGTGTGATTGCTTATACACATACTAGATATGTATATATATTTGCATGCGATGTAGATATATATGTGTGACATGTCATATTAGGAGACCAAATCATAGAAACATCTCTCGATAATATTAAGTCGGTAAACGTGAGGCAATTAGATTGACCCACGTGGCCTTCCATGGTTATGAGTAGGAACCGAATCCCGGTGTAGGTTGAGTTGGTCGAGTCCCTCGAGACTCACCTATATCGCGATTCGCTATCTTGCTTACGACATAGAGATGTCACCGGTGACCTGAGGGCATGATATGCTTGGTCGAGTCCCTCGAGGGTATATCATCAAATCAGACTCATCTTGTAACGAAGGTGTTGACTTAACCGAGCATCATGGTTGGTCGAGTCCCTCGAGGCCATGGTGATTCGGAGGCCGAACAGGACGGGAATCACAAGGAGTTGTGATCGGCAAGAGTTGTCTACCTTTTAGGCTTAGTGTGATTGGTCGAGTCCCTCGAGGTTACACTAAGACGCTGATTGGATCCTGATCCCCACTAGAAGTCTGCCGGAGACTTCCGTTTCACGTGCTGAGGGTGTCGCGTGACTCGTTAGTAAAATAGTGGGAGCATATTAAGATAGAAGTCCATATCTTGATAGTTTATTTCTTGCAAAATCTGCATGTTATTCATTTTTTGCTACATCTTTATTTTCAGAAAATGTCGCTTTCAAATCCCTTACGTGGCATACTTGATGTCAACCGCCTCACTGGTCCAAATTATACGGATTGGCTCCGTAACTTGAGAATTGTTCTCACAGCGGAGAAAATCGTGTACGTCCTTGATACAGTGATGCCTACGCCCGAAGAAGGGGCAAGCGAGGATGAGATCGCTCGCTACGTGAAGTACATTGATGACTCCACTCTTGCTCAGTGCTATATGTTGGGCTCTATGACTCCAGAGTTACAGAGACAACATGAAAAGATGGATGCCAGATCCATTCTCCTACATGTCCGTAAATTGTTTGAGGAACAGGGAAGGACTCAACGATATGAGATATCCAAGAGCCTTTTCCGCGCTAGGATGACTGAGGGGACACCGGTTCAGAACCATGTCCTAAAGATGATTGAGTGGATAGAGAAACTCACAGGTCTAGGAATGGTCCTAGAGGATAACTTGTGTGTGGACATTGTGCTTCAGTCCCTACCAGATTCCTTTTCACAGTTCATAATGAACTTTAATATGAACAAGCTTGAGGTGACTCTCCCAGAGCTCCTCAATATGTTGAGGGAGGCAGAGAGTACTATTAAGAAAGAGAAGCCAGTTCTCTACACTAGTGAGACCAGAAAGAAAAGGAAAGCAGAAAGGTCCCTTAAGAATGGAAAGGGCAAGGGCAAACCAGGTAAAGCAAAGGTTGCTAAGAAAGACCCAACAAAGGACAAAGGCCAGTGCTTCCACTGTGGTAAAGATGGGCACTGGAAGAGAAACTGCAAATAGTACCTTGCAGAAAGGGCGAAACAAAAGCTTGATGAAGCTTCAGGTACATTCATGATCAGTCTCCATTTGTCAGACTCTTATGATAACACATGGGTATTAGATACCGGTAGTGCTTATCATATATGCAATTCGTTGCAGGTTCTGGCAAGGCCTAGGAGACTAGAGAGAGGCGAGATGGACCTCAAGATGGGTAATGGAGCAAAAGTTGCTGTATTAGCTGTTGGCGAGGTCGCCCTACATCTGCCTAGTGGAGCTTTTATTGCATTAGATGCATGTTATTTTGTTCCTTCTATTATCAAAAACATTATCTCCATTTCATGTTTAACAGTTAGTGGATATAAATTTGTTTTTGAGAACAATGGTTGTTCGATATTATTAGATGATAAGATCATCACGAAAGGAACATTGCATAATGGTTTATTTATGTTAGACACCACTCCACATATCATGAATATAAATGTGTCCAAAAGGAAACGAGATGAGTTGAACAGTGCATACCTGTGGCATTGTAGGCTAGGTCACATCCATGAAAGAAGGATTCAAAAGTTGCTAAATGATGGATATCTAGATCCATTCGACTATGTGTCATATGCAACTTGTGAGCCTTGCATTCGTGGAAAACTGACCAACTCTCCATTTAGTGGAACTGGAGAGAGAGCCACTGAGTTGTTGGAACTCATACATAGTGATATATGTGGACCCATGTCAACTCATGCCATTGGAGGTTACTCCTACTTCATTACATTTACTGATGATTTCTCAAGGTATGGATATGTGTACTTAATGAAGTACAAGTCCGAGGCCTTTGAGAAATTCAGAGAGTATAAGAATGAGGTGGAGAACCAGACTGGAAAGAGTATCAAAACTCTTCGATCAGATCGAGGAGGTGAGTACTTAAGTACAGAGTTTACTCACTTCCTCAAGGACCATGGGATATTATCCCAATGGACACCTCCTTATACACCTCAGCTCAATGGTGTCTCTGAAAGAAGAAATCGTACATTATTAGATATGGTACGGTCCATGATGAGTTTCGCTGACCTACCCATCTCATTCTGGGGATATGCCCTAGAAACCGCAGCTTACCTTCTGAACAGAGTTCCAACTAAGTCGGTGGTGTCTACACCATATGAGATATGGAAAGGGAAGAAGCCTGATCTTAAAGTAGTTAAGATTTGGGGCTGCTCTGCCCATGTTAAAAGACACAACCCCGATAAGTTAGAATCAAGGACAGGGCGATGTAAATTTGTGGGATACCCCAAGGAAACTTGTGGGTATTACTTCTATCATCTCGAGGACCAAAAGGTCTTTGTAGCTAAGAGAGCAGTGTTCCTTGAGAAGGAACACATTCTTGACTGAGACAGTGGGAGAATGATAGAATTGAGCGAGGTTGGAGAACCAAGCTCAAGCACCACTCTACAGCCCGAGTCTGTTCAGGTATCTAATACACAAGTTTCAACTTTACGCAGGTCTGATAGAGTATCCCATCCTCCTGAGAGATATGTGGGACATATTAGAGCAGAGGATGTAGAGGATATTGATCCTCAGACCTACGAGGAGGCTATTATGAGTATAGACTCCGGGAAGTGGAAAGAAGCCATGAATTCTGAGATGGATTCTATGTACTCCAATAAGGTTTGGAACCTAGTTGATGCACCCGAAGGTATTGTACCCATCGGTTGCAAGTGGATCTTTAAGAAAAAGATCGGAGTAGATGGAAAGGTAGAGACCTATAAAGCAAGACTAGTGGCTAAAGGGTATCGTCAAAGGCAAGGTGTTGACTACGACGAAACTTTCTCACCCGTAGCAATGCTAAAATCCATCAGAATTCTATTGGCTATTGCAGCACACTATGATTATGAGATCTGGCAGATGGATGTGAAAACCGCATTCCTCAACGGGAACCTGGAGGAGGAGGTGTATATGATGCAACCTGAGGGATTCGTGTCCAAGAACTGTCCAGATAAGGTGTGTAGGTTGCTTAGATCCATTTATGGACTAAAGCAAGCTTCCCGAAGTTGGAACATAAGATTTGATGAGGCAATCAGATCTTATGACTTCGTTAAGAACGAAGATGAGCCTTGTGTATACAGAAAGGTAAGTGGGAGCGCTATCACCTTTTTGGTGTTATATATGGATGACATCCTCATCATTGGGAATGACGTAGGAATGCTATCCACTGTAAAGACTTGGTTATCTAGACACTTCTCCATAAAGGACTTAGGGGAAGCATCCTATATCTTGGGGATTAGAATCTATAGAGATAGATCCAAGAGGATGCTTGGCTTGTCCCAGTCCAGGTACATAGAAACCATTGTCAAAATGTTTGGCATTGAAAATTCTAAGAAAGGGCGAACATGGATATGATACCTTATGCCTCAGCAATATGGTATATCATGTATGCCATGCTATGTACTAGGCCTGATATAGCGCATGCTCTGAGTGTCACGAGCAGGTATCAGGCGGATCCAGGCTTGGAGCACTGGAAAGCAGTAAAGTGTATCCTTAAGTGCTTGAGAAGGACTAAGGATCTTTTACTAGTATATGGAGGTAATAGCCTTAAGGTTGAAGGCTTCACTGACTCAAGTTTTCAGTCTGATGTCGATGATAGCAAGTCGAATTCAGGGTATGTGTACACCTTGAATGGAGGAGCAGTATGCTGGAAGAGTTCCAAGCAAGATACCACTTCTGACTCGACCACAGAGGCGGAGTACATTGCTGCATCGGATACAGCAAAGGAGGGAGTCTGGGTGAAGAAGTTCATCACAGATTTGGGAGTCGATACAGATAGCGACAAGTCCACTTCCTTATATTGCGACAACTATGGGTGATTACTCAAATAAGGGAACCCGGGTCTCATCAGAAGTGTTCTGAGGAGGTTCCAGCTTATAAGAGAGATCGTAACCCGAGGAGATGTAGTAGTGGAATTGTTCCATCCGAAGATAACATTGCAGATCCACTGATAAAGCCGTTGTCTCAGATTATCTTTGAGCGTCACAGGAGTCTGATGGGGATCAGACACATAGGTGATTGGCTTTAGGTCAAGTGGGAGATTGCTAGTCATAGGTGCCCAGCAAGCCAATCACGTGAGTGATGGCACGTGTGACTTGATACAGAATCTTTTTTGCTTATTATATTTTGGCGTATATCACTTTATAACTATTGCATAAATGCATATATATTGTGATGTCCTTGGATTTGTGCAATGGGAATCGGATCGTGATGAGATCACGATAATGAGATCGATTCACCTTTAAACACATATCCTAAATAATCCCGGTCATAGGTTACTCGAGAGGGACATCGTGATAACCGGATAGACTGGTGTGCTGTATACCCGTCCATATGATGGATGCAGCTGGTCTCATAGCTGCTCGTGTAGGGACACTAGGGATACAGTACAGGTGCTCATTGGAGAATGAGTTCACTGATTGATCCGCTTACGGAATGCTGGATGGTTGATGATGCCTTATTGTCAGACAACGATTCCGTAGTCCTAGTGGTGTATCTGGTTCTTAGACTTGAGACACCAAGGATGTCCTGTATGAGTGCTCCACTCTTTGATACCAGACTTATAGGTTTGGTTGTTCCCAGATCTAGTACAGCTGGTCATTGGGAGTGGTAGTCGACCTTACGAGGGCTATTGAGTGTCGATAGAGGATCATCCACTCTCGGTATCATGAGAGGAATATCCCATGTGTTCTTGCTCAGACAAATCCCTGGCCAGGGTCATTCGGGTTGAGAGAGAAAGAGTTCTCCGGGAGAATCCGATTAGAGCAAGACTCGAGTAGAAACCGTATGGGTCTGACAGCACCATGCTCGATATACGGTCTCTGGGATATTAGATGGATGAGGGACTATAGGTACATGGTAACTGAGGACAGACAGGTCCAATGGATTGGATTCCCCTGTATCGTCTGGGGACTACGGCGTAGTGGCCTAGTACTTCCGTAGTCGATGAGTCGAGTGAATTATTACAGAGATAATAATTCACTGAGTTAGAAGGAGTTCTGACAGGTATGACTCACGGCCAGCTCGATATTGGGCCTAGAGGGTCACACACATATGGTAGGCATTGCGATGAGTAGAGGTTCGGATATGAGATATCCGACGGAGCCCTTGTCTTATTGGATGCAGATCCAATACCCACTAGGGAAAGGACCCATTAGGGTTTTGACACGGGATCTCTATAAATAGGAGGGATTCACAGCCTCATAGGCTAGAGTCTTTGCTTGCCCTTCCTATTCTCCTCTCCCTCTCCCCCTCAGAGTAGGCCTGGAGTTTTGAGGAGCGTCGTCGCAACCCTGCTGTGTGGATCACCGCTAGAGAGGAGGACGCTTGACCTCCTTCACCCTCTCCTAAGGATCTGCAAGGAAGCAGAGATATACGATCTCCCTAGGTAACACAATCTCTATACGCAGTTTTGTGTTTTTGTGGATTTTGCGCACCAATCTTCGCACGACGATGAACATCTTTTTGGGAATCGGGGATTTTTGTTTTCTTGTTCTTCCGCTACGCATATGATGTCGCCCCCCTATGATTTCCCAACACAAATGACAATTGACTTCATCATCAAAATCCGAGATTCAACAATCTCCCCCTTTTTGACGATGACAATCAATTGATAATGGAGTTAACCTTAACTCCCCCTATCTATATGCCAAACTCGATGGGGAATATCGTCATTTGATCTTCATATGCTGGAGAACGGATTCTTTGTTTGCAAGCTATACTCTGAAGAAGATTTGCAACGAATCCTCGAAGGATTCTGGACTATCCGCGGTCATCCAATGATTTTACGACGTTGGTCTCCTGATGTCCGTTTGGAGTTAGATAGCCTACAGTCTATTCCATTATGGGTATCCTTTCAAGGACTGCCTCTACATCTTTGGAGTCGACGTTTTATTGCAAAGTTATGCAGCACTCTGGGACAGCCACTCTACATCGACAAAGCAACAGCAGCTCAGACGAGATTAGCATTTGCACGAGCATGTGTGCTGGTTTCTTCCGATGAAGATCTTCCTAATGAAGTTTTCTATCGTGATCTTGACGGGAACACTCGGAAGGTACATGTCTCATATTCCTGGAAGCCACAACGATGTCAGCTTTGCTTATCTTTTGGTCATGCAAATGGAGCTTGTCAGCAAACCCCACAACCAACCACAAAGGTCTATCGACCACGTCAACCACCTCAGCAACAAAGTGATTCTTCTCTAATGGCAGTAGCACCGATGGTGGCGAAAACTATTGAGCATTCCGACTCGCAAGGAAAGCACCGCGGACAGAAGGACAATTCCAAAACTTTATCTCTTCCTATAATGTCAGAGCCTTCCACAACAGAGGTTTCCCATGGTACTAGTGGACAGGAGAAACATAAGTCAGGAACTTCATCTCTTCTAATATCATCGGATCCATCCACAATAGCTCAACGAACTCAGGCCCAAGCAAATCTCGCCAGCAACGATATTCTTCCTCAACAAACTCAGGCCACAACAAACATCGCCAACAAGGATATTCCGACTCAACAAACTCATGCCCCAACAAACCTCTCTAGCCACGCTGCTCCAACAAGTACTATCCAGGATATTGTGCTGCAACAATCTTATCGAGCTTCAACAAACCCTGCCAATCAAGACCACATGATTCAAGGTACTTTAAAGTTTAAAAATCTGCAAGCTGTAGATGAAGTGGATAAATATAGGAATAAAGCCATAAAAGGTAAGGATATTGTGCGGGAAGAAAATACAAAACCGAAGGATAAGAAAAAGGATGGTACAATCCATCCAAAGTCGTAGGATGAATACCTTACTACCTTTTCATTTGTTTATTACTAATGAAGATAACATGCTGGAATGTTCACGGACTTAATAAGTCAGAGAAATGTCGGGAGCTCAACAGAATAATCAAGTCTGCCGCATGTGATATTGTTATTCTAGTGGAAACGAAAATTAAACAATCGCGCGTTCAAGCTCAAAAGAATTTAATATGGCCGGACGCAGAACTGTTTACCAATGACTCAAATGAAACTTTTGGTAGAATATGGGTCTTATGGAATCCTAACTCTATTAATGCTTGGTTTATTTCTGCTACTGATCAATTCATTCATCTTAAGGTAGAGGATAAAAAGAATGGCTGTCAATTCAATTTCACTGGTATATATGCTTCAAACAGTATGCAAGAAAGAAATACTCTTTGGTCTGACCTGACTAATATTGTAAATGGCTGTCTCAATGTACCTTGGATTGTTCTTGGAGACTTTAATACTGTTCGGTACACAAATGAAAAAGTGGGGGGTAGACAACTTTCAGAAAGTCAGCTTCAAAGTTTTAATGATTACATTGACACTGCAGCATTGTTTGATATGAAATCTGTGGGTAATTGGCTCTCCTGGAGTAATCAAGGTGCTGCTAACAGAAAAATAATGGCTCGACTTGATAGGTGTTTGATTAACCATGAATGGTTAACAGTTTACCCAGATTCACTTCTTGAGTATGGTGCTCCTTTGTTTTCTGACCATTCTTTAATGTATATACACACAGAAAAAGCAACACCAAGAGGCAAGAAACCGTTTAGATTCTTTAACATGTGGAGTACTCATCCTCAATTTCTTGATGTTATCAGATCTGCTTGGAATGTTAATGTGCATGGATCTCCCCCTTACATCTTATGTCAAAAGCTCAAAGCCTGTAAAGCAGCACTAAAGGAGTGGAATACAAATACCTTTGGCAATATTACCACCAGAGTTCAATTTTGCAGAAAGGAACTAATGTCATTGCAACATGAGCTGCAACTTCAGCCAAATGATGAAAATATTATCTACAAAGAGACGGAAGCCAGAAATAACTTCATGCAAGCCTTAAAACAGGAGGAAAGTTTTGCAAAGCAGAAGTCTCGACAGCATTGGCTTACACTAGGGGATTCTAATACTAAATTTTTCTATGCTTCAATTGCTACTTGAAGGGCTGTTAACCGTATCAGCAAATGCAGAGACAAAGATGATAATCTTATTGAGAATTTAGATGAGGTTAAAGCACACACAGAGCAATTTTTTTATTCCTTACTCAATCAAGCTGGGAAACCAAATAACATTCATGTGGAGCCGACTAGAAAACTTGATTCGGAAGCTATTTCAATCCTCAATGCCCCAATTACAGATGACGAAATTGTATGTGTTGTCTTTAAGTCACCAAAGCACAAAAGCCCAGGTCCAGATGGATTTCCAGCTGAATTTTACCAAACTGCTTGGTCTATTATTGGAAATGATGTGATCAAAGCTTGCCAACATTTTTTCTCTTCAGGTCATATTCTTAGAGAGATGAATTGCACTTTTATTTCTTTAATTCCGAAGAATGCAGGGGCTGATTCACTAGAGAACTATCGACCCATATCATTATGCAACTTTATATACAAGATCATCTCCAAAGTATTGGCAAATAGAATGCAAAAGGTATTACACAAGATCATTAGCCCAAATCAAGCTGCTTTCATCAAAGGGAGAAGTATACATCATAACATTTTGCTTGCTAATGACTTGGTCAAAGATTTGCATTCAAAAGCAAGAGGGACAAAAATCTGCATTAAAGCTGATCTAAGGAAAGCCTTTGATTCAGTTAATAGGAAATTTATCTATAAGATGCTCCTTGATATGAACTTCCCACAGCAATGGATTAATTGGATTCAATCTTGCCTAGAAACTCCAAAGTTTTCGATACTCTTTAATGGCTCACCTATTGGTTTTTTTGGGAGCACGAATGACATCCGACAAGGTGATCCACTCTCTCCGTATCTCTTTACTATTGCGGTGGAAGGACTTAGCTGTATGTTGGAACACGCAGTCTTAAATGACAACATTAAGGTACCCAGTGCTGGTTCTGTTCATATATCACATATAACATTTGCAGATGACTTACTTATCTTTCTCCAAAATGAACCAACTTCAGTAAAGAACCTGGCTACTATTATGAATGACTTTGGTATGGTTTCTGGACTTCAGTTAAATCATGCGAAAAGTAAAGTATATATGAGCCCTTACGTTGAGGATAAGGTCTTTATTTCACAAACTTTGGGGGTTAGTGAAGGAAGCTTGCCAGTTCCTTATTTGGGTCTCCCGCTCATATCCACAGGCATTCACAAAACCCACTGTCAACCTATCTTGCAAAAAATAAAGAATAGAATTTCTTCTTGGAAAAATAGGTTTCTATCAAAAGCAGGACGACTCGAACTCATCCGTTCGGTATTGCACTCCTACTCTATATATTGGTGTAATGCATTTCTTCTGCCTGCTGGACTTCTCCAAGATATTGAACGGTTATTAATGAACTTCTTCTGGAATGACACAAATGATAAGGCAATGCATATGGTAAATTGGGATAGTATTTGCAAACCGAAAGATGAAGGGGGGCTAAATTTGAGAAATACTAGAGATTGGAATCAAGCATGTTTGGTACAGCAATTGTGGGATCTTTTGCAAAACAAATGTTCCTTATGGTCACATTGGGTTTCTGCTAAGTATCTCTCAAAGGAATCAATATGGGAAATTTCAACAAGAACATACCACTCTGCAGCTTGGAAAGGAATTTTAAAGGCAAGGAATTGGCTAATCAAACACATTTCGTATGCAATCTCTTCTGGAACTAGTACTAATATGTGGTACGATCCTTGGGTGAATGGGAAGAGTATATTTCAATTATATGGCGACAGAATACGAAAAGATCTTGGGGCTCCCAAAGATTGGAAGGTTTCCGAGTTCATCGCTAACGGTACTTGGTGTCTCCCTAATCCTATTTCTCCTGAAATGTTATCACTTTGGCCGACTATCATAGCTATTCGAATCAGGAACAACTCTTCAGATATACTTATTTGGCCTCATGACAATGGTAAATTTAGTGCCACATCCGCATGGAATCAAATTAGGCAAAGAAATAACAAGTGGGTCCCAAGCAGTTGGACATGGGATCGACCGGGATCACAAAGACACTCCTTATGTACATGGCAGGCCCTTCTCAATAAACTACCTACAATAGACAATATGAAAAGAAGAGGTATCTATCATGTTAACCGATGCTCCCTTTGTTTGCAACAAGAAGAAACTGTTGACCACCTCTATTTTGCTTGTGATTATACAAAATGGATATGGAAGGAGATTCTCCAGCGATTTGAACTCAATAGACTGCCGCAACCAAACTTGCACCAAGAACTAGGCGACCTTATGCAATGTTTCTCAAGAAAAGGGCCTCTTACACAACTGGCAAAGGTTATTTTCAGATGTGCTATTTGGTGGATGTGGAAGGAGAGATGTAATAGAATCTTTGAATGTCAACACACAAACAATGCTCAGCTCTTGAAAGAGATTATTAGAGACTCAAGATCCTGTATGGAGCATGAACTCAAAACCGAGCACTTCACCCGAAGAGAAAAAGATATTTTTATCAAATTTAATTTTGCTATTAGCTAAAGATCTTGGGAATGATGCCAAATAATGTACCCACAGATAGTTATAGTCTACAGCATGTGTAGTCATAACTATCGCATTAGCACTCTATGAGTTACTTGGCTTTGTCTATGACTTGTATAGATAAAGCTATTTGTAGAAACTTTACACATAATGAATTTTACTTTTACTTACCAAAAAAAAAAAAAAAAACTTTCGAGTCTTTGACTCTACTAGTTCCCTCGTGCGTGATTTCAAGTGTTCGCCAAATATCAAACGCCGTTTCGCACGTAGAAATCCGATTGAACTCATTTTTGTCTAAAGCGCAAAATAAGGCATTCATAGCCTTTGCGTTTAAAGAAAAATACTTCTTCTCCAAATCCGACCATTCGTTCATCGGTTTAGAGGGAAGTTGAAAACCATTTTCAACGATATTCCATAAATCCAAATTCATAGAAATCAAGAAAACTCTCATTCGAGTTTTCCAATAAGTGTAGTCCAATCCCTTAAACAACGGTGGACGAAAAACCGATAAGCCCTCTTGAAAGCCATAAAGAGCCATTTCTCTCGGGTGTAAATCCGAAATGAGAAATACCGGGCTCTGATACCAATTTTTAGGATCGGAGCGGCACTAAGAGGGGGGGGGGGGGGTGAATTAGTGCAGCGGATTAAAACTTCAGTTTTAGAAAATCTTTCGTACGATAAAAATAATGTTTCGTATGAAATCGTCTTAATTGCGTTGAAAGCGTACGTAATAAGATGAGGGTAGTGAACTTAGAAAAGTAAAGGTTTGCAGAAAGATATATGCAGTAATGAAATGCAAACCAGAGATCACGCAAATTTTAGAGTGGTTCGGTCAAATGACCTACTTCACTTGCGAGGCCCCTCTTCGATGAGGCTCCCACCTTCCACTAGCAACTCTCTTGAAATGGAAGGGTAAATACCCCTCTTAAAACCTTTTACAAGCAGTTCAACCTCTTACAAATTTTCAATAAGAAAGAAGGAGGAGAACTCTCTAGCAAATTGAAAACAAGACTTGCTAAGACTTTCTAAGACTTTTCTCTCAATCAAAATGCTTCTCAAAAGTTGTAATCTCAACTGAGATTTGAGGGGTATTTATAGGCCTCAAGAGGATTCAAATTTGGGCTCCAAATTTGAATTCTCGTGGAGTTCCCGATGTTGGCGGTGCCACCGCCTGCTATTGTCAGACGTTGACAGTGCTGGGCGGTGCCACCACCCAGCCCAAGCGGTGCTACCGCCCAGCTCTCGGGCACTTGACGGTGCCACCGCCCAGCTCAGGCGGTGCTACCGCCTACAGTGTTTTCAGCCCAACTACAGTGTTTTCAGCCCACTAGTTGGGCTTCAATCTTGCCCCAAACTACTCCGAACTTACGCCCAATTGGCCCCTACTTGGGTTATAGGATTAACACCTAATCCTAACCTTAATTAACATGCTAACTACGAATTTAAAGACATTTTCTAAGCTATTACAAAGTCCGTAAGTCAAGACTTCTTCCGGCGAGCTTCCAGCGAACTTCCGATGGTCTTCCGATAAACTCTCGGAAACCATTCTGCGGACTCCCGGCAAGCTCCTAGACTTCACGATTTGATCTTGGCGAGTTCCAACGAGCTTCATCGGTAAGCTCCGATCTTTCTCGGAGAGCTCCGCGAACTTCCAACGAACCTTCTGGCGAGCTTCCGAAAAACCCTTCGGAAAGCTCCCTACTCATTCTCGGCTAGTTCCGGCAGCATTCCCGACGAACCTTCGGACTTCTGTCGAACTCTCGAACTCCCAACGAATCCTTCGCGCTTGACTCCAGCACTTTGTTTCGCTTTATGTCTTCATCGTTATCGTAGTTAATCCTGCACACACTGTTAGGATCGAGAGCACTAAGAGGGGGGGGGGGTGAATTAGTGCAGCGGAAATCTTACAGCGATTAAAAACCAAAAGCTGCGTTCGTTCAAAAACTATTATGATGCAAAAGCAAATTCTCAGTTTGTATCTAAGTGCAGTTTGCGTCTAAGCGCAGATTGCGTCTAAGCGCAGTTTTGCGTCTAAGCGCAGTTTTGCGTCTAAACTCAGATTTACGTCTAAACGCAGATTTACGTCTAAACGCAGATTTACGTCTAAACGCAGATTTACGTCTAAACGCAGTTTTACGTCTAAACGCAGATTTACGTCTAAACGTAGTTTTACGTCTAAACGCAGTTTTACGTCTAAACGCAGATTTACGTCTAAACGCAGTTTTACGTCTAGACGCAGATTTACGTCTAAACTTTGAAACTTGTTTGTATAATCGCAGAAGGCAGTATGCAGTTGAAAACAAGACATAAACGTGAACTGAAATCTGATGATTGAGCGAGGAAAGCCGATTTACGTCTGAATGCAGTTTTACGTCTAAGTGTTGAAACTCGTTCGTAAAATCGTAGAGGACAGATTGCAGTTATTAATAGGATTAAAATGTAAGCGTAAACTGCAAAGAAGCTCGTTCGTAAAAGCACGGAAAACAGTTCTGCAGAATCAAACGTAAACGTAAACTGTAATGTATGAAAATATGAATTTACGTCTGAATGCAGATTTGGAAGAACAGCACTTAGAACTTGTTCGTGAAAGCGCAGAGAGTAGTAGCAATGAAGGAGGTTTGCAGTAATGATAAAGTGCTCGAAAATAAACGCAAACCAGAGATTTAGAGTGGTTCGGTCAGCCTTGACCTACTCCACTTTTGGCTTCCTCCACCGACGAGGTTGCCGACGTCAACTAGGTGCCTTCCTTCAATGGGCGAAGGCTAACTGCCCTTTTACAGTTTCTCTCCTTTTGACAGGCTTAGGAGACAACCTTTACAGACCTTTCTCTCCTCACTTTACAATTGAAAACTTGAAGAACAGAAGGAGGAGACTTAAAGGATTTACAACACTTTTGAGCTCTTAGAATCACAGAAAAGATCAAGATTTCGGTGTAGGTCTATATCTTTTCAGTGCTGAATGGGTGGGGTATTTATAGGCCCCAACCCAATTCAAAATTCGAGCTCAAAACGATCAAATCGATCAAATCCCAGAATTCTGGGATCAGGCGGTTGCACCTCTTGACTGGAGAGGTGGCACCGCCTGGCAGAGCTCGAAGACTGAGCTCAGGCGATTGCTTCTCTCTGCCAGAGCTCGAAGACTGAGCTCGATGGTTGCATCACCTGGCAGAGCTCGAAGACTGAGCTTGGTGATTGCATCACCTGGCAGAGCTCGAAACTGAGCTCGGTGGTTGCATCACCTGGCAGAGCTCCAAGCTGAGCTCAGGCTGATCCACCTCTCTGCCAGAGCTCGAAGACTGAGCTCGGTGATTGCATCACCTGGCAGAGCTCAAGACTGAGCTCAGGCTGATGCACCTCTCTGCCAGAGCTCGAAGACTGAGCTCGGTGGTTGCATCGCCTGGCAGAGCTCGAAACTTGAGCTCTGGCGGTGCTACCTCTTGGCAGAGGAGGTTGCACCACCCAGTCTAGCTCGAAGACTGAGCTCTGGGCGGTTGCACCTCTCGGCTGGGGCGGTTGCACCTCCCAGCCTCGCAGCCCTGGCGGTTGCACCTCCTGGCTGGGGCGGTTGCACCTCCCAACCCCACAGCCCAGGCAGTTGCACCTCCTGGCTAGGGCGGTTGCACCTCCTGGTGCAATCAGGGTCCGAATGGTTCACTCCATTCGGCCCACTTTGAATCTTTTCAGGGGCCCAATTGCCCCAAGATTAAGCTAATGGGATCACCTCCCATTTTCATGCTTAATCATCATGCTAACTACGATTAACTCTAAGACAACTTCTGCAGCTTTGCTCCGATGCGTCAATCGCTTCTTCCGGCGAGTTTCCGGCCAACTTCCGTCGATCAACCGATAACCCTCGGTGATCCTTCTGCGGACATCCGGCATACTCCTGGACTTTGCGACGATCCACTTGGCGAGTTCTGACGAGCTTCGCTTGGCAAGCTTCTGGACTTCTCGGATCTGTTCTCGCTGAACCTCCGACGACCGTCCGAACTTCCGTCGAACTCTCGAACTCCCAACGTGATCATGATCTTGACTCCGGCGCAACACCTGCTGCTTGTCTTACTCTCATCGTAGTTAATCCTGCACACTAAAACAAAACTTCGATCGAGACAATTAATCCTAAGCAATTAACCAAGTTGTCCGACATGTCATTGATCCCTCGACGCTTCGTTCGATTCTTCGGCGCATCGTCCTCTCCTGCAGCCTATTGCCCAATCGGCCAGTTGACTCCGCAACTCCGATATCCTTGGCACAATACTCGCTCTTCTTGGCCCGATGCCCGAGTCCACGGCCCGAAGCCTTCTGTCGATACGCCGACCGATCCACCGGCCCGACGTCCAATCTTCTGACATGTTCCTTCGGCACAACATGATTTTCCTGCTTTAATTATCTCATCCTGATCGAAGCATCCTGCGTCACTCAAAACGCAGATTAAATCATAAACATATATCAAGTAGTTTCATCATCAAAATACGAGATTCAACACACACAATCTAAAACTCTACTCCATCTAGACAATTGTTACAACGCGAATCGACATTCCATTGCCCGGCACGTCATTGGTTGACACTTCGTCCGATTCTTCAGCGCATCATCCTCTCTTGTGGCTTGTTGCCCAATCGGTGGTTGACCTCCGCAACCCCGATATCCTTGGCGCAGTTCCGCTCTCCTTGGCCCGATGCCCGACGTCCGAAGCCTTCTATCGTCCAATATCCTAACGTGATCTCTTCCGACGCAACGTCAATTCCTCCTGCGTCAACTGTCTAATCATGATCGAGTAGACCTGCATCACTCAAAATGCAGTTAAACATCTAAACACAATCAATTAGTTTCATCATCAAAATCCGAGATTCAACAATCTCCCCCTTTTTGATGATGACAACTTATTGATGACTAACAGAGTTAACCTATACTCCCTGGAGTATAACCAAACTCCCCCTATCAATATGCCATATTGATAGAATCTTGAATTCAAACTGAATTCATGTCATTGCAATATTCATCATGAATACTTGCAACACATCATTATGAACATCTGCATAAACTTATGCATATCATGTCATCAACATACTTCTCCCCCTTTGTCATCAACAAAAAGGAGAAGTACCACACTCAAGTGTTTGTTATATGGGTTCAACTCATTGCATGAAAAACATAATATCAAGTTTTATCATCATGCAGTTTTGAAGCTAGAAAACTTTAGCAATTATTACATCATGCTTAGAACATTCAAGCTATCAAGTTTTAGATATGCAAGTTTTACAGCATACAAGATAGCACTTTTGGTAATGTTCAAGATAGCAAGTTCTAGCAATATTATAACATTTTAGAACATGCAAGCTAGCAGTTTTGAGATGTTCAAGAAAGCAACTCTTGCTTCTTGAAATATGCAAATTTGTCAAGTTTTGCTAGATGTGCAAGTTAGCATTTTTGCCTCTTAAGATAGGCAAGATAGCACATTTGCTCTTTTTGAGATAGCAACTTTTGGCTCTCTTTAGACTACAAGCTAGCAATTTTTACGATATGTAAGTTTCATAATATTCAAGCTAGCAAAAATGCCAAACTAACAAGAGATAATATTTTACATGAGGCAAGCAAACAATTTTGCAAATGTTACATTTTATTGTCCGTTCAAGAAAATTAGTCCGAACAGATTAATTTGGGTTCCTAAAGGAACCATGATAAATTCTATGCAACATGATAAAAAATATAGATCTATTTTTGAGTCACCCAAAAGCAAATGGGTACCTAAATATCATCTTTTCTTGTAAAGACATAGAACATCATAAGCCGAGAGCAAGAAATAATATCTTGCTCTTTGGATTCTTGATGTTCATGACCCGAGATCCAAAAAGAAGTCGCGATGCTCTCTAGCCTAAATAACAAAAGAGGATTAGAAAATTAAAATTACAAGTGCGACATAGATACAATCCTATTGGAAACCCATGATTCTCACTTCACATATTCTCTGGATTTTCGAACCCATTATTGATCGACGGATCGTGACTCGAGGACGACGACCCACTAATGAAGTGCTAATACAGTGGGCGAACATACCAATAGAAGATGCCACTTGAGAGAACTATGACGACTTGAAGATCAAATTCCCAGAATTCACGAATCATCAGCCTCGAGGACAAGGCTGATTTGAAGAGGGCGGGTCTGTTAGGACTCTAGCTTGGAGAGTCCTAATTGAGAGGGACATTCATGTAAAAATATTAGGACTCTAGCTAGGAGAGTCCTAATTGAGAGGGATATTCTGTTAGGACTCTAGCTAGGAGATTCCTAATTGAGATGGGCATTCATGTAGGAGGTTTTTTCTTAGAGAAGAATTAGGAGTTGTAAGAGAATAGGAGTCTTGAGTAGGAGTTGGTTAGAAGTAAGAGTCTTTAAGTAGGAGTCCTATTAGGAGTTAGGGTTTAGAAGCCCTATAAATAGCCATGTATTCCTTCTCTTTTCATAAGCAATAGATGAATCTTTTCTGCAGCCTTTGAGCAGCAACTTGGAGGGAGGAATCCCTATAGAGTTCCAAGGAGGCCGATCCCCTAAAGAGATCAACCCCAAGTTTAGAATCTGCAAGGGTTCTAACAGACCCTGGCCCGGGATTTGTTTGAGCAAGAACACATGGGATATTCCTCTCATGACGCTGAGAGTGAATGATCCTCTATCGACACTTAATAGCCCTCGTAAGGTCGGCTACCACTCCCAATGACCAGTTGTACTAGATTTGGGACAGCTAAACCTATAAGTCTGGTATCAAAGAGTGAAGCACTCATACAGGACATCCTTGGTGTCTCAAGTCTAAGGACCAGATACACCACTAGGACTACGGAATCGCTGTCTGATAATAAGGCATCATCAACCATCCAGCATTCCGTAAGCGGATCAATCAATGAACTTTTTCTCCAATGAGCACTTGTATTGTATCCCTAGTGTCCCTACACGAGCATCTATGAGACCAACTGCATCCATCATATGGACGGGTATACAGTACACCAGTCTGTCCGATTATCACGATGTCCTTCTCGAGTAACCTGTGACCAGGATTATTTAGGATTTGTGTTTAAAGGTGAATCGATCTCATTATCGTGATCTCATCATGATCCGATTCCCATTGCACAAATTCAAGGACATCACAATATATATATGCACATATGTAATAGTTATAAAGTGATATATGTCAAAATATAATAAGCAAAAGAATTTTGTATCAAGCCACACGTGCCATCACTCACGTGATTGGCTTGCTGGGCACCTATGTGTTGAATCCCATATTTTGATGATGAAACTACTTTATATATGTTTATGATTTAATCTGCGTTTTGAGTGACGTAGGATGCTTTGATCAGGATGAGACAATTAAAGCAGGAAAATCATGTTGTGCAGGAAGAACATGTCAGAAGATTGGACGTTGGGCCGGTGGATCGGTCGACGTATCGACAAAAGGCTTCGGGCCGTGGACTCGGGCATCAGGCCAAGAAGAGCAGGTATTGTGCCAAGGATATCGGAGTTGCGGAGTCAACTGGCCGATTGGGCAATAGGCTGTAGGAGAAGACGATGCGTCGAAGAATCGGCCGAAGCGTCGAAGGACCAATGACATGCCGGACAACTTGGTTAATTGCTTAGGATTAAGTGTCTCGATCGAAGTTTTGTTTTAAGTATGCAGGATTAACTACGATGGAAGAAAGACATGCAGTGGGAGTTACGCCGGAGTCAAGACAATGATCACGTTGGGAGTTCGAGAGTTCGACGGAAGTTCGGATAGTCGTCGGAGGATCTGTAGGAACAAATCCGAGAAGTCCATGAGCTTACCAAAGAAGCTCATCGGAACTCGCCAAGTGGATCGTCGCAAGTCCAGGAGTTTGCCGGAAGTCCGTAGGAGCATCACCGAGGGTTCATCGGATGATCGACGGAAGTTCGCCGAAAGCTCGCCGGAAGAAGCGATTGACGCACCGGAGCAAGTTACAGTAAATGTCTTAGGGAATATCGTAGTTAGCACAATGATGAAGTTGGAAATGGGAGGTGATCCCATTAACTTAATCTTGGGGCAATTGGGCCCCTAAAAAACCCAAATTGGGCCGAATGGATCAACCCATTCGGACCCTAATTTCTACTGGGAGGTGCAACCACCCAAGCCAGGAGGTGGCACCGCCTGGGCTAAGTCTCTGAGCGAGACTAGGCGGTGCAACTGCCCCAACCAGGAGGTGGCACCACCTGGGCTCACTCTCCAAGCGAGACTGGGCGGTGCAACCTCCCCTGACAGGAGGTAGCACCGCTTGAGCTCGGTCTTCGAGCTCTGCCAGGAGGTGCAACCGCCTGAGCTCGGTCTTCGAGCTCTGACAGGAGGTGCAACCGCCCCTGACAGGAGGTAGCACCGCCTAGAAGCTCAATCTTCGAGCTCTGCCAGGCGGTGCAACCGCCTCAGTCAGGAGGTGCAACCGTCTGATCCCGGAATTCCGGGAATTGACAGTTTTGAGCTCCAAATTTGAACTGGGTTGGGGCCTATAAATACCCCACCCATTCAGCACTGAAAGGGCATGAACTCATACCGAAATCTTGATCTTGTTCTGTGATTTTTAGAGCTCAAAATTATTGTAAAGGCCAAAAGTTCTTCTCCCTCTTTTCTTCCAAGTTCTGAGTTGTAAAGAGAGGAGAGAAAATTCTGTAAGGGTTGTCTCCTAAGCCTGACAAAAGGAGTGAAACTGTAAAAGGGTGGTTGGCCTTCGCCTATTGAAGGAAGGCCTCTAGTTGACGTCGGTGACCTCGTCGGTGGAGGAAGCCAAAAGTGGAGTAGGTCAAGATTAACCGAACCACTCTAAATCTCGGTTTACATTTACTTTGAGCATATTATCTTTACCGCAAACCTCCTCTAAAGCTTACTGCTTTCTGCGCATATACGATCGGGTTTCAAGCTTTGCACTTTCCGAATCAGTGTTTAGACGTAAATCTATTTTTTCGTACGATCATCATATTTCGGTTTGCGTTTACATTTTGATTTCAATCATAACTGTAAACTGCCTTTATATCCTTGCTTAAACTGCATCTCGCCTAATCAAGTGATTTACGAATAAGCATTTAGACATAAATCAGCTTCTTCGTACGAACGTTGTATTTCAGTTTGCGCTTATATTTTGGTTTTCATCATAACTGCAAACTGCCTTCATAGATTGATTTTAACGTCATCTCGGTTGATCTTAAGTTAAAGTAATCTTAGAATCAGCTTTCACACCGAAATCGTTTTTATCGTTCGAACGTGTTTTATCGTTGAAAGATTTCCGTTGCACTAATTCACCCCCCCCCCCCTTAGTGCTCTTGATCCTAACAATTGGTATCAGAGCCCAGTATTTCTCATTTCGGATTTACACCCGAGAGAAATGACTCCTCATGGCTTTCAAGAGGGAGCTCCAGGACTATTAGAACAGAACTAGGGCATATGATATTGCCGCTGTTGCTAACAGGACTTGGGAGCTACTGCTTCTAATACAAAAACTGAGAAATAGGGCTTGAACTGCTACTCCCAAGAACGAACTACTACCGAATAGAATGGAATCACTGCCAACAGGACTACTACCACCAGAAAGAAGCCAACTGCTACTCATTAGAATTGAGCTTAGGGCATAAAATAATGGAATCACTACTAGAAATACTGGAACTGGAGACGGGGAAGCTAACTACTACTAATAGGACTTGAGCTGTTGATAAAAAGAAATGCACCGAGAACCCAGGCTCTGTTACTGCTTTTACAGAATTGAATCGCTGTTAACAAGGCCGCTCTAGGGCATATCTTTCTCCGGCTTATAGGTCTTACTGCCCTGACTTTCATTCTCAAACTATTAACCCAGTAGAATCGAACACTGCCCTAACTGGATGGAAGAAACACTCCCTGCAAACTAAGCATGAAGCTGG
Source organism: Musa acuminata AAA Group (assembly GCF_036884655.1). Taxonomy (NCBI): domain Eukaryota; kingdom Viridiplantae; phylum Streptophyta; class Magnoliopsida; order Zingiberales; family Musaceae; genus Musa; species Musa acuminata. The sequence goes on along the minus strand of NC_088355.1, from coordinate 23,560,685 downwards.
GAACTCTGCCTTTAGATCTCCCTATTGGTCTTACTATCGACTCCCTAAGCCCTTCCCTCTTGACTTGAAATCTGATATACCTCGAGGCTTTGAAACTGAAACCTGGCATCCTGACTATCCTGTCAAAGCCAGTACTACATGATTTACCTTTTGCCTTGACCTCCTTTTTCACTCTTACTCTCCCATATCTCTTATTCTTTGATTATTTTGATTTACATTATGTGGATATTGAGAATATGTTTATTGATATTGAGAAGTAGTTTTATCATTATTATATTTAGAGTAGTTAATTAAGAGTCAAGTGGTCGAAAAAAGTCTATTGCTTTTCTTATTTATCTATGTTTTTCTCTTTTTTATATGTTGTGTGACGGGCCGGTGCTATGACATTTGAACCAACTAGAACAGACTTTTTGATGTTACTTGTTAAGAATGCGCTTAGCACACCCATATGAAGAATTCATTGCTATACTTACCGAATGAGCCAGCAAAAGCTGACCTTGCTTTATTGAAGAGTTAGTTGTCCTACTAACATTTATTGTTGCCCCCGAACCCGATGACTGAGTTAATTAATTGGAAACTTGTCTGTGCTCGCTTAGACTAAGGGCGCAGGAAGGTGATCGATCGGCGGGTATGCTGTGCCATACTAGGCTGTGTTCCGGTGATAGTTTAATAAGTATTTGTTGACTAAGGTATCATAGCCCTAACTGTATTAGTAGCCAGAGGTCTTAATGTCAGCAAGTAAGAATGATACTAAGAACTTGGAGCCAAGCAGATGCAAGCGGGTATGTTCCTGAAGAGGCAGATGCAAGCGGGTATGTTCCTGAAGAGGATGTAGCTAGGTTTACATCCCCAACTTCAAGTCCTTTGTTCGTCTCCGGGAGTCCTGTTCTTGTTCTAGTAATAATCCCGAGTGGAATCCCTTGTTTCATATCCCTTGTTGAGTCTGAAGTTGACAAGTAGTAGTCCAGGTAGTACTTGTTTATTTCTGTTACTATAGGGTACTAGTCCATTCTTTGACTTATGAGTTTGATTCTAAGATTGACCGGTGGAATTCTAAGCTTCAGATGCGGGCTAAACAGTAGAAATAAAGTCAGAGTGGACCTCCCTATCGCCTACTAAAGGAACAGAACTAGCCCGAGCCTTCCCACAACAACACCAGACTTGAGAACGGAAACATCTCTTACATCTTATAGTAGTAGTAGATATGAGCAGTCTTCCTCTTGCTCTTTTACTATCTTCATTCCCCAACTGGTATACTACGAGCTACAGCACCAAACAGTTATGCGGAAAGGTTGCTAGCTCTAAGTGTTCAAGGGAAGCAGTTCAAATAGTCTCTTGAGCACCGGAGTTAGGTTAGTATTGATTGGGCAAGACCAATATCCTTCTTTTAGCACTTACTTTGGCACTGCTTCCAATTCCGTTTCTGCCTCTCTAGCTTCTGGATGTAATGTATAGGTTCGGGCAATAACAAGTGCGTCAGAGAAGTTGACAGGCAAGCAATACGGTTTCGTCAAACTCTGATCCAACGAATAACTACTAATTTATGTAGGTGAAGAGCATGTACTGGGTTGAAGGAGCACAAAAGAAAGAAGAGTCATTTCACTTGTTGTGTTGGCACCTTGTCAAACTCCAATTAAGGTTGGCTTCAAAGTAAACATGGATTGTCAACCTTATTCAAAGAATGAGACAATCTTATTCAAAGAAAGAAGAGTCATTTCAATTGGAGTTCTCCTAACCCCAATTGAGGTTGTCTCCAAACAATCTTATTAAAAATGACAATCGAGGTTGTCTCCTAACCCCAATTAATGCACAAAAGAATCATAAATCAGATAATGGAATCTCGCATAGTATTGAAAAGCATAAACTCAACACCTATTAATCTCAGGATACATTAGCGAGTGCGTCCTTTCTTGTTCCAGTCGTTAGTTAATTAGATTATTGCCCTACCCTTGTGCGAAAGCCCCGACTTTAGAATAGAGTAACCCCACACCCCACAACTACTGAATGGAATTTATTACACTTAGGAACAAACTACTGAATGGAATTTCGTGTACCTAGGAAGAGCGCTTTGAATAAAAGATCATAGGAGGAGCGCAAAGATATTAGGAAAAATGTCATTCTAAATAAGGTCAAACAGTAGTAGAGTGGAAATTACAACCCGATTTGCCATTAGCATAGTCAGACCTCTGCTCAATGATGAGAAAGAAAGGAACAAGCAACGAATAATAAGCTTTGTTAGGTGTTTATATCCGTTTTGGCGAGTTGACTCGGTCGACGCTAAAGGAGTTACGTAGGTATGAGATTAGCATTCGACTTCCTCATAGGATTCAACAATAACCTCTCTCGCAGACGACTTGAGAACTGTCCTAGGATCATAAGCTTAAGTAGATTCAAAGTAAGGAAAGGAAATTGATAGAGCGGGAGCCTGCAATGAGTAAGGAAAGGAAGCAAGCCGTTTCACAAGTTACGAGTAAAGATAAGACTCCAGAGCAGAGTATTTCCTTTTTCTATGCTATGTGCTCGAGAACAAACAATTGAATAATAAGTTCTTCTTAAGTATCTTGGTGTTGGTGCTAACTCGTTAAAAGTAGTCGAGTGGGGGTCCTCAAATGATAGTGGAGTTATAGTTTACGAACGAACACTGGACGCTGAATCTATGTAGTTAAGTTTTCATTGAATCATTGAATATAGATAGTGATTATATTATTGAATGATGTAACCTTATACCCATGACTCTCTTTGGGCTGGGCGCTAACAGGTAGTTTCATTGAATTGTTGAATGGAATTAAGCAGTCGTCGGGGTGATACAAGATTCTTTTCATACCATATATGCACAGGGTGATATATTCAATATATTCTTTTAGTTTGTTGCGCTAACGGGAGCTTTAGTTTCATTATAGCCTTATTCCGCGAGGTCTCTCTTCTTTCTAGCTTTAGGATAGTCTCTTTGTGCTAAAGTCCACCTTTGATTTCCTCTTTCGAGCTCCCTAAGCACCGTGTAAACCAGTAAAATAATTGTAGTCGAGAAGATTGCTTTGCTTTAAGAGCATCACATATAAGATTGGATCTCTGAGAACTCTTGCTGCGCATTACCCTAGCAGTCCAGACAGTGGATCCGAAGTCAACTAATCATTAAATTTAATCTATCTCTTGCGCCGACCCCTACCTAAACTGGAATTGCGAATACAGCTCCTGCTGAAGATCCGGAAACAGCATCTATCTACTTTTGCCTCTTCTGTTGCTTGAATAGACTCTCAGTGGATAAGCCCTTTGTGGATTCAGTTGCTGGGGCACTGTCAATTTCTCAACTTTAACCCTATACTTATCCTTTTCATGGCAAGTTCCCTTTGGTGGCTTCTTTGAATGTGGAAAAGGAGAAGGAGAGTGGTGAGGTGGGCCCGTCCGGTTGGAAAGCACCTTTTTTTGTACTCCTTGAACGATTTACAAGCACCCGATTTCTTTCTACGACGCTATTTCATCGACAATTAGAAGGAGACATCATAACCGAGCAATCAAGGCAAATGAAAGAGAGAGGCGCCGTCCTTAGCCGAAATCACATGTTACCAGAATTGGTGGAATGGGGCGTGTGGCGAGGTAGACTATGGGCAGATGACTCTCGTTTCGGTTCTACCCCTTACTAGCCCCCTCGACATCGACATTTCGGAAAAAGTCTACATTTGTTACATTATTTCTCAATTAGGGAATTATTCCTTTTAAGATGATGAATAGTTAACATATACTTTATTGACTTTTTATTACTCGCAGATCTCCACCGTCGACTAGCAGATAAATTGACCTTTTTTGTGACTTAACTTACTATAAGGGCCTTTTTCTTTTCTCATTTCGGGGAACCGGGAAAAGAGAAATCACGATTGTTGGTACATGAGTTCAGAATCAAGAAAGAAGGGATGCTTCAAATCCAGCTCGTGAGAAAACAAAGGCAGGAAGTACAATAGTCTATAAGTCTAACCTAGCAACGGATAGGATTCCCGTTATTTGGATTCCAGCGCAAACAAATCTGGACTTTTATCAACCTTAGCCCTTTCAGATTATTGACTTTGAGACACTTTTGCATACGTCCTTTATAGATAAGCTAGACTAGAGCCAGAGTCGCTTTGAGATGCATCGGCTAGTTATGCTTAGGGGTTAAACAACCAGTAAGAATGAATGATATCAGCATGAGGTTTGTATTTGAATCTATAGTAAACAATGATTATATGCACTGTGGGAAATACCAATACTTGTGTAGAACGCCGCTACGTACAAGTGAGAAAAAGAGTCTGGCCCTGCTCGCTAGTATACGATAAAGTTGACAAGATCACAGATCCGAGAGAATGAGCTAACACTTCGGACGCTAGGTAAGTGAGTGAAACTAGTCTATATGCGGAGTGGGAAGAGCTCCTACCGCTAGTGTTCTGTCAACTAATTCTTTCATTCCTACTTTTGAGTGAAATTCTGTAACTCCTACTTTCCTACTAGTGAGTGTCATTCTGATTATTAGCGGTTGCATAGTATAGGTGTGTGTTATCGACCCCAACGCAACTCCTCTCTCGTAGCCAACAAAGGGAAAGCGCCGACACCTTACTTTAGAACTGGAACTGGACTACTACTGTACTGGTCAACTAAAGAAAAGAAATAAGAAATCCAAGAAATGCTGTATAGGCAAGGGAGCGGCGGTTAAGAAGCCTAGTAGCTGTTGCCTAGTTGCTAAGGTTATGAAGCCTATTATTGCTAGTATCAGTAGAAGAGCGGAGTCATATACTAATTGCTACTGAGTTATGCCTAGTTGCTATAGTTGCTAAGGAGTCAAATGAGTTATGCCTAGTTGCTATAGTTGCTAAGGAGTCAGATCAATAGCTGTCCGGGTTCGAGTGCTTGTGTTTAAGCATAAGTAGGGTTTTCTCGGTGCCAGTACTGTTCTTGACTCTGTCCATCTCTCTGTATAGCTGTTAGGAGTTTTATTCTTTGCCTACTGGGTTAATTCTGTGTTTTCCTCTGCGCTAACAGGAAGGGAAGGGGGTTAAGAGTTAACAAGGGCTTTATCAGAGTGCCAAAAACCTGTGTCGAAAGATCGGTTCCTAGGTATAGAAACACTAGCTACAGTGCCAAAAACTATGCTTCAGTGCCAAAAACTATGTCACAAGATCGGTACAATTGGTATAAAGCTAGGTCCCCGTTAAGCAATAAAGTACCAAAAAGCAGAGGGTGTCTTTCTTGTGGCCCAGGTCAATGAAGTCAACAAATACTTATTCAACTGAGTTCAATCCTTACTTGAGCTACTTGAGCTACTGAGTTCAATTCTCTCTTCTTATTAAGGATTTAGCTTCGAAAGAAAAAAGCGTAGCCAAAAAGACAGAGAAAAGCTTAGCCGAAAAATGGAGATTTGCTGTTGAATCTATTTCTGTTCTTGTGTTGGGTAGTCCTGATCTCATGGATTAGCCAGAGGAGTGGTCAGCAGAGCAGGAGAATGGACTGGACTTAACACCTTAGGAATAGCTTTATTCAATGAAAAACAACTCATCTTTCCTATCTACTTACTCTGTACACAAACAGTAGGGGAAAATGACTATCACTTTATATAGGATGACAATTTCGGATGAAACAAGGGATTCCACTCAAAAGTAAGTATCAGCAGAAGCAACAGGTAGATCAGCAACTACAAGTCAGCCAATTTACTCGCAGATATATAAGTGGCACTAGCGGCAGTACTTATCTGTGTGGTAGAGTGGAAAGAGAACTGTAGTGCTAGGGTGCTAAAACTAAGGATTACGGGTCGGGTGCTCAAACTAAAGATTAGAGGTCGGGGCAGACAATAAGAATCAAATGGGATGAAGAAATTTAGAAGAAATGAAAAAAAAAGTGAAAGAAAAGTACAAAATGACTTGGATTTCTCATATACTAACACATTAGACAAACAGTAGGGGTTATTAGCTAGAAAAGTATCTATTATTATTAAAGAAACCAGATGAAACTCTTCATTCCAATACTAGGGCAGGGCAAAGTCAAGTACCGGGGCAGAGTCAATTCCAGTGCTCCATAGGTGCAATTCCATTCTCGCATACTATTAAAGAGGTAAAGAGGTCGGTTAGGATTAGGAGGTTATTTCTTGGCGAAGATTTAGGAGTTGTAAAGGAATAAGAGTCTTGAGTATGAGGCTTATTAGGAATTATTCTTAGAGAAGTATTAGGAGTTGTAAAGGAATAGAAGTCTTGAGTAGGAGTCATATTAGGAGTTAGGGTTTAGAAGCCCTATAAATAGCCATGTATTCCTCCTCTTTTGTTAAGCAATAGATGAATCTTTTCTACAGCCTTTAAGCAGCAACTTGGAGGGAGGAACCCCTATAGAGTTCTAAGGAGGTCGATCCCCTAAAGTGATTAACCTTAAGTTTAGAATATGTAATGGTTCTAACATATATGTTGTCCAAACATAGACACACATGGTCAGAAATACTTTATCTCCTTTATACATGATTACTCACGATATATGTATATCTATTTGCTTCATAACAAAAAGGAAGCATTGGATGCCTTCAAAGTCTTTAAGGCTGAAGTTGAGAACTAATGTGGTAAGCAAATCAAAATTGTGAGATCAAATAGAGATGGAGAATATTATGGTAGATATACTGAAAATGTATAAGCACCTGGTCCTTTAGCTAAATTTCTTCAAAAACATGGGATTGTTAACCCAATACACGATGCCTATTTCTCCAGACCAGAATGGTGTTGCAGAAAGAAGAATCTAAACATTATTAGACATGGTGTGGAGTATGCTTAGCAACTCTAATCTTTCTAAGTTCTTATGGACTAAAGCAATAAAGACAACTGTGTATATATTAAACCGAGTTCCAACCAAGGCTATCATAAAGACACCATTTGAATTATGGAAAGGTTGGAAACCGAGTTTGCGACATATGCACATTTGGGGATGTCTATCTGAGGTCAGGATATATAATCCATAAGAGAAGAAATTGGACCCGAGGACTATTAGTGGGTATTTCATTGCATATACTGAACAGTCCAAAGGTTATAGGTTCTATTGTCCATCTCACACAACTAGGATTGTGGAATCAAGAAATGCTAAATTTCTTGAGGATGACATGATTAGTGAGAGCGATTAGTTTAGGAACATAGTTTCTGCACATGATCATATAGAATCTCAACCTTTCACATCAAATAATAGATTGATTATAGTTCATAACACTCCTCAAGTACAAACTAGTGCTGAACAACCAATCATTGAAATTCTATAAGTTGTTAATAGTATTCTAATAGATCAAGTAGTTCAGGAATTACAACAAGCTCTTGAATAACTAGTTGAACCACAAGTTTCTCAGGGAAACATTGGTACAACATTAAGAAGATCTACTAGAAATAAAAGATCAGCAATTTCTAATGATTATGTTGTATATCTACAAGAATTTGACTATAATATTAGAGCAAAAAATGATCCTGAAACCTTTTCACAATCCATAAGTTGCAATGAATTAAATTTGTGACATGATGCCATGAAAGATGATATAAATTCCATGATGAGCAATGGAGTCTGGAATCTTGTAGAGTTACCTAACGAAGCAAAGGCTATTGGTTACAAATGGGTCCTTAAAACTAAGAAAGATTTATTAGGCAACATTAAGAGATACAAGACAAGACTTGTTTCAAAGGGATTTACTAAAAAAAAGGGAATCGATTATACAGACACGTTTTCTCCTATATCTAAGAAAGATTCTCTTCATATCATTTTAGTATTGGTTACTCATTTTGACTTTGAGTTACAACAAATGGTGTTAGGAACGAGTCGGCACTAAGAGAGGGGAGGGGGGGGGGTTGAATAAGTGCAGCGATAAAATCACGTCTTCAAAAACCTTCGTACGATTAAAACCGGTTTTGTAAAGATGCTAACTTGAAATTGTATAGAAACATAGTGAAGGAGGAATTCAGTTTGCAATAAAGAAAAATAGCAAGAAGTAAATGAAAACCAGATTTTAGAGTGGTTCGGTTGTCGTGACCTACATCCACTTCATCGATTCCTCTTCCGTCGAGGTTGTTAGGATCAAGAGCAGTAAGAGGGGGGGGGGGGGGGGGTGAATTAGTGCAGCGAAAATTTTTCAGCGATTAAAACGAAAGCTGCGTTCGTTCGATAAAAACGATTTCGATGTGAAAGCCAATTCTAAGATTACTTTAACTTGAGATTAAGCGAGATGACGTTAAAGTAGATCTACGAAGGCAGTTTGCAGTTTATGATGGAAAGCAGAATACAAGCGCAAACTGAAATGCGACGTTCGTACGATAAAAGCCGATTTACGTCTAAACGCAGATTTAGAAAGTTCTGAACTTAGAAACTTATTCGTAAGATCGCAGAAGGTAGTAAACAGTTATGATTGAAATCAAAACGTAAACATGAACTGAAATATGATGATCGTACGAAAAAAGCCGATTTACATCTAAACGCAGATTCGAAAAGTTCTGAACTTAGAAACTCGTTCGTAAAATCACAGAAGGCAATAAGCTATTGAGAAGTTTACAGTGAAGGTAAAATGCTCAAAGGAAATGCAAATCGAGATTTAGAGTGGTTCGGTCAATCTTGACCTACTCCACTTTTGGCTTCCTCCACCGACGTCAACTAGAGGCCTTCCTTCAATAGGCGAAGGCCAACCACCCTTTTACAAATTCACTCCTTTTGACGGGCTTAGGAGACAACCCTTACAGAAGTTTTCTCTCCTCTCTTTACAACTCAAACTTTGAAGAACAGAAGGAGGAGAACTTTTGGTCTTTACAACAGTTTTGAGCTCTAAGAATCACAGAAAGATATCAAGATTTCGAGTGTTAGTTGCTCCTTTCAGTGCTGAATGGGTGGGGTATTTATAGGCCCCAACCCGGTTCAAATTTGGAGCTCAAAACTGTCAATTCCCGGAATTCCGGGATCAGGTGGTTGCACCTCCTGACTGGGGCGGTTGCACCGCCTGGTAGAGCTCGAACACTAAGCCTCTAGGCGGCGCCACCTCTGTCAGGGGCGGTTGCACCTCTCTGCCAGAGCTCGAAGACCGAGCTCAAGCGGTTGCACCTCTTGATCGGGGTCGTTGCACCGCCTGCCATAGCTCGAAGACCGAGCTCAGGCGGTGCTACCTCTTGTCAGGAGAGGTTGCACCGCCCAGTCTCGCTTGGAGACTGAGCCCAGGCGGTTGCACCTCCTAGCTGGGGCGGTTGCACCGCCCAGTCTCCCTGGGAGACTTAGCCCAGGCGGTTGCACCTCCTGGCTTGGGCGGTTGCACCTCCTACAGTAATTAGGGTCCGAATGGGTAGATCCATTCGGCCCAAATTGGGTCTTTCAGGGGCCCAATTGCCCCAAGATTAAGCCAATGGGATCACCTCCCATTACCAACTTAATCATTGTGCTAACTACGATAAATCCTAAGAAAATTTCTGTAGCGTGCTCCGGTTCGTCAATCGCATCTTCCGGCGAGTTTCCGGCGAACTTCCGTCGATCATCCGATGAACCCTCGATGATTCTCCTACGGACTTCCGGCAAACTCCTGGACTTGTGACGATACACTTGGCGTGTTCCGACGAGCTTCTTTGGCAAGCTTATGGACTTCTCGGATTTGTTCCCGTAGAACCTCCGACGATAGTCCGAACTTCCGTCGAGCTCTCGAACTCCCAACGTGATCATTGTCATGACTCCGGCGCAACTCCTGCTGCACGTCTTACTTTCATCGTAGTTAATCCTACACACTTATCTCAACATATAGGTTAGACAACAAATGACAATTGACTTCATCATCAAAATCCGAGATTCAACAATCTCCCCCTTTTTGATGATGACAATCAATTGATAATGGAGTTAACCTTAACTCCCCCTATCACGCCCCTCAAAATATCCATGATTTTTAAAATTTTCATCACAGACCAATCCAGGATCCAAACTAACATTTGAGGACACTGAAAAACATTCTATCAAATTCACATATATAAAACCTGTGCAGTTTATAATCATATATCACATCACTCGATAATTCACATTTATGGCAACCCAAGCCAACTCGACAAACATGAACAACACTTATAAATCCACAAGCTAAATAAATTATATAATAAGAACTCCAACTATTCACCACAAGTTCATATCATCATAAATTAGGCTTAACATTTCGAAATTCCAAATAAGAGAGATCTTCTAACACTTTTACACAGTATATCCATTTCGATCATCAGAACAATTCATTACATACAAAATATGCTTATACAACAATAGCATAACAACCAACAAGACTTGCCCATAATTCTAAATAGCTATCCATTGCCTCAACCCGAATCAAACATCTCGAAGAGTGACACACTTGTTAGGATCAAGAGCACTAAGAGGGGGGGGGGTGAATTAGTGCAGCGGAAATCTTTCAACGATTTAAAAACGAAAGCTGCGTTCATCCGATAAAAACGATTTCGATGTAAAAGCCGATTCTAAGATTACTTAAGATTAAGCGCAGTTTACGTCTAAGCACAGTTTACGTCTAAACTGAGTTTGCGTCTAAATACAGTTTGCGTCTAAACGCAGTTTTGCGTCTAAACACAGTTTTACGTCTAAACGCAGTTTTGCGTCTAAACTCAATTTACGTCTAAACGCAGTTTTACGTCTAAACGCAGTTTGCGTCTAAAAGTAGTTTACGTCTAAAACACAGTTTTATGTCCAAACACAATTTCCGCAGTTTGCATCTAAACACAGTTTTGCGTCTAAACTCAATTTACGTCTAAACGCAGTTTTACGTCTAAACGCAGTTTGCGTCTAAACGTAGTTTTACGTCTAAACGTAGTTTTACGTTTAAAAGAAGTTTACGTCTAAAACACAGTTTTATGTTTAAACACAGTTTGCGTAGTTTACGTTTAAACGCGGTTTTACGTCTAAACGCAGTTTTACGTCTAAACGTAGTTTGCGTCTAAAACAGTTTCAAAGAGATCTAAACTTAGAAGCTAGTTCATAAAAAGCGCAGAAGACAGTTTTGCAGAATCAAAACACAAACGTAAGCTGATCGTACGAAAAACACAGATTTACGTCTGAATGCAGATTCGAAAAGATCAGCACTTAGAACTTGTTTGTAAAGGCGCAGAGAGCAGTAGTTATGTAGGAGGTTTGCAGTAATGATAAGGTACTCGAAATAAAAGCAAACCAGAGATTTAGAGTGGTTCAGTCAGTCTTGACCTACTCCACTTTTGGCTTCCTCCTCCGACGAGGTCACCGACGTCAACTAGCTGCCTTCCTTCAATGGGCGAAGGCCAACTGCCCTTTTACAGTTTCACTCCTTTTGATGGGCTCAGGAGACAACCCTTACAGAACCTTTCTCTCCTCACTTTACAATTCAGAAGCTTAAAGAACAGAAGGAGGAGACTTAAAGGCTTTACAACAATTTTGAGCTCTTAGAATCACAGAAAGAATCAAGATTTCGGTGTAGGTCTATTTCATTTCTGTGCTGAATGGGTGGGGTATTTATAGGCCCCAACCCAGTTCAAATTTGGAGCTCAAAACGATCAAATCCCGGAATTCCAGGATCAGGCGGTTGCACCTCTTGACTGGAGAGGTTGCACCGCCTGGCAGAGCTCGGAGACTGAGCCCAGGCGGTTGCACCTCTCTGTCAGGGGCGGTTGCACCGCTTGAGTCTGGCTCGGAGACTGAGCCCCAGGCGGTGCCACCTCTTGACTGAGGCGATTGCACCTCTCTGCCAGAGCTCGAAGACCGAGCTCAGGCGGTGCTACCTCTCCGTTAGGGAGGTTGCACGTCCCAGTCTAGCTCGAAGACTGAGCTCAGGCGGTTGCACCTCCTGGCTGGGGCGGTTGCACTGCCCAGTCTCGCTGGGAGACTTAGCCCAGGCGGTGCCACCTCCTGGCCTAGGCGGTTGCACCTCCTGGTGCAATCAGGGTCCGAATGGTTAGCTCCATTCGGCCCAATTTCAATCTTTTCAGGGGCCCAATTGCCCCAAGATTAAGCTAATGGGATCACCTCCCATTTTCCAACTTAATCAACGTGCTAACTACGATTAAATCTAAGACAATTTCTGCAGCTTTGCTCCGATGCGTCAATCGCTTCTTCCGGCGAGTTTCCGGTGAACTTCCGTCGATCATCCGATGAACCCTCGGTGATTCTTCTGCGGACTTCCGGCAAACTCCTGGACTTTGCGACGATCCACTTGGTGAGTTCCGACGAGCTTCGCTTGGCAAGCTTCTGGACTTATCGGATCTGTTCTCGCAGAACCTCCGACGACCGTCCGAACTTCCGTCGAACTCTCGAACTCCCAACGTGATCATGATCTTGACTCCGGCGCAACTCCTGCTGCTTGTCTAACTTTCATCGTAGTTAATACTGCTCACTTAAAACAAAACTTCGATCGAGACAATTAATCCTAAGCAATTTAACCAAGTTGTCCGGCATGTCATTGGTCCCTCGACGCTTCGTCCGATTCTTCGGCGCATCGTCCTCTCCTGCAGCCTATTGCCCAATCGGCCAGTTGACTCCGTAACTCCGATATCCTTGGCACAATACCCGCTCTTCTTGGCCCGATGCCCGAGTCCACGGCCCGAAGCCTTCTGTCGATACGTCGACCGATCCACCGGCCCGACGTCCAATCTTCTGACATGTTCCTTCGGCACAACATGATTTTCCTGCTTTAATTGTCTCATCCTGATCGAAGCATCCTGCGTCACTCAAAACGCAGATTAAATCATATATCAAGTAGTTTCATCATCAAAATACGAGATTCAACAATGCTGACCTGAAAGATTTATATAACAACGGAGTGAGCCAAAAACGGCTCAGCAAGTGACAAAACATATTCAGAACAAAAGGAACGATTTCAAACGAGTAAGGTATCATAATGTAAGGCAGAATACAAGAATTCTCAAGGATACCATCTCATTAGATACAAAATCATATGTATCATGTCATTCAAAACATATTTGATTCATAACAAATGGAGCATATCAATGGCAGATAGGACATTTCAGAACATATCAGTTCATAGCAAATAGAGCACAGAGTAATTGGAGCATATCAATGGCGTTTGAAGTGTTCCGGAGCATATCAACGACATATGGAACATTTCAAAACATATCAACAGTGGATGAAACATTTCAGAGCATAACAATAACAAATACCGTACAGAAGCTCAAACGTCGTCTTTGACGTTGCAAACATATCAATTTTATCCAAAGCATGTACAGAAACACATAACCAAAGCTCTGGATATCATATCAAACATACAGAAGGTGTAGTGGGATCTCAATTAGAATGTGATTCATCAATTTCTGAATGATCACCTGACAAAAGTCTCCCACGTCTGGGAGCTCCATCCACCCACGTCTAGGTGAAGTCAGAGGGGGCCGGCAGAGCATCGCAGGCTCTAAGCACATACCCTTTACCATTTCTGGCAAAGGTCCAGAATATCCCACAGAGCGGGTAATAACCGCATACCCTTTACCATTTCTGGCAAAGATCCAGACAATCCCACACACCAGAGTATAAGAGGGCAGTTTTAACAATAAGTAGCATATATCGAAAGCACACGCGGAACAACAAAACGTACATGTGCCTTTTCAAGACAATATGATGCAAGGAACAAATCTCTCACAAATGTATTCAGATTTGGAATGAAATAAAAGCAAGAGTATACACGGATTCCAAACAATCATATATAACGCAATTCAAATAAGAAGGTTAGATGAATTCGATATCCAAAGGAATGAAACTAGAATAGGCACACATCGAAAGCAAATGCGGAATAATGAGTTATACATGTGCCTATAGGAGACAATACGATATAGCTTAAACGTTACACAATAGTTTTCAAGAATGCAAATAATTTTAAGGACAAGAGCATACAAGAATTCAAAGCAGTATTATAAAGCTCAATTGAATAAGAAAGCTAAAGGATATCAATTTCCAAAGGAATGAAACCGGAATATTAGAAATCGACCAAAGCTCGATTTCTGGCAGAATACAAGAGGCACATTGAACAAATGATTCAAACTATCAATCGTGCTCCAATTTACTCAGAAATATATCATTGGATTATACTTTTAGATAAGACAGGCTTCATATGAATTGAACTGTCCAATAGAGAGAGTTACAAATAATTTGGTAAACAAGGGTCGTAGAACAAAATCTCTGTTTGGCAGAATTCATAATGTCAGATTCAACAGATAACTGGGCAGGTTTTTGGATTCTAAATCTTTCAATCCATATATCAAAAGAAAGATCTACGAGTCTAGTTTCCAATGAAATAAGCTTTGAATAAATCAACGTTTGCAACAGGGACTTATAAGCAGTTCAGTATCAAAAGGTCAGAAATTACGATCCCTGTTTCACAAAATTAGTAGGCTCATTTGAAACAGAAGTTTGGGCAGACAAACTTACTCCGAATTCTTAAAATAAGCTATCAAAACAAAGGTTTATGAGTCTATATTCTGATCAAATAAGTTTTGTCCAAATCAGAGGTCAATACATGAAGTTATAATCATAACAAGGACGAAAGGTCAGAATCTCAGAAGTTGCACAGATTCGGATCGATATGTCTAAACAAGAGATATATCAAATGCAAGGCTAGAACAATTCAAGTTCCACATATTCAAATCAAATGTAGAGATCAAATTACAGTAAGGAAAGATCAGGATACTTGCAATAGGAAAGATTAGAACAATTACAAGAGGAACGAATCGGGAACTTGCAATAAGAAATATCAAATCAATTATAGGAGAAACGATCAGGAAACTTGCAATAAGAAATATCAAAGCAATTATAGGAGAAACGATCAGGGAATTTGCAATAAGAAATATCAAAGCAATTATAGGAGAAATGATCAGGGAACTTGCCTTTCAAAGATTTCGATCCGAAGATCCAAAGAAGGTGCTAGCCCAAATTCTTCTACTTTTCCTCCATGTCCTCTCTCTGTTTCGTTTTGTGCTCCCGTTTTCTTCCTTTCTTCGTAACTACACCACGTGTCGAACATCGAGGCACAGTCACCTGCTTTCTCTTACTCTCATTCCTTCTTTTTCTTTCCCAAACGCAGCTGCCACAGCCGCCGCCGCTACCGCTGCCACAATCGCAGCCCCTTCCACCGCACTACCTTCCTTCCTCCCTTCTCTCGCAGACAATAACTGCTGCATAAGCAGTCGCTACCACTGCGACCGCAATCCCGTCCGCAGCCCCTTTTTCCCCCTTTCCTTTCTTTTCTTTCCCAGCTGCAACTGCCGCAGTCGCAGTCGCAGTCGCAACCATGGCCGCAGCCACCACAACCGCACCCTCTTCTTCCTTCGCTACTCTATTTCCTCTCCTTCTTCTCTTCCAACTGTAGCTGCCACTACCGCAGCTGCCACCCCTTCTCCTCTTCCTCTCTTCTTCCTCTCCTCCCCTTTCTCTTCTTCTTCCTTTCCTTCTCTTCTTTCCCAGCTGCACTGCTGCAGTCGCAGCCTCAGCCACGGCCGTAGCCTCTTCTTCCTCCCCTACTCATCTTCCTCTCCTTCCCTTCTTCCTTCCTCTTTTTCTTTCCCTGCCACAGCTACAGCTGCCACAGCCGCAGCCGCAGCTGCTTCTTTTCCTTCTCCTTCCTTTCTTCTTCTTCTCTTCTTCCTCACCTTCTTTTCTTCCTCTCCTTCTCTTCCAGCTGCAGCTGCCACCGCCGCAGCCGCAGCTCCTCCTTCCCCTTCTCTTCTTCTTCTTTCTTCTCTCCTCACGCCCCACCGCTCCTCTCTGTTTCTTCTGTTTCTCGAAGAAACAGAGAGTGCGTGGGAGGCGGTGGGATAAAACCAAAATTTTCGGTTTTCTTTATTTTCTTTTCATTTTGCAACTTAGCAGTTTAGTCCTTGAAATTTTTATGTTTACATATAGGTCCTCAAATTTACATATAAATCCTTATTAATAAATTTTCAAAAGTGAGGGATATTACACCCCCTCCCCTGTCTACATGTCATACTTGAGATAAGTCATTCTTGAATTCAAGACCTAAGAATTCAAGTGACATCTCTGAAGATGATGTCAATTCTTGACATTCATTCTTACATAACAATTTTGAATGATGGTAATTGTAACAATTCATCATATTGTAAGATATCAACATGTAAAGCTGTGAAGTAAGATTTTGATATCATTAGCATCAGTGTTTATAGCATATTCTATATATGGCATATGTTCATATATCTCTTGATGATGCAAGTATGGCATAATCATAGCATCAGTGTTTATAGCATCAAATCAATTCATATATTTCTCCCCCTTTGTCATCAACAAAAGGCATAATAGATGTGATACCAGGAGAACAATATAAGCAAGTTATCAAGCATATAAAGTAAGGCATGATACGTGTAATGCTTTGAATACTTCTTCTCCCCTTTTTTGTTATAATCCTTTGTGCATGAAGGAGGAAAGTCATTTTATCAAATCCATTTTGGAAAAAATATTTTTCAAAAGAGTGTGTTTGATTTTTGTCATTCCAACTGTTAAGCGAAACCGAAAATGAGATGAATTCTTTCATACATTCGGACAAGATTATGCTACAGTTTTTCAAAAATCAAAATATTTCAACACATGGCAATCAAGTGATCCAATAAAGTCCGAAAAATAATTTTGACTAGTTTATCTATTCGGACACATCCACATTCCTAATCCTCTTCTTATGAAATCAAATTGTTCTTCACTTAGAGGTTTTGTAAAATTGTCAGCTAGTTGATGTTTAGTATTAATGACAATGACTTATCAACTGCATTGGTATATCACTTTTTCAAACTATATTTATCATGGAAATCAAAGCACAAGGTTTTCAAAACTTTTAGTTTCAATATAAAATCCGAGATAACCATTTAGTTTATATTTACCACAAGGCAGAGGGCATATATTCACCACGATAGATGTTTACAACTCTACATATGCTCAAAATATATCAGGTAACCATATCAAGGATCAAGTCAAAGCACATCATGGTGAGTAACATAAGGAGTTTACAATAACAACAGATGATTGTGTTCATACAAGCTCATTCATGAGGTGGAAAATTAAAGTGCCTAAACAAGGAGTCAAATTGACGATGAATTTGCTGCAGCTCAAATAGGATTTGATCTTGTCGTTGTTTAAGTCGTTCTTGTCTTTGTTCGAATCGGTCCATCCGAATCCCAATATCTTCGACAGATGATGTTTGAGTTTGCTCAGAAGGATGTGTTTTCTCAAAGGGACAGATCGGAGGAGATTGGGTACCCCTAAATACTGGTGTTTTCGGTTCTGGTTCAGGTTACAGAGGATCAGTTCTTCTTGGCATTCTAACCCAGTTACCGTTTCTATAAAAACATCTTAATCGGTGAAGTAGATTTTTATTAATTATGCTAAATCTATCTACTTTTATTACTTCTTCTTCTGGTGGTATTAGAATATCGTAGGCTTTCATTATTCTAGTTATTATACCACCATATGGGAGCATCATGTCTTTCTTAGATAATTCTAACATGTTTTGTTGGATAAGATAACCAAGACAGATGTCATGTCCTTTCATGATCAAATACATAGTTCCTAATTCTAATTGGCTTACTTCATCATGATGGTATTGTTTAGGGAGAATGATGCTAGTTAGGATATGATGAAGTACCTTAGTGTTTAGAGGCAGTAGATGTTCACAACTTTTAGGAACAAATGCTAAATTGGGATTGGCAAAAATTGTTCCTAGGGCTTCAACGTATGTTGTTCCAATAGTTTCATCATCCCATGATCCTCTAAAGTAAAGTCCTCTACTTTTCATGGGAATGCCTATCATGTCACAAATGAATCTATCCGTAATTGAGATGTGTTGTCATAAAAGATAGGTGGACATTCTTTCTTCTTCATCTACTTGTATGTTGTTGTAAAACAATCTAACAAGTCTTGGATAGATGTGTTCGTTAATTTACAAAATTGGAAGTAGATCTAAGTTTGCAAACTATTGGATTGTCTCTAAGTCTCTTAGTTCATTTAAGTCTACGTATTTTCCCTTATTGACACTCCTAAGTTCGAAAGAGGAAAAATTTTCAGCATGGTATTTTGAATCGAAAAAGGTGAGATCAAAATCTTCTACTAATCTCCTCTTTCTTTTGTCCCTTGAGGATCTTCTAGATCCCATAACTACTGCTGTTTAGAACAATAGTGATGAGCAAGAGTAAATGAATCAAAAAAATAGAGTTTAAGGGCTTCTTAAAGAGTACCTTAGTGAGATCTTCAAGAGAGGGAAAGATTGTAGATGCTTTGCTTCAAAATGAGGGGTTTTTGGGATGCTAAGATGGGAGAAATGGGGATGGAGGAGGCTTGGAAGAGCAGAGGAGGGAAGGGAGTGAGTTGGGGTCGGTTTCACCGCCGGCCCTAGTTGTAATACCCCTCATTTCCGAATTTTCGTATAAATTTCTAGTGATAATGTAAGTATTTATTTTAAATTGACAAAAGAAATAGAGTATGAATCAGAGGTAACTCATTTGTAAGATTTGGGAGATCTGTTAAAAAAAAAAAGAAAAAAAAAGAAAGAATCTGAGGACCTATATGTAAACCCTAAGGACCTAATCGTGAATATGATAAAAACAAGGACTAAACTGCAAAACACACAAAATGACAAATTCCACCGTTTAAGCCTCTCTGCCTTCGTTATTAAGGAAGCAGAGAAGGCAGCTCGTGGGTGATCAAAGAAAGAAAGAAAGAAAGAAAAAAAGAAGAAGAAGAAGAAGAAGAAGAGAAAAAAATTGGGGTTTTTAGGGTTCTTGCTTTAATCTTTTCACTTCGGGTCAAAATTCTCAAAGGCAAGTGTTCTAACCCCATCCTACAGAATTTTTAGTCTCTGTTTTTATCTTGATTCAAAATAAATTGAAGAATTTCTATTTAGAAACTGATATGTCTCTCTTTGGACATAGAACCATGGATTCCGAAGTTTTTTCGGTAAACTGACCCCTATACACTGTTTCAGCTATAAGTTTTAGTACAAAATGTGAATTCGGGCAGGAACTATTTTGTTTGAAATTAGACTCTTATATCTTCCTTTTGACACTGATTTTGTAGATTTTGGAGACCGAATACTTACCCAAATATCTGTTTCAAATGAGCCTATCGACGCTGTAAAACAGGGTTCAAGATTTCTGACCTATCGATACTAAAATGCCTATAACTCCTTGTTGAAAATTCTGATTTATACCAAACTGATTTTATTCGAAACTAGACTTGAAAATCTTTCTTTTCACATATAGATTGAGAATTTTGGAATTCAATTGCCTACCTTATTATCTGTTGAATCCGACCCTATAAATTCTGCAAAATAGTGATTGTGTTTTTGACCTTGTGTTACCAAATCAAAGGTAACTCCGTGTTGGGAACCCTGTTTCATATGAAATTTGTTCCATCAGAATATAGAATGATAAATGGTTCGACCATAGATTTCTTATGGGTATTGGAGCATAATTGATATTCTGAAGTATTTGTTTGATGTGCCACTGGAATTCTGTCCGAAATCGAGCTTTGGTCGATTTCGCGTATTCTATTCCGTTCCTTTGGATATTTTAATTCGTCTAACCTTCTTATTGGAATTGAGCTAAATATGACTGCTTGGAATCCCTGTACACTCTTGTTTTCATTTCATTCCAAATCTGAATACATTTGTGAGATATTTGTTCTTTGTTTCGTATTGTCTCAAAAAGGCACATGCACGTTTTGTTGTTCCGCGTGTGCTTCCGATATATGCTACTTATTGTTAAAACTGCCCTCTTGTACTCTGGTGTGTGGGATTGTCTGGACCTTTGCCAGAAATGGTAAAGGGTATGCGCTTATTGCTCGCTATGTGGGGTCCCGCTATGTGGGATAATATGGACCTTTGCCAGAAATGGTAAAGGGTATGCGCTTATTGCCTGCTATGTGGGGTCCCGCTATGTGTGATATTCTGGACCTTTGCCAGAAATGGTAAAGGGTATATGCTTAGAGCCTGCGATGCTTTGCCGGCCCCCTCTGACTTCACCTAGACGTGGGTGGATAGAGCTCCCAGACGTGGGACACTTTTGTCAGGTGGTCATTCAGAAATGGATGAATCACATTCTGACTGAGATCCCACTACACCTTCTATATATTTGATATGACATCCAGAGTTTTGGTGAGTTGTTTCTGTTCATGCTCTGGATCAGAATGATATGATTGCAACGTCAAGGACGACGTTTGAGCTTCTGTATGATATTTGTTTTTGATATGCTCTGAAATGCTTCATTCATTGATGATTTTGCTTCGAAATGTTCCATATGCCGTTGATATGCTTCGGAACATTTTATATGCCATTGATAAGCTCCGATATGTTTCCTTTGTTACTGATATGCTCCAATTACTCTATGCCCCATCTGTCAGGAACCAAATATGTAAGATTGAAAGGACAATTGTGTTTATGCTCCTAATGATATTATGTCTACGAAATCGTATATTCTGCCTTGTATTTTGAAACTGTATCTCTTTGAAAATTGTACTATTTTGATATAGATATGTTAGTCACTTGCTGAGCTCTTTATGCTCACCCCGTTTGTTGATAAATTTTTCAGGATAGCGTATCGCTTGCTTAAATGTTAAGATTGGGCTGAGGCGGTGGAAAGTTTAGAAGATTTTGGGCAGATCTTTGTTAGCATATGTGTATATGTTGTAAAAGATACTTTGCATCTTATGAAATGTGACGATAAATCTAAACGTGTGGATTTTGTGTAAGATAAAGGATCCCTCATGTATAGGATTTTGGAATGTTAAGTTAAATATATGTAATGATATGATCTTATGGTAATCGTTGGTTTGATGACTGCATAGACTTCCCCACTTTTGAATTTTATGTTATGGTTATTATTTTTATGAGTTAAGTTCAGTTTGTTTGAATTATCGAGTGATGTGTGGGATGTTTATGAACTGCACAGGGTTATGAATTTGTAGACTATAGAGGTGAAATTTTTGATCTGAATGTTTTCTTAGTGACCTCAAATGTATGTTTGGATCCTGGGTTAGTTATGATGAAAATTTTAAATATTGTCGATATTTTGAGGGGCGTGACAGAGGTGGTATCAGAGCATGATTTGAGAATCACTAAGAATATTATTTTTTTTGAGGTTTATTGACTATCATTTAGAGATTGATCAAAGAAAATGTTCTTTTGATGTTTTAGGAAGTGAGGATGACGAGATCATCTGGTTCTCCTGTTGCATCTACTGCTGATCAATTGCGTGGTATCATGCGGACTTTGGAGACTATGGCACAAGTGATGCAACAACAACAACAACCTGTCCAACAAGGAAGTAATGATGGAACAGAGACATCAAACCAGATGGGGTTGGGAATTGGACAGTTTAAGAAGCTTAGTCCTCCCAGTTTTAGTGGTGAGTCTGATCCAATGGTGGCAGAATGATGGATGATGCAGATAGAGAAAATATTTGATGCTTTAAATTACCCTAATGATCGAAAGGTTTTTCTTGCCACCTTTATGCTGGAAGGAGAAGCTGAACACTGGTGGAGAATGATTAAGAGAATGTCTGAAATCAAACATGAGCCAATGACATGGAAGTTATTCCAAGAAAAGTTTAACGATAAATATTTTCCAGATTGTATGAGAGAGCAAAAAGAGTTGGAGTTCTTGAATCTTATCCAGGGAAGTATGACGGTTACAAAGTATGAATCTAAATTCACTGAGCTCTCCAGGTTTGCCACACATATGACTGATGATGAATCTAGAAAAGCAAGAAGGTTTGAAAGGGGATTACGGCCAGCAATAAGAAGCCGAATGTCAGCTTTAAAATTACAAACATATGCTAATACGGTAGAAAGAGCTTATAAAATTGAAAGAGAGATAGAGGAAATTCAAGAAATCATTGGCAAGGACAAAAGGGACAAATTTACTGGCAAAAGTAGGAGAGAAAATGAATATGAAGCTAGTAACAAGAGGTTTAAGACATCTAGATTTGAGAAAAGGAAACCATTGTCGAGGACTCAGTCATGTGCAAAATGTGGATTAAATCATGAAACAAGTCAGTGTTTTCGGGTGACTAGAGCATGTTTTGGTTATGGAAAGCTAGATCATCAATTAAGAGATTGCCCACTGAATCGGAAGAAAGAGCCATTGTCTCCTAGACCCTCAGCCCATGCTAGAGTGTACGCTATCACTGAACAAGATTCTAAAGCTTCTAAATCAGTGGTGGAAGGTATTCTTCATGTTTCTAAAAGAAATGCAAAAGTTTTGTTTGATCCCGGCTCCAACTTATCTTTTGTTTCACAATACTTTGCTTGTCACTTGGATATTCTACCTAGACCCCTGGATTATATGTTATATGTAACAACTGCTGTTGGAGATGCATTGGCAACAAACTTGGTCTACCCATCTTGTTTGATCTCTATTGGAGACCACGAACTCCTTGCGGATTTGATTCTCCTAGAGATCCAGGGCTTTGACATTATACTTGGCATGGATTGGTTATCTTCTCATCACGCTAGTATTGATTGTTACAAAAAAAAATTACTTTCTGCATACCAGATCAGCCTATATTTTTCTTTGAGGGCATTAGGCATGATTTGCCTCCTTGCTTGATATCAGCACTTCAAGTTTATCGTCTTATGCAGAAAGGTAGTTTTTGTTATTGTTGAATCTCGGATTTTGATGATGAAGTCAATTGTCATTTGTTATCTAATCTATGTGTTGAGATAAGTGTGCAGGATTAACTACGATAAGAGTAAGACAAGCAGCAGGTGTTGCGCCGGAGTCAAGATCATGATCACGTTGGGAGTTCGAGAGTTCAACGGAAGTTCGGACGGTCGTCGGAGGTTCAACGAGAACAGATCCGAGAAGTCCAGAAGCTTGCCAAGCGAAGCTCGTCGGAACTCGCCAAGTGGATCGTCGCAAAGTCCAGGAGTATGCCGGATGTCCGCAGAAGGATCACCGAGGGTTATCGGTTGATCGACGGAAGTTGGCCGGAAACTCGCCGGAAGAAGCGATTGATGCATCGGAGCAAAGCTGCAGAAGTTGTCTTAGAGTTAATCGTAGTTTGCATGATGATTAAGCATGAAAATGGGAGGTGATCCCATTAGCTTAATCTTGGGGCAATTGGGCCCCTGAAAAGATTCAAAGTGGGCCGAATGGAGTGAACCATTCGGACCCTGATTGCACCAGGAGGTGCAACCGCCCCAGCCAGGAGGTGCAACCGCCTGGGCTGTGGGGTTGGGAGGTGCAACCGCCCCAGCCAGGAGGTGCAACCGCCAGGGCTGCGAGGCTGGGAGGTGCAACCGCCCCAGCCGAGAGGTGCAACCGCCCAGAGCTCAGTCTTCGAGCTAGACTGGGCGGTGCAACCTCCTCTGCCAAGAGGTAGCACCGCCAGAGCTCAAGTTTCGAGCTCTGCCAGGCGATGCAACCACCGAGCTCAGTCTTCGAGCTCTGGCAGAGAGGTGCATCAGCCTGAGCTCAGTCTCGAGCTCTGCCAGGTGATGCAATCACCGAGCTCAGTCTTCGAGCTCTGGCAGAGAGGTGGATCAGCCTGAGCTCAGCTTGGAGATGCAACCACCGAGCTCAGTTTCGAGCTCTGCCAGGTGATGCAATCACCAAGCTCAGTCTTCGAGCTCTGCCAGGTGATGCAACCATCGAGCTCAGTCTTCGAGCTCTGGCAGAGAGAAGCAATCGGCAGAGCTCAGTATTCGAGCTCTGCCAGGCGGTGCCACCTCTCCAGTCGAGAGGTGCAACCGCCTGATCCCAGAATTCTGGGATTTGATCGATTTGATCGTTTTGAGCTCGAATTTTGAATTGGGTTGGGGCCTATAAATACCCCACCCATTCAGCACTGAAAAGATACAGACCTACACCGAAATCTTGATCTTTTCTGTGATTCTAAGAGCTCAAAAGTGTTGTAAAGCCTTTAAGTCTCCTCCTTCTGTTCTTCAAGTTTTCAATTGTAAAGTGAGGAGAGAAAGGTCTGTAAAGGTTGTCTCCTAAGCCTGTCAAAAGGAGAGAAACTGTAAGAGGGAAGTTTGGCCTTCGCCCATTGAAGGAAGGCACCTAGTTGACGTCGGCAACCTCATCGGTGGAGGAAGCCAAAAGTGGAGTAGGTCAAGGCTGACCGAACCACTCTAAATCTCTGGTTTGCGTTTATTTTCGAGCACTTTATCATTACTGCAAACCCCCCTCATCACTACTGCTCTCTGCGCTTTCACGAACAAGTTCTAAGTGCTGTTCTTCCAAATCTGCATTCAGACGTAAATTCGTATTTTCATACATTACAGTTTACGTTTACGTTTGATTCTGCAGAACTGTTTTTCGTGCTTTTACGAGCGAGCTTCTTTGCAGTTTACGCTTACATTTTAATCCTATTAATAACTGCAATCTGTCCTCTACGATTTTACGAACGATTTTCAACATTTAGACGTAAAACTGCATTCAGACGTAAATCGGCTTTCCTCGCTCAATCATCAGATTTCAGTTCACGTTTACGTCTTGATTTCAACTGCATACTGCCTTCTGCGAGTATACAAACGAGTTTCAAAGTTTAGACGTAAATCTGCGTCTAGACGTAAAACTGCGTTTAGACGTAAATCTGCGTTTAGACGTAAAACTACGTTTAGACGTAAAACTGCGTTTAGACGTAAATCTGCGTTTAGACGTAAAACTGCGTTTAGACGTAAATCTGCGTTTAGACGTAAATCTGCGTTTAGACGTAAATCTGCGTTTAGACGTAAATCTGCATTTAGACGTAAATCTGAGTTTAGACGCAAAACTGCGCTTAGACGCAAAACTGCGCTTAGACGCAAAACTGCGCTTAAACGCAATCTGCGCTTAGACGCAAACTGCACTTAGATACAAACTGAGAATTTTAGTTTGCATCATAATAGTTTTTGAACGAACGCAGCTTTTGGTTTTTAAATTATTGTAAGATTTCCGCTGCACTAATTCACCCCCCCCCCTCTTAGTGCTCTCGATCCTAACAATTGGTATCAGAGCAAGGTTAACTCTCTAAAGGATTAAAACCCAAGAGAGATGGCATACGCCGGAAACTAAGAGTTGGGATCCTAAAGTCACCGCTATTCAAGAGGCAAAAGATCTGCGAAATTTCCCTCTTGAAGAACTAATCGGGTCATTAATGACCTACGAAATGACCTGCAAAGCTCATGAAGAGCAAGAAGACATCCTTCCAAAGAACAGGAAGGATATGGCACTTAAAACTTCTGAATGCCACTTGAGAGAAAACTCAAGTGATGAGGATTGTGACGATGACTTGGCACTTTTGACAAGAAAGTTTAAGAAATTCTTCAAAAGAAACAAGTTTAAAAACGATGTGAAAAATAAACTTGAACCCAAGAAGGACCAAGTAATCTGCTACGAATGTAAAAAGCCGGGACACTACAAGAGTGATTGTCCCCAAGTCAAGAAAAGAACAACAAAGAAGAAGGCACTCCAAGCAACATGGGATGATTCGAGCGCATCTGAGGAAGAGGAGTCCAACACCGAGCAAGTTGCTCATTACGCCTTTATGGCCATCGAAGAGGAGGTAACGGATTTATTAGATGCTGATTTATCTTTCGATGAATTATTAAATGCCTTCCATGATTTATTTGATGAATGCAAAGTTATAAATAAAAAATACAAGTTGCTAAAAAAGGTACATGATAATCTTACTTGTGAGTTTGATAAGTTAAAAGTCGAACTTCATGATAGTTTAAATTCATGTATCAAATGTCATGATTTAGAAACTATACAAAAAGAAAACTTGCTACTTAAGGACACCTTGAAGAAATTCGAGGTTGGTAGCAAGTCATTAAACATGATCCTTACAAACAAAGGGTCATGCTCCCAAAAGAAGTGGGATTGGATTTGTGAGGAGTCCTCACCGAAATCCAACTACCTTTGTAAAAGGCCCCATCTTACATGTTCAAAACCAAACCAAGTGCAACTTTTGTTGCAAATCTGGACACAAGACACATTGTTGTCCATTCAAGAAAATAAGTCCAAACAAATTAATTTGGGTTCCTAAAGGAACCATGATAAACTCTATGCAACATGATAGAAAATGTAGATCTATTTATGAGGCACCCAAAAGCAAATGGGTACCTAAACATCATCCTTTCTTGTAGAAAACTAAACAATCGCAAGCTAGGAGCAAGAAATGGTACCTTGATAGTGGATGCTCAAGGCATATGACCGGAGATCCATCTCAATTCTCTAAGCTCTCTAGCATAGACGAAGGATATGTCACCTTCGGAGACAACAACAAGGGTAAAATCATTGGCAAAGGAACCATAGGTAACAAATCCAACCTCTCTATTGAAGATGTTTTACTAGTTGATGGTTTAAAACATAACCTCTTGAGCATTAGTCAATTATGTGATAAAGGATATATTATAAGATTTGAATCTAATGCCTGCATCATTGAAAAACCACACAAAAATATATCTATGATTGCATTAAAACAAAACAACGTATACACTATTGACATCAATGACTTATGTGATGAAATGTGCTTTGCCGTTATGAATGAGGATGCTTGGCTATGGCATAGAAGATTAGGTCATGCTAGCATGAAACTAATCAATCAAGTATCATCTAGAGAACTTGTAAGAGGAATTCCTCATATCAAGTTCATCAAAGATAATGTATGTGATGCTTGCCAATTAGGTAAGCAAATTAGGGGTAGCTTCAAAGCTAAGAATCAAATAAGCACCTCTAGGCCCCTACAATTGATCCATATGGACTTGTTCGGACCAATCTCTACATCGAGTCTAGGAGGTAGCAAATACGCCTTTGTCATTATTGATGACTACAGCAGATATACATGGACCTACTTCTTAAAACAAAAAAATGAATGCTTTAGACATTTTACCAAGTTTTGTAAACTTGTTCAAAATGAGAAGGAATCTATGATTTCGTCAATTAGAAGTGATCACGGTGGAGAATTTCAAAACCATGACTTCCAAGAATTCTGTGAACTCAACGGATACAACCATAACTTCTCTACTCCAAGAAATCCTCAACAAAATGGGGTAGTAGAAAGAAAAAATCGAAATTTACAAGAAATGGCAAGAACCATGTTGAATGAACATAGCCTACCCAAATATTTTTGGGCCGAAGCTGTAAACACTGCATGCTATATTTTAAATAGAGTCCTAGTAAGACCCTTACTCACCAAAACTCCTTATGAGTTATGGAATAACAAAAAACCCAATGTCTCATATTTTAAAGTCTTTGGGTGTAAGTGTTTTATCCTGAATGAAAAGGATAACTTAGGAAAATTCGATGCTAAATCTGATGAAGGAATCTTTCTTGGTTATTCTTCGGTTTCTAAAGCTTTTCGCATCTTCAATAAAAGAACCTTAATTATTGAAGAATCCATCCATGTTGTTTTCAATGAGATTTCAGAAATTAAGAAAAATGATCTTGATGATGATGTTAATTTTGATTCCTTGAATTTAAACGAAACCCCGTCTCCAACCAGCAACTTGGTTGCATCCACTTCCGAAACATCCTTACCCAAGGATTGGAAGTATATAGATGCTCATCCTAAGGAGCTAATCCTAGGAGACACATCAAAGGGGGTTCAAACACGATCTTCTTTTAAAAACTTTTGTGCCAACGCCGCTTTTCTCTCCCAAATTTAACCCAAATGTGTTGATGAAGCCATGAAAGATGATTCATGGATTATCGCAATGCAAGATGAATTAAATCAATTTGAGAGAAATGAGGTGTGGACGCTTGTTCCTAGGCCAAATGACCATTTAGTAATTGGTACTAAATGGGTCTTTAGAAACAAGCAAGATGAAAATGGTATCGTGGTTAGAAACAAGGCTAGATTAGTGGCCAAAGGTTTCAACCAAGAAGAAGGTATCGATTACGAAGAAACCTTCGCACCTGTGGCTCGATTGGAAGCCATAAGGATGCTCCTTGCCTACGCTAGTTGCAATAATTTTAAGTTATTTCAAATGGATGTTAAAAGCGCTTTTCTAAATGGTTTCATTTCCGAAGAAATTTATGTTGAACAACCTCCTGGATTTGAAAATAATGGCTACCCTAATCATGTGTTTAGATTAACTAAAGCTCTCTATGGTTTAAAACAAGCCCCAAGGGCTTGGTATGAGAGACTTAGCTCTTTTCTCATTGAAAATAATTTCATAAAAGGCAAGGTTGATACTACATTGTTTATCAAAAATTTTGAAAATGATTTTCTCATTGTTCAGATTTATGTTGATGATATTATCTTTGGTTCTACAAATGAATCTCTTTGTGAATCCTTTGCAAAAACTATGAGTCATGAATTCGAAATGAGTCTAATGGGAGAGCTAACATTCTTCTTAGGCCTACAAATCAAACAACTAAGCAATGACATATTTATTAGTCAAACCAAATATGCTGTGAGTTTGCTAAAGAAGTTCAAAATGAATAATTCAAAAGCCATTGACACTCCTATGAGCACCTCCACTAAGTTAGAAATTGATGAGAATGGAGAAAGCTTCGATCAAAAAACCTATAGGGGTATGATAGGAAGTTTACTTTACCTTACTGCCACCAGACCAGACATCATGTTCAGTGTAGGACTTTGTGCTAGATTTCAATCAGACCCTAAGATATCTCATCTCAAAGCAGTCAAAAGAATACTCAGATATCTTAATGGAACTACCAATCTAGGATTATGGTACCCAAAATCAGAAAATTTTGAATTAACAGCCTATGCTGATGCGGACTTCGCTGGCTGTAAACTAGACAGAAAAAGCACATCAGGATCATGTCAATTTTTAGGACATGCCCTTGTATCCTGGTCATCTAAGAAACAAAACTCGGTTGCCCTATCAACAACCGAAGCTGAATACATTGCAGCAAGTGCATGCTGTGCACAAGTTGTATGGATGAAAAACACTTTAGAAGATTACAAAGTGAATCTTAAAGATATTCCCATTAAATGTGATAACACGAGTGCAATATGCTTAACTAAAAATCCTATACAACACTCAAGAACAAAACACATTGATATTAGACATCACTTTATACGAGATCATGTCACTAATCATGATGTAACCATAGAGTTTATTGATACCAAACATCAACTAGCTGATATCTTCACAAAACCCCTATGTGAAGAACAATTTGATTACATAAGAAGAGAATTAGGAATGTTGATGTGTCCGAATACTTAAACTAGTTAAAATTATTTTTCGAATGTTATTACTATTACATGCCTTGACAACGCTTGATCAAATAACATGTTGCAAATTATGTGACAAATATTTTTAACCAAATGCATGTAAGAAGTTCATTTTTCGGGTTGTATGCTAAAAATGGGATGTTCCCGTACACTCTTATGAAAACTCTTTGGAAAATGACTTTCCTCCGTCAAGCAAAAACAATAAAGAGATATATGTGTCATGACTTCCTTTATATGCTTGATAATGCTATCATGCTTTTTGTTGATGACAAAGGGGGAGAAACATATGAATTGATAAACACTATGTCATAGCTGAACTGCCACAATCATATCTATGTCTCTATGTCATAGTTGCATATACTTAAGTGATGCTATAAACAATGTTATGCCATCCTTGCATCACCAAGAGATATGTGAACATGTGCTATAGTTTGAATCAAATCTTGATTTGATATTCTATATTGTGAAGAAAATGCAAACTTGCTAGAAAATCTCAAATGTGTGCATCATGTAAAAAGTCCTTCGTAGCTTTATATGATTACATGATGAATGGTTACAAACACTATCATACAAACTTGATGATGTATGTCATGCCTTGACATAATTCTTGAAGAGATACATCATGATGGGCATCATGATGGGAGCATTGATAAGTTTAACTGATCTAACTTATCAATACGTCACTTGAATTCTTAGGTCTTGAATTCAAAGTTGACTTATCTCAACTATGGCATATAGATAGGGGGAGTTAAGGACAACTCCTTTATCAATTGATTGTCATCATCAAAAAGGGGGAGATTGTTGAATCTCGGATTTTGATGATGAAGTCAATTGTCATTTGTTATCTAATCTATGTGTTGAGATAAGTGTGCAGGATTAACTACGATAAGAGTAAGACAAGCAGCAGGTGTTGCGCCGGAGTCAAGATCATGATCACGTTGGGAGTTCGAGAGTTCAACGGAAGTTCGGACGGTCGTCGAAGGTTCAGCGAGAACAGATCCGAGAAGTCCAGAAGCTTGCCAAGCGAAGCTCGTCGGAACTCGCCAAGTGGATCGTCGCAAAGTCCAGGAGTATGCCGGATGTCCGCAGAAGGATCACCGAGGGTTATCGGTTGATCGACGGAAGTTGGCCGGAAACTCGCCGGAAGAAGCGATTGACGCATCGGAGCAAAGCTGCAGAAGTTGTCTTAGAGTTAATCGTAGTTTGCATGATGATTAAGCATGAAAATGGGAGGTGATCCCATTAGCTTAATCTTGGGGCAATTGGGCCCCTGAAAAGATTCAAAGTGGGCCGAATGGAGTGAACCATTCGGACCCTGATTGCACCAGGAGGTGCAACCGCCCCAGCCAGGAGGTGCAACCGCTTGGGCTGTGGGGTTGGGAGGTGCAACCGCCCCAGCCAGGAGGTGCAACCGCCAGGGCTGCGAGGCTGGGAGGTGCAACCGCCCCAGCCGAGAGGTGCAACCGCCCAGAGCTCAGTCTTCGAGCTAGACTGGGCGGTGCAACCTCCTCTGCCAAGAGGTAGCACCGCCAGAGCTCAAGTTTCGAGCTCTGCCAGGCGATGCAACCACCGAGCTCAGTCTTCGAGCTCTGGCAGAGAGGTGCATCAGCCTGAGCTCAGTCTCGAGCTCTGCCAGGTGATGCAATCACCGAGCTCAGTCTTCGAGCTCTGGCAGAGAGGTGGATCAGCCTGAGCTCAGCTTGGAGATGCAACCACCGAGCTCAGTTTCGAGCTCTGCCAGGTGATGCAATCACCAAGCTCAGTCTTCGAGCTCTGCCAGGTGATGCAACCATCGAGCTCAGTCTTCGAGCTCTGGCAGAGAGAAGCAATCGGCAGAGCTCAGTCTTCGAGCTCTGCCAGGCGGTGCCACCTCTCCAGTCGAGAGGTGCAACCGCCTGATCCCAGAATTCTGGGATTTGATCGATTTGATCGTTTTGAGCTCGAATTTTGAATTGGGTTGGGGCCTATAAATACCCCACCCATTCAGCACTGAAAAGATACAGACCTACACCGAAATCTTGATCTTTTCTGTGATTCTAAGAGCTCAAAAGTGTTGTAAAGCCTTTAAGTCTCCTCCTTCTGTTCTTCAAGTTTTCAATTGTAAAGTGAGGAGAGAAAGGTCTGTAAAGGTTGTCTCCTAAGCCTGTCAAAAGGAGAGAAACTGTAAGAGGGAAGTTTGGCCTTCGCCTATTGAAGGAAGGCACCTAGTTGACGTCGGCAACCTCATCGGTGGAGGAAGCCAAAAGTGGAGTAGGTCAAGGCTGACCGAACCACTCTAAATCTCTGGTTTGCGTTTATTTTCGAGCACTTTATCATTACTGCAAACCCCCCTCATCACTACTGCTCTCTGCGCTTTCACGAACAAGTTCTAAGTGCTGTTCTTCCAAATCTGCATTCAGACGTAAATTCGTATTTTCATACATTACAGTTTACGTTTACGTTTGATTCTGCAGAACTGTTTTCCGTGCTTTTACGAGCGAGCTTCTTTGCAGTTTACGCTTACATTTTAATCCTATTAATAACTGCAATCTGTCCTCTACGATTTTACGAACGATTTTCAACATTTAGACGTAAAACTGCATTCAGACGTAAATCGACTTTCCTCGCTCAATCATCAGATTTCAGTTCACGTTTACGTCTTGATTTCAATTGCATACTGCCTTCTGCGAGTATACAAACGAGTTTCAAAGTTTAGACGTAAATCTGCGTCTAGACGTAAAACTGCGTTTAGACGTAAATCTGCGTTTAGACGTAAAACTACGTTTAGACGTAAAACTGCGTTTAGACGTAAATCTGCGTTTAGACGTAAAACTGCGTTTAGACGTAAATCTGCGTTTAGACGTAAATCTGCGTTTAGACGTAAATCTGCGTTTAGACGTAAATCTGCATTTAGACGTAAATCTGAGTTTAGACGCAAAACTGCGCTTAGACGCAAAACTGCGCTTAAACGCAATCTGCGCTTAGACGCAAACTGCACTTAGATACAAACTGAGAATTTTAGTTTGCATCATAATAGTTTTTGAACGAACGTAGCTTTTGGTTTTTAAATTATTGTAAGATTTCCGCTGCACTAATTCACCCCCCCCCCTCTTAGTGCTCTCGATCCTAACAGTTATATGGTATGTGTAAAGGAGCATTCAAATCAGGAAACCCACCTAGATGAAATTGTAGTGGTCAAAGAATTCCCTGATGTATTCCCGGATGACTTGCCTAGTTTACCTCTAGATAGAGAGGGTGAATTTGCTATTGATCTTGTCTCCAGTACAACCCCAATATCTAAGCCTCCCTACAGGAGGTACCACTCGAGCTAGATGAATTAAAGAAGCAAATACAAGAATTATTAGATAAGGGTTTCATACGACCCAGTGTATCCCCATGGGGTGCTCCGGTACTATTAGTGAAGAAGAAGGATGGAACATTGAGGTTTTGTATTGATTATAGACAGTTGAATCAGGTGACCATCAAAAACAAGTATCCCATACCTAGAATTGATGATTTGTTTGATCAACTATAGGGTGCACAAGTATTCTCTAAGATTGACCTGAGGTCAGGTTACTATCAGTTGAAGATCAAGGAGGAGGATATTTCAAAAACAACTTTCAGAACTCGATATGGTCATTATGAATTCTTGGTGATGCCTTTTGGTTTGACAAATGCCCCTACAGCTTTTATGGAACTAATGAATAGGATATTTCAACCGCTCTTGGATATCTGTGTAATTGTATTTATTTATGACATATTGGTGTATTCAAAGAGTAATCAGGAGCGTGAGGAACACTTGAGAGATGTGTTATCCATACTAAGAGAAAAGAAGTTGTATGCGAAGTTCAGCAAATGTGAATTTTGGTTGAATGAAGTTGCTTTCTTAGGCCATGTGATTTCAGGGAAGGGTATATCTGTTGATCCAAGGAAAATAGAAGCTGTACTTGAATAGGAAGTACCAACAAATGTAACAGAAGTTCGAATCTTTTTGGGCATGGCAGGTTATTACAGGAGATTTGTGGAGGGATTTTCTCGAATCGCTCAACCTCTCACCAAACTCACTAAGAAGAATATGAAATTTGTATGGGGTGATGATTGTGAGCAAAGTTTTCAAGAGTTAAAAAAGAAGATTGACTAGTGCCCCTATTCTCACTATTCCAAGTGGTAGTGAGGGATTTGTAGTTTATACTGATGCTTCAAGAAAAGACCTAGGATGTGTTTTGATGCAGGAAGGGAGAGTAATTGCTTATGCTTCTAGGCAACTTAAAGGTTATGAATTGAATTATCCAACTCATGATTTGGAATTAGCAGCAATTATTTTTGCTCTAAAGATTTGGAGACATTACTTGTATGGTCGACAATTTGAAATCTTCACTGATCACAAGAGTTTAAAATATATTTTCACTCAGAAAGATTTAAACATGAGGTAGTGAAGATGGATAGAACTTCTAAAGGATTATGATTGTGCCATCCGTTATCACCCGGGCAAAGCCAATGTTGTAGCTGATGCACTTAGTAGGAAATCTACAAGTTTTATGGCTAGTCTGGTTGTGAAGCAATGGAAGTTATTAGAAGAAAATTTTGATTTGAAAGCTTTGAGGAAAGAGCAAGACTCGATGATATTGATGGCCTCCATTCAAGTGCAATCTGATCTTATTCAACAAATTAAGGAAGGACAATTACGAGATCCACATTTAATCTACTTGAGGAGTGAAGTAGAAAAGGAATTGAAGCCACAATTTCAAGTTTCAAAGGATGGCCTATTGAGATTTGGGGAGAGAGTATATGTACCAAATGAACCAGATATCAAGAATCAAATCCTAAATGAAAGTCATACTTCAAAGTACACCCTACACCCTGGGAGCACTACGATGTATAGAGATCTTCAAAGTCATTATTGGTGGGAAGGCATGAAGAAGGAAATTGCAATGTATGTTTCAAAATGTTTGACTTGTCAGCAAATCAAAGTAGAACACCAAAGACCTGGAGGGTTGTTGCAACCTTTAGTTATTCTTGAATGGAAATGGGAATGTATTACTATGGATTTTGTTTCAGGGCTACCCAGAACCTCGAGGAAGCATGATGCTATTTGGGTTATCATTGATAGGTTAACAAAATCTGCACACTTCCTACCGATTAATATGACTTATTCGCTTGATAGACTTGCAGATTTATATGTCAGTGAAATAGTAAGATTTCATGGTATTCCAAAGGAGATCATCTCTGATAGAGACTCCAGATTTCTCTCTAGATTCTAGAGAAGATTGCAGGAGTCGATGGGCACTAAAGTTAAGTTTAGTACTGCATATCATCCTCAGACTGATGGTCAGTCAGAAAGAACAATTCAAACACTTGAGGATTTGCTTAGAGCCTATGTTATGGATTGGAAAGGTGAATGAGATAAGGATATTTCACTTCTTGAGTTCATGTATAATAATAGTTATCATTCAAGTATTCAGATGGCTCCTTATGAAGCTTTATATGGGCGAAGGTGCATAACACCTATATGTTGGGAGGAAGTTGGTGACAGAAAGCTGTTAGCACCGGACAAGGTACAAGAAACTTCCGAGAAAATTCAAGTTATAAGGAAAAGGTTAAAAACTGCTCAGAGTCGTCAAAAGAGTTATGCCGACAATAGAAGACGAGATATTGAGTTTGAAATCGGAGATTTTGTATTCTTGAAAGTCTCCCCTTCCAAAGGCATTATAAGGTTTGGGAAGAAAGGAAAGTTA
The DNA here is from genome assembly GCF_036884655.1 of Musa acuminata AAA Group. Lineage (NCBI taxonomy): Eukaryota > Viridiplantae > Streptophyta > Magnoliopsida > Zingiberales > Musaceae > Musa > Musa acuminata. The sequence goes on along the minus strand of NC_088355.1, from coordinate 23,525,824 downwards.
AGCCCCAGATTTATTGGACCTTTTGAGGTTTTTGAGAGGGTTGGTTCTGTCGCTTATAGGATTGCCTTGCCACCAACATTGAGTCATGTCCATGATATATTTCATGTCTCGATGATTAGGAAGTATATATATGACCCTTCTCACATCATTAAGTATGAGCTGGTGGGGATTGATAAAGATTTATCTTATATGGAAGAGCCTATTCAGATTGTTGGTAAGAAAGAAAAAGTCATAAGGAACCGGGTCATCCCACTGGTTCAAGTAATTTGGAGACATCATTCTGGAGAGGAGACAACTTGGGAGCTAGAGGAGGAAATGAAAAAGGTGTATCCTAGTCTTTTCATCGATAGAGGTACGATAAATTTAGAGGACTAAATTTTTCTTTTAAGGGGGGGAGAGTGTAACACCCCTCATTTCCGAATTTTCGTATAAATTTCTGGTGATAATGTAAGCATTTATTTTAAATTGACAAAAGAAATAGAGTATGAATCAGAGGTAACTCATTTGTAAGATTTCGGAGATCTGTTCAAAAAAAAAAAAAAAAAAAAAAGAAAGAATCTGAGGACCTATATGTAAACCCTAAGGACCTAATCGTGAATATGATAAAAACAATGACTAAACTGCAAAACACACAAAATGACAAATTCCACCATTTAAGCCTCTCTGCCTTCGTTCTTAAGGAAGTAGAGAAGGCAGCTCGTGGGTGATCAAAGAAAGAAAGAAAGAAAGAAGAAGAAGAAGAAGAAGAAGAAGAAGAAGAAGAAGAAGAAGAAGAGAAAAAAATTGGGGTTTTTAGGGTTCTTGCTTTAATCTTTTCACTTCGGGTCAAAATTCTCAAACGCAAGTGTTCTAACCCCATCCTACAGAATTTTTAGTCTCTGTTTTTATGTTGATTCAAAATAAATTGAAGGATTTCTATTTAGAAACTGATATGTCTCCCTTTGGATATAGAACCATGGTTTCTGAAGTTTTTTCGGTAAACTGACCCCTATACACTGTTTCAGCTATAAGTTTTAGCACAAAATGTGAATTCGGGCAGGAACTATTTTGTTTGAAATTAGACTCGTATATCTTCCTTTTGACACTGATTTTGTAGATTTTGGACACCGAATACTTACCCAAACATCTGTTTCAAATGAGCTTATAGACGCTGTAAAACAGGGTTCAAGATTTCTGACCTGTCGATACTAAAATGCCTATAACTCCCTGTTGAAAATTCTGATTTGTACCAAACTGATTTTATTTGAAACTAGATTTGAAAATATTTCTTTTGACATATAGTTTGGAAATTTTGGAATTCAATTGCCTACCCTATTATCTGTTGAATCCGACCCTATAAATTCTGCAAAACAGTGATTGTGTTTTTGACCTTGTGTTACCAAATCAAAGGTAACTCCGTGTTGGGAGCCCTGTTTCATATGAAATTTGTTCCATCAGAATATAGATTGATATATGGTTCGACCATAGCTTTCTTATGGGTATTGGAGCATAATTGATATTCTGAAATATTTGTTTGATGTGCCACTGGAATTCTGTCCGAAATCGAGCTTTGGTCGATTTCGCGTATTTTGTTCCATTCCTTTGGATATTTGAATTCGTCTAACCTTCTTATTGGAATTGAGCTAAATATGATTGTTTGGAATCCCTGTACACTCTTGTTTTCATTTCATTCCAAATCTGAATACATTTGTGAGAGATTTGTTCTTTGTTTCGTATTGTCTCGAAAAGGCACATGCACGTTTCGTTGTTCCGCGTGTGCTTCCGATATATGCTACTTATTGTTAAAACTGCCCTCTTGTACTCTGGTGTGTTGGATTGTCTGGACCTTTGCCAGAAATGGTAAAGGGTATGCGCTTATTGCCCGCTATGTGGGGTTCCGCTATGTGGGATATTCTGGACCTTTGCTAGAAATGGTAAAGGGTATGCGCTTATTGCCCGCTATGTGGGATATTCTGGACCTTTGCCAGAAATGGTAAAGGGTATGTGCTTAGAGCCTGCGATGCTCTGCCGGCCCCCTCTGACTTCACCTAGACGTGGGTGGATGGAGCTCCCAAACGTGGGAGACTTTTGTCAGGTGGTCATTCAGAAATGGATGAATCACATTCTGACTGAGATCCCACTACACCTTCTATATGTTTGATATGACATCCAGAGTTTTGGTGAGTTGTTTCTGTTCATGCTCTGGATCAGAATGATATGATTGCAACATCAAGTACGACGTTTGAGCTTCTGTACGATATTTGTTTTTGATATGCTCTGAAATGCTTCATTCACTGATGATTTTGCTTCAAAATGTTCCGTATGCCGTTGATATGCTTCGGAACATTTTATATGCCATTGATAAGCTCCGATATGTTTCCTTTGTTACTGATATGCTCCAATTACTCTATGCCCCATCTGTCAGGAACCAAATATGTAAGATTGATAGGACAATTGTGTTTATGCTCCTAATGATATTATGTCTACGAAATCGTATATTCTGCCTTGTATTTTGAAACTGTATCTCTTTGGAAATTATACTATTTTGATATGGATATGTTAGTCACTTGCTGAGCTCTTTATGCTCACCCCGTTTGTTGATAAATTTTTCAGGATAGCGTATCGCTTGCTTAAATGTTAAGATTGGGCTGAGGCGGTGGAAAGTTTAGAAGATTTTGGGCAGATCTTTGTTAGCATATATGTATATGTTGTATAAGATACTTTGCATCTTATGAAATGTGACGATAAATCTAAACGTGTGGATTTTTTGTAAGATAAAGGATCCCTCATGTATAGGATTTTGGAATGTTAAGTTAAATTTATGTAATGATATGATCTTATGCTAATCGTTGGTTTGATGACTGCATAGACTTCCCCACTTGTGAATTTTATGTTGTGGTTATTATTTTGATGAGTTAAGTTCAGTTTGTTTGAATTGTCGAGTGATGTGTGGGATGTTTATGAACTGCATAGGGTTATGAATTTGTAGACTATAGAGGTGAAATTTTTGATCTGAATGTTTTCTTAGTGACCTCAAATGTATGTTTGGATCCTGGGTTAGTTATGATGAAAATTTTAAATATTGTCGATATTTTGAGGGGCGTGACACTAGCTTTGGTTAAAAAGGGGCAGAGTTGCGGGCGGTTGCACCTCTGGCTAGAGCGGTGCAACAGCTCGCAACACGTGACAGCTAGAGGTGCTACCTCCAGTTGGGGCGGTGCCACCGCCTGCAGGCGGTGAGCACTTGTTCTGATCAGTGTGATCTGATCTGAGAGTTTTTCTATCTTGAGGAGAATTTTCATTCAAAGCAATCAACTTTACTTACGTAATTACGTAAGAATTTTTTATTTTAAGATATGGACTTTTGCACGATCAAGATAGATTTTTAACGTGCATACTCTCAATGTCATACACATGTTTGTGATAGTTTCTTCAAGTTGGTAAGTCTTGCAAGTTCATGACAGACTTAGTCACTTCATGATACACAGTTAGATTCGAAGGTTATGAACGGATGAAATTGATGGGTTCGAAAATCCAGGGGATATGTGAATTTGGGAATCATACGTTTCTAATTCTGAAAAGTCAAATAAGGTTGTATCTAAGTCGCATTTGTGATTTTAAATTTATAATCTCCGTTTGTAATTTAGGCTAGAGAGCATTGCGAGTTCCTTTTTGGATCTTGGGTTATGAATATCGAGAATTAAGGAGCAGAATATTATTTCTTGCTCCAGCCTAAAATTTTTATGTTTTTAATGTTTTTACAGGAAGGGATAATTTTTAGGTACCCATTTGCTTTTGGGTGCCTCACAAATAGATCTACATTGTTTATCATGTTGCATAGCATTTATCATGGTTCCTTTAGGAACCCAAATCAATTTGTTTGGACTAATTTTCTTGAATGGACAATAATGCGTCTTGTGTCCAAATTTGCAACAAAAGTTGCATTTGTTTTGGTGTTGAACATGTAGGATGGGGCCTTTTATGAAGGTGGTTGGATTTTGGTGAGGACTTCTCACAAATCCAATTCCACTTCTTTTGGGAATATGACTCTTGTTTGCGAGGATCATGTTCAGTGACTTGCTACCAACCTCAAATTTCTTTAAGGTATCCTTAAGTAGCAAGTTTTCCATTTGGAAAGTTTCTAGATCATGGCATTTGATGCATGAATTTAAACTATCATGATATTCAGTTTTTAACTTATCAAAATCACAAGTAAGACTATCATGCTCCTTTTTTAGCAATTTGTATTTTCTATCAATAATTTTGTATTCATCAAATAAGTTATTGAAGGCATTTAATAATTCATCGAAAGATATATCTGCATCTATTGAATTCGTTACCTCTTCTCCGATGGCCATTAAGGCGTAATGAGCAACTTGCTCGATGTTGGACTCATCTTCTTCGGACGTGCTCGAATCATCCCATGTTGCTTTGAGCGCCTTCTTCTTTGTTGTTCTCTTTTTGACTTGGGGACAATCACTCTTGTAGTGTCCCGGCTTTTTGCACTCATAGCAAATAACTTGGTCCTTCTTGGGTTCAAGTTTATTTTTAGTGTCATTCTTAAACTTGTTTCTTTTAATGAATTTCTTAAATTTTCTTGTTAGAAGTGCCAAGTCATCGTCACAGTCCTCATCACTTGAGTTTTCTTTCAAGTGATCTTCCAAAGTTCTAAGTGCCATATTAGTTCTTCAAGAGCTTTGCAAGTGATCTTCCAAGTGATCGTCACAGTCCTCATCCTTCATGTTCTTTGGAAGGATGTCTTTTTGCTCTTCATGAGCTTTGCAAGTCATCTCGTAGGTCATTAATGACCCAATTAGTTCTTCAAGAGGGAAGTTGTTTAGATCTTTCGCCTCTTGAAGAGCAGTGACTTTAGGATCCCAACTCTTAGGAAGGGATCTTAGAATCTTATTTACGAGCTCAAAATCCGAAAAACTTTTTCCGAGTCCTTTTAGACCGTTGATGACATCCGTGAAACGGGTAAACATGTCGCCAATAGTCTCACTCGATTTCATCCGAAAAAGTTCAAAAGAGTGTAACAAAAGATTGATTTTTGACTCTTTCACTCTACTTGTGCCTTCATGAGTCACTTCGAGTGTGTGCCAAATATCAAATGCGGTTTCACAAATCGAAACACGATTAAACTCATTTTTATCAAGTGCACAAAACAAGGCATTCATAGCCTTTGCATTAAGAGCGAAAGCCTTCTTCTCCAAATCATTCCAATCGATCATTGGAAGAGAAGAGTTCGAAAAACCGTTTTCGACAAGATTCCAAAGTTCAAAATCCATAGAAATAAGAAAGATCCTCATTCGGGTCTTCCAATAGGTGTAGTCCGTCCCATTGAACATAGGTGGACGTGTAATAGAATGACCCTCTTGGTTTCCGACGTAAGCCATCTCTCTAGAGTTTTAATCCGTTTGAGAGTTAACCGAGCTCTGATACCAATTGTTAGGATCAAAAGCACTAAGAGGGGGGGGGGGGGGGGGGGGGGGGGTGAATTAGTGCAACGGAAATTTTTCAGCGATTAAAACGAAAGCTACGTTCGTTCGATAAAAATGATTTCGATTTGAAAGCCGATTCTAAGATTACTTTAACTTGAGATTAAGCGAGATGACGTTAAAGTAGATCTACGAAGGTAGTTTGCAGTTTATGATGGAAAGCAGAATACAAGCGCAAATTGAAATGCGACGTTCGTACGATAAAAGCCGATTTACGTCTAAACGCAGATTTAGAAAGTTCTGAACTTAGAAACTTATTCGTAAGATCGCAGAAGGCAGTAAACAGTTATGATTGAAATCAAAACATAAACGTAAACTGAAATATGATGATCGTACGAAAAAAAACCGATTTACGTCTAAACGTAGATTCGGAAAGTTCTGAACTTAGAAACTCGTTCGTAAAATCGCAGAAGGCAGTAAGCTATTGAGAAGTTTGCAGTGAAGGTAAAATGCTCAAAGGAAATGCAAACCAGATTTAGAGTGGTTCGGTCAATCTTGACCTACTCCACTTTTGGCTTCCTCCACCGACGAGGTCACCGACGTCAACTAGAGGCCTTCCTTCAATAGGCGAAGGCCAACCACCCTTTTACAGATTCACTCCTTTTGACGGGCTTATGAGACAACCCTTACAGAAGATTTCTCTCCTCTCTTTACAACTCAAACTTTGAAGAACAGAAGGAGGAGAACTTTTGGTCTTTACAACAGTTTTGAGCTCTAAGAATCACAGAAAGATATCAAGATTTCGAGTGTTAGTTGCTCCTTTCAGTGCTGAATGGGTGGGGTATTTATAGGCCCCAACCCGGTTTAAATTTGGAGCTCAAAACTGTCAATTCTCGGAATTCCGGGATCAAGCGGTTGCACCTCCTGACTGGGGCGGTTGCACCGCCTGGCATAGCTCGAAGACTGAGCCTCTGGGCGGTGCCACCTCTGTCAGGGGCGGTTGAACCTCCCTGCCAGAGCTCGAAGACCGAGCTCAAGTGGTTGCACCTCTTGACTTGGGCGGTTGCACCGCCTGCTAGAGCTCGAAGACCGAGCTCAGGCGGTGCTACCTCCTGTCAGGAGAGGTTGCACCGCCCAGTCTGTCACGCCCCTCAAAATATTCATGATATTAAAATTCAAGAAAACAAATCAATCCAGGATCCAAACTAACATTTGAGGACACTGAAAAACATTCTATCAAATTCATATCTATAAAACATGCGCAGTTTATAAACATACAACACATTGCTTGATGATTCATAAAATCTGAACCCAACTCACCAAATTAATAACCACAACATAAATTCACAAGTGTGGTTATATCGTTACCATAAGTTCATATCGTTACACGAATTAAACTTAACATTCCAGAATCCTAAACATGAGAGGTCCTTTAAACTTATACAACATCAACAAGTTTAGATTCATCGTCAATATTTCATTAGATGCAGAGAGTACTTATACAACAAAAACATATATACTAATAAAGATCTGCCCAAAATCTTTTAGCTTTCCACTGCCTCAGCCCAATCTTAACATTTAAGCAAGCGACAAGCTATTCTGAAAAATTTATACAACAACGGGGTGAGCATGTAAAGCTCAGCAAGTGACTAACATATCCATGTCAAAATAGGACAATTTCCAAAGAGATAAAGTTTCAAAATGCAAGGGAGAATAAAAGAATTCATAGACGTAATATCATTAGGTGCAGAATCACAATTGTCATTTCAATCAAACATATTTGGTTCATAACAGATGGAGCATAGAGTAATTGGAGCATATCAGTAACGAATGAAACGTTTTGGAGCATATCAATAACAAATGAAACATATCGGAGCTTATCAATGGCATATGAAATGTTCCGGAGCATATCAATGGCGTATGGAACATTTCGAAGCATATCAACAATGAACGAAACATTTCAGAGCATATAAATAACAAATGAAATGTTTCGGAGCCTATCAGTGGCGTATGAAATGTTCCGGAGCATATCAACGGTGTATGGAACATTTCAGAGCATATCAATAACAAATGAAACATATCGGAGCTTATCAATGGCATATGAAATATTCCGGAGCATATCAATGGCGTATGGAACATTTCGAAGCATATCAATAATGAATGAAATATTTCGAAGCATATAAATAACAAATGAAATGTTTCGGAGCCTATCAGTGGCGTATGAAATGTTCCGGAGCATATCAACGGTGTATGGAACGTTTCGGAGCATATCAATAACAAATGAAACATTTCGGAGCTTATCAATGGCATATGAAATGTTCCGGAGCATATCAACGGCGTATGAAACATTTCAAAGCATATCAATAATGAATGAAACATTTCGGAGCATATAAATAACATATGAAATGTTTCGGAGCCTATCAGTGGCGTATGAAATGTTCCAGAGCATATCAATGGTGTATGGAACATTTCGGAGCATATCAATAACAAATGAAACATATCGGAGCTTATCAATGGCATATGAAATGTTCCGGAGCATATCAATGGCGTATGGAACATTTCGAAGCATATCAACAATGAATGAAATATTTCGAAGCATATAAATAAACAATGAAATGTTTCGGAGCCTATCAGTGGCATATGAAATGTTCCGAAGCATATCAACGGTGTATGGAACATTTCGGAGTATATAAATAACAAATGAAACATATTGGAGCTTATCAATGGCATATAAAATATTCCGGAGCATATCAATGGCGTATGGAATATTTCGAAGCATATCAATAATGAATGAAATATTTCGGAGCATATAAATAACAAATAAAATATTTCGGAGCCTATCAGTGGCGTATGAAATGTTTTGGAGCATATCAACGGTGTATGGAACATTTCGGAGCATATCAATAACAAATGAAACATATCGGAGCTTATCAATGGCATATGAAATGTTCCGGAGCATATCAACGGTGTATGGAATATTTCAAAGCATATCGACAATGAATGAAACATCTCGGAGCATATAAATAACATATGAAATGTTTCGGAGCCTATCATTGGCGTATGAAATGTTCCGAAGCATATCAACGGTGTATAGTACATTTCAGAGCATATCAATAACAAATGAAACATATCAGAGCTTATCAATGGCATATGAAATGTTCCAGAGCATATCAACGGCGTATGGAACATTTCGAAGCATATCAATAATGAATGAAACATTTCGGAGCATATAAATAACAAATGAAATGTTTCGGAGCTTATCAGTGGCGTATGAAATGTTCCGGAGTATATCAACGGCGTATGAAATATTTCAGAGCATATCAATAACAAATACCAAACAGAAGCTCAAACGTCGTCTTTGACGTTGCATTCATATCATTCTTATCTAAAGCATGTACAGAAACACATAACCAAAGCTCTGGATATCATATCAAACATACAAAAGGTGTAGTGGGACCACAGACAGAATGTGATTCATCCATTTCTAAATGACCACCAGACAGAAGTCTCCCACGTCTGGGAACTCCATCCACCCACGTCTAGGTGAAGTCAGAGGGGGCCGGCAGAGCATCGCAGGCTCTATGCATAACTCCCTTTACCATTTCTGGCAAAGGTTCACATTATCCCACAAACACTAGAGTACAAAAGGAAGTATGAACAATAAATAGCATATATCTGAAGCACACGCGGAACAACAAAATGTACATGTGCCTTTACGAGTCAATACGATGCAAGCAACAATCTCTCACAAATGTATTCAGATTTGGAATGAAATGAAAGCAAGAGTATACATGGATTCCAAGCAATCATATATAGCTCAATTCAAATAAGAAGGTTAAATAAATTCAATATCCAAAGGAATGAAACTAGAATAGGCACATATCGAAAACAAATACGGAACAATGGGATATACATGTGCCTATATGTGTCAATGCGATATAGCATAAACGTTACACAAAAATGTTTCAAGAATGTAAATAATTTATAGGCAAGAGCAAACCAGAATTCAAGCACTAACATAAGCCTCAATTGAGCGAAGGGGATTGAATGGAATCTATTTCCAAATGAATGAAACATAATACACGAAATCGACCAAAGCTCGATTTCTGTCAGGATTCAAGAGGCACATTGAACAAATACTTCAGATTGTCAATTATGCTCTAATACCCTCAAGAAGGCTGTTGTCGAAAGATATATCAATCTATTTTCTGTTGAAACAAGTTTAGTACGAATCATGATTTCCAACAAGGAGTTACCCTTAATTTGGTAACATAAGGTCAAAAACAAAATCACTGTTTTGCAGAATTCATAGGGTCGGATTCAACAGATAATAGGATAGGCATTTGAATTCCAAATTTTTCAATCTTTATGTCAAAAGAAAGGCCTACAAGTCTAGTTTCGAACAAAATCAGTTTGGTACATATATAAATTTCCAACAGGGACTTATAGGTATTTTAGTATCGAAAGGTCAGAAATTTTGATCCCTGTTTTGCAGCATCTATAGGCTCATTTGAAACAGACGTTTGGGTAAGTATTCGGTGTCCAAAATCTACAAAATCGTGTCAAAAGAAAGATATAAGAGTCTAATTTCAAACGAGCTAGGTATTTCCTGAATCCATATTTGGTGCTAAAAATTATAGCTGAGAAAGTGTATAGGGGTCAGTTTACCGAAAAAATTTCAGATCATTGGTTTTATGTCCAAAGAGAGAAATATCAGGTTCTAAGTATAAATCTTTCAGAATCAATATAGGAACATAGACTAATACTTCTGTAGGATGGGGTTAGAATACTTGTCTTTGAGAATTATGACCCCAATTGAGAAGATTTGAGTAAGAAACCTCAAAGCCCCAATTTTTTTTTCTTCTTTTTCCCCGTTTTTCTTCTCTTCTTCTTTCTTTCTTTCTCCTGTGCTTCCACGTAGCTGCCCTCTCTGGTTCCTTATGAACGAAGGCAGAGAGGCTTAAACGGTGGGATTTGTATTTTTGTATATTTTGTAGTTTAGTCCTTGTATTTATTATATTTATGATTAGGTCCTCAGGGTTTACATATAGGTCCTCAGATTTTTTTTTTATAACAAATCCTCTAACTCTTATGAATAAGTTCTCAGATTGATACTTTGACTTTTTATCAAATTTAAAGTAGATACTTATACGAAAATTCAGAAATGAGGGATGTTACACAGTCTCTCGCTTGGAGACTGAGCCCAGGCGGTTGCACCTCCTGGCTGGGGCAGTTGCACCGCCCAGTCTCCCTGGGAGACTTAGCCCAGGCGGTTGCACCTCCTGGCTTGGGTGGTTGCACCTCCTACAGTAATCAGGGTCCGAATGGGTAGATCCATTCGGCCCAAATTGGGTCTTTCAGGGGCCCAATTGCCCCAAGATTAAGCCAATGAGATCACCTCCCATTACCAACTTAATCATTGTGCTAACTATAATAAATCCTAAGACAATTTCTGCAGCTTACTCCGGTGCGTCAATTGCATCTTCCGGCGAGTTTCCGGCGAACTTCCGTCGATCATTCAATGAACCCTTGGTGATTCTCCTGCGGACTTCCGGCAAACTCCTGGACTTGCGACGATACACTTGGCGAGTTCCGACGAGCTTCTTTGGCAAGCTTATGGACTTCTCGGATTTGTTCCCGCAGAACCTCCAACGACAGTCCGAACTTCCGTCGAGCTCTCGAACTCCCAACGTGATCATTGTCATGACTCCGGCGCAACTCCTGCTGCACGTCTTACTTTCATCGTAGTTAATCCTGCACACTTATCTCAACATATAGGTTAGACAACAAATGACAATTGAATTCATCATCAAAATCCGAGATTCAACAAAGGTCACCAGCATCCACTATCGATCTTCCTTTAATAGGCGAAGATCAATCTCCTTCTTACACCCCTCTTCTCCTTTCATCGGGTTTAGGAGACAACCCTTACAAGCACTTACTCATCTCTTACAGAATTCTAAACTTAGAGTGGAGGAGGAAATTTCTTAAGAGATTACAGCAGCATGTTCTCACTTTTAAATTCTCTATGCTTGTGTATTTTAACTAGGGATAAGAGGGGTATTTATAGACTTCAAGTTAATTAAAATCTGGAGCATAAAAAGGTCTCATCCTAGGTTTCTTGGGTACTGGCGGTACCATCGCCATTCTTGGGCGGTACTACCGTCGCAGGATCTTGTACTGGGCGGTACCTCCATCGAACAGGGGAGGTACCACCGTTGGCAGCATTACTGCCGACAGTACCACCGCCTAGCCTGGGCGGTACCACCACCTAGGTTTCCTAGGGTGCTATTCCCCAAGTGGTGCCATCGTCGGCCAACGTTTCAGCACCCTTGTTGGGCCTTGAATCCGACCTAAATCAGTCTAACTTTTGCCTCAATTGGCCCCTAACAGAGTTGATGGGATTACCTCCCAATCACAACTCTAATTATATGCCAATTACGATTCCTAAGACATAATCTAAGCAAGATAAGTCGGGTTTCTTCCGGCGAGCTTCCGACGAACTTCCGATGATCTCTCGGCAATGTTCCGGCGGACTTCCGGCAAGCTCCTGGACTTCATGATGTTCTTCTTGGCAAGTTTCAATGAGCTTCTTTGGCAAGCTCCTAGACTTTTCGGTTGGTTCTAGTAGAACTTTCGACGAACGTCCGGACTTCTGATGAACTCTCGAACTCCTAACAAAATCGTGTTCTTAACTCCGGGACTACATTTTGCTTTATGCCTTGCTATCATAGTTAATTCTGGATGCACAAAAATATACTTCAATCTAAACAATTATTACTAAGCATAAATCATATTGTTTGGCATGTCATTGGTCCATCGATGCTTCATCTGATTCTTCGGCGCATCGTCCTCTCTTGCAGCATATTGCCCAATCGGCTAGTTGACCTTCACAATTCTGATATCCTTGGTGCAATATCCGCTCTTTTTGGCCTGATGCCTAAATTCATGGCCCGAAGCCTTCTATCGATACGTCGACCGATCCTTCGGCCTGACGTCCAATCTGTTGAATCTTCCTGCTTTAATTTGTTGAATCTCGGATTTTGATAATGAAGTAAATTATCATTTGTTATCTAATCCATATGTTGAGATAATTGCGCAGGATTAACTATGATGGTAGTAAGACATGTAGTAGGAGTTACGCCGGAGTCAAGACCATGATTACGTTGGGGGTTCGAGAGTTCGACGGAAGTCCAGACGGTCGTCGGAGGTTCTGCGGGAACAAATACGAGAAGTTTAGGAGTTTGCCAAAGAAGCTCATCGGAACTCACCAAGTGGATCGTCGTAAGTCTAGGTGCCAGAAGTTCGCCGGAGCATCGCCGAGGGTTCGTCGGATGTTCGTCGGAAGTTCGCCGGAAGCTCACTGGAAGAAGCGATTGACGCAACGGAGCAAGTTGCAGTAAATGTCTTAAGAAATATCATAGTTAGTATGAAGGTTAAGCTAGGAATCGAAGGTGATCCCATTAACTTAATCTGGGGGCAATTGGGCCCTTGACAGACCCAAATTGGGCCGAATGGATCAGCCCATTCCGACCCAGATTTTTTGGTCGGCGGTGGCACCGCTCAGGAGCTTACTCTCCCAGGAAAACTGGGTGGTGTAATCGCCCCAGTCAGGCGGTGGCACCGCCTGGGCTCATTCTCCGAGTAAGACTGGGCGGTGGAACCGCCCAGTCAGGCGATGGCACCACCAAAGCTCGATCTCCGAGCTCTGTCAAGCGATCGTACCACCCAATCTGGCGGTCGTACCGCCAGGACCCCGGAAATCCGGGAGATGACATTTTTGAGCTCCAAATTTAATCCAGTTTGGGGGCCTATATAAACCCCACCCTTTCCTGCATGAAAGGGCGCCGAAAATCCAATCTTACTATGTGATTTTTAGAGCTAAAAAATGTTGTATAATCTAAAAGTTCTCCTCCCTCTTTTTTTCCAAGTTTCGATCATTCAAGAGAGGAGTAAAAATTCTGTAAGGGTTGTCTCCTAAGCCCATCAAAAGGAGTGAAACTGTAATAGGGTGGTTGGCCATCGCCTATTGAAGGAAGGCCTCTAGTGGACGTCAGTGACCTCGTCGGAGGAGGAAGCCAAAAGTGGATGTAGGTCAAGATTGACCAAACCACTCTAAAATTGCGGTGCTCTCTGGTTTGCATTTCTTCTTGCTGCTTACCTTACTACAAACCTCCATATGTACTTTACTTCCTTATTACTTTTGCCGCACTCCCTTACAAACTTGCTTTCAAGTTAAGTTTCCAAAAATGGTTTTACGTCGGAAATGATTTCAAGTTTTTTCGCTACACTAATTCACCCCCCCCCCCCCCCCCCCTTTTAGTGCTCTTGATCCTAACATAATTATCTCTCCTTGATCAAAGCATCCTGCATCACTCAAAATGCAGATGAAATCATAAATACTTATCAATTGGTTTCATCATCAAAATATGAGATTCAACAATCTTCTCTTTTTTATGATTACAACCAATTAATGATGGAGTTAACCTTAACTCCCAGAGTTTAAACAAACTACCCTTATCAATATACCATATTGATAGAACCTTGAATTCATGCTGAATTCAAGTCATTACAAATTTCATCATGAATAACATGATCATACTTCTCCCCCTTTGTCATCAACAAAAAGGAGAAGTTCCAACTATCAAGTGTTTGAGATATAAGTTCAAATCATTGCATGAAAAACATAATATCAAGTTTTATCATCATGCAATTTGAAGCTAGAAAATTTAGCAAGTGTTAAGGTAATAAGATAGCAAGTTTACAACATACAAGCTAGCAAAATTTGCCTATATCATTCTCCTTTTTGTTGATGACAAAGGGGGAGAAATATGTGAATTGATACTATGATTGCCATATTTGAATAAGAAATATATGAATTGATGCTATGAGTGACATATTTGAATTTAATGCTATATGAATTGATGCTATGAGTACCATACTTAAATTTGAATTATGTTGAGATATCAAAAGCTTGCATCGAAATATATGATAAATTGGTGATAGAATTGCTATAATTGCCATATTTGCACTATATTATTGCCATATTTACACTATGTTATGATATCTAGAGCTTACATCGTAATTTTACAAATTGATATCTTGTCAAGTGATAAAATGCTATGATTGATAAACACTTGAAATATTTGCATTATGTTAAAATATCAAGAACTTACATTGTAATTTTACATGTTGATATCTTGCCATATGATGAATTGCTACAATTGTTATCTTTCACATTTGAACTGTAAAACCTGAAAATGGATGTCAAGCCTTGACATCAATTTCAGAGAAATACATCATGATAGGAATCATGATGAGAGTATTGATAAGGATAAATGAACTTAAGTTATCAATATATCTCTTGAATTCAAGAATGACTTATCTCAAGTATGACATATAGATAGGGGGAGTTAAGGTTAACTCCATTATCAATTGATTGTCATCATAAAAAAAGGGGAGATTGTTGAATCTCGGATTTTGATGATAAAGTCAATTGTCATTTATTATCTAATCCATATGTTGAGATAATTGTGCAGGATTAACTACGATGGCAGTAAGACATGTAGTAGGAGTTATGCCAGAGTCAACACCATGATCACGTTGGGGGTTCGAGAGTTCGTCGGAAGTCCGGACGGTCGTCGGAGGTTCTGGGGGAACAAATCCGAGAAGTCCAAGAGTTTGCCAAGGAAGTTCATCGGAACTCGCCAAGTGGATCGTCGCAAGTCCAGGAGATTTGTCGAAAGTCCGTCGGAGCATCACCGAGGGTTCGTCGGATGTTCGCTGGAAGCTCGTTGGAAGAAGCGATTGACGGACCGAAGCAAGTTGTAGTAAATATCTAAAGAAATATCGTAGTTAGCATGTAGATTAAGCTAGGAATGGGAGGTGATCCCATTAACTTAATCTAGGGGCAATTGGGCCCTTGACAGACCCAAATTGGGCTGAATGGATCAGCCCATTCAGACCCAGATTTCCTAGCCGGTGGTGGAACCGCTTGGGTCGACGGTGGCACCACTTAGGAGCTCAGTCTTCTAGGAAAACTAGGTGGTGGAACCGCCCCAATCAGGAGGTGGCACCGCTTGGGCTCAGTCTCCGAGCAAGATTGGGCGGTGGAACCGCCCAGTCAGGTGGTGTCACTGCTAAAGCTCGGTCTCCGAGCTCTGTCAGGTGGTCGTACCGCCCAGTCTGGCGGTCGTACCGCCAGGACCCCGAAAATCCGGGAGATGATATTTTTGAGCTCCAAATTCAATCCAGTTTGGGGCCTATATAAACCCCACCCTTTCTTGCATGAAAGGGCGTCGAAAATCCAATCTTACTCTGTGATTTTTAGAGCTCAAAAGTGTTGTGTAATATAAAAGTTCTCCTCCCTCTTTTCTTCCAAGTTTCGATCATTCAAGAAAAGAGTGAAAATTCTGTAAGGGTTGTCTCCTAAGCCCGTCAAAAGGAGTGAAACTGTAATAGGGTGGTTGGCCATCGCCTATTGAAGGAAGGCCTCTAGTGGACGTCAGTGACCTCGTCGGAGGAGGAAGCCAAAAGTAGATGTAGGTCAAGATTGACCAAACCACTCTAAAATTGCGGTGCTCTCTGGTTTGCATTTCTTCTTGCTGCTTACCTTACTACAAACATCCATATGTACTTTACTTCCTTATTACTTTTGCCGCACTCCCTTACAAACTTGCTTTCAAGTTAAGTTTCCGAAAATGGTTTTACGTCGGAAACGATTTCATCGTACGAATGCAGTTTTAATCGTCAAAAGTTTTTTCGCTGCACTAATTCACCCTCCCCCCCCCTTTTAGTGCTCTTGATCCTAACATAATTATCTCTCCTTGATCAAAGCATCCTGCATCACTCAAAATGCAGATGAAATCATAAATACTTATCAATTGGTTTCATCATCAAAATATGAGATTCAACAATCTTCTCTTTTTTATGATTACAACCAATTAATGATGGAGTTAACCTTAACTCCCAGAGTTTAAACAAACTACCCTTATCAATATACCATATTGATAGAACCTTGAATTCATGCTGAATTCAAGTCATTACAAATTTCATCATGAATAACATGATCATACTTCTCCCCCTTTGTCATCAATAAAAAGGAGAAGTTCTAACTATCAAGTGTTTGAGATATAAGTTCAAATCATTGCATGAAAAACATAATATCAAGTTTTATCATCATGCAATTTGTAAGCTAGAAAATTTAGCAAGTGTTAAGGTAATAAGATAGTAAGTTTACAACATACAAGCTAGCAAAATTTTTACAACATTTTAAAACATGCAAGCTAGTGAATCTTACAACATTTTAGAACATGCATAATTACTAAATCATCGTAAATTTTAATGGTGTGCAAAATTACAAATTTTGCAAGTTTGCATTTGTGCGTCTTGAGATAGGCAATCTATCAATTTTATTTTGGTGATGTTCAAGATAGCAAGCTCTTTCTTCTCTTTTAAAAAGTGTCATTTTTGCTTCCTTTGCAAAGTGCAAGCTAGCAAAATTGTACATTTTTTTTTATACAAGCTAGCAATATACAATGTTTTACGTGAAGCAAGCTACATTAAGTACATTTGCATCTTCTCTTTAGATTTGTAAGCAAACAAGCAAGTTTTTGCATCTTCTTGACTTGTGCAAGCTAGCTAGCAAGCTAGCTATCTCCCCCTTTGTCATTGTCAAAAAGAAGGGAAGAATATAATTTTGTAATTCTTTTTCCTTTACAGCAATTTTCAAATCATGACAAAGGTTAAACAACAAAGATGAAAAATCAAGTCATGAATGTCAAAACAATTTTTCATCATAAACATTTCATCATTGCATGTATCATTATCACAAGTTTATGTATAGCATGCATAACACCAAATTATCATATATATTTTCAAAATATAAAATGTATGATTCCAAATCATTACATCAATATTTCAATCATAAAAAATGAAAGATCAAGTCTAAAATTCAAGAAATCAAGAAAAACCATGATCCATTTTAACAAATCTCCTCTTAAATAATTAATGAAATGAATTCTTAGGAGATCATGATATAGATAAAATTCATTTAATCTTGTAGGAAAACAAGATCTCAATTCATGCATAAGAAATTTTAATTCATTATGAATCATAAAAATTATAATTCTGAAAAATCATGATTCATTTAGGAAATTTTCCTCTTTAGTAAACGATAAGAAGAAATATGGGAGTTCAAAAAACAAGATCTTGATTCATAAATGATTTCAAGTTATAAATCTCGAGAAATCAAGATCATGATTTCGATAAAACCCATTAAATTCAAACCATCAAAATCAATTTCATGGTTCACAAAATTCATAACATAAATAGATTCATGATTTTAGTTCCAATTATATATTTTCCTTTTTATGTGTTTCATTTTAAGTGATTGATTTCATATAAGTATACTCAATTTTTTTTCGTCTGAAAACCATACATCAATGTTTAAAACGGAAAGATAAAAAATCATCAAGATCAAAAAGTATAACACATAATTCCCAAACATATGATTTTAAATCATTAATTCAAGTCCTCATGTATAAAAATCATCAAGTATGATGCAAATATTTATTTTCAAAACATTCATTTTGATAAGGTATACAAGCCAAAGAAAACATAAAGCATATTCATCAATCATGGTTTCATTGAGCATAAAATATTTTCAAATAAAATCAAAAATCAATACGAAAATCATCAAGATATACATTATTTCTTCTTGAAAAATGTACATAGGATTATCATTAGATTTAAATCTAACATTTTATTCCTTTAATATAAAACATGTAATTTTTATTATCATTTTCAAAATTACTAGCATGATAAGCATGATCCTATTTTATTTTCTGTATTTTTCATTACATCATTAAACATGCAAATTTCAAGAAAAATAATTAAACTAAATTAAAAATAACTCATTAAAAGTATCATGTAATTTCAAAATAAATTATAAGAGTTTCGTTTGAGTTGTTTACCTCATTGTAGAAAGTCGTTAAGTCATAGTTTGTCATCTCGCCTTTGTTGATTTTCTCCTCGTCTTCAAAGGAGCTCGATTCATCCCAAAGTTCTTTCCTCTTCTTGCGTTCATAACAAGTAATTGCGTTCTTTTTGTTCTTTAATTTTTGTTTCATTAATTTTATAAATTTCATGAGTAGTTCAAGTTCACCATCACTTAAGCTTATGCTAGAGTGGCCTTCATATGTTCTAAGTGCCAAATCCTTCCTATTCTTTGGAAGGTTGTTCTTGAGTTCTTCACATGCATTGCACATCATTTCATAGGTTATAGAGACCTGATGAGTTCTTCGATCAAAAAAGTATTCAAATTTTTTGATTTTTGTATAGTAGTTATTTTCGAATCCTATGTTTTAGAGAGTGAGCGTAAAACGTTATTCACAAGTTCAAGATTCGAAAAACTTTTACCAAGAGCTTTTAAACCATTGACGACATCCGTAAAATGGGTGTACATGTCAACAATGGTTTCGCTCGGCTTCATTCGAAAAAGTTCAAAATCATGCATTAAAAAGTTGATTTTTGAATTTTTAACTTTGCTAATGCCTTCATGTGTGATTTCGAGAATGCGCTATATGTCAAAAGCCGTTTCGCACATAGAAACCCGATTAAACTCAGTTTTATCTAAGGTACATTCATAACCTTTACATTTAGAGAAAAAGTCTTCTTTTCCAAATTATTCCAATGGTTCATTGGATGAGAAGACCTTTAAAAACCAAATTCGACTATGTGCTATAAATCAAGATTCAATGAAAGCAAGAAAACTCTCATTCGAGTTTTCCAATAAGTGTAGTACGTCCTATTGAAAAAGGGAGGACGAATGAAAGATTGACCCTCTTGAAAGCCGAAAAGAGTCATTTCTCTTTGGGTGTTAAACCAAATGAGAAAACAAGGCTCTGATATCAACTGTTAGGAATGAGTCGGCACTAAGATGGGGGGGGAGGGGTGAATTAGTGCAGTGTCAAACTCATGTCTTCAAAAACCTTTGTACGATTAAAACCGATTTCGTAAAGATGTTAACTTGAAATTGTACGGAAATATAGTGAAGGAGGAATTCAGTTTGTAATAAAGAAAAATAGCAAGAAGTAAATGCAAACCAGATTTCAGAGTGGTTCGGTTGTCGTGACCTACATCCACTTTGCTGATTCCTCTTCCGTCGAGGTCACCGGCATCCACTATCGATCTTCCTTTAATAGGTGAAGATTAACCTCCTTCTTATACCCCTCTTCTCCTTTTATTGGGTTTAGGAGACAACCCTTACAAGCACTCACTCCTCTCTTACAGAATTCTAAACTTAGAGTGGAGGAGGGAATTTCTTAAGAGATTACAGTAGTGTTTTCTCACTTTTAAATTCTCTGTGCTTGTGTATTTTAACTAGGGATGAGAGGTGTATTTATAGGCTTCAAGTTGATTAAAACTTGAAGCCTAAAAAGGTCTCATCCCAGATTTCCTAGGTATTAGCGGTACCACCGCTATTCCTGGGCGGTACCACCGCTAGCAGCATTACTGTCGGCGGTACCACCTCCCAGCCTAGATGGTACCACCACCCAGGTTTCCTGGGTTGCTGCTCCCTAGGCAGTGCCACCACCGGCCAGGGTTTCAGAACCCTAGTTAGGCCTTAAATCCAACCCAAACCAATCTAACTTTGGGCCCAATTAGCCCCTAACAGAGTTGATGGGATTACCTCCCAATCACAACTCTAATTATATGCTAACTACGATTCCTAAGACATAATCTAAGCAAGATAAGTCCGGTTTCTTCCGGCGAACTTCCGGCGAACATCTAACGATCTCACGGTAATGTTCCAGCGGACTTCCGGTAAGCTCCTAGACTTCACGATGATCTTCTTAGCGAGTTCTAACGATATTCTTTGGCAAGCTCCTGGGCTTCTTGGTTGGTTCCGGCAGAACTTCCGACAAACATCCGGACTTCCGACGAACTCTCGAACTCCCAATGAAATCACGTTCTTAACTTCGGGACTTCATTTTGCTTTATGCCTTGCTATCGTAGTTAATCCTACACATACAAAATCATGTTGTCTGGCATGTCATTGGTCCATCAATGCTTCGTTGGATTCTTCGACGCATCATCCTCTCTTACAGCCTATTATCCAATCGGCCAGTTAACCTCCACAACTCCGATATCCTTGGTGCAATATCTGCTCTTCTTGGCTTGATGCCCGAATCCATAGCCCGAAGCCTTCTATCGATACGTCGACCGATCCTCCGACCCGACGTCCAATCTTCTGACACGTTTTCCTCCGGCCCAATATGATTCTTCCTGCTTTAATTATCTCTCCTTGATCAAAGCATCCCATGTCACTCAAAACATAGATTAAATCATAAACACTTATCAATTGGTTTCATCATCAAAATATGAATTTAACAAATGGATGTGAAAATAGCATTTATTAATGGAGATCTAGAGGAAGAAGTTTATATGAAACAACTTGAAAGTTTCTCCTCTCATGTCGGTGAACACTTGGTTTGTAAGCTTAAGAAGTCTATATATGGTTTAAAACAAGCCTCTCACTAATAGTATTTTAAATTCTATGAAATAATTTCTTTATTTGGATTTGTTGAAAATCCCATGGATCAATGCATATACCAGAAGATCAGTGAGAGTAAAATATATTTTCTTGTTTTATATATAGATGATATTTTGCTTGCAACTAATGATAAGGGTTTGCTATATGAGGTGAAACAATTCATTTCTAAAAATTTTGACATGAAGGATATGGGTGAAGCATCTTATGTCATTGGCATTAAGATTCATAGAGATAGACCTCGAGGTATTTTAGGTCTATCACAAGAAACCTATATTGAGAAACTTTTAGAAAGATTTTGGATGAAGGATTGTTTACCAAGTGTTGCTTCCATTGTGAAAGGTGATTGGTTCAATTTGAACCAATGCCTAAAGAACAATCTTGAAAAGGAATCAATGAAAAACATCTCATTTGCTTATGTCAAAGGAAGCCTTATGTATGCTCAAGTCTGTACTAGACCTGATATTGCATTTATTGTGGGGATGCTAGGTCGATATTAGAGTAATCCAGGTATGGACAATTGGAGAGCTATAAAAGTGATGAGATGTCTACAAGGAATCAAAGATTACATGCTTATATATAGACATACAGATAATCTAGATGTGATTGGTTACTTAGATTCAGACTTCATCGGTTATGTTGATTCTCGTAAATCAATATCAGGATATATTTTTATGATGACCAGTGGAGCTATTTCTTGGAGAAGCTCTAAGCAAACCTTGACTACTACTTCTACCATGGAAGTTGAGTTTGTCTCTTGTTTTGAGGCTATTTCATATGGTGTATGGTTTAAGAGTTTCATTTCTGGGCTTAGAATCATGGATTCTATTTCTAGGCCATTATGATTTTTCTATGATAATTCAGCTACTGTCTTTATGGCTAAAAATAATAACAGTGGAAGTCGAAGTAAACATATCGACATTAAGTATTTAGCTATAAGAGAATGTATAAAAGAAAAGAAAGTGGTCATTAAGCATATTAGCACTGAATTGATGATTGCTGATCCTTTGACTAAAGGCATGCCACCTCTGAAATTCAAGGATCATGTAGAGAAAATGAGACTTGGTTCCATTTTGTAATGATATTGAAACTCTTATATATTATGATATTTTCTCATTCATGTGCATATTATTTTGAGAAAATATATTGTTATTGGACCAAGAATAAACATAATGTTTATTTATTAAGTAATATTACCACATTAAGATTAAGAAATTAAATACATCCTGATACATGGATGATAATACTTGCTCTTAGAGGATTTATCATTATGATTCATGTATTTATTTCTTAAAAAAATTGTTTGATAAAGATTAATTCAAATTACAAGCCTTACAAGCCTCACACCTCTCTTGAATGATTACAAATCTAAGGAGAGGGAGAAGGATGACTCTTCTTAATTTTACGACACTTTTAACACCCCAACACTTAGAATTTTTTAACACTTTGATTGCACTTTGTTACTATTTCATGCAGAAAAGGGTGGGGTATTTATAGGCCCCAATGACTTCCGAATTAGTGCCAAAAAGTGTCACATCTCTGGATTTCAGGATACTGGCTATTCCACCACAATTACTGGGCGGTACTATCGCCTGTAGACTGACACTAGGTGGTACCACTACCTGGTCTAGGCGGTATGACCGCTGATAGAGCTCGGAGACCGAGCTCTAGCGGTACCACTACCCAGTCTTGGTGGTACCACCACCAAGACCACTTGGGAGACTAGGTCACCAAGCGGTACCACCACTGGCCATGACTTCAGGTGTTGAATAAGCTGTTCAACTAGACTAATTCAACCCTATTAAGAGCCCAATTGGCCCCTAACTGAGTTAGTGGGATTCTCCCAATCCTAACTCAATTTAAGCTCTAACTACGATAATTTAAGACATTAACTAAGCAATCTTTGTCCGGTATGTCAATTGTTCTCTTGGCGAACTTCCGGTGAACTTCTCGAAGAACTTCCGACGAACTCCCGATGAACTCTTAGCAAACTCCCGATGAACTCTCAGCGATCTTCCGACGAATTCTCGGCGAGCTCCCGACGAACTCTCGGTGAGCTTTTGGTAAACTTCTGACACATCATCCGAATCTTCGACGTACCATCCGATCTTTGACTCCGACCCAACATGCTTTATGCCTTACTACTATCATAGTTAATCCTGCACATTTTTCTCAATATATAGATTAGATTAAATAATTTACCAATTGATTTTATCATCAAAATCTAGGATTCAACAATCTTCCCCTTTTTGATGATGACAATCAATAGATTCAAGCATCAAGCCGATAAGTTATATTCCTTTAAACTTATCAAATATGCACATCATGATACTCCTCCTATCTATATGCCATACTTGAGAAAAGATACTCTTGAATTCAAGGCCTTGAATTCAAGCATCAAACCGATAAGTTATATTCCTTTAAACTTATCAAACATGCACATCATGATAATTATCATGATTTACTAATTCAAAATACGATACCACATATTTATCAATAAAATATGATGTCAAGACTTGACATCCATTTTTAAGTCTAATGATGATAGACAATCATGATTTTTAAGTATGATATAAATTTCAAATATGAAATTTAGCAAGATGACAAAGATAACAATTTATCATTTCATGGAAAGATGTCAATTGTAAATAGCAAGTTGAGCTCATAATATCTTATCATAATGATAGACAATTATAAAGCATTCATGAAACATTTCAAGTATCTACAATGTATATGAAATATATTTTGATATATTTCAAGCATTTGTGATGTGTTGCGATGTATTTGACGATTCCAATTATATTTCAAGCATTTGCAAAACATACAAGTATTTATGATAAGCATTTATGATAAGATACATTACATACATTTACAATGCCAATTTGTCATCAATTTGCCACATTTTGGTATCATTTCTCCCCCTTTGTCATCAACAAAAAGGAGACCAATTCAACAATATAAGTGTGATAAAAATTCAAGCAAGTTTCACACTAATTTATCCAATCAATATTGCATTGTTGTATGGTAATATTCAAAAGTTTTCAAGATCAAAAGTTATCAATATTAAAGAGAGAGATTCCATTAACTTCTTCCCCTGTATCATCAAAACTTTGCATGAATAAGAGGAAGGCAGGTAAGGAGGGAATCCATTAAGAACCAAATTTGTGAAATCAAGTCAAAAATAATAAATAAGTTTCATTAAATAATGCTTCGATATTAACAAAGAGAAGGGATTCATAAAAAGGATCAAGATATTCATGTAAAATCAAATCACCATTCTTACAAGTAATCATCACACACTAAAATGAATCTTTCAAGGATCAATATATCCATGTGAATTCATAGAATTCATCTTTCATGAGAAGACTAAGGAAAAATTCATGGAAAGGGAGCATCATATAAAAAAGAAATTCATGAATAAATCTTCATAAATCAAATCCGTTTCCCATTAAAAATTTACAAGAGTGAAATTAGTAAGAGATGCATTTTATCAATGAAGTGATTAAGTGTATCAAAAATCATTAAGTTTGTATGAAATAAATTTTGATAATAAGTAAATTGGTATTCTGGATTTCATAAAGGCCTTAGATATGAAATGAAATAATTTCATGAAATTGTTTTTAAAAAAATTAAGAAAGCCCAGAAAAAATACACATCAAACTCATGCATTTGGACAATTTAACATCCCTAACTCTCTTCTAATAAAATCAAATTATTTTTTATTTAAAGGTTTTGTAAAGATATTGGCTAATTGATGTTTCGTATCAATAAACTCTAAAAATATGTCATGGTTATTAACGTGATCTCTTATGAAATGATACCTAATGTCAATATGTTTAGTTCTAGAGTGTTGAATAGGATATTTTGTTAAATATATTACACTCGTATTATCACATTTTATGGGAATGTTCTTAAGGTGAATCTTATAATTTTCTAATATATTTTCCATCCATACAACTTGTGCACAACATGCACTCGCAGCTCTGTATTTGGCTTCGGTTGTAGATAGTGCAACCGAGTTTTGTTTCTTGGAAGACCAAGAGACAAGTGCATGACCTAAGAATTGACATGTTTCGAATGTGCTTGTTTTTCTCTATTCTACATCTAGCAAAATCCGCATAAGCATAAGTAATTAGTTTAAAGTTTTTAAATTTTGGATACCATAATCCTAGATTCGTGGTTTCTTTAAGATATCTAAGAATTCTTTTAACTGCTTTAAGATGAGAAAGTTTTTTTATCAAAGCTTTCTCCACTTTTGTCAATATCTAACTTAGTGGAGGTACTCATAGGAGTATTGATAGCATTTGAACAATCCATATTAAACCATTTAAGCAAGTCTAATACATAGTTTATTTGACTAAGAAAAATACCATCACTAAGTTGTTTGATTTGTAAGCCTAAAAAGAAAGTTAGTTTACCCATTAAACTCATTTCAAACTCTAGGCTCATACTCTTGGCAAACGATTCACATAAAGATTCATTTGTAGAACCAAAAATAATATCATCAACATAATTTGAATAATAAAAAAATTATTTTTAAAATTCTTAATAAACAATGTAGTATCGACTTTGCCTTTAAAGAAATTATTTTGGATAAGAAAAGAGCTAAGTCTCTCATACCAAGCCCTTGGGGCTAGTTTTAATCCATAAAGAGCTTTAGTCAATTTAAACATATAATTCAAAAAATTATCATTCTCAAATCCGGGAGGTTGTTAAACATAAACTTCTTCAGAAATAAAGCCATTAAGAAAAGAACTTTTGACATCCATTTGAAAGAACTTAAAATTATTACTACTAGCATAGGCAAAGAGTATCCTTATGGCTTCTAATCGTGTCACAAGAGTGAAGATTTCGTCATAATCAATACATTCTTCTTGGTTGAAACCCTTGGCCACTAATCAAGTCTTATTTCTAACCATGATACCAAATTTATCTTGCTTGTTTCTAAAAACCCATCTAATACAAATAACTAAATGGTCATTTGGTCTAGGAACAAGCTTCCATACCTCATTTCTCTCAGATTGGTTCAACTCTTCTTACATTGCGATAACTCATGAATCATCTTTTAAGGCCTTTTCAATGCATTTAGGTTCAATTTGAGAAAGAAAAGTGGCACTGGCATAAAAATTTTTAAGAGAAGAATGAGTTTGAACCCCTTTTGATGTGTCTCCTATGATTAGCTCCTTAGCATCTACATACTTTCATTCCTTGGGTAAGGATATTTTTGATAAGACCCTAAAGTCTTATCATAAAAAAGAAGAAGAGAAAGGGATGATCACTTCGAGGGGATCGGCCCTCCTTGATCGCTTCAAGGGGATCGGCCTCCTAGGGTTTGTCAAAAGACAGAATAGTATTTTTCATAGATAACTGAAAAGAAGCAGTTATATCCCTATTTATAGAGTTCCACCCAGAGTCCATCAGGACTTGAACTCTAATAATAAATAAATATTTAATAAACCTCTACTTGACTCTGACTGAACCAAACCGACTTAATAAATAACTGGACTAAACAAACTTAATAAACATTATTCAAAAGCTCAGAAAAAGGGTCATAATAGTTTTGGAAGAAGAAGTATCCAAGTTGCTAGTTTGAGGAGAGGGTTCATTTAAATTCAAAGCATCAAAATTAAGATCATCATCAAACTCATTTTTCTTAAGTTCGGAAACTTCATTAAAGACAACATGAATAGACTCTTCTATAACCAAAGTTCTTTTGTTAAAGATACAAAATGCTTTAGAAATAAAAGAATAGCCAAGAAAAATTCCTTCATGAGATTTTATATCAAACTTTCCTAAGGCATCTTTTTTATTCAAGATAAAACATTTACAATTGAAAACTTTAAAATATGAAAAGTTGGGCTTTTTGTTATTCGACGATTCATAAGGAGTTTTGGAAAGTAATGACCTTACTAGAACCCTATTCATAACATAGCATGCTGTATTAACAGCTTCGACCCAAAAATATTTGGGTAGGCTTTGTTCGTTTAACATGGTTCTTGTCATTTCTTATAAATTTTTATTTTTTCTTTCTACGATTTCTCGGAGTAAAGAAATTGTGGTTGTATCCATTTAATTCATAAAAATTTTAGAAATTATTGTTTTGAAATTCACCATCTTGATCACTCTGAATTGAGAAAATCATAAAGCCTTTTTCATTTTGAACAAATTTACAAGACTTAGAAAAATACATAAAGCAATCACTTTTGTGTGCCAAGAAGTATGTCCAAGTGCATCTACTGTAATCATCCACAATGACAAAGGCATATTTGCTACCTCCTAGGATTGATGTATCAATTGGTCCAAATAAATCCATATGGATCAATTACAATGGTCTAAAGGTGCTTCTTTGATTCTTTGGTTTAAAACTACCTTTTATTTATTTTCTTAGTTGACATACATTATACACATTGTCTTTAACAAAATTAATGTTAGGAATACCTCTTACAAGTTCTTTAGATGATATTTGAGAGATTAGTTTCATGCTAGCATGACCTAATCTCTTATGTCAAAGCCAAGCATCGTCATTCAAAATCGAAAAACATATTTCATTACAAAGATCATCAATGTCTATAGTGTATACATTATTTTGTTTTAGGGCAATCATAGATATGTTTTTGTATAGTTTTTCAATAATACAAGCATTGGATTCAAATCTAATGATGTATCTTTATCACACAATTGACTAATGCTCAAAAGATTATGTTTTAAGCCATCAACTAACAATACATCTTCAATCAAAAAATTATATTTATTACCTATAATTCCTTTGTCAATGATTTTACTTTTGTTGTTATCTCCGAAGGTGACATACCCTTTGTCTATGCTAATGAGCTTAGAGAATTTAGATGTATATCTGGTCATGTACTTTGAGCATCCACTATCAAGGTACCATCTCTTGCTCCTAGCTTGTGATGGTAAACATTTCTACAAAAACGATGATTTTTAGGTACCAATTTGACTTTGGGTGCCTAAAAAATTGATCGACTTAACATATCATTTTGCATGAAGTTATTTATGGTTACTTTAGGAACCTAAATTAATTTATGTAGACTACATATCTTAAATGAACATTGATAGGCAATATATCCAAATTTGTAACAAATGTTACATTTGTTTTAGGGTGAAACATGCAAAGTTGGGCCTTTAATAAAGATGGTTGGATTTTTATGAGTGTTACTCATAAAGCTGATTCCATCTCTTCTATGAACATGATTCTTACTTACAAGAATCATGTTTAAGAATTTACTACATATTTTTAATTTTTCTAAGGTTTTATGTAGTTGTAAATTCTCCTTTTTAAGTGTTTCTAATTCATATCATTTTGTGCAAGGAGTTAAACTATCATCATGCTCAATTTTTAATTTATCAAAATCATTAACAAGAGAAGCATTCTCTTTTTTTAACAGTTTATATTTTTCACTAACTAATTTACATTCATCAAATTAATCATGAAAATAACTTAAAAATTCATTAAAAGATAATTTTATAATTAATGAATTACTTACCTCATCTCCGATAGTTATTAGTGTGTAGTGAGCAACTTGCTCTATGTTGATTGACTCCTTTTCTTCGGATGTACTTGAGTCATCTCAAGTTACTTTAAGAACCTTCTTCTTCTTTGGTTGCTTCTTCTTTGCTTGGGGACATTCTCTTTTGAAATGTCCCGGCTTCCTACATTTGTACCATATAACTTGTTCTTTTTTAGGTTCAATTTTATTTTTAGTGTCATTTTAAAATTTATTCATTTTTATAAATTTTTTGAACTTTCTTGTCAAGAGTGTCAAATCATCATCATAGTCCTCATCACTTGAAATTTCTTTCAAGTGGTCTTCATGAGTTCTTAGTGTCATATCCTTCCTATTCTTTGGAAGGGTGTTCTCAAGTTTTTCATGAGTATTGTAAGTCATCTTATAGGTCATTAGTAACCCGATAAGTTCTTCGAGAGAAAAGTTATTTAAATCCTTGGCCTCTTGAATGACCGTTACTTTAGGGTCCCAACTCTTTGGAAGAGATCTCAAGATTTTATTAACAAGTTCAAAGTTCGAAAAATATTTGCCAAGAGGTTTTAAACTATTGACGACATCCATAAAATAGGTGTACATGTCATCCATAAAAACAGGTGACGACATCCACTAGTGCCTTCGTGAGTGATTTCGAGTGTGTGTCAAATATCAAAAGTCATTTCATAAATAGACACTCGATTGAACTCATTTTTATCTAAAGCACAAAACGTGACATTCATAGCCTTGGCATTTAAAGCGAAAGTCTTTTTCTCCAACTCATTCCAATCGTTCATTGGAAGAGAAGACTTTTGAAAGTCATTTTCCATAAGGTTCCATAACTCAAAATTCATTGAAATTAGAAAGATCATCATTCTAGTCTTCCAATATATGTAATCTGTCCTATTGAACATAGGTAGACATGTAATTGAATGGCCCTCTTGATTGTCGGCAAAAGCTATCTCTCTTGGGTTTTAAACCAAATTGAGAGTAACTAAGCTCTGATACCAATTGTCAGGATTGAGTCGGCACTAAGAGAGTGGAAGGGGGGGGGGGGGGTGTTAGGATCGAGAGCACTAAGAGGGGGGGGGGTGAATTAGTGCAGCGGAAATCTTACAATAATTTAAAAACCAAAAGCTGCGTTCGTTCAAAAACTATTATGATGCAAACTAAAATTCTCAGTTTGTATCTAAGTGCAGTTTGCGTCTAAGCGCAGATTGCGTTTAAGCGCAGTTTTGCGTCTAAGCGCAGTTTTGCGTCTAAGCGTAGTTTTGCGTCTAAACTCAGATTTACGTCTAAATGCAGATTTACGTCTAAACGCAGATTTACGTCTAAACGCAGATTTACGTCTAAACGCAGATTTACGTCTAAACGCAGTTTTACGTCTAAACGCAGATTTACGTCTAAACGCAGTTTTACGTCTAAACGTAGTTTTACGTCTAAACGCAGATTTACGTCTAAACGCAGTTTTACGTCTAGACGCAGATTTACGTCTAAACTTTGAAACTCGTTTGTATACTCGCAGAAGGCAGTATGCAGTTGAAATCAAGACGTAAACGTGAACTGAAATCTGATGATTGAGCGAGGAAAGCCGATTTACGTCTGAATGCAGTTTTACGTCTAAATGTTGAAAATCGTTCGTAAAATCGTAGAGGACAGATTGCAGTTATTAATAGGATTAAAATGTAAGCGTAAACTGCAAAGAAGCTCGTTCGTAAAAGCACGGAAAACAGTTC
The DNA here is from genome assembly GCF_036884655.1 of Musa acuminata AAA Group. Lineage (NCBI taxonomy): Eukaryota > Viridiplantae > Streptophyta > Magnoliopsida > Zingiberales > Musaceae > Musa > Musa acuminata. The sequence goes on along the minus strand of NC_088355.1, from coordinate 23,495,619 downwards.
TGCAGAATCAAACGTAAACGTAAACTGTAATGTATGAAAATACGAATTTACGTCTGAATGCAGATTTGGAAGAACAGCACTTAGAACTTGTTCATGAAAGCGCAGAGAGCAGTAGTGATGAGGGGGGTTTGCAGTAATGATAAAGTGCTCGAAAATAAACGCAAACCAGAGATTTAGAGTGGTTCGGTCAGCCTTGACCTACTCCACTTTTGGCTTCCTCCACCGATGAGGTTGCCGACGTCAACTAGGTGCCTTCCTTCAATGGGCGAAGGCCAAACTGCCCTTTTACAATTTCTCTCCTTTTGACAGGCTTAGGAGACAACCTTTACAGACCTTTCTCTCCTCACTTTACAATTGAAAACTTGAAGAACAGAAGGAGGAGACTTAAAGGCTTTACAACACTTTTGAGCTCTTAGAATCACAGAAAAGATCAAGATTTCGGTGTAGGTCTGTATCTTTTCAGTGCTGAATGGGTGGGGTATTTATAGGCCCCAACCCAATTCAAAATCCGAGCTCAAAACGATCAAATCGATCAAATCCCAGAATTCTGGAATCAGGCGGTTGCACCTCTTGACTGGAGAGGTGGCACCGCCTGGCAGAGCTCGAAGACTGAGCTCAGGCGATTGCTTCTCTCTGCCAGAGCTCGAAGACTGAGCTCGATGGTTGCATCACCTGGCAGAGCTCGAAGACTGAGCTTGGTGATTGCATCACCTGGCAGAGCTCGAAACTGAGCTCGGTGGTTGCATCACCTGGCAGAGCTCCAAGCTGAGCTCAGGCTGATCCACCTCTCTGCCAGAGCTCGAAGACTGAGCTCGGTGATTGCATCACCTGGCAGAGCTCGAGACTGAGCTCAGGCTGATGCACCTCTCTGCCAGAGCTCGAAGACTGAGCTCGGTGGTTGCATCGCCTGGCAGAGCTCGAAACTTGAGCTCTGGCGGTGCTACCTCTTGGCAGAGGAGGTTGCACCGCCCAGTCTAGCTCGAAGACTGAGCTCTGGGCGGTTGCACCTCTCGGCTGGGGCGGTTGCACCTCCCAGCCTCGCAGCCCTGGCGGTTGCACCTCCTGGCTGGGGCGGTTGCACCTCCCAACCCCACAGCCCAGGCGGTTGCACCTCCTGGCTGGGGCGGTTGCACCTCCTGGTGCAATCAGGGTCCGAATGGTTCACTCCATTAGGCCCACTTTGAATCTTTTCAGGGGCCCAATTGCCCCAAGATTAAGCTAATGGGATCACCTCCCATTTTCATGCTTAATCATCATGCTAACTACGATTAACTCTAAGACAACTTCTGCAGCTTTGCTCCGATGCGTCAATCGCTTCTTCCGGCGAGTTTTCGGCCAACTTCCGTCGATCAACCGATAACCCTCGGTGATCCTTCTGCGGACATCCGGCATACTCCTGGACTTTGCGACGATCCACTTGGCGAGTTCCGACGAGCTTCGCTTGGCAAGCTTCTGGACTTCTCGGATCTGTTCTCGCTGAACCTCCGACGACCGTCCGAACTTCCGTTGAACTCTCGAACTCCCAACGTGATCATGATCTTGACTCCGGCGCAACACCTGCTGCTTGTCTTACTCTTATCGTAGTTAATCCTGCACACTTATCTCAACACATAGATTAGATAACAAATGACAATTGACTTCATCATCAAAATCCGAGATTCAACAATCTCCCCCTTTTTGATGATGACAATCAATTGATAAAGGAGTTGTCCTTAACTCCCCCTATCTATATGCCATAGTTGAGATAAGTCAACCTTGAATTCAAGACCTAAGAATTCAAGTGACGTATTGATAAGTTAGATCAGTTAAACTTATCAATGCTCCCATCATGATGCCCATCATGATGTATCTCTTCAAGAATTATGTCAAGGCATGACATACATCATCAAGTTTGTATGATAGTGTTTGTAACCATTCATCATGTAATAATATAAAGCTTCGAAGGACTTTTTACATGATGCATACATTTGAGATTTTCTAGCAAGTTTGCATTTTCTTCACAATATAGAATATCAAATCAAGATTTGATTCAAACTATAGCACATGTTCACATATCTCTTGGTGATGCAAGGATGGCATAACATTGTTTATAGCATCACTCAAGTATTTGCAACTATGACATAGAGACATAGATATGATTATGGCAGTTCAGCTATGACATAGTGTTTATCAATTCATATGTTTCTCCCCCTTTGTCATCAACAAAAAGCATGATAGCATTATCAAGCATATAAAGGAAGTCATGACACATATATCTCTATATTGTTTTTGCTTGACGGAGGAAAGTCATTTTCCAAAGAGTTTTCATAAGAGTGTACGGGAACATCCCATTTTTAGCATACAACCCGAAAAATGAACTTCTTACATGCATTTGGTTAAAAATATTTGTCACATAATTTGGAACATGTTATTTGATCAAGCGTTGTCAAGGCATGTAATAGTAATAACATTCGAAAAATAATTTTAACTAGTTTAAGTATTCGGACACATCAACATTCCTAATTCTCTTCTTATGTAATCAAATTGTTCTTCACATAGGGGTTTTGTGAAGATATCAGCTAGTTGATGTTTGGTATCAATAAACTCTATGGTTACATCATGATTAGTGACATGATCTCGTATAAAGTGATGTCTAATATCAATGTGTTTTGTTCTTGAGTGTTGTATAGGATTTTTAGTTAAGCATATTGCACTCGTGTTGTCACATTTAATGGGAATATCTTTAAGATTCACTTTGTAATCTTCTAAAGTGTTTTTCATCCATACAACTTGTGCACAGCATGCACTTGCTGCAATGTATTCAGCTTCGGTTGTTGATAGGGCAACCGAGTTTTGTTTCTTAGATGACCAGGATACAAGGGCATGTCCTAAAAATTGACATGATCCTGATGTGCTTTTTCTGTCTAGTTTACAGCCAGCGAAGTCCGCATCAGCATAGGCTGTTAATTCAAAATTTTCTGATTTTGGGTACCATAATCCTAGATTGGTAGTTCCATTAAGATATCTGAGTATTCTTTTGACTGCTTTGAGATGAGATATCTTAGGGTCTGATTGAAATCTAGCACAAAGTCCTACACTGAACATGATGTCTGGTCTGGTGGCAGTAAGGTAAAGTAAACTTCCTATCATACCCCTATAGGTTTTTTGATCGAAGCTTTCTCCATTCTCATCAATTTCTAACTTAGTGGAGGTGCTCATAGGAGTGTCAATGGCTTTTGAATTATTCATTTTGAACTTCTTTAGCAAACTCACAGCATATTTGGTTTGACTAATAAATATGCCATTGCTTAGTTGTTTGATTTGTAGGCCTAAGAAGAATGTTAACTCTCCCATTAGACTCATTTCGAATTCATGACTCATAGTTTTCGCAAAGGATTCACAAAGAGATTCATTTGTAGAACCAAAGATAATATCATCAACATAAATCTGAACAATGAGAAAATCATTTTCAAAATTTTTGATAAACAATGTAGTATCAACCTTGCCTTTTATGAAATTATTTTCAATGAGAAAAGAGCTAAGTCTCTCATACCAAGCCCTTGGGGCTTGTTTTAAACCATAGAGAGCTTTAGTTAATCTAAACACATGATTAGGGTAGCCATTATTTTCAAATCCAGGAGGTTGTTCAACATAAATTTCTTCGGAAATGAAACCATTTAGAAAAGCGCTTTTAACATCCATTTGAAATAACTTAAAATTATTGCAACTAGCGTAGGCAAGGAGCATCCTTATGGCTTCCAATCGAGCCACAGGTGCGAAGGTTTCTTCGTAATCGATACCTTCTTCTTGGTTGAAACCTTTGGCCACTAATCTAGCCTTGTTTCTAACCACGATACCATTTTCATCTTGCTTGTTTCTAAAGACCCATTTAGTACCAATTACTAAATGGTCATTTGGCCTAGGAACAAGCGTCCACACCTCATTTCTCTCAAATTGATTTAATTCATCTTGCATTGTGATAATCCATGAATCATCTTTCATGGCTTCATCAACACATTTGGGTTCAATTTGGGAGAGAAAAGCGGCGTTGGCACAAAAGTTTTTAAAAGAAGATCGTGTTTGAACCCTCTTTGATGTGTCTCCTAGGATTAGCTCCTTAGGATGAGCATCTATATACTTCCAATCCTTGGGTAAGGATGTTTCGGAAGTGGATGCAACCAAGTTGCTGGTTGGAGACGGGGTTTCGTTTAAATTCAAGGAATCAAAATTAACATCATCATCAAGATCATTTTTCTTAATTTCTGAAATCTCATTGAAAACAACATGGATGGATTCTTCAATAATTAAGGTTCTTTTATTGAAGATGCGAAAAGCTTTAGAAACCGAAGAATAACCAAGAAAGATTCCTTCATCAGATTTAGCATCGAATTTTCCTAAGTTATCCTTTTCATTCAAGATAAAACACTTACACCCAAAGACTTTAAAATATGAGACATTGGGTTTTTTGTTATTCCATAACTCATAAGGAGTTTTGGTGAGTAAGGGTCTTACTAGGACTCTATTTAAAATATAGCATGCAGTGTTTACAGCTTCGGCCCAAAAATATTTGGGTAGGCTATGTTCATTCAACATGGTTCTTGCCATTTCTTGTAAATTTCGATTTTTTCTTTCTACTACCCCATTTTGTTGAGGATTTCTTGGATTATGACCATTGAGAGTCAAGGAGCAGAAAATTATTTCTTGCTCCGGCCTAGACTTTTAATGTTTTTATAGGAAGGGATGATCTTTAGGAACCCATTTGCTTTTGGGTGCCTCATAAATAGATCTACATTTTCTATCATGTTGCATAGAGTTTATCATGGTTCCTTTAGGAACCCAAATTAATTTGTTTGGACTTATTTTCTTGAATGGACAACAATGTGTCTTGTGTCCAGATTTGCAACAAAAGTTGCACTTGGTTTGGTGTTGAACATGTAAGATGGGGCCTTTTACAAAGGTAGTTGGATTTCGGTGAGGACTCCTCACAAATCCAATCCCACTTCTTTTGGGAGCATGACCCTTGTTTGTAAGGATCATGTTTAATGACTTGCTACCAACCTCGAATTTCTTCAAGGTGTCCTTAAGTAGCAAGTTTTCTTTTTGTATAGTTTCTAAATCATGACATTTGATACATGAATTTAAACTATCATGATGTTCGACTTTTAACTTATCAAACTCACAAGTAAGATTATCATGTACCTTTTTTAGCAACTTGTATTTTCTATTTATAACTTTGCATTCATCAAATAAATCATGGAAGGCATTTAATAATTCATCGAAAGATAAATCAGCATCTAATAAATCCGTTACCTCCTCTTCGATGGCCATAAAGGCGTAATGAGCAACTTGCTCGGTGTTGGACTCCTCTTCCTCAGATGCGCTCGAATCATCCCATGTTGCTTGGAGCGCCTTCTTCTTTGTTGTTCTTTTCTTGACTTGGGGACAATCACTCTTGTAGTGTCCCGGCTTTTTACATTCGTAGCAGATTACTTGGTCCTTCTTGGGTTCAAGTTTATTTTTCACATCGTTTTTAAACTTGTTTCTTTTGAAGAATTTCTTAAACTTTCTTGTCAAAAGTGCCAAGTCATCGTCACAATCCTCATCACTTGAGTTTTCTCTCAAGTGGCATTCAGAAGTTTTAAGTGCCATATCCTTCCTGTTCTTTGGAAGGATGTCTTCTTGCTCTTCATGAGCTTTGCAGGTCATTTCGTAGGTCATTAATGACTCGATTAGTTCTTCAAGAGGGAAATTTCGCAGATCTTTTGCCTCTTGAATGGCGGTGACTTTAGGATCCCAACTCTTAGGAAGGGATCTTAGTATCTTATTAACAAGCTCAAAATCCGAAAAGCTCTTTCCGAGTCCTTTTAGACCGTTGACGACATCCGTGAAACGGGTAAACATGTCGCCAATGGTTTCACTCGGTTTCATTCGGAAAAGTTCAAAAGAATGCAGCAACAGATTGATTTTTGACTCCTTCACTCTACTTGTGCCCTCGTGGGTCACTTCAAGTGTGTGCCAAATATCAAAAGCAGTTTCGCAAGTTGAAACACGATTAAACTCGTTTTTATCAAGTGCGCAAAATAAGGCATTCATAGCCTTTGCATTAAGAGCGAAAGCCTTCTTCTCTAAATCGTTCCAATCAATCATTGGAAGAGAAGATTTTGAAAATCCATTTTCAACAAGGTTCCACAGTTCAAAATCCATAGAAATAAGAAAGATCCTCATTCGGGTCTTCCAGTAAGTGTAGTCCGTTCCACTGAACATGGGTGGACGTGTAATCGAATGCCCCTCTTGGTTTTCGGCGTATGCCATCTCTCTTGGGTTTTAATCCTTTAGAGAGTTAACCTTGCTCTGATACCAATTGTTAGGATCGAGAGCACTAAGAAGGGGGGGGGGTGAATTAGTGCAGCGGAAATCTTACAATAATTTAAAAACCAAAAGCTGCGTTCGTTCAAAAACTATTATGATGCAAACTAAAATTCTCAGTTTGTATCTAAGTGCAGTTTGCGTCTAAGCGCAGATTGCGTTTAAGCGCAGTTTTGCGTCTAAGCGCAGTTTTGCGTCTAAACTCAGATTTACGTCTAAATGCAGATTTACGTCTAAACGCAGATTTACGTCTAAACGCAGATTTACGTCTAAACGCAGATTTACGTCTAAACGCAGTTTTACGTCTAAACGCAGATTTACGTCTAAACGCAGTTTTACGTCTAAACGTAGTTTTACGTCTAAACGCAGATTTACGTCTAAACGCAGTTTTACGTCTAGACGCAGATTTACGTCTAAACTTTGAAACTCGTTTGTATACTCGCAGAAGGCAGTATGCAGTTGAAATCAAGACGTAAACGTGAACTGAAATCTGATGATTGAGCGAGGAAAGCCGATTTACGTCTGAATGCAGTTTTACGTCTAAATGTTGAAAATCGTTCGTAAAATCATAGAGGACAGATTGCAGTTATTAATAGGATTAAAATGTAAGCGTAAACTGCAAAGAAGCTCATTCGTAAAAGCACGGAAAACAGTTCTGCAGAATCAAACGTAAACGTAAACTGTAATGTATGAAAATACGAATTTACGTCTGAATGCAGATTCGGAAGAACAGCACTTAGAACTTGTTCGTGAAAGCGCAGAGAGCAGTAGTGATGAGGGGGGTTTGCAGTAATGATAAAGTGCTCGAAAATAAACGCAAACCAGAGATTTAGAGTGGTTCGGTCAGCCTTGACCTACTCCACTTTTGGCTTCCTCCACCGATGAGGTTGCCGACGTCAACTAGGTGCCTTCCTTCAATGGGCGAAGGCCAAACTGCCCTTTTACAATTTCTCTCCTTTTGACAGGCTTAGGAGACAACCTTTACAGACCTTTCTCTCCTCACTTTACAATTGAAAACTTGAAGAACAGAAGGAGGAGACTTAAAGGCTTTACAACACTTTTGAGCTCTTAGAATCACAGAAAAGATCAAGATTTCGGTGTAGGTCTGTATCTTTTCAGTGCTGAATGGGTGGGGTATTTATAGGCCCCAACCCAATTCAAAATCCGAGCTCAAAACGATCAAATCGATCAAATCCCAGAATTCTGGGATCAGGCGGTTGCACCTCTTGACTGGAGAGGTGGCACCGCCTAACAGAGCTCGAAGACTGAGCTCAGGCGATTGCTTCTCTCTGCCAGAGCTCGAAGACTGAGCTCGATGGTTGCATCACCTGGCAGAGCTCAAAGACTGAGCTTGGTGATTGCATCACCTGGCAGAGCTCGAAACTGAGCTCGGTGGTTGCATCACCTAGCAGAGCTCCAAGCTGAGCTCAGGCTGATCCACCTCTCTACCAGAGCTCGAAGACTGATCTCGGTGATTGCATCACCTGGCAGAGCTCGAGACTGAGCTCAGGCTGATGCACCTCTCTGCTAGAGCTCGAAGACTGAGCTCGGTGGTTGCATCGCCTAGCAGAGCTCGAAACTTGAGCTCTGGCGGTGCTACCTCTTGGCAGAGGAGGTTGCACCGCCCAGTCTAGCTCGAAGACTGAGCTCTGGGCGGTTGCACCTCTCGGCTGGGGCGGTTGCACCTCCCAGCCTCGCAGCCCTGGTGGTTGCACCTCCTGGCTGGGGCGGTTGCACCTCCCAACCCCACAGCCCAGGCGGTTGCACCTCCTGGCTGGGGCGGTTGCACCTCCTGGTGCAATCAGGGTCCGAATGGTTCACTCCATTCGGCCCACTTTGAATCTTTTCAGGGGCCCAATTGCCCCAAGATTAAGCTAATGGGATCACCTCCCATTTTCATGCTTAATCATCATGCTAACTACGATTAACTCTAAGACAACTTCTGCAGCTTTGCTCCGATGCGTCAATCGCTTCTTCCGGCGAGTTTCCGGCCAACTTCCGTCGATCAACCGATAACCCTCGGTGATCCTTCTGCGGACATCCGGCATACTCCTGGACTTTGCGACGATCCACTTGGCGAGTTCCGACGAGCTTCGCTTGGCAAGCTTCTGGACTTCTCAGATCTGTTCTCGCTGAACCTCCGACGACCGTCCGAACTTCCGTTGAACTCTCGAACTCCCAACGTGATCATGATCTTGACTCCGGCGCAACACCTGCTGCTTGTCTTACTCTTATCGTAGTTAATCCTGCACACTTATCTCAACACATAGATTAGATAACAAATGACAATTGACTTCATCATCAAAATCCGAGATTCAACAGGGGGGGGGGGGTGAATTAGTACAACAGATAAAAAATATCAATTTAAAAAATCTTCATACCTTAAAAATCGATCTCAGAAGATAGCTTGAAAGTGAGTTCGTTCGTAAGGGTAGTGAAAGCCAAGTAAGGAGGAAGTGTAGCAATTGCAAGGTAAGTAAATGATAATAATGGAAATTAAAACCGTAATTTATAGTGGTTCGGTCATTGTGACCTATATCCACTTTCGATTCCTCCTCCGTCGAGGTCACCGGCATCCATTAATGGTCTTCCTTTAATAACCCTTACAAGCCTCACATATCTCTTGAATGATTACAAATCTAAGGAGAGGGAGGAGGACTCTTCTCACTTTTACAACACTTTTAACACTCCAACACTTAGAATTTTTCAACACTTTGATTGCACTTTGTTACCCTTTCATACAAAAAAGGGTGCGGTATTTATAGGTCACAATGGCTTCAGAATTAGAGACAAAAAGTGTCACATCCTCGGATTTCGGGTTATTGGCGGTACCACCGCCATTATTGGATTGTACTATCGCCTGCAGACTGACACTGGCCGGTACGACTACCTGACATAGTTCGAGATCGAGCTCTGGTGGTACCATCACTGGTAGCATTAACTGTCGGTGGTACCATCGCCCAGACCACCTAGGAGACTGGGTCACTAGGCGGTGCCACCGCCGGCCTTAGCGATGCCACCGTCGGCCGTGACTTCAAGTGTTGAATGGGCTATTCAACCAGCCTAGTTCAGCCCTGTTAAGGGCTCAGTTGGCCCTTAACTGAGTTAGTGAGATTACCTTCTAATCTTAACTCAACTTAAGCTCTAACTATGATAATTTAGGATATTAACTAAGCAATCTCTGTCCGGTATGTCAATTGTTTTCTCGACGAACTTCTCAGTGAACTTCCGGCGAACTCCTGACGAACTCTCGATGATCTTCTGACGAATTCTTACTGAGCTCCCGATGAACTCTCGGCAAGCTTCCGACAAAATTTTGGCATATCATCCGAATCTTTAACGTATCGTCCGATCTTTGACTCCGGCCCAACATTTGCTTTATGCCTTACTTCTATCGTAGTTAATCATGCACACTTTTCTCAACACATAGATTTGATCAAATAATTTACCAATCGATTTCATTATCGAAATCCGAGATTCTACACCTCATCTATCTAATATCCTAGAGATCAAATACGGAGCATGGTGATGTCAAACCCATGTGGTTTCTACTCGAGTCTTGCTCTAACCAAATTCTCCCGGAGAACTCTTTCTCTCTCAATCCAAATGACCCTAGTTAGGGATTTGTCTAAGTAAAAACACATGAGATATTCCTCTTATGACACCAAGAGCGGATGATCATTTATTGACACTCAATAGCCCTCGTAAGGTTGACTACCACTCCTGATGACCGATTATGCTAGATCTGAAACTTCCAAACCTATAAGTCTGGTATCAAAGTGTGAAGTACTCATATAGGATATCCTTGGTGTCTAAAGTCTAAGTATCAGGTACACCATTAGGACAATAGAAGCATTGTCTGATAATGAGGTGTCATTTGTTGAATCTCATATTTTGATGATAAAATCAATTGATGAGTTATTTGATCTAATCCATATTATTGAGTTAAGTATGCAGGATTAACTACGATAACCAGAAAACACAAAGCAAGAATATCGGAGTCAAGTTCGATGAACGTTTAAGAGTCCGAAGAATCGTCGGAGATGCTGATGGAACCAACCGAGAAGAAATCGGGAACCTGTTGGAAGTTCGCCGAAGAGATCGTCGGAGGTTCGCAGAGATCACCGAGAAGTCTCGGCTACTCATTAAAGTCATCACAAGTTCAGGAGCGTGCTTGGACCCCGTCGGAAGAAGTTCGTCGGAAAGCTCGCCGGAACAAGACTTGACGTTTGCGGTTGATAAAATTGCTTAGGATGTGTTTTGTTATGTAGTTCACTTGTAATTAGGATTAGGATTAAGAAGATAATCCTATATCCTGGTTAGGGGCCAATTGGGCCCGAGTTCGGACTAGTTTAGGCCAAGATTGAAGCCCAACTAGTGGCTGAAAACACTGTAGTCGGGCTGAAAACACTGTAGGCGGTGGCACCGCCCAGCACCCGAGAGCTGGGCGGTGACACCTCCTGGGTTGGGCGGTTGCACCGCCCAGCACCCGAGCGCTGGGCGGTGGCACCGCCAGCATCGGGAAACCAAAGAGAATTCAAATTTGGAGCCCAAATTTGAATCCTCTTGAGGCCTATAAATACCCCTCAAAACTCAGCTGAGAACAAAACTTTTTGTGTAGCAAAAGTTTGAGAGAAAGGTCTTAGAAAAGTGTTAGCTTGTCTTCTTTTCAATTTGCTAGTGTTCACCTCATCTCTTCTCGAAAATCTGTAAGAGAGTGAACCGCTTGTAAAGAGTTGTAAGAGGGGTATTTACCCTTCCTTTCAAGAGACTTGCTAGTGGAAGGTGGGAGCCTCATCAAAGAGGGGCCTCGCAAGTGGAGTAGGTCATTTGACCGAACCACTCTAAAATTGGCGTGATTCTTGGTTTGCATTTCATTATTGCTATTTACATTATTGCAAACCTTCTTATATGCTTTAAGTTCCTTATTACTTTTGCTGCACATATTTAAGAATACGCTTTCAAGATTAAGCTTTTCAAGTTCCGTTCTTATCGTACGAAAGATTTTCTAAAACCGAAGTTTTAATCCGCTGCACTAATTCACCCCCCCCTCTTAGTGCCGCTCCGATCCTAACAATTGGTATTAGAGTAAGGTTATCTCTCATATTTGGTTTAATACCCAAGAGAGATGGCTTACTCCGGCATGCAAGAGGGCCATTCTATTGCACGACCACCTTTCTTTAATGGGTCGGATTACACATATTGGAAGACTCGCATGAGGATCTTCCTCATTTCTATGGACTTTGAGCTCTGGTCTATTGTCGAGAATGGATTTCAAAAATCTTCTCTTCCGATGAGCGAATGGAATGAATCGGAGAAGAAGGTTTTTGCTTTAAATGCAAAGGCTATGAATGCCTTGTTATGTGCACTAGACAAAAACGAATTTAATCGTGTTTCAATTTGTGATTCGGCTTTTGATATTTGGAGAACTCTTGAGGTCACTCATGAAGGCACTAGCCGAGTGAAAGAGTCCAAAATCAACATCCTTGTGCACTCTTATGAACTTTTCCGAATGAAACCAAGTGAGTCCATCGGAGATATGTACACCCGGTTTACGGATGTCATCAATGGACTCAAAGCTCTTGGTAAAGATTTTACTAACTTTGAACTAGTAACTAAAATCTTAAGATCCCTCCCTAAAAGTTGGGATCCAAAAGTCACGGCCATTCAAGAGGCCAAAGACCTTAAAGTATTCCCTCTTGAAGAACTCATTGGGTCTCTAATGACCTATGAAATGACATGTCAAGCTCATGACGAGCTCGAGAACCCCCTTCCAAAAAACTGGAAGGATATGGCACTCAAATCACAAGAAGACCACTTGAAAGGAACATCAAGTGATGAGGACAGTGACAATGACATTGCACTTTTGACTCAAAAATTCAAAAAATATTTAAGGAAGAACAAATTTAAAAATAATACAAAAAATAAATTTGAACAAAAGAAGGACCAAGTGATTTGCTATGAATGCAAAAAACCGGGACACTACAAGAACGATTGCCCTCAAGCCAAAAAGAGAACATCAAAGAAGAAGGTGCTAAAGGCAACGTGGGATGATTCAAGTGCATCCGAAGAAGAGGAGTCCAACATCGAGTAAGTTGCTCATTACGCGCTAATGGCTTTAGGAGAAGAGGTAAGTGATTTATTTAATGAAGATTTATCTTTTGAAGAACTCTCTATCGCTTTTCATAAATTATTTGATGAATGTAGAACTGTTAGCAAGAAGTTAAGTATCTTAAAAAAAGAGCATGCTTTGCTACAAGATAAGTTTGATAATATTCAAACTCCTCCATGCTCTAAGTGTGAGCATTTAGAAGCAATAAAAAATGAAAATTTGCTTCTTAAAGAAACCTTAAACAAGTTTAAGGTTTGTAGCAAAGGATTAGATATGATCCTTGCACACAAGGGTCACATCGCAAATAGAAATGGAATTGGATTTGTAAAAGGATTACATCAAAATCCTACCACTTTCATAAAAGGACCTACATTACATGTTTCCTCTTATATGCAATGCAACTTCTGTTGCAAATCCGGACATATTGCCTACAAATGTCCATTTAGGAAAATGAGTTCACAAAAATTAATATGGGTTCCTAAAGGAACTATAAAGGATTCGATAATAAATAACAAAGTTAGTGGGTCAATTTTTGAGGCACCCAAAATCAAATGGGTACCTAAAAATCATCCTCTTTTGTAGACAAACGCACAAGCTAGGAGCAAGAGATGGTATCTCGATAGTGGATGCTCAAGACATATGATTGGAGATCCATCTCATTTCTCTATGCTCACTAGCAAAGAAGTAGGGTACGTCACCTTCGGAGACAACAACAAAGGCAAAATCATTGGCAAGGGAACTATTGGTAACAAATTTAGTTTTTCCATTGATGATGTTTTACTAGTTGATGGATTGAAACACAATCTCTTAAGTATTAGTCAACTATGCGATAAAGGTTATATCGTTAGGTTTGAATCAAATATGTGCATTATTGAAAAACCAAATCATAACATGACTATGATTGCGTTAAAACAAAATAATGTCTATACCATCAATCTTGATGAATTAAGTAATGAAATGTGTTTCTCCGCCGTAAATGATGATGCTTGGCTTTGGCATAGGAGATTAGGTCATGCAAGCATGAAAACAATATCTAAAATATCATCTCAAAAACTAGTACGAGGGATTCCAAATATGAAGTTTATTAAGGATAAGGTATGCGATGCATGTCAACTAGGGAAACAAATAAAAACAAGCTTCAAACCAAAAAATCAAATTAGCACCACTAGACCATTACAATTGATCCATTTGGACTTATTTGGACCAATTGATACAACAAGTCTAGGTGGAAGCAAATATGCTTTTGTGATTGTGGATGACTACTCTAGATACACTTGGACCTATTTCTTAACTCACAAAAGTGATTGTTTCAAGTGTTTCTCTAAATTTTGTAAACTCACTCAAAATGAAAAAGGTTTCATGATTTCATCAATACGAAGTGATCATGGTGGCGAATTTCAAAACCATGACTTTCAAAATTTTTGTGAAGTTAATGGATACAATCATAACTTCTCCACTCCGAGAAATCCCCAACAAAATGGAGTAGTTGAAAGAAAAAATAGAAACCTACAAGAAATGACAAGAACTATGTTAAATGAACATAGTTTACCTAAGTATTTTTGGGCCGAAGCCGTAAATACGGCTTGCTACATCATGAATAGAGTCCTAATAAGACCTTCCTTATCAAAAACTCCCTATGAATTATGGAATAACAAAAAACCAAATATTTCCTATTTTAAAGTTTTCGGTTGTAAATGCTTTATTTTAAATGAAAGGGATGCCTTAGGAAAATTTGATGCTAAATCCGATGAAGGCATCTTTCTTGGTTACTCTTCCGTTTCGAAAGCTTTTCGGGTTTTTAATAAAAGAACCTTAGTAATTGAAGAGTCTATTCATGTAGTCTTTAATGAAGTCTCAAATTTTAAGAAAAATGATTTTGACGATGATCTTGGTTTTGATAATTTGAATTTAAATGAACCCCTTCCTCAAAATAGCAACTTGGATGCACCTTCTTCCGAAATTTCCTTACCTAAGGAATGGAAGTATATAGATGCTCATCCAAAGGAGCTAATTATAGGGGATACATCTAAAGGGATTCAAACTCGTTCCTCTTTCATGAATTTTTGTGCTAATGCCGCCTTCCTCTCTCAAATCGAACCTAAGTGCAGTGACGAGGCCATAAAAGATGATTTTTGGGTTATTGCAATGCAAGAGGAATTAAATCAATTTGAGAGAAATAAGGTGTGGGAGCTTGTTCCTAGACCTAGTGACCATTTAGTCATTGGTACTAAGTGGGTCTTTAGAAACAAGCAAGACGAAAATGGTATCGTGGTTAGAAACAAGGCTAGATTAGTGGCCAAAGGTTTCAACCAAGAAGAAGGTATCGATTATGAAGAAACCTTCGCTCCCGTGGCTCGATTAGAAGCCATAAGGATGCTCCTTGCCTATGCTAGTAGTTATAATTTTAAACTATTTCAAATGGATGTCAAAAGTGCCTTCTTGAATGGTTTTATTTCCGAAGAAGTATATGTCGAACAACCTCCCGGATTTGAAAATACTCTTTTTCCTAATCATGTATTCAAATTGACTAAGGCTCTCTATGGCTTGAAACAAGCTCCTAGAGCTTGGTATGAAAGGCTTAGTTCCTTTCTTATTTTAAATAATTTTACCAAAGGCAAGGTTGATACTACATTGTTTATTAAACATTTTGAAAATAATTTTCTTATTGTGCAAATTTATGTTGACGATATTATTTTTGGCTCTTCGGATGAATCACTATGTGAATCATTTGCCAAATCTATGAGTCATGAATTCGAAATGAGTTTAATGGGGGAATTAACTTTCTTTTTAGGATTACAAATCAAACAACTTAAGGATGGTATATTTCTTAACCAATCTAAATATACGTTAGAATTGTTAAAACGATTTAACATGGATAATTCAAAAGCAATAAACACCCCTATGAGTATTGCGACTAAGTTAGATATGGATGAAATTAGTGAAAATTTCGATCAAAAAACATATAGGGGTATGATAGGTAGTCTACTCTACCTTACCGCGACTAGAACAGATATCATGTTTCGTGTAGGACTTTGTGCTAGGTTTCAATCAAATCCTAAACTATCTCATCTTAAAAGTGTTAAAAGAATATTTAGGTATCTTAAAGGAACTCCAAATTTAGGTTTATGGTATCCAAAATCTGAAAATTTTGATTTAATGGCTTATACGGATGCTGATTTTGGCGGATGTAGAATAGATAGAAAAAGTACATCCGGAACATGCCAATTTTTAGGACATGCACTTGTTTCTTGGACTTCCAAGAAACAAAATTCAGTAGCACTATCTACGGCGGAAGCCGAATACATTGCTGCGAGTGCATGCTGTGCACAAGTTGTTTGGATGAAAAACACATTAGAAGACTATGGAATTCACTTTAAAAATATTCCCATAAAATATGATAATACTAGTGCCATATGTCTTTCTAAAAATCCAATTCAACATTCTAGAACTAAGCACATCGACGTTAGGCATCATTTCATACGCGATCATGTCCTTAACAATGATGTTGTTCTAGAATTCATTGACACAAAGCATCAATTAGCAGATATATTCACAAAAGCCTTGAATGAAGACCAATTTGAATTCATTAGAAGGGAATTAGGTATGTTAAATTGTCCCTAAACAATAAACTTGTTTGATTGGATTTTCCGTAAAGTTTTTCATCTTCTTTCCATCTCTCGGTGAATCTAATCCTTCTCCTTCAAATTCCATATGACATGTTGTGAAATCTCGAAATCGATTTTGATAACTTGATTATGAATTTCAAGTTAGCAATTTGATTTAAATAAGTTTTATCTAAATCATAACCTTGATCTTGCAAAATTGGAATCACAAATAATATCTTTTGGCATTCATGAATTGATAAATATGAAAGTATTGGCATTCATGACTTGAATTTGATTGAAACATTGTATGCTTAAATTAATCATTCTCCTATGTTTCAAAATCCTTTAAATGCCTTATATGATAATTGAAAAGCAATATTGAGATTCTAATGTATTTAACGATTTAAATGAGTTTGTATTCGAATTATGATCTTGACTTCGTGAGATTACTACTTGAATTTTTATCCCAATCTCTCTCTTGTACATCTACAATTTCTGTTATTTATAGAAATAAGAGATTAGATAATATGAATGCATGCTGAATTTTCCTCTAAAATGATCTCTGCATAAATATTTTTGCATACTTAATTTTTCAATGATAAAATCGTTGTATGACAAAATATGTGCTTCAAGTCTCATTTCCCTTTTTGTTGATGACAAAGGGGGAGAAAAGTGATGACTTATATCATTCTTAATAGCATGCCAAAATATGAATTGCAAAATCCTTGAAAATATCGTAAGATTGATTGATCATATTGAATGCATGTCTAAAATGTATAATCATGCAATTCAAGTTGAAAATCTTTATCTCTTGTCATAGTAAAATTTGTCTCTTATCTTTCGACTTGAAAAAGATTTTCATCAAAGTTTCGCATTTACATTATGCTTAATAAGAATAACGATAAGTTCTACGGTTAGAGCTTATCGATTTATACTTGAATTCAATGGATGAAATTCAAGTGTTTTATCTTCTCATAATATGGCATATAGATAGGGGGAGTTACGTTTAACTCCGTCATCAATTGATTGTCATCATCAAAAAGGGGGAGATTGTTGAATCTCGGATTTTGATGATAAAATCAATTGATGAGTTATTTGATCTAATCCATATTATTGAGTTAAGTATGCAGGATTAACTACGATAACCAGAAAACACAAAGCAAGAATATCGGAGTCAAGTTCGATGAACGTTTAAGAGTCCGAAGAATCGTCGGAGATGCTGATGGAACCAACCGAGAAGAAATCGGGAACCTGTTGGAAGTTCGCCGAAGAGATCGTCGGAGGTTCGCAGAGATCACCGAGAAGTCTCGGCTACTCATTAAAGTCATCACAAGTTCAGGAGCGTGCTTGGACCCCGTCGGAAGAAGTTCGTCGAAAAGCTCGCCTGAACAAGACTTGACGTTCGCGGTTGATAAAATTGCTTAGGATGTGTTTTGTTATGTAGTTCACTTGTAATTAGGATTAGGATTAAGAAGATAATCCTATATCCTGGTTAGGGGCCAATTGGGCCCGAGTTCGGACTAGTTTAGGCCAAGATTGAAGCCCAACTAGTGGCTGAAAACACTGTAGTCGGGCTGAAAACACTGTAGGCGGTGGCACCGCCCAGCACCCGAGAGCTGGGCGGTGACACCTCCTGGGCTGGGCGGTTGCACCGCCCAGCACCCGAGCGCTGGGCGGTGGCACCGCCAGCATCGGGAAACCAAAGAGAATTCAAATTTGGAGCCCAAATTTGAATCCTCTTGAGGCCTATAAATACCCCTCAAAACTCAGCTGAGAACAAAACTTTTTGTGTAGCAAAAGTTTGAGAGAAAGGTCTTAGAAAAGTGTTAGCTTGTCTTCTTTTCAATTTGCTAGTGTTCACCTCATCTCTTCTCGAAAATCTGTAAGAGAGTGAACCGCTTGTAAAGAGTTGTAAGAGGGGTATTTACCCTTCCATTTCAAGAGACTTGCTAGTGGAAGGTGGGAGCCTCATCGAAGAGGGGCCTCGCAAGTGGAGTAGGTCATTTGACCAAACCACTCTAAAATTGGCGTGATTCTTGGTTTACATTTCATTATTGCTATTTACATTATTGCAAACCTTCTTATATGCTTTAAGTTCCTTATTACTTTTGCTGCACATATTTAAGAATACGCTTTCAAGATTAAGCTTTTCAAGTTCCGTTCTTATCGTACGAAAGATTTTCTAAAACCGAAGTTTTAATCCGCTGCACTAATTCACGCCCCCCTCTTAGTGCCGCTCCGATCCTAACATCATTAACTATCCAATATTTCGTGAGCGAATCAATCAGTGAACTCATTCTCCAATGAGCACCTACACTATAGCCCTAGTGTCCCCACACAAGCAGCTATAAGACAAGTAGAAAGGATGTTAGGATCAAGAGCACTAAGAGAGGGGGGGCGGGGGTGAATTAGTGCAGGGGATAAAAACGTCAACTTCGTCAAATCTGTCGTACGATAAAAATCGTTTCCGACGTAAAACCGATTTCAGAAACTTAGCTTGAAAGCATACGTAAATGTATTGAAGGTAGTAAGCTATTGAAGGGATTTGCAGTAAGGTAATAGCAGGAAACAAAATGCAAACCAGAGAAGACGAAAGTTTATAGTGGTTCGGTCAATCGTGACCTACATCCACTCCTCCGATTCCTCTTCCGTCGAGGCCACCGGCATCCACTAACGATCTTCCTTTACTAGGCGAAGATCAACCTCCTTCTTACACCCCTCTTCTCCTTTTACCGGGTTTAGGAGACAACCCTTACAAGCACTCACTCTCCTCTCTTAAACATAATTCTAACACTTAAGCTAGAGGAGGGAAATTCTAGAGATTGCAGTAGCATTTTCTCTCTTTTATTCTCTCTATGCTTGTGTATTTTACCCAGGGATGGGAGGGGTATTTATAGGCTCCAAACCAGTTTGAATTCCGAGCTCAAAACTGTTATCTCCCGGAATTCCGGGGTCTGGCGGTTTCACCGCTTGGCAAAGCTCGGAGACTGAGCCTCTGGGCGCTGCCACCGCTTGTCAGGGGTGGTTGCACTACTTGGCAGAGCTCAGAAGTCAGAGGACAAGGTCGAGTAAGCGAACGTGGCTACCAAGGAAGCTAAGGAGAACAGAATCGGTGCAAACTCTACAACGTGATGGCAGAGGCCATGCATGGGAGTTGCAGTCTGTCTTTCCATCGACCAAACGGACTGCTTAGAGAACCCAGTGGTGTTGATCATACCTCTGTATGATCAAGTCCCTCCCATGGAACTCACTAGTACTTGCATTCGAACTTTTCCCTTGGTGGAACACAGCCCCCATATGCTGATGACCAAGGCTTTCATCCGATGCATAATTCGATGCATGCCCGGAAGACCCGCCTCTGCGGTACCATGGCCTTCACTCCTTGAATCCATAGCCCTTCTTGCCATCGTGTTGTTCATCGAAGTGGAGCTTCCAATAACTCCCGATCATACCTCCATATGATCTCATCCCTCATGGGACGGATTGTGTGTATCGCATTGCCACGAACTGTTCCACCACGATCCGCTGCACCATGTCGCCTCCTGGTGACATCTCCATTGCATTCTGATCCTTGTGGAATAAACTCGAATTGTGAACCCTTCATGTGTGGCCTCTGCCAATACATCGCAGGGTCCCTTCCACCTTCGATTTTGTTCGCTCCTTTGGCAATCGACCTTCATCCACCCACTCCTGGGTCACACCTAGATGAAGCACCGCTCTAGGACAGTCCGTCGCCTAATAGCTCTCGAAGTCCACCGACTTCACTGTAATCTGTGCACCATTGTCTGGATCCTATATCACGACCTTAGCTAGTTTTGCCTAAGGCGTGCGGCACCCTCGCGCGTCCGTCCGCAAAGGTAAGCCTCCCCGAAGCCTCCCATTGTCCCTTAGGACCAACAAAAGAGAGAACGGGTTAAAGAGAACGCCTCAATCGGGATCCACAAGCAAACATGTCCGAAAAACACTTCATAGACAATGCAAATTACAAACAGACTTTACAAGCTCTGAATAGTTGCACAACAAAGGGTAAAATGGTCCATTACAGACCGAAAAGCTCTCGCACGTGTCCACATGACACAACCTTTATTTACAAGCCTAAAGAGGCCACCAACCCAACTAAAATGGGACTTATAAGCCTTCGGCCGCCCCTCTACCTGCTGTACAAGGCATGAACATGCCAAAAGACAACGGACAGACATAAGCATTACATCCAACATCTTATTTAGAAGTTTGTCCGTTACATTCTCCCCCACTTATCCCTTCGACGTCCTCGTCGAAGCCTTTGTGAACACTGTAACTCTTCGCCTTTGTTGAGTCTTCAATCTTCCGCTCCGGCTGCAATGCACCTCCTGGCTCCCAGCTGCTCTACGCTGCTGTTTTTGAGTAGTCGACCCTTTAATCCGCCATGCTACTACAACTCACCAATGACTCTGACTCTGTTGGGGGGGGTTGGCTGAGTTGTGTTGATCCTTGTTGATTCCTGCGGATCCGCCAGATGAAGGAAAAGACCATCCTTACTGCGCCAGTCTCTTAAAAATTCCACATGCTGCTTGAACTGGATGGATGCTTGTTGGAGCTTTAACGAGCATCGTCTCGCAAACTTCTGAAGTTTTGGGTCCTTCCTCCACAAAATCTGCTCATTGACTCTTCTTTCAGTTAGTTGTCACATCCAAGTAGGTTCGCATCACTTCCGCTTTCGATTGGCATTTCGTTGGGAAATAAAGCGGACAATCTACTCTCAGTAGCACTGATCACCGTTGGTGAGGATTTGACAACTATTGTCTTCCATTATCTTCGAAGGGTCTTTGAACTTGTGCAGAGCTCCTCTACAGGATAGATAAGAGAACTGGGGTACTCGGTTTCGCCCATTCTCTTAAGAGTTGAGAAGGCAAAGGTTACTTTGACTTCGCCCACCTCCTCGAGGTTGTACTTCATGCATCGAGCTGGTTACTAGTCTTTGCCTGCTTTTTGCTCACACTTCTGAAGCACTTGAAGTGTTTGCACTCCTTGCATTGAGTTAGCTACTGTGATTCACCTTCTCAATGCCATCGAACTTCTGGAATGCGGGAAGTTTTCACCCCAACTTGGAGTAATTCTTTGATAGATGAGGTCGCCTATGGGATTGTACCGTCTTCTCCATCAACCCTGCCGCCTACTCCACTGATTAGCAAAGGTACAGCACCGCGTACTGCCTGCTTCGTTCCTTGGTCGTGAACTCTTGCATGACCCGAAGTCCTTCACTTACGGCTATCTTGATGAGAAACTTGTTGACACCGGTCTTACGAAGTTTCTTGGCCTCTGCCCTTCGGCCTTGTCTCGGTACTTGGAGATTGCCTCTGCATGCTCCACCTCCTCGGCCCCTTTCACGACCAAGTGCTCTCCCTCCGTGAGAGCAAGGGATCAATGACTTGCACGGAAGTCCCGCCTCTGCGGTACCATGGTGCTGCCATGCCCATGGCCCTACTATCCGTCGCCTCGCCTCTGTATCCCTTTTCTTCACAATCAGTAGAGATGTCTCCATGGCACTCCTCTGAGTCCACCTCCATTCTAACTTATGCTTGATTTTGGGTAGCTAAGTCCCTCTGGACTCATCGTCGCTTCCTCGCCCCTTTCGACCCCCTGCTTCAACACCACTGTGTTCTCTAAGCAGTCCGTTTGGTCGATGGAAAGACAGACTGCAACTCCCATGCATGGCCTCTGCCATCACGTTGTAGAGTTTGCACCGATTCTGTTCTCCTTAGCTTCCTTGGTAGCCACGTTCGCTTACTCGACCTTGTCCTCTGACTTGTCGGGCTCCCTTAAGCGAATATGAGCTCTGGAGCAGTCTAACTCTCCAGCTGCTTCGATCATACCTCTGTATGATCAAGTCCCTCCCATGGAACTCACTGGTACTTGCATTCGAACTTTTCCCTTGGTGGAACACAGCTCCCATATGCTGATGACCAAGGCTTTCATCCGATGCATAATTCGATGCACGCCCGGAAGACCCGCCTCTGCGGTACCATGGCCTTCACTCCTTGAATCCATAGCCCTTCTTGCCGTCGTGTTGTTCATCGACGTGGAGCTTCCAGTAACTCCCGATCATACCTCCATATGATCTCATCCCTCACGGAACGGATTGTGTGTATCGCATTGCCACGAACTGTTCCACCACGATCCGCTGCACCATGTCGCCTCTTGGTGACATCTCCATTGCATTCTGATCCTTGTGGAATAAACTCGAATTGTGAACCCTTCATGTGTGGCCTCTGCCAATACATCGCAGGGTCCCTTCCACCTTCGATTTTGTTCGCTCCTCTGGCAATCGACCTTCATCCACCCACTCCTGGGTAACACCTAGATGAAGCACCGCTCTAGGACAGTCCGTCGCCTAATAGCTCTCGAAGTCCACCGACTTCACTGTAATCTGTGCACCATTGTCTGGATCCTGGGCCTCTGCCCCTACCAGCACAATCTCCGTTGCGCACTGCTTCCTTCATAGCCACGTTCGCTTACTCGACCTTGTCCTCTGACTTGTCGGGCTCCCTTAAGCGAATATGAGCTCTGGAGCAGTCTAACTCTCCAGCTGCTTCGATCATACCTCTGTATGATCAAGTCCCTCCCATGGAACTCACTGGTACTTGCATTCGAACTTTTCCCTTGGTGGAACACAGCCCCCATATGCTGATGACCAAGGCTTTCATCCGATGCATAATTCGATGCACGCCCGGAAGACCCGCCTCTGCGGTACCATGGCCTTCACTCCTTGAATCCATAGCCCTTCTTGCCGTCGTGTTGTTAATCGAAGTGGATCTTCCAGTAACTCCCGATCATACCTCCATATGATCTCATCCCTCACGGGACACGTTGTGTGTATCGCATTGCCACGAATTGTTCCACCACGATCCGCTGCACCATGTCGCCTCCTGGTGACATCTCCATTGCATTCTGATCCTTGTGGAATAAACTCGAATTGTGAACCCTCCATGTGTGGCCTCTGCCAATACATCGCAGAGTCCCTTCCACCTTCGATTTTGTTCGCTCCTCTGGCAATCGACCTTCATCCACCCACTCCTGGGTCACACCTAGATGAAGCACCGCTCTAGGACAGTCCGTCGCCTAGTAGCTCTCGAAGTCCACCGACTTCACTGTAATCTGTGCACCATTGTCTGGATCCTGGGCCTCTGCCCCTACCAGCACAATCTCCGCTGCGCACTGCTTCCTTCATAGCAACTCAAATGGCAACACTGTGGCATATTCTTCAAGAGTACCCGCCTTTGCGTCCCCTTGCCCCGTGCTAAGGCCCTTCTGAACCCAACTTCGCCTCCGCAAATTGAGTCGCCTTAGTTCCTCCATCAAATGCTTCTCCGAGTTAAGGTGCATGTGCCGCGAAGCTCCCTTCGTCTTTGGCACCATGCAAGATGAGTCCGCTCCGTCAGAAAGAAGGACCCATGGAACAACATGATCCTACTCTTGCCTCAGCAAGAGTTCATGTCCTTGACCTCTGTCTAAGGAAAGCACTGTGCCTCTGCTCCATGTTCCAACTTCTATGCTGGCTCCCTTCATGCGGCTTGGGTACTTCGCCAAGTTACACCCAAGTTGCTCCGCTCCTCGTTTTTGCATTGAGTCGATGGTGGCCCTCGCGCCCACCATTCCACGGGTCAGCCCTCCCTTGAGTACGATCTCCACATCGACTCCAAGTGTACCTTCATAAGTTGCTTTAGGTCGCTCCCCCACTTGATCTCGCAATGCATCCACCAATGCATTCTCTCGAGTGAGATAATGTGGCAACTCCTCGCTGCTTGCTCGGTCCATTGAGCTTCGTGGAGTTGTTGTTTGTGAGGTACTCCTCCTCAACATGTGAAGTCCGTCTCACATGGTTCTCCCTCTGGAGTGCCGAGACTTATCCCTCCTAGATAACTGTCCCGCTGGAGCAACATCTCTCTTCGTTTCAGAGACCACCATCCCCTTGGACTACTCCGATCTGCTGAACAAACTGTGCATTATTTTGCCTCCTGCAGACGCACTTGCTAGATTGCGCCCCCACGTCAATACAACCATCGCTGCACCCCTCAAGGCCTAGCAACATGCTGAACTCATTGCACACTTCAGCCTCCTCCGGACGTATCCTTCGCCTGCCGAAGAGAAAGTTTCAATGCTCCATGGCACCGAGTCTCGGTCGCCTTGGGATGGCCACGAACATTCCATCGTCCACATACAAGCCCATGCATGAGTACCAAATTCTTCGAGTTAGCAATTCCCCTCACCTCTGTGAGCTTTGCATAACTCTTTTGGTCGTTGAGCAACTCATTCCACCTTGGATGGTCTCATTCTTGCCAAGCGCCTCGCTTGCCTAGAGCACCATCAAGTATAGTTGTCAACGTTGAGCCGTAGCTCAAACTCAGCCATCCCAACCTTTGTGCGCTCCGAATTCTTCCAAGCTTACCTGTTCTCGTGGTGCCTCTTGCGCGAAGGGTTGGCCATTCCCCTGAATGCCAATGTTAGATGCCCGTCCCTCAGAGCGACTCTTTTCCCAACATCTCCAAGCCTGTTTTCCCTCAAACAGTCGCGCGTGTGCTGACTGCCCTCAACGCAGCCCCGCTAGGTCCCCCACGTTTACATGTCAAGTGTTTCTATGTGTGCTTGTCCCGCTCTGATACCATAATGTCACGACCTTAGCTGGTTTTGCCTAAGGCGTGCGGCACCCTCGCGCGTCCGTCCGCAAAGGTAAACCTCCCCGAAGCCTCCCATTGTCCCTTAGGACCAACAAAAGAGAGAACGGGTTAAAGAGAACGCCTCAATCGGGATCCACAAGCAAACATGTCCGAAAAACACTTCATAGACAATGCAAATTACAAACAGACTTTACAAGCTCTGAATAGTTGCACAACAAAGGGTAAAATTGTCCATTACAGACCGAAAAGCTCTCGCACGTGTCCACATGACACAACCTTTATTTACAAGCCTAAAGAGGCCACCAACCCAACTAAAATGGGACTTATAAGCCTTCGGTCGCCCCTCTACCTGCTGTACAAGGCATGAACATGCCAAAAGACAACGGACAGACATAAGCATTACATCCAACATCTTATTTAGAAGTTTGTCCGTTACATTTCAGAGACTGAGCCTCTGGGCGGTGCCACCGCTTGACAGGGGCGGTTGCACCGCCCAGTCTCGCTCGGAGACTAAGCCCTGGCGGTGCCACCGCCTGCCTGGGGCGGTTGCACCGCCCAGCTTTCCTGGGAGACCCTCTCCTGGGCGGTGCCACTGCCTAATCTGGTGGTGCCACCGCCTACACTATTTCAGCTCATTGGTTAGGCTCTAAACTTGGCCCAAACCAGTCCGAACTCGGGCCCAATTGGCCCCTACGTGGGTTATAGGATTAACACATAATCCTAATCCTAATTAACGTGCTAACTACGAATTTAAAGACATTTCCTAAGCTATTACAAAGTCCGCAAATCAAGACCTCTTCCAGCGAGCTTTCGGCAAACTTACGACGGTTTACCGATAAACTCTCGGAAACCATTCTGCGGACATCCGGCAAGCTCCTAGACTTCACGATTTGATCTTGGAAAGTTCCAACGAGCTTCTTTTGGCAAGCTCCTGGACTTCTCGGATTTGTTCTCGCAGAACCTCCAACGACCGTCCGAACTTCCGTCGAGCTCTTGAACTCCCAACGTGATCAAAGTCTTGACTTTGGCGCAACTCCTGTTGTATGTCTTTCTTTTATCGTAGTTAATCCTACACACTTAAAACAAAACTTTGATCGAGACAATTAATCCTAAGCAATTAACTAAGTTGTCCGGCATGTCATTGGTCCCTCGACGCTTCGTCCGATTCTTCGGCGCATTGTCCTCTCCTGCGGCCTATTGCCCAATCGGTCAGTTGACTCCGCAACTCCGATATTCTTGGCGCAATACCCACTCTTCTTGGTCCAATGCCCAAGTCCACGGTCCGAAGCCTTCTGTCGATACGTCGACCGATCCATTAGCCCGACGTCCAATCTTCTAACATGTTCCTTCGGCACAACATGATTTTACCTGTTTAATTGTCTCTTCCTGATCGAAGCATCCTACATCACTCAAAACGCAGATTAAAACATAAACACATATCAAGTGGTTTCATCATCAAAATATGAGATTTAACAATCTCCCCCTTTTTGATGATGACAACCACTTGATGACAGGGTTAACCTTTACTCCCGGAGTTTAAAAAACTCCCCCTATCAATATGCCATATTGATTGAACCTTGAATTCAAACTGAATTCAAGTCATTGCAATATTCATCATGAATACTTGCAACACGTCATCATGAACTTATGCATAGACTTATGCATTAACATGTCATGTCATCAACATACTTCTCCCCCTTTGTCATCAACAAAAAGGAGAAGTTCAACTATTCTTATGTTTGTAATATAAGTTCAACTCATTACATGAAAAACATAATATTATTTTTTTATCATCATGCAATCTAGCAATTTTACAACATTTTAGAACTTGCAAGCTAGCAATTTAGAGATGTTCAAGAAAGCAACTCTTCTTCTTGAAATATGCAAGTTTTACAAGCTAGCAAATTCAAAGATATGCAAGTTGGCATATTTGCTTTTCTTTTAGAAAGGCACGATAGCACATTTTTGCATTTTCTTGATGTTTCAAGCTAGCAATTCTCGGTGATGTTCAAGATAGCAATTTCTTCTCTTTTGAGAAGTGTAATTTTTGCTTTCTTCTTGAATTGTGCATGCTAGTTATCTCCCCCTTAGTCATTGTCAAAAAGAAGGGAAGACCCTTTTTGTCAATTTCTAAATCATGACAAAGGTGAGTAATCATTCTTATTTCAAAATTTCATAATTGAGATAAACCTTGAATTCAAATTAAGGAAATTTTAATCATGATTCATATCATATGCAATACATCACATAAAAAGCATGAGTATTGCATGCATCATTTTAGCAACAAATCGTAGCATTTCATCACATGGCAAGATATCATCAAGTAAAATTACGATGCAAGTTCTTGATATTTTAACATGATGCAAACATGGCATATGGCAATCATAGCATTTCAATTATCAATTTACCATATATTTCGATAGAAGCTTCTTTTGATATCTTAACATAATTCAAATTCAAATATGGCACTTATTGTAACATCCCTCATTTTTGAAAATTTAGTAAAATGTTTGTTTGTAAAAAATAAGGATTATTTAATAATTATTTTATATTAAATGATTAAATATTTATGGCTAGGGACCTAAGAGTAAATATTAGAAGTTTGATATAATTTATTTAAGATTCAGACTTAAGTTTAAAAAAAAAAAAAAATTTAGTGGACATGTGTCATTAGCTAACCTAATGGTGCCACCTAAGTTTCCTCTAAGGATGACATCTAGCACTTTTCATGCATGCTTGCCACCTTGAAACTTTGCAACTCTTGTGTTAACCAAAAGTAATTAAATAAGAGATTAAAGGAGAAACTAAATATAACATTCAGATGCTGCATCCAACGTGAGTTTAAGAAGAGAAGAGAAGGGAAGAAGAAGAAGAAGAAGAGGAATTGAAGAAGAAGATTTAATTGAGGTTTTAAATCAAATCCCCCCATTTGGGAATCAAATTTGTTTAAGGCAAGTGTTCTAATCTCTTCCTACAGAATTCCTAATCTCTGTTTTCCTTTTAATTCTTCATAATGCAAAAGATTTCAGCTTAGTACCAAACCGTTCTTTCCTTTTGATACAAAGCCATGAATCTGAAATTTTTCGGTAATATGACTTCTGTACATTGTTTTCAATCTAACTTTTAGCACTAAATTCTGATTTAGGTAAACCTATTCCATTTGAAAGTAGACTCAAATATCTTTATTTTGACACTAAGATTGAATGATTTGGAGTTTAAATGCCTACTAAGACTTCTATTTCAATTAACCCTACAGATTCTACAAAATAGAGACTGAAATTTCTGACCTCTTGTTGCTTAACTACTTATAACTTTCTACTGTGAACTCAGATTCATACAAAGTATGACTTATTCGAAGCTAGACTCAAAATGCTTTCTTTATATACCTGAGTTGAAATTTTCGGAGTATAATTGCTAACTAAAACATCTGCTTTCATCGACCCAATGGATTCAGTAAAACAGAGCAAATATTTTCAGACCTTTGGCTATGAAATTATCTGTAACTCCCTGTTGTAAATTCCAGTTCTTGTCAAACTTAATTTTCCTAAAATTAGATTGATAAAGCTTTCTAATGACACATATTTTGCATAAATTGGAGCATAATTGGTTATCTAAATAGTTCATACAATGTCCCTATCAAATTCTGCCAGAATCGAGCTTTGATCGATTTCGGCTCTCCTTGTTTCTTTTCTTTGGAAATCGATTTTGGCAAACACTCTTCAGTTAAGCTTTACATTATTACCTTAAATTCCTGTATACTTTTGTCCTTTATTTATTTGTCTGCAGCTATCATCTAAAGTTCATGTTTTCAGCGTAATGATTCGGCACATGCATCCCATTGTTCCGCATTTGCTTTCGATATGTGCCTCTTCCAGTTTCATTTCTTTGGACATTGAATTCATCTAACTTTCTTATTTCAA
Organism: Musa acuminata AAA Group; assembly: GCF_036884655.1. Taxonomy (NCBI): domain Eukaryota; kingdom Viridiplantae; phylum Streptophyta; class Magnoliopsida; order Zingiberales; family Musaceae; genus Musa; species Musa acuminata. Next base: position 23,466,983 of record NC_088355.1, on the reverse strand, counting down.
TTGAGCCATATGTGATTTCTTGAAATCCTTGTATACTCCTGCTTTTGTTTCCTTTTAAATCTGAATACATTTGTGAAAGATTCTGTTTGTATCGTATTGACTCGAAAGGCATATGTACATTTCGTTGTTCCGCATGTGCTTCTGATATGTGTCAATGTTATTGTTCATACTACCCTTTTGTACTCTGGTGTCTTGTGGGATATTGTGAACCTTTGCTAGAAATGGTAAAGGGAGTTATGCTTAGAGCCCGCGATTGCTCTGCCGGCCCCATTGACTTCACTCAGACGTGGGTGGATGGAGCTCCCAAACGTGGGAGACTTATGCTTAGTGGTCATCCAGAAATGGATGAACCATATTATGTTATGATCCCACTTCACCTTCTATCTGTTTGATATAAAATTCAGAGCCGACCTAGCACTTGGGCAGGGTGAGAGGGCTCGAGTAGGAAAGGGCTACCCGTGGATGGAGTCGAGAACTCATCACGGCGTGGAGCCACCACTGAGTTAATCCTCACATGCACTATGCTAGAGTACGACGTTTGAGCTTCTATTTCATATTTGTTCTTTGATATGTTCTGAAATGCTTCTTATGCTTCCGAAATATTTCCATATGCCATTGATACGTTCTGAAGCATTTCATTCACCATTGATATGTTCCGAACTGTTTCGTATGCCATAGATATCCAAAATGCTCCTTACGTCTTTGTTATGCCTTGAAATTATCAAATGTCATCGATATGCTCCTTATACCAATGATATGCTCCAATTTCCTTTCTCCTATTGTTATGTCTAATGCCTGTTTTTGAACAAGGTAAACCTTTGTGATTTTATATCAAATGAGATGACTTCAAATGAACACTTGTATTTCTGCTTTTGTTATCTTGATACTAAGCCTGCTTGAACTTCTCCTATCGCCATGGATATGTTAGACACTTGCTGAGCTCTTTATGCTCACCCCGTTGCTATATAAAATTTTCAGGGTAACTTGTCACGCACTGAAAAGCTAGAATTGGGTTGAGGCAGTGGAAAGCTAGAAGGTTTTGGGGCAAATCTTTCGTAATTAATAAGTTGATATTGTATAAGTTCTTTTGTGTATCAACGACAAATCTAGATTGATGTATCTTGTAAATATTTGGAAAGTACCTCTTGCGTTGGGATTTTGGGAATGTTAAAGTTTAAACTGTGTAATGATATAAACATGTAGTACATGTTGGTTTTGTGATTACATTAATTGTCGCGCTTATGGATTTATGATATTATTATGGTTTAGTTAAGTTGCTTTTGGATTTTAAGAATCATCTAGTGACATGATGTATGATTATAAACTGCACATGTTTTATGAATTGAAAAATTATAGATATGAATGACCTGAATGTTTTCTCAGTATCCTCAAATGTGTGAACGGATCCTGGAATGAATTGTTGTTGAATTATAATACAAAAAAAGAAAAAAAAGAAAAATTCAGCGGGGCGTGACAGATATGGTATCAGAGCATGGTTTGAGGATCACTGAAATATTTGATATGTTGACGTGCAAAATATATTGAGGTCTGGTGAACTATAGTGATTGGTGAAAATTTTCTTTGATGCATTTTAGGAATCTAGGATGACGAGGACATTTAGTCCTCCTACTTCATCTACTTTTGATTAATTAAGTGCGATAAAAGATTTGATCGGGGATATTAAATCAGAGTGGCTCAATAGAAGCATGGTGAACCTAATACAATGGTAGCAAAATAAAAAATAAAATAAAATAGATGATGCGATTGGAGAAAATATTTGATGTACGAAATTGTTCTGATAATCAAAATAATCTTTAGAGATCAAAGATAAGAATAGCAAGGACAAGTTTAAAAAAAAAAAAAAAATTAGAAATGAATCAGAATGTGATAATAAGAGGGTCAAGACATAATCGATTTGAAAAGGGAAGTCACCACAAAAGATTTATTGGACCTTTTGAGATTTTTGAGAGAGTTGGTTCTGTCGCTTACAGGATTGCCTTGCCACCATCATTGTGCCATATCCATGATATATTTCATGTTTCATTGATCAGAAAGTATATACCTGATCCCTCTCATATCATTAAGTATTAGTCGATGGTGATCGATAAAGACTTGTTTTATGTGGAAAAGCCCACTCAGATGGTTGATAAAAAAAAAAAAAAAAAAGATCTTGCGGAATCGGGTTATCCCTCTAATTAAAGTGATCTGGAGATATCATTCTGGAGAGGAAATGACTTGGGAGCTTAGGAAGAAATGATGAAAGCTTATCATCATCTTTTCGTTTTCGCTGAATGAGGTATGATAAATTTAGAGGACTAAAATTTTCTTTAAGGAGGGGAGAGTGTAACATCCCCCATTTTTGAAAATTTAGTAAAAGGTTTGTTTGTAAAAAATAAGGATTATTTAATAATTATTTTATATTAAATGATTAAATATTTATGGCTAGGGACCTAAGAGTAAATATTAGAAGTTTGATATAATTTATTTAAGATTCAGATTTAAGTTTAAAAAAAAAAAAATTTAGTGGACATGTCATTAGCTAACCTAATGGTGCCACCTAAGTTTGCTCTAAGGATGACATCTAGCACTTTTCATGCATGCTTGCCACCTTGAAACTTTGCAACTCTTGTGTTAACCAAAAGTAATTAAATAAGAGATTAAAGGAGAAACTAAATGTAACATTCAGATGCTGCATCCAACGTGAGTTTAAGAAGAGAAGAGAAGGGAAGAAGAAGAAGAAGAAGAGGAATTGAAGAAGAAGATTTGATTGAGGTTTTAAATCAAATCCCCCCATTTGGGAATCAAATTTGTTTAAGGCAAGTGTTCTAATCTCTTCCTACAGAATTCCTAATCTCTGTTTTCCTTTTAATTCTTCATAATGCAAAAGATTTCAGCTTAGTACCAAACCGTTCTTTCCTTTTGATACAAAGCCATGAATCTGAAATTTTTCGGTAATCTGACTTCTGTACATTGTTTTCAATCTAACTTTTAGCACTAAACTCTGATTTAGGTAAAACCTATTCCATTTGAAAGTAGACTCAAATATATTTATTTTGACACTAAGATTGAATGATTTGGAGTTTAAATGCCTACTAAGACTTCTGTTTCAATTAACCCTACAGATTCTACAAAATAGAGACTGAAATTTCTGACCTCTTGTTGCTTAACTACTTATAACTTATGCTGTGAACTCAGATTCATACAAAGTATGATTTATTCGAAGCTAGACTCAAAATGCTTTCTTTATATACCTGAATTGAAATTTTCGGAGTATAATTGCTAACTAAAACATCTGCTTTCATCGACCCAATGGATTCAGTAAAACAGAGCAAATATTTTCCGACCTTTGGCTATGAAATTATCTGTAACTCCCTGTTGTAAATTCCAATTCTTATCAAACTTAATTTGCCTAAAATTAGATTGATAAAGATTTCTAATGACACATATTTTGCATAAATTGGAGCATAATTGGTTATCTAAATAGTTCATACAATGTCCCTATCAAATTCTGCCAGAATCGAGCTTTGGTCGATTTCGGCTCTCCTTGTTTCTTCTCTTTGGAAATCGATTTCGGCAAACACTCTTCAGTTAAGCTTTACATTATTACCTTAAATTCCTGTATACTTTTGTCCTTTATTTATTTGTCTGCAGCTATCATCTAAAGTTCATGTTTTCAGCGTAATGATTCGGCACATGCATCCCATTGTTCCGCATTTGCTTTCGATATGTGCCTCTTCCAGTTTCATTTCTTTGGACATTAAATTCATCTAACTTTCTTATTTCAATTGAGCCATATGTGATTTCTTGAAATCCTTGTATACTCCTGCTTTTGTTTCCTTTTAAATCTGAATACATTTGTGAAAGATTCTGTTTGTATCGTATTGACTCGAAAGACATATGTACATTTCGTTGTTCCGCATGTGCTTCTGATATGTGTCAATGTTATTGTTCATACTACCCTTTTGTACTCTGGTCTCTTGTGGGATATTGTAAACCTTTGCCAGAAATGGTAAAGGGAGTTATGCTTAGAGCCCGCGATTGCTCTGCCGGCCCCATTGACTTCACTCAGACGTGGGTGGATGGAGCTCCCAAACGTGGGAGACTTATGCTTGGTGGTCATCCAGAAATGGATGGACCATATTATGTTATGATCCCACTTCACCTTCTATCTGTTTGATATAAAATTCAGAGCCGACCTAGCACTTGGGCAGGGTGAGAGGGCTCGAGTAGGAAAGGGCTACCCGTGGATGGAGTCGAGAACTCATCACGGCGTGGAGCCACCACTGAGTTAATCCTCACATGCACTATGCTAGAGTACGACGTTTGAGCTTCTATTTCATATTTGTTCTTTGATATGTTCTGAAATGCTTCTTATGCTTCCGAAATATTTTCATATGCCATTGATACGTTCTGAAGCATTTCATTCACCATTAATATGTTCCGAACTGTTTCGTATGCCATAGATATCCAAAATGCTACTTACGTCTTTGTTATGCCTTGAAATTATCAAATGTCATCGATATGCTCCTTATACCAATGATATGCTCCAATTTCCTTTCTCCTATTGTTATGTCTAATGCCTGTTTTTGAACAAGGTAAACCTTTGTGATTTTATATCAAATGAGATGACTTCAAATGAACACTTGTATTTCTGCTTTTGTTATCTTGATACTAAGCCTGCTTGAACTTCTCCTATCGCCATGGATATGTTAGACACTTGCTGAGCTCTTTATGCTCACCCCGTTGCTATATAAAATTTTCAGGGTAACTTGTCACGCACTGAAAAGCTAGAATTGGGTTGAGGCAGTGGAAAGCTAGAAGGTTTTGGGGCAAATCTTTCGTAATTAATAAGTTGATATTGTATAAGTTCTTTTGTGTATCAACGACAAATCTAGATTGATGTATCTTGTAAATATTTGGAAAGTACCTCTTGCGTTGGGATTTTGGGAATGTTAAAGTTTAAACTGTGTAATGATATAAACATGTAGTACATGTTGGTTTTGTGATTGCATTAATTGCCGCGCTTATGGATTTATGATATAGTTATGGTTTAGTTAAGTTGCTTTTGGATTTTAAGAATCATCTAGTGACATGATGTATGATTATAAACTGCACATGTTTTATGAATTGAAAAATTATAGATATGAATGACCTGAATGTTTTCTCAGTATCCTCAAATGTGTGAACGGATCCTGGAATGAATTGTTGTTGAATTATAATACAAAAAAAGAAAAAAAAGAAAAATTCAGCGGGGCGTGACACTTATAGCATTAATTCATATATTTCTCATTCAAATATGGCACTCATAGTATCAATTCATATATTTCTCCCCCTTTGTCATCAACAAAAGGAGAAGTAGCTCTAGCTATTTTAAAAGATATGCAAGTTTTTGTAACATGAAGCTAGATTTTCATCACAACATATAAGCACAAAAGCATAGCAAAATTCTTAAGTTCAATCAAGGCAATTCAACACTTGTTTTTTGTGCAAGATTGCACTTTGCTTTTCTTTGCAATTTCTAACTAGCAAAAGCTTTCTCCCCTTTGTTTTTATCGAAAAGAAGGGAAGAGTACAAGCTAGCCAGCATTTTCCTTGAGCTAGCAATCTTTCTCTCCCCTTATGTCATTACCGAAAAGAAGGGAGAAATCAATGGCCAAAAAATTTTAATCATTATACAGGCCATATTACAAAATCATGTCATGATATCAAGAAAATTCAAGGACATGATTCATTCGACAAATCCTTTTAATAGAGCAAAAGAATTATACAACCAAGGATCATGATTAAAATATATCAATATCATAGATCAAATCATGATTCGTGATTCATCATAAAGCAAATTAATTTTCAGTCATCACATAAGGCATTTAAAGAATTTTTGAAACATAGGAGAATGATTAATTTAAGCATGCAATGTTTCAATCAAATTCAAGTCATGAATACCAATACTTTCATATTGTGAGTATCAATTCATGAATACCAAAAGATATTATTTGTGATTCTAATTTTGCAAGATCAAGATTATGATTTAGATAAAACTCATTCAAATCAAATCGTTAACTTGAAACTCATAATCAAGTCATCAAAATCAATTTCGAGATTCGTAAAATATCATGAAATTATTACTCTCGATCAGATGGGAAAAGCATTTTTTAAGTGATTCTTTTTTATCTAAGCATACCTTAGTCTTTATATGTCAAATCAAGATAAGCATGAAAGTTCAAGACGTAAAGGCAAAATCTTATAAAACAACTCATCAAGCAAGATTTTAAACATCTATTTTCAAGCCATATATAAAGAGTAAGTCAAGGATTCAATTATCTCATGTCATGAATTCCAATAGGCATCTAAAAATATCAACATCACATTAAAAAGATATTTTAAAAAGATATATAAATAAGTTATTCATTTGTATCATTTCATTCATTTGGAAGATTCTCCTCTTTGGTAAATAAATGTAGGAGAATAAAATGAATTAAGGAGATGTAACATGATTGAAGCATTGAACATGATTCATATTTAAAATGTGTTTCATGTCATAAGTATGAATCAAGCATTTGTAAAATCCGAAATCATCCTCAAAGTCATATTCAATAAATTCATACATGATAAGCATAGATTTATTGAAAAGACGATAAGATAGAGGATCACATTTCGTTTTTATAAATTTCTATTCATGTGTTTTGCTTCTTATACGCATGCTTTTACCTTTAATAAAATAAGTGTCAACATTTAAGACTGAAAGGTAAAAAATAAATCATCAAGCATGATTCCATGATAACATCCTTTTAATATCTTGATATTCATCATCAAGTATGATTTCAAAAAGTATGTTAAAGAGAAATCATTAAGACCAAATGCTTGATACACTCAAAATATTCATCATGTTTATTTTCATGAGATTCACAAGATTGGTAAAATAAATTCATTAATCTCAATAGGATAGAAAATTATTTCCATTTCATACAATTGATTTTTCAAGTCTTTTGTGAAAACATGTATCATCGTTTAAAATCGAAACATAAGTTTCGTCATGAAGCCGTCAAGACCAAACACATCATGATATCACATCTATCATCAAAAGACTATCAAGAAATTCTTACATAGATGTACATGCACTATGTCATCTTAATATGTCATGAGAATGTCATCTTAATTCATCATAGAAACGATTAAACCAAAAACATATTAATCTAAAATGAGAGTTTCAAATCAACATTTACTTCAAAAAACTCATGCATGAAATTGTCAATCATTGTATCAAAAACATTTAATATTTTCTTTACATCATTATGCATTACTTCAAATCAAACATAATTTCATTCAACAATGTTAATCAAACATAATACACATTATTACTTCTTAACCATGATTTCATATTTTCAATCAAAATCATTTTGTTTTTTATCATATAATATACAATATTATCATTTTCGAAATTACTAGCATGATTATAATTTTTGTATTTTTATTTTTAAACATGTAATTTTCAAGAAAATTAATTCTAAACTAAAAAAGAAAATACATCATGAAAGCATCAAGTAATTTCAAAATAAATCAGGGGGATTTCGATTACCATATCATTGAAAGCAGTTAAAGCATAGTTTGCCACCTCGCCTTTCTTGATTTTCTCCTCATCTTCGGAGGAGCTAGATTCATCCCACTTTGTGTTCTTCTTTTTTGGCCTCTTCCTCCGTTCAAGTTCATTGTTTATTTTAGATTTTTGTTTAATAAACTTATTAAGATTTAGTGTTTGAAGTTCAAGTTCATCATTGTCCTCATCACTTGAGTCATCGCTCAAGTGGTATTCATTTGTCCAGAGTTCCAAATCCTTCCTGTTCTTTGGAAGGTTGATTTGTTCATCATGTGCATTGTGCACCATTTCATATGTCATCAACGAACCAATTAGTTCTTCAAGTGGTAAGTTATTTAGGTTTTTAGCTTCTTATATTACAGTTACTTTTGAATCTCACTTCTTAGAAAGAGAACATAAAATCTTGTTTACGAGTTCAAAATCCGAAAAATATTTGTCAAGAGCTCTTAGATTATTGACGACATCCGTGAAACGGGTGTACATGTCGCCTATAGTCTCACTTGGTTACATTCTAAAAAGCTCAAAATCATGCAATAAAATGTTAACTTTCGAGTCTTTGACTCTACTAGTTCCCTCCTGGGTGATTTCAAGTATTCGTCAAATATCAAACGTCGTTTCACATGTAGAAATATGATTGAACTCATTTTTGTCCAAAGCGCAAAATAAGGCATTCATAGCCTTTGCGTTTAAAGAAAAATACTTCTTCTCCAAATCCGACCATTCGTTCATCGATTTAGAGGGAAGTTGAAAACAATTTTCAACAATATTCTATAAATCCAAATTCATAGAAATCAAGAAAACTCTCATTTGAGTTAATAAGTGTAGTCTAATCCATTAAATAACGATGGACGAACAATCGAAAAATCCTTTTTAAAGTCATGAAGAGCCATTTCTCTCGGGTGTAAATCTGAAATGAGAAATACCGGGCTCTGATACCAATTGTTAGGATCAAGAGCACTAAGAGGGCGGGGGGGGGGGGTGAATTAGTGCCACGGATAAAAATGTCAACTTCGTCAAATCTCTCGTACGATAAAAACCGTTTCCGATGTAAAATCGATTTCGGAAACTTAGCTTGAAAGCATACGTAAATGTATTGAAGGTAGTAAGCTATTGAAGGGGTTTGCAGTAAGGTAATAGCAGGAAACAAAATGCAAACCAGAGAAGACGGGAGTTTATAGTGGTTCGGTCAATCGTGACCTACATCCACTCCTCCGATTCCTCTTCCGTCAAGGCCACTGGCATCTACTAACGATCTTCCTTTACTAAGCAAAGATCAACCTCCTTCTTACACCCCTCTTCTCCTTTTATCGGGTTTAGGAGACAACCCTTATAAGTACTCACTCTCCTCTCTTAAACAGAATTCTAACACTTAAGCTAGAGAAGGGAAATTCTAGAGATTGCAGCAGCGTTTTCTCTCTTTTAATCTCTCAGTGCTTGTGTGTTTTACACAGGGATGAGAGGGATATTTATAGGCTCCAAACGAGTTTGAATTCCGAGCTCAAAATTGTCATCTCCTGGAATTTCGGGGTCTGGCGGTTGCACCGCCTGGCAGAGCTCGGAGACTGAGCCTTTGGGCGCTGCCACCGCTTGTCAGGGGCGGTTGCACCGCTTGGTAGAGCTTAGAGACTAAGCCTCTAGGCGGTGCCACCGCCTGACAGGGGCGGTTGCACTGCCCAGTCTCGCTCGGAGACTTAGCCCTGGCGGTGCCACCGCTTGCCTGGGGTGGTTGCACCGCCCAGCTTTCCTAGAAGACCCTCTCCTGGGCGGTGCCACCGCCTACACTATTTCAGCTTACTGGTTGGGCTCCAAACTTGGCCCAAACCAGTTCGAACTCGGGCCCAATTGGCCCCTACGTGGGTTATAGGATTAACACCTAATCCTAACCCTAATTAATATGCTAACTATAAATTTAAAGACATTTCCTAAGCTATTACAAAGTCTGCAAGTCAAGACCTCTTCCGGCGAGCTTCCGACGAACTTCCGATGGTTTTCCGATAAACTCTCGGAAACCATTTTGCGGACATCCGGCAAGCTCCTAGACTTCACGATTTAATCTTGGCGAGTTCCAACGAGTTTCTTTTGGCAAGCTCCTGGACTTCTCGGATTTGTTCCCGCAGAACCTCCGACGACCGTCCGGACTTCCGTCGAGCTCTCGAACTCTCAACGTGATCATAGTCTTGACTCTGAAGCAACTCTTGCTGCATGTCTTTCTTTTATCATAGTTAATCTTGCACACTTAAAACAAAACTTCGATCGAGACAATTAATCCTAAGCAATTAACTAAGTTGTCCGGCATGTCATTGGTCCCTCGATGCTTCGTCCGATTCTTCGGCGCATCGTCCTCTCCTACGGCCTATTGCCCAATCGGCCAGTTGACTCCGCAACTTCGATATCCTTGGCACAATACCCGCTTTTCTTGGCCCGATGCCCAAGTCCACGGCCCGAAGCCTTCTGTCGATACGTCGACCGATCCATCGGCTCGATGTCCAATCTTCTGACATGTTCCTCCGGCACAACATGATTTTACCTGCTTTAATTGTCTCATCCTTATCGAAGCATCCTGCGTCACTCAAAATGCAGATTAAAACATAAACACATATCAAGGGGTTTTATCATCAAAATATGAGATTCAACAAAGGAAAGAACACACAAGAATTATAGTGGTTTGGTCGTTGTGACCTACGTCCACTTTCGATTCCTCCTCTGTCGAGGTCACTAGTGTCCACTAATGGTCTTCCTTCAATAGGCAAAGACCAACCACCTTCTTACAAAACTTTCTTCTTTTCATGGATTTAGGAGATAACCCTTACAAGCCTCACACCTCTTTTCAAATGATTATAAAGCTGAAGAAAGAGGAGGAGGACTCTTAGCACTTTTACAACCCTTTTACACCCCAACACTTAAAGATTTGTTCACACTTTGTTGCTCTTTTGTTTCCCTTTCACGCAGAAAGGAATGTGGTATTTATAGGCTCCGAATGTTTCAAAATTGTAGCAAAAAACTGTCTCATCCTGGATTCTCAGGGTACTAGCGGTACCACCTCTTGACACTCTGACCACCGCCCAGTTTGGTGGTGCTATTGCCTGATAGAGCTTCGGAGGTTGGGCTCTGATGGTACGACCACCTGGTAACATTAACTACCGGCGGTACCACCACCCATACCACTTGGGAGGTTGAGCCTTAAGCGGTTCCACCGCTTGACAAGGCTTCAAGTGGCTGAGTGGGCCTTCCATCCTGTTTGGAATAAGTCGGCACTAAGAGGGGGGGGGGGGGGGGGAGGGGGTGAATTAGTGCAGTTGATAAATGTCGTTGGTTCATAAAATCTTTCGTTTGATTAAAATCGATTTCGATGAAAACCGTTTCGGAGAGATATTAACTTGAAAGTGTTTTTGTAAGGTAGTGAGCGTGGTAAGCAAGTAAGCAGTTTGTAGTGAAGGTAAATAGCAAAACAAAAATGCAAACCATTTTATAGTGGTTCGGTCATCGTGACCTACATCCACTCCACCGATTCCTCTTCCGTCGAGGCCACCGACATCCATTAACGATCTTCCTTCAATGGGCAAAGATCAACTACCCTTACAACTTGATTCTCCTTTTAACAGGTTCAGGAGAGAACTTTTACAAGCCCCCTTCACTCCTCTCTTAAGCAAGACTAACACTTTAGAGTTTGAGGAGTTCACACAAGATTACAGCATTGTTTTCTTTTCTTTTTTGCTCTTAGTTGTATGTATGTTAACTAGGGATGAGAGGGGTATTTATAGGCCTTAAGTTGAATCAAACTTGGAGCCTTAAAAAGTCTCATCCCAGGTCCTGGCGGTACCACCACTTGTGTTGGGCTGTACCACTGCTTGTAGCACTGACATTGGGTGGTACCATCGCCTAGTCTATCGGTACCACCGCCTGGGAGACTATGTCTAGGCAGTATCACCACCTAGACTATTGATACCACCATTGGACAATCTTGGAGACTGAGTCTAGGCGGTACCACTGCCCAGATCGACGATACCACCGCCTAACACAATCTCGAAGACTATGCCACGATGGTGCCACCTGTTGGGTCACTGTTTGGGCCTTTCACTTGGCCCAACACAGTCCATACATGGGTCCAACTAGCCCCTAATTGGGTTGGCCCAATTCTAATCCTAATTATGTGCTAGCTACGAATTCTAAGGCATACACTAAATAAATCCAGTCCGGTTAGTCTTGGTTTCTTTCGGTGAGCTTCCGATGATCTTCCAGTGAACTTCTGACGATCTCTCGACAATGTTCCAACGGACTCCCGGTAAGCTCATCCATCTAATATCCCAGAGACCATATATCGAGCATGGTGCTGTCAGACCCATATGGTTTCTACTCGAGTCTTGCTCTAATCGGATTCTCCTAGAGAACTCTTTCTCTCTCAACCCGAATGACCTTGGCCAAGGATTTGTCTGAGCAAGAATACAAGGGATATTCCTCTCATGATGCCGAGAGTGGATGATCCTCTATCGACACTCAATAGCCCTCGTAAGGTCGACTGCCACTCCCAATGACCAGCTGTACTAGATCTGGGACATTCAAACCTATAAGTCTAGTATCAAAGAGTGGAGCACTCATACAAGACATCCTTGGTGTCTCAAGTCTAAGGACCAGATACACAACTAGGACTACGGAATTGTTGTCTAACAATAAGGCATCATCAACCATCCAGCATTCCGTAAGTAGATCAATCAGTGAACTCATTCTCCAATGTGCACCTGTACTATATCCCTAGTGTCCCCACATGAGCAGCTATAAGACCAGCTACATCCATCATATGGATGGGTATATAGCACACCAGTATGTCCGGTTATCACGATGTCCCTCTCGAGTAACCTATGACCGGGATTATTTATAATCTATATTTAAATATGAATTGATCTCATTATCGTGATCTCATCACGATCCGATTCCCATTGCACAGATCCAATGACATCACAATATATACATACATATATGCAATAGTTAATATAAAGTGATAAATGTCAAAATATAATAAGCAAAAAAAGATTCCGTGTCAAGTCACACGTGTCATCACTCACGTGATTGGCTTGCTGGGCACCTATTGTTAGGATCAAGAGCACTAAGAGGGGGGGGGGGGTTGAATTAGTGCAGCGGAAATCTTTCGACGATAAAAACGATTTCAGTGTGAAAGCCGATTCTAAGATTACTTTAACTTAAGATCAAGCGAGATGACGTTAAAGTCAATCTATGAAGGCAGTTTGCAGTTATGATGAAAACTAGAATATGAGCGCAAACTGAAATATGACGTTCGTACGAAGAAACTTATTTACGTCTAAATGCTGATTCGTAAATCACTTGATTAGGCGAGATGCAACTTAAGCAACGATATTAAGGCAGTTTGCAGTTAAGATAGAAATAAAAACGTAAACGCAAACTGAAATATGATGATCGTACGAAAAAATAGATTTACGTCTAAACGATGATTCGCAAAGTGCAAAGCTTGAAACCCGATCATATATGCGTAGAAAGCAGTAAGCTTTAGAGGAGGTTTGCAGTAAAGATAAAATGCTCAAAGTAAATGCAAACCGAGATTTAGAGTGGTTCGGTCAATCTTGACCTACTCCACTTTTGGCTTCCTCCATCGACGAGGTCACCGACATCAACTAGAGGCCTTCCTTCAATAGGCGAAGGCCAACCACCCTTTTACAGTTTCACTCCTTTTGACGGGCTTAGGAGACAACCCTTATAGAATTTTCTCTCCGTTCTTTACAACTCAGAATTTGGAAGAAAAGAGAGAGAAGGACTTTTAGCCTTTACAACAATTTTGAGCTCTAAAAATCACAGAACAAGATCGAGATTTCGATGTGTATTCTGTGCTCTATCAGTGCTGAATGGGTGGGGTATTTATAGGCCCCAACCCAGTTCAAATTTGGAGCTCAAAACTGTCAATTCCCGGAATTCCGGGATCAGGCGGTTGCACCTCCTAACTTGAGCGGTTGCACCTGTCATGCCCCTAAAAAATATTCATGATATTAAAATTTTCAACACAAACCAATCCAGGATCCAAACACACATTTGAGGACACTGAAAAATATTCGATCAAATTCACATCTATAAAACTAGTGCAATTCATAAATATACAACACATCTCTCGATGATTCATAAAATCTGAACCCAACTCACTAAAATAATAACCACAACATAAATTCACAAATTTATAAACCCTGTGCAGTTCATAAACATATAACACATCGCTCAATGATTCATAAAATCTGAACCCAACTCACCAAAATAATAACCACAACATAAATTCACAAGTGATTTCATATCGTTACACGAATTAATCTTAACATTCTAGAATCTTAAACATGAGAGGTCCTTTAAACTTATACAAAATCCATAAATTTAGATTCATCGTCAACATTTCATTAGATGCAGCGTGTGCTTATACAACAAAAACATATATACTAATAAAGATCTGCCCAAAATGTTTTAGCTTTCTACTGCCTCAACCCAATCTTAACATTTAAGCAAGCGACGAGCTATCCTGAAAAATTTATACAACAACGGGGTGAGCATATAAAGCTCAGCAAGTGACTAACATATCCATGTCAAAAGAAGACAATTTCCAAAGAGATAAAATTTCAAAATGCAAGGCAGAATATAAGAATTCATAGACATAATATCATTAGGTGCAGAATCACAATTGTCATTACAATCATACATATTTGGTTCATAACAGATGGGGCATAGAGTAATTGGAGCATATCAACAACGAATGAAACGTTTCGGAGCATATCAATAACAAATAAAATATTTCGGAGCTTATCAATGACGTATGAAATGTTCCGAAGCATATCAATGGCGTATGGAACATTTCGAAGCATATCAACAATGAATGAAACATTTCGGAGCTTATCAAAGGCGTATAAAATGTTCCGGAGCATATCAACGGCATATGGAACATTTCGAAGCATATCAACAATGAATGAAACATTTCGGAGCTTATCAATGGCGTATGAAATGTTCCGGAGTATATCAACGGCATATAGAACATTTCGGAGCATATCAATAACAAATACCAAACAGAAGCTCAAACGTCGTCTTTGACGTTGCATTCATATCATTCTTATCCAAAGCATGTACAGAAACACATAACCAAAGCTCTGGATATTATATCAAACATACAGAAGGTGAAGTGGGACCATAACATAATATGGTACATCCATTTCTGAATGACCACCAAACATAAGTCTCCCACGTCTAGGAGGTCTCCCACGTCTGGGAGCTCCATCCACCCACGTCTGAGTGAAGTCATAGGGGCCGGCAAAGCATCTCAGGCTCTATGCATAACTCCCTTCACCATTTCTGGCGAAGGTTCACAATATCCCACAAACACCAGAGTACAAAAGGATAGTATGAACAATGAATAGCACATATTGAAAGCACACACGGAACAACAAAACGTACATGTGCCTTTACGAGTCAATCCGAAGTAAGCAATAATCTTTCACAATTATATTCAGATTTGAAAGGAATTGAAAGCAAGGGCACATATGGAATCCAAGCAATCACATACAACTTAATTCAAATAAGAAGGTTAGATGAATTCTATATCCAAAGGAATGAAACTAGAATAGGCACACATCGAAAGCAAATGCGAAACAAGGGGTTATACATGTGCCTATATAAGTCAATGTGATATAGCATAAACGTTACACAATATGTTCAGGAATGGTAATAATTTATAGACAAGAGCAAAAGAGAATTCGAACATTAATATAAGCCACAATTGGGTGAAGGGAACTGAACAAAATATAATTCCAAACGAACGAAAATAGAAGATACGAAATCGATCAAAGCTCGATTTCTGACAGAATTTGAGTGGCTCATTGGATAAATACTTCAGATTGTCGGTTATGCTCCAATACCCTCAAGAAGGCTATGGTCGAAAGATATATCAATCTATTTTTTGTTGAAACAAGTTTCGTACAAATCATGGTTTTCAACAAGGAGTTACCTTTGATTTGGTAACACAAGGTCAAAAACAAAATCACTGTTTTGCAGAATTCATAGGGTCGGATTCAACAGATAATAAGGTAGGCATTTGAATTCAAAATTTTTCAATCTATACGTAAAAAGAAAGGTCTACAAGTCTAGTTTCGAACGAAATCAGTTTGGTACAAATCAAAATTTCCAACAGGGACTTATAGGTATTTTAGTATCGAAAGGTCAGAAATTTTGATCCCTGTTCTGCAGCATCTATAGGCTCATTTGAAACAGACGTTTGGGTAAGTATTCAGTATCCAAAATCTACAAAATCAGTTTCAAAAGAAAGATGTAAGAGTCTAATTTCATACGAGCTAGGTCCTGCCTGAATCCACATTTGGTGCTAAAAATTATAGCTAAAAGAGTGTATAGGGGTCAGTTTTCCGAAAAAATTTCAGATCATTGGTTTTATGTCCAAAGAGAGAAATATCAGGTTCTAAGCATAAATCTTTCATAATAAATATAGGAACATAGACTAATACTTCTGTAGGATGGGGTTAGAACATTTGCTTTTGAGAATTTTGACCCTAAATGAGAAGATTTGAGCAAGAGCCCTCAAAGCCCCAAATTTTTTTCTTCTTCTTCTTCCCCCTTTTTCTTCTCTTTTTCTTTCTTTCTTTCTCTTGTGCTTCCACGCAGCTACCTTCTCTGGTTCCTTATGAAGGAAGGCAGAGAGGCTTAAATGGTGGGCTTTGTATTTTTGTATATTTTGTAGTTTAGTCCTTGTATTATTATATTTACAATTAGGTTCTCAGGGTTTACATATAGGTCGTCAGATTTTTTTTTTCTTTTTTGAACAAATCCCCCAAATCTTATGAATAAGTTCTCAGATTCATATTTTTATTATTTTATCAAATTTAAAATAGATACTTACATTACAACTAGAAACTTATACGAAAATTCAGAAATGAGGGATGTTACACTCTCCCCCCCTTAAAAGAAAATTTTAGTCCTCTAAATTTATCATATCTCTATCGATGAAAAGATGCGGATAAACCTTTTTCATTTTCTCCTCTAGCTCCCAGGTTGTTTCCTCTCTAGAATGATGATTCCAAATTACTTGAACCAGAGGGATAACTCGATTCCTTAGGATCTTTTCCTTCTTATCAACAATTGAGTGGCCTCTTCTACATAAGATAAATCTTTATCGATCTCCATCAGCTTATACTTAATGATATGAGAAGGATCAGGTATATACTTTCTAATCATCGAAACATTAAATATATTATGGATATGACACAATGATGGTGGCAAAGCAATCCTATAAGCGACAGAACCAACCCAATCTTGGGCTTAACTTTCCTTTAGGATTTGGTTCTTGATATTTGTCATTAGGTATACATACTCTATCCCCAAATCTCAATAGGCCATCCTTTGAAACTTGAAATTTTGGCTTCGATTCCTTTTCTACTTCATTCCTCAAGTAGATTAAACGTGGATCTCGTAATTGTCCTTAATTTGTTGAATAAGATCATATTGCACCTGAATGGAGGCCATCAATATCATTGAGTCTTGCTCTTTCCTCATAGCATTCAAATCAAAATTTTCTTCTAATAACTTTCATTGCTTCATGACCAGACTAGCCATAAAACATGTAGATTTTCTACTAAGAGGATCAACTACCACATTGGCTTTGCCCGGGTGATAACGGATGGCACAATCATAATCCTTAGAAGTTGTATCCATCTTCGTTGTCTCATGTTTAAGTCTTTCTGAGTGAAAATATATTTCAAACACTTGTGATTAGTAAAGATTTCAAATTGTCAACCATACAAATAATGTCTCCAAATCTTTAGAGCAAAAATAATTGCTGCCAATTCCAAATCATGAGTTGGATAATTCAATTCATAACCTTTTAGTTGCCTAGAAGCATAAGCAATCACTCTCCCTTCCTACATCAAAAACACATCCAAGGCCCTTTCTTGAAGCATCAGTATAAACTACAAATCCCTCACTACCACTTGGAATAGTGAGAATAGGAGCACTAGTCAATCTTCTTTTTAACTCTTGAAAACTTTGCTCACAATCATCACCCCATATAAATTTCACATTCCTTTTAGTGAGTTTGGTGAGAGATTGAGCGATTCAAGAAAATCCCTCCACAAATCTCCTGTAATAACCTGCCATGCCCAAGAAGCTTCTAATTTCTATTACATTTGTTGGTACTTCCCATCTAACTATAGCTTCTATTTTCTTTGGATCAACAGATATACCCTTCTCTAAAATCGCATGGCCTAAGAAAGCAACTTTATTCAACCACAATTCACATTTGCTGAACTTTGCATACAACTTCTTTTCTCTTAGTATGGACAATACATTTCTCAAGTGTTCCTCATACTCCTGATTACTCCTTGAATACACCAATATGTCATCAATAAATACAATTACATAGCCATCCAAGAGCGATTGAAATATCCTATTCATTAGTTCCATAAAAGTTGCAGGGGCATTAGTCAAACCAAAAGGCATCACCAAGAATTCATAGTGACCATATCAAGTTTTGAAAACTATTTTTGGAATATCCTCCTCCTTAATCTTCAACTTATAGTAACCTTACCTCAGGTCAATCTTAGAGAATACTTGTGCACCCTGTAGTTGATCAAACAAATCATCAATTCTGGGTATGGGATACTTGTTTTTGATGGTCACTTGATTCAACTATCTATAATCAATACAAAGCCTCAATGTTCCATCCTTCTTCTTCACTAATAGTACCGGAGCACCCCATGGAGATACGCTGGGTCGCATGAGACCCTTATCTAATAATTCTTGTAGTTGCTTCTTTAATTCCTCTAGCTTGAGTGGTGTCATTCTATAGGGAGGCTTAGATATTGGGGTATACTAGGGACCAGATCAATAGCAATTTCACCCTCTCTATCTTGAGGTAAACCAGGCAAGTCATCTAGGAATACATTAGGGAACTCTTTGACCACTGAAATTTCATCTAGATGGGTTTCCTGATTTGAATGCTCCTTTACACACACCATATAACAGAAACAACCCTTCTGCATAAGGCGATAAGCTTGAAGTGCTGATATCAAGCACGGAGGCAAATCATGCCTAATGCCCTCAAAGTAAAATATAGGCTGATCTGGTATGCAGAAAGTAATTATTTTTTTGTAACAATCAATACTAGCGTGATAAGAAGATAACCAATCCATGCCAAGTATAATATCAAACTCCAAATCTTTAGGAGAACTAAATCAGCAAAAAGTTCAAGTTCTCCAATAAAATCAGACAAGAGGAGTAGATTCAAGTTCGTTATCAAAAAATCTCCAATGATCATATTTACATATAACACAATGCAATGGTCTAGGTTGCATACCCAAGTGATAAGCAAAATATTACGAATCAAATCGTAGATAGGACCCATGGTCAAACAAATATTTACATTATTTCATAAGCATGCATAATACCTTCGATCACTAATTCAGAAGTTTTAGAATCATATTCAATGATAGCATACACTCTGATATATGCAGATGATTTATGAGGCAGTGACTCTTTCTTATTATTCAAAGGGCAGTCTTTTATTTTATGATCCAACTTTCCGCACGCAAAATAGACTCTAGTTACCCACAAACATAAACTTGTTTCATAATTTAACTTATAATTCACACATTATTGAGTCTTTTGTGGTGACTTCCCTTTTTAAATCCAAATGTCTTGACCCACTTGTTATTACTTTTTTATTCATTTCCAATCATATTTTTATTGGTAAACTTGTCCTTATCATTCTTGCCACTGATCTTCAAAAATTCTTTTCATTGTTCCCATTAATGATTAGCCTCTACTTCCAATATAAGGTAGCAAAAGAAAATTTTTGATCATCAGAACAATTTTGTACATCAAATATCTTCTCCATTTGCATCATCCATTTTTCTACCATCAATGAAATTAGGTCCACCATGCTTTTATTTCGCTACTATGATTTGATATCCTCGATCAAACCTTTCATCCCACTTAATTAATCAGAAACAATTGAAATAGGAGGACCAAATTACGTCATCATCCTTGATTCCTAAAATACATCAAAGAAAATTTCCACTGATCATTATAGTTCACTAGACCTCAATATATTTTGCACGTCAACATATCAAATATTTTAGTAATCCTCAAACCATGCTCTGATACCACCTCTGTCATGCCCCTCAAAAATCTCAATGATATTAAAATTTTGAACACAAACCAATCCAGGATCCAAACACACATTTGAGGACACTGAAAAACATTATATCAAATTCACATCTATAAAACCTGTGCAATTCATAAATATACAACACATCGCTCGATGATTCATAAAATCTGAACCCAACTCACCAAAATAATAACCACAACATAAATTCACAAATTTATAAACCATGTGCAGTTCATAAACATATAACACATCGCTCGATGATTCATAAAATATGAACCCAACTCACCAAAATAATAACCACAACATAAATTCACAAGTGTTTTCATATCGTTACATGAATTAATCTTAACATTCTAGAATCTTAAACATCAGAGGTCCTTTAAACTTATAAAAAATCCATAAGTTTAGATTCATCGTCAACATTTTATTAGATGCAGCGTGTGCTTGTACAACAAAAACATATATACTAATAAAGATCTGCCAAAAATCTTTTAGCTTTCTACTACCTCAGCCCAATCTAAACATTTAAGCAAGCGACGAGCTATCCTGAAAAATTTATACAATAACGGGGTGAGCATATAAAGCTCAGCAAGTGACTAATATATCCATGTCAAAAGAGGACAATTTCCAAAGAGATAAAATTTCAAAATGCAAGGCAGAATATAAGAATTCATAGACATAATATCATTAGGTGCAGAATCACAATTGTCATTACAATCATACATATTTGGTTCATAACAGATGGGGCATAGAGTAATTGAAGCATATCAACAACGAATGAAACGTTTCGGAGCATATCAATAACAAATAAAACATTTCGGAGCTTATCAAGGACGTATTAAATGTTCAAGAGCATATCAATGGCGTATGGAACATTTCGAAGCATATCAACAATGAATGAAATATTTCGGAGCTTATTAATGGCGTATGAAATGTTCCGGAGCATATCAACGGCATATGGAACATTTCGAAGCATATCAACAATGAATGAAACATTTCGGAGCTTATCAATGGCGTATGAAATGTTCCGGAGCATATCAACGGCATATGGAACATTTCGAAGCATATCAACAATGAATGAAACATTTCGGAGCTTATCAATGGCGTATGAAATGTTCCGGAGTATATCAACGGCGTAAGGAACATTTCGGAGCATATCAATAACAAATACCAAACAGAAGCTCAAACGTTGTCTTTGACGTTGCATTCATATCATTCTTATCCAAAGCATGTACAAAAACACATAACCAAAGCTCTAGATATCATATCAAACATACAGAAGGTGAAGTGGGACCATAACATAATATGGTACATCTAGTTCTGAATGACCACCAAACATAAGTCTCCCACGTCTGGGAGCTCCATCCACCCACGTCTGAGTGAAGTCATAGGGGCTGGCAGAGCATCTCAAGCTCTATGCATAACTCCCTTCACCATTTCTGGCGAAGGTTCACAATATCCCACAAACACCAGAGTACAAAAGGATAGTATGAATAATGAATAGCACATATCGGAAGCACACGCGGAACAACAAAACGTACATGTGCCTTTACGAGTCAATCCGAAGTAAGCAATAATCTTTCAATATTATATTCAGATTTGAAAGGAATTAAAAGCAAGGGCACATATGGAATCCAAGCAATCACATACAACTTAATTCAAATAAGAAGGTTAGATGAATTTGATATCCAAAGGAATGAAACTAGAATAGACACACATCGAAAGCAAATGCGGAACAAGGGGTTATACATGTGCCTATATAAGTCAATGTGATATAGCATAAACGTTACACAATATGTTCAGGAATGATAATAATTTATAGACAAGAGCAAACGAGAATTCAAACATTAATATAAGCCACAATTGAGTGAAGGGAATTGAACAAACTATATTTCCAAACGAACGAAAACAGAATATACGAAATCGATCAAAGCTCGATTTCTGACAGAATTCGAGAGGCTCATTGGATAAATACTTCAGATTGTCAATTATGCTCCAATACCCTCAAGAAGGCTATTGTCGAAAGATATATCAATCTATTTTCTGTTGAAATAAGTTTCGTACAAATCATGGTTTCCAACAAGGAGTTACCTTTGATTTGGTAACACAAGGTCAAAAACAAAATCACTGTTTTGCAGAATTCATAGGGTCGGATTCAATAGATAATAGGGTAGGTATTTGAATTCCAAATTTTTCAATCTATATGTCAAAAGAAAGGTCTACAAGTCTAGTTTCGAACGAAATTAGTTTGGTACAAATCAGAATTTCCAACAGGGACTTATAGGTATTTTAGTATCAAAAGGTCAGAAATTTTTATCCCTGTTCTGCAGCATCTATAGGCTCATTTGAAACAGATGTTTGGGTAAGTATTCGGTGTCCAAAATCTACAAAATGAGTGTCAAAAGAAAGATATAAGAGTCTAATTTCATACGAGCTGGGTCCTGCCTGAATCCACATTTGATGCTAAAACTTATAGCTGAAAGAGTGTATAGGGGTCAGTTTTCCAAAAAAATTTCAGATCATTGGTTTTATGTCCAAAGAGAGAAATATCATGTTCTAAGCATAAATCTTTCATAATAAATATAGGAACATAGACTAATACTTCTATAGAATGGGGTTAGAATACTTGCTTTTGAGAATTTTGACCCTAAATGAGAAGATTTGAGCAAGAAACCTCAAAGCCCCAAATTTTTTTCTTCTTCTTCTTTCCCTTTTTTCTTCTCTTTTTCTTTCTTTCTCCTGTGCTTCCACGCAGCTGCTTTCTCTGGTTCCTTATGAACGAAGGCAGAGAGGCTTAAACGGTGAGATTTGTATTTTTGTGCATTTTGTAGTTTAGTCCTTGTATTATTATATTTACGATTAGGTCCTCAGGGTTTACATATAGGTCCTCAGATTTTTTTTTCTTTTTTGAACAAATCCCCCAAAACTTATGAATAAGTTCTCAGATTCATATTTTTGTTATTTTGTCAAATTTAAAATAGATACTTACATTACAACTAGAAACTTATACGAAAATTCAGAAAAGAGGGATGTTACAGCACCGCCTGGCAGAGCTCGAAGACTGAGCCTCTGGGCGGTGCCACCTCTTGTCAGGGGCGGTTGCACCTCCTGCCAAAGCTCGAAGACCTAGTTCAGGCGGTGCAACCTCCTGATTGAGGCGGTTGCACCGCTCAGCCAGTGCTCGGAGACCGAGCCCAAGCGGTGTTACCTCTTGTCAGGGGAGGTTGCACCGCCTAGTCTCGCTCGGAGACTGAGCCCAGGTGGTGCCACCACCTGGCTGGAGCTGTTGCACCTCCCAGTCTCGCTCGGAGACTGAGCCCAAGCGGTGCAACCTCCTGCCTTGGGCGGTTCAACCGCTTGGCAGAAATCAGGGTCCGAATGGGTTGATCCATTCAGCCCAATTTGGGTTTTCCAGGGGCCCAATTGCCCCAAGATTAAGTTAATGGGATCACCTCCCATTTCCAACTTAATCATTGTGCTAACTACGATATTCCCTTAGACATTTACTGCAACTTGCTCCGGTGCGTCAATCGCTTCTTCCGGCGAACTTCCGTCGATCATCCGATGAACCCTCGATGATGCTCCTACAGACTTCCGGCAAACTCCTGGACTTGCGACGATCCACTTGGCGAGTCCCGACGAGCTTCTTTGGCAAGCTCATGGACTTCTCGGATTTGTTCCTACAGAACCTCCGACGATTGTCCGAACTTCCGTCGAACTCTCGAACTCCCAACGTGATCAATGTCTTGACTCCGACGCAACTCCTGCTACATGTCTTACTTTTATCGTAGTTAATCCTGCACACTTATCTCAACATATGGATTAGATAACAAATGACAATTGACTTCATCATCAAAATCCGAGATTCAACAATCTCCCCCTTTTTTATGATGACAATCAATTGATAATGGAGTTAACCTTAACTCCCCCTGTCTATATGCCATACTTGAGATAAGTCTTTCTTGAATTCAAAACTTATCAATACTCCCATCATGTTTCCCATCATGATGTATCTCTCTGAAGATGATGTCAAGGCTTGACATTCATTTTCAAATTTTACATTACAAGTTTGAATGATGGTAATAGTAGCAATTTATCATATTGTAAGATATCAACATGTAAATCTGCGAAGTAAGATTTTGATATCATTACATGATGCACACATTTCAAATGCTTTAGTAATTATTGTATTTCATCACATGGTAAGATATCAATACGTAAAATTATGATGTAAGTTTTTTGTTTGATATCTTGACCTGATACAAACAAGGCATAATATAAATTATAGCAATCATAGCATCTCTTGGCGATGCGAGCATGGCATTAATACTCATATATTTCTCCCCCTTTGTCATCAACAAAAAGCATGGTAATTGTGATACCAGGAGAACAATATAAGCAAATTTTAAGCATCAGTGTGATAATTGTTCATGCCTTTACTCGGTTCATGTTATTTTCCAATAGTAAGTGATAGGAAATCAAGCATGATATGTAGATCACTTTGAATACTCCTTCCTTTTTATTTGTTATAATCTTTTTGCATGAAGGAGGAAGGACATTTGTGATACCAGCTATTTGTGAGTTTTCACTGAGTGAAGTTAAAACCGATGAGAGATTAAATCATTCTTCAGGTATTAAGATATGTATGTGAAGCAAATCTTTGCAAGTAAAAACACTATCATTCATATTTCAAGATGGAATTCAGAAGCAGGAATCATTTCATCAAATCCATTTCAGAAAAATATTTTTCACATATAAGTGTATGAGAAAATCTGATTTTTAGGATACCAATTGTTAAGCGAATCCAAACATGAAATGAACACTTTCATGCATTCGAACAACACTATGCTACAGATTTTCAAATACAATCATGAAGACAAAATATGCTTATTGTTATGGAAATTTTTGTATTCAGCACATAATTTCTAACAAGTTATCTTGGCATGTAATGGCAATCAAGTGATTTGATCATTCAATAAAGTCCGAAGGATACTTATAACTAGTTTATGTACTCGGACACATCAACATTCCTAATTCTCTTCTTATGAAATCAAATTGTTCTTCACTTAGAGGTTTTGTAAAAATATCAGCTAGTTGATGTTTAGTATCAATGAATTCTATGATTATATCATGATTAGTAACATGATCTCATATAAAGTGATGTCTAATATCAATATGTTTTGTTCTTGAGTGTTGTATAGGATTTTTCGTTAAGCATATTGCACTTGTGTTATCACATTTAATAGGAATATTTTTAAGATGAATTTTATAATCTTCTAAGGTGTTTTTCATCCATACAACTTGTGCACAACATGCACTTGCTGCAATATATTCAGCTTCGGTTGTTGAAAGTGCAACCGAGTTTTGTTTCTTAGATGACCAGGAAACAAGATCATGTCCTAAAAATTGACATGTTCCTGATGTGCTTTTTCTATCTAGTCTACAGCCAGCAAAGTCCGCATCAGCATAAGCAATTAACTCAAGATTCTCTGATTTTGGGTACCATAATCCTAGATTTGTGGTACCATTAAGATATCTAAGTATTCTTTTAACTGCTTTGAGATGAGATATCTTAGGGTTTGATTGAAATCTAGCACAAAGTCCTACACTGAACATGATATCTGGTCTAGTTGCAGTGAGGTAAAATAAACTTCCTATCATACCCCTATAAGTTTTTCGATCGAAGCTTTCTCCACTTTCATCAATTTCTAACTTAGTGGAGATGCTCATAGGAGTGTTAATAGCTTTTGAGTTATTCATATTAAACTTTTTCAGCAAATTCATAGCATATTTAGTTTGACTAATAAAGATGGCATTGCTTAGTTGTTTGATTTGTAAGCCTAAAAAGAATGTTAATTCTCCCATTAAACTCATTTCGAATTCAAGACTCATAGTTTTAGCAAAAGATTCACAAAGAGATTCATTCATAGAACCAAAGATAATATCATCAACATAAATCTGAATAATGAGAAAATTATTTTCAAAATTCTTGATGAACAATGTAGTATTAACCTTGCCTTTTGTGAAATTATTTTCAATAAGAAAAGAACTAAGTCTCTCATACCAAGCCCTCGGAGCTTGTTTTAAACCATAGAGAGCTTTAGTTAATCTAAACACATGATTAGGGAGGCTATTATTTTCAAATCTAGGAGGTTGTTCAACATAGACTTCTTCGGAAATAAAGCCATTAAGAAAAGCGCTTTTAACATCCATTTGAAATAACTTAAAATTATTACTACTAGCATAGGTAAGGAGCATCCTTATGGCTTCTAATCGAGCCACAGGAGCGAAGGTTTCTTCGTAATCGATACCTTCTTCTTGGTTGAAACCTTTGGCTACTAATCTAGCCTTGTTTCTAACCACGATACCATATTCATCTTGCTTGTTTCTAAAAATTCATTTAGTACCAATAACTAAATGGTCATTTGGTCTAGGAACAAGCTTCCACACCTCATTTTTCTCAAATTGATTTAATTCATCTTGCATTGCGATAATCCATGAATCATCTTTCATGGCTTCATCAACACATTTGGGTTCAATTTGGGAGAGAAAAGCGATGTTGGAATAAAAATTTTTAAGAGAAGAACGTGTTCGAACCCCCTTTGATGTGTCTCCCAGGATTAGCTCCTTAGGATGAGCATCTACATACTTCCAATCCTTGGGTAAGGATGTTTCGGAAGTGGATGCATCCAAGTTGCTAGTTGGAGACGGGGTTTCATTTAAATTCAAGGAATCAAAATTAACATCATCATCAAAATCGTTTTTCCTGATTTCGAAAATCTCATTGAAGGCAACATGAATGGATTCTTCAATAATTAAAGTTCTTTTATTGAAGATACGAAAAGCTTTAGAAACCGAAGAATAACCAAGAAAGATTCCTTCATCGGATTTAGTATCAAATTTTCCTAAGTTATCTTTTTCATTCAAGATAAAACACTTACACCCGCGACGGCCCCGAGGCCACGGCTAAAAAAGTTACTTACACTAACATAATGGCGCTACAAGGAGGGTTTGAACCTCCGACCTTGTGGTTAACAGCCGTGGCCTCGGGGCCGTCGCGGCTTGGTTCGGGTCCGGAAGGCGGTGATCTCCTTGGGGGCGCTCCTCGAGGTCTCCCGGCGGCCGAGCTCGGTGGTTCGGGTCGGAAGGTCGGTTCGGCAGCTCGGGTCACCCGGTCGGGTCGGCGGCTCGGGTCGGGAGGCAGCTCCGCCACAGCGCCAGGAAGAGGCGACACCGTCTCGCACCTGCACACAGGTCGGGCCGGGGTGCTCGACCCGACCCCTCCGACGATCAAGTTAGAGAAAGATGCGGAGGGGGTTTAGGAGGAGGAGAAACCTCCGTCTGTTGAGTTCGTCCTCCCCCTTTGCCAAGGGCTCGGGGGTATTTATAGAGGAGGTTTGATGTTACCTGATGTAGCTGTCTGCAGGGCAGGACTGTACCTTTGGTTGCGTGGGAGGCCGAGCTGCTGCAGGGTATGGCGAGCCTCGGGCAGTGCGTTGGTCGGGGGGATGACGTGTCACATTGCCATTTTTTGCCATATCAGGTATCATAACATTCACAAAGATGATTTAGAGTTCGAGAAGGACCTTTGTTTGCAGTATAGCAGAGTTTATTCGGTCAGGTGTCTCTCGGCCGAGTGGTATTGCAGAACAATCCGAGACGAATGATGACAGAATGGCTGTCGTTGCAGCTGGATTACGAATGTGTGAAGAAGATGCTGACCTAGGAGATGAAATTGGCGCTTTGGGTGGAAGGGAGGTACAATCACCTGTTACCAGAAGGAAGAAGAAGGTGAGGTTTGTGCTGCCGGAGAGCCCACATATGGATGCCAACGCAAGGGAAGAGCTCCAGGAGCTCATGGATGCAAGGGACGCTGGCATGGCATTCATACTGGGGCATGCCGATGTCAGGGCGAAGAGTGGATCTGGTTTGATTGAGAGGTTTGTGATCAACGTCGAGTACAATTTCTTGAGGAGGAATTGTAGGAATCCAGCTTATGCAGTGAGCATTCCTCGTGCATCAACTTTAGAGGTCGGGATGGTATATGATGTCTAGGTTGTCATAATAGTGATATAGATTGATATTTTGCGTATATGATGTCTAGGTTGTCATAATAGTGATATAGATTGATATTTTGCATTTAAATTAGTAAAGTATTCAATTTCTCTTTTCATGCTATCGATTTTAGAAGCTTAGATCGGCTATGCCAGCCGTCAAGAACGTATATGATGTTGTAGCATGAAAAGGGATCCTTTTTTGTGGATTCTTATGTATTGTGCTAAAGGGAGCAACCTCTCGTGTTGAGTTACCATTATTGGAGATTCATGTATCATTAAAAGAGAATAGGGTATTTAGCATGAATTGAGTTACCATTATTGGAGATTCATGTTACCATTAAATTAACAGGATGTTGGCCATACCTTCTTGTTCATTGTTACCATGCTGGACTTCCCATTCTCAAACTTGTAATAAAATCTTTTGGCACCTAATACATTTATTAGCAAAGAATAATATATTACATCTACAGAAATGTAATCAGCAATTAGGAATTGTTTCTATGCCTTCAATTTATATTTCTACAGCTCCAACACAAAAATTTGACATGAAAAAAATAGATGAAGCTTTGCAAAGCCAAAAGGCCTAACTTTTTCTTGATTCTCAATCCAAGAGTAGCAGAGTTCATATCATTTGCATGTAACAAGGATATCCACAGCTAGGAATAACAAAGCGAGATCTCTGTTTGCACCCACCAAATACACAAAGTAAACATCTAGAAGAAAATACAGGGAAGAAAACAGTGATATTATACCTCCGCAGATGGCCAGCAGGAAAGGACTGGCCACAACTCCCGAGTGATGAGCGATGCTTCCAGTTTCAGTCTGGTGTGAAGAACCTGTTGAGCTTAAATGGCAAGGAGTAGAACTCCTCACTTCTGGGGTCCTTCTTAAAGGTCCTGAACTTGTCCCAGAAGTGATACCCCCTATCTTTCCTGGTTGAGCTCTCATGCAACTGCATAGTGTTGTCCAAGAAATATGCCACAAAACCCGCAACAAGCGCTTCCGAGGAGAAGATGACGTTGACGATATCGTTGAACTGGAGAAGCAGAGGGCATTCAGTCTAGAGATAGGCAATGTGGAGAAATCATAGTTCATGAGCGTACCCATCTTGCACCAGTATGTACAGGTCCATAGCCAGCAACAGAAGTATACTCCTTGAAGTATTGTGGAATGGACAAGCCCAGAAACACAGAGAATCCTAAGATGAACTTTGTCCTGAAGCTGTTGAGGTTGCTGAATTGAAGTAAACCGAGTCCTGCAGCACCTGTTTGTAGATGACAACATAGTTTCCATATGAGACAGTACTCATGTCTAATTTGCTTGGTACCGAGGTCTCAGGGGGGCGTACCAACATAAGCAAAGAAAAGACAGTATAGTGCTGCAATGATTGATCCTGGAATGGACGCAAAAACAGCTCCAAATTTTCCTGCAAGGAAGCGAGCAGAAGAGAGATAGTATACACTGTTCTAGTTGACATTTTCGATTTGTAATTAACATCAGACAACATGAACCCCTAATCAAGAAGACGAGTTAGATTCATGGAACCACCACAGTGCATGATATAACAGCTAAAGAACTGGCTATCGAATGTGCAATGCACAAACTATGCTTATGTTTATTGAGATTTTGAACTTTCCAAGAGACTGATTCACCAATATCCTACAACTTTTGATCCATAGCACCCGATCGATGCTACTAACAATATGTTCATCCTTTTCCTTTCAGGTGAAAAAAGAGGTGTGCTTTAATTCATACCATCACATTTCTATAGACAAAAGTTTGAGCAACTCACCGAGTATGGAAAAGAATATCATGAATCCTGCAGATATTTGAACCACTCTTCGGCTGCCAACACGAGTCAAGGCTAGCAAGCCAGCATTTTCACTGCATGATCAAATGTTCAGACCAGTAGACTAGACATAAATAATATTAAAGCATGTCCATTAGGATCATGTTAATCTAATCCATGGCCTTACACGGACGCTGTGGAACCATTGGCCGTTCCAAATATCCCATCCAACAATATCCCAATTCCCTGAAGCAAACAGATGATTACAACCGGTGCTACAAGACTCACCTACATGTAAATCTTGGTCTGCAGTAAATACATGAAGTCGTGTACCTGCCAACCGACGCCCCGACTTAGGATCGAAGGGGGCACTTGTGTCGCGCTTGCATACCTCGAGACCGCAATGAAAGTACCAGTTGACTACATTGAAAAAATGTTTGGGCAATTATATTTCACAGACAAATTTCATCATCATCAGCTGCAGAAAAGAACGTGACATAAACTTGTAATGAGATACGGTGACATAACAGACCTCCACAAGAGCAACAAAAGAAGCAACCATCATTGCAAAAGCTTCTCCGGCTTCAAAGGTTGGGGCTCCCCATTGGAAGGGGTATGGTATTCTTATCCTGCAGATGAGAAAGAAATTGCAGATAGTGGTGCTAGCTTCTCGTGGAATCTGACTCAACATGTTCATGTTGATGATACCAATAGCATGGTAACCACCTTTTAGCGTACAAGTCTATCTGAGCCTTCTCCTCTGAGACCGGGCAATTCAACAATACACACTTGGGACTTGATATAAGACAGAGAAACATGAAAATATAACCACAAAGATGAACTACTGGGCATTACCAAGGAGATGCAGCGACGAGACCAGAACGATCGGTACGACAATGTTGTTGAGTTTTTGGTGCCGCATGCCTATATGCACCTCCTACAGTGAGGATGAATGCATAAAGCCATACAATAGCGACGGAGAATATGACAGCAAAACGGTCAAAGATGTTCTTCTTCAAATGTATTGCATGCGGTACATACTGCAAATAATCAAACTTGTATTGAGTAGCAAAAGTCAAGAAACATGCCACGAAACTATCTGCATGTTGTGTGTGGTAGGCAGCAGTTCAGAGCTTCAAAGTTGATCTCTATACCTGCGAAACTATTACTAGCACTATTAGCTGTGGAAGTCCAATCTCAATGCATTTTGCAACCTGTACAGAACAACGCGTGTTATCAGTAATCGCAAATCATGTACCAAAACGAATGTAATAATAGTCAAGTGTTCCCTCATGCATCACAGTGTAAAAGAGATCAAACAGAGGCCAAAGCCAGCCAAAGAGATCTTACTCCAGGGAAGCCAAGTTGATAGAGGCCGAAGCCAGCCAAAGCGACCAACGGTGCAGCCGAAAGAGGACTAAGGAATCTGCAGCCAGTACACGTTGAAGATTCAGCTAAGCATAAACTCAAACACCCCGTTCGAATGAAACTAAGATGCAACGCTATTCCACGTCAGACCTTGTGACCAAACGCCATAGGCCGCTGAAGCCTATTATGATCTGGACGACTGAAGCAACGATCAGCGCGCCCTGCGTCCCCCGCATGGTCCGCAGGAATCTCTGCATGCCAAGACCAATCACTTGAATTTTATAGTGACATATTTTGATGCAATTAGGAGTATCACAAAGCTGGGAACCTTGTGAGGATCGATGATGTCGTTGTAACGATCGTTCAGAATGATTGAGATGGTGGGCACAACAAAGGTGTATGAACCTCCAATTACAGCGGGTAAACGAGTGCCAAAAAGTGTTTGCAACAGAGTGTTCAACCCAGCCACAAAAAGAAATGTTTGTATGACTCTGGCCTTCTCATCCTAAGAAAAGAAATTGTTTTAAGATCAATTAGAACGACAGCTTTCGAAGTATGAGATCGTCACTATCGAGCGGGAGAGCCTCACATTTCCTCCACCCATCTGAGGAACAAGAACGGTAGGAATGATAACGGTGGTGCCTAGCATCACGAGGTAATGCTGGAACCCAAGAAGAATAGCCTCGGCTGCATGAGAAACCCCGTAAATGAATCAGATGACATCCCAACTTCAAGAACCCGTAGTCTACGAATACTTGGTACTGAAAAGACTGCAGCTACAAAACTATGAGTAGCAGCGGTACAAGTAGCTGCAGCAATTTCTAGATTCTAAACAGAAGCTTTCTTCTGCTTTTGTGTAGATCCAGTCTGAAGGCTAATTGAAACTAAGCTTTATAGGCATAGAAAACAGAAAAAAAACAAGAGTTACATAAACAAGCAAGCAATGATTCCCTTGACGATGCAAGGAGATTCAGCAGGACAGAATTCATGAATCATAAAGAAATTATAAGTATACTTGTCATAAAACAGAGCAGCAAGTATAGTTTGGTTGGAACGTACGCCAGGGAGGAGGGCTGGTGATGCAGTAGGAAACATTAGGTAGCTGCTCCTTCACGGGGTGGGGCTGTGTGTCGTCTTGCTTCGGCGCTGCTCCCGCCGATCCTCCACCTCCACCACCAGCCATCCTTGTTTCTCCCCTCCTATTACCACAACCCCCACAACTGAACCCTCCGCTCCCTCTGCCTCCAGGAAATCAGATGATGCTCATGTCCGGCACTATCATCATCCAGACTGACTGCAAATAAATAATCATATCAGGAAAGCTAGCAACAACAAGTAAACAAACGAACCGATAAGAACTAGCCAACAAGAACAAGAGCAGGAAAGAAGATACTGAACCGCCATCCTTTTCCTTCCAATTTTTATGAATCACTAAAGATGCGAAAGAGATTAAACAAGGCTAAAAGGTGGACACCTTCACTTGCTTCCAAGCTCCTCTTTTCTTCCTTGGTGCAGAGTCAACGGAATCGGCAAACTTGTATGGGAGCGAGGCAGGGTGTGCGAAGAGACGTGTTTGGACTCGGAAGACAGAACGGATAGTGGAGCTTGAAAGGAGGGTTGGAGCAGGGTAAACCTGAAACAGTCCACATGAATCAGTGTAGCAAAGATGTGCAGCCGACACCTTCCTCCTGCATGCGGTTGTCACCCATAACACCATTCACGTCTTTATCAGAAACTTACAAGAAGCTGGTAATTGTGGCGGTAATCTTTTCAGTTTACCATGTCATCAAGCTTGTCTCGTTTCCACTTCGTTCTCCGCCTTCACTGCTCCCTGCTGCGTACCCCTCACGCTCGACGTCACCTTCATCATCTTCATCACCAACACCACCTCAATCACCATAAATTCCCGTGTCTGCAGCGAAATGTACGCATCCATCAGAGTCATAGGGCCATTATCGATGGATACATAGGAACTAGGGATATTATATGCATGCCATCGTGCTGCAAATCGACTGCTTGATATAGCAATTTCATAAATAACACTCGTGTCGATGGAAAAAATACTTTGTACGTAAGAATGTCATCTACAATTTTGGTTCCGGGATTTGGCGAGCTGATGCATATGCTAATAAATTTGGCTTTGCTAATGATGGTAAAACTAATTCCAGATCCTTCGAAGTTTGATTGAACTTACTGAATAATTGAATAGTCTGTTTTGATATGTTTGATTTGTCCAATTCCAACACTTACCAGACAATGACTCCTCACTGCCTCACGACGCGTCGCCCAATCGCCAGCCTTGGCGTGGGCTGTGTGAGTTATTTCGAGGAAAGGGAAAGGCCACGAGTCCTGCAACAGATAGCCACATCCACACAAACAAATATTCATAAAGAAATTTATACCAAGTGGTGGATTATTGATGACGGTTTCCGGTCATAATGTCAAGCATACTCGCCAATCGATCCACCTTCATGAGATTTCTGGCTGAAGGAGAGCAGAATATGGCCCTCAAAGGTGACTAAAACCAACAATGGTTCTCTCTTCTTCTCACTTTCTGGTCTCCCTGTTATGTTTATGCAGATGAAACCAAATTTAATGTCAGCAGACGTACATCTTTGAGCGAATAAAACCTACATTTCTGTAAGGTTGTAGGACAGGTAGAATCTCATTCACTACATCGGAGGAGAGTATGTAATTTCAGTTGCTACAGTATAAGCCATCAAGGATTGTCCAGGGTTGTGCAGCATCACACTTCCTGCATTGAAAAGGAGATTATTAACCCTTCCGAAGAAGTATTTTCTATATCAAAAACCGAGTAAGAATAATCTGGCATTTGTACAAACACTAATACTTGAATCTATGCACAATCATTCCCCACGCATTCAAGATTGGACATGGAGCATAAGACTTCCTGCATCCAAAGCAGAGCCTTAACCTTTCCAACAAATCGACTTGTCTATCTTGAAATATATAGTAAGAAGAATGTGACATTGATTACAAAGAAAATTATAAGTCTGGCTATCATCATGACAAGGACAAGCATGTGCCATAGTTTAAATGCAAAATCCCAGACTTTACAGAACTGGTTTTGTCATTGATGAACTGGCAAATGCTTCTTAGCAGATGACAAACACAAAGGATTCCACAAGCTTATCCTATATCAAGCAACACGTAACCCTAAATGCCGAGACAAGACTTATATCATAAATATGTAAACTCGACACTTTCCCATGCTCAAATCAGCAAAAGGAAGGAGCACCTCTGGGCTATCTTTTAGAGAGCAAAACCCAAACAGCATATGAACACTGAACAAGCAAGATCATGCACATTCATATTTCATTCATTTGCCGGAAGTGGTAAATCATTTATTGTCTCTCCTTCCAGTTGACTATCCTTCGCCTGGATATTGAAGGCGAAAAAGACAGTTTGAAAGGATGAAAAACTTGTATTGCAATGTGCATATTACAAGTCCTTATAGACACTTAATCAATATAGAGAAAAGTAAAAGAATGACAAGGGAAAAAAATAATCAAATCCCTAAAATTATGTACTTACATTAATCAAACATCTAAATTTATGAAATTGAATTTGGTTGAGAATCTTCTTTAATGGAGTGATTTATTGGATAAGATTTTTTCTTAATATGTCATGGTGCTTCCATTAGAAATACTAATCTTGAATCATGACGAAAGCCCGATTTGACCACGAGTTTTATAAGGATTTCAGCAACTTGATCATGTGTGGAGACATGAGCAACTTGAAGAGAACCAATGACAACCTTATATCAAACAAATGATAATTAAGGGCAATGTGCTTCATATGAGAATGAAATATCCGATTAGTGCATAAGTCACACCAATATTATCATAAAGAAAACAAGGAGGTTGACTAAGCAAGACATCCAACTTAGATAGAAGATTAGTGAGTTAAGATAACTCGATCATAGTAAAGGCAATGGAGTGATATTTAGTTTTCGTGGATGACCGAGCAACTATTTGTTGCTTTTTAGAGCATCATGCTATTGAGTTGGCTCCAATAAAAATGACATAAGCCAAGATGGATGTGAAGTCATTATGATTACGAGCATGATTGAAGATCATAAGAGATGGTATGTTTGAGATATTAGTGAAGATGCTTGGCAGCCATCCAAAGAGTTTGAGCGGGTAGGTGCACATATTGAATAAGTTCGTTGTCGATATAAGTGATAGCAGATAAGAT
The DNA here is from genome assembly GCF_036884655.1 of Musa acuminata AAA Group. NCBI lineage: Eukaryota > Viridiplantae > Streptophyta > Magnoliopsida > Zingiberales > Musaceae > Musa > Musa acuminata. The sequence continues at coordinate 23,431,788 of NC_088355.1, read as the reverse complement.
TTCCCTAACTATATGAGTAAATCTCTCTATTCTAATAAGATTTTCCTAACTGTACGAGGAAATCTCTCTACTTTATTGATGGAAATTATCTCTCTTAATCTGTATAAATAGGGGAAGAATATGTTCAATATAAAATAGCTTCTTCAATAATTCTTCTTGTCTTTTATTCTTTTCAACAATAAAAAATATCTGAATAGGAAAGTGATAAGTATTGCATGACACTAATAAGACAATGATATTAGATAGCATTTGTAGGATGAGAGCTATCCAGGACCCATCATGTTGTGGTGTTGAGAGAGGTATGACTATCTCTTATATGCTTTCCATCTTGAAGTGCTCAAGTAAATCTCGAATATAATCATGTTGTGAGAAAAAGAAGCCTTCAACAATAGATATAACTTCGATTCCCAATAAGTAGTAGAGATTGCCAAGACTTTAATCAAGGATCTTCTAGAGAGAACAGCAATAACATCCCGAATATATAGCTGAGTGTTTTTTTTTATTAATAAATCATCTACATAAATGACAACATAAACTATGATAGGCTTGTCAGTATATATATAAAAATAAATATTTAGAATTAATAAAGCTAAGGGTGAGAATAAAATTCTTCAATTCATAAAACCATGCATGCGGGTGCTTGTTTTAACTCATAGAGTGACTTATGAAGACGACACAAATAATTCGAGCATAAGACATCAACGGATCCCAACGATTGAGATATATAGATTTTTTCAGTAAAATGACTATGAATAAAAATATTATTAATATCCAATTGATTTATCATCCGTCCATAAGTGAGAGCAAGAGAAAGAACAAGTCAAATTATCTGTGATTTGATTACCGAGTTGAAAGTTTCATGACGGTCTAATATAAAACATTGATGAAATCCCTTAGCTATAAGTCGAGCTTTATAACGAGCAATACTTTTATCTAGATTTAGCTTAATTCTAAAAGCTCATTTGTAATTGTTGATGTTTTGATCGAAAGAACAAAGAATATACTCGAATTTTTCATTTTTTATGAGACCATTAAGCTCTTATGTGGCCTCTCTCCACTTGCTTGAGACCAAGGAGCGTTCAAAGTGTCGAAGGAATGAGATATTTAGTCGTGAGATGAAGCATTTTTTATTTAAAAATATTATTTTATGATATGGTGATCATGCTATGGGTACGTTGAGGGATTGCAGATGTTTATGGTGTCCGATAAGAGATCGAAAGTGATGGACCATACTTTGAAAGTAACTTGCTCTAAGGTAAGTCAAACGATGCTGCTAGAGTGGTGTTCATACGATGAAGATCAACCACCAATGATCAATTGCTAGCTTGCATTGAGTTGAGGGGCCTGATGTATCTGAATAGGAACTGGATGTAGTTGATGCATGAATCGAACTTTGCAGCGACTCATGAATGGAAGGTGAGAATGCATGATTACCTACCAAAGCTGGGTTTTTAAAAAGAATGTTAGAAGAATCATGAATGAAAGGCTATTGAGTTTTTAACGGATATTGATTAATAGGAATTTTCAAATATAGAGATTGCAATGATAGTGCCGTATTTTATCATCAATTTGTGGATGAAAATTGATCTTCAACAAATTGAATATAACATGAAAAGTAAATCTTAAGTTTAATTAGATCAAAGCAAATGTCAGAATTATAGACGTTTGAATAACTTTAAAAAGTATAAGGTTTGGGACGTTGCTCTAATTTATGTTTGTTATAAGGCTGAAGCCATGAATAACAAAGACATCAAAATATTCATAATTTTAAATAATTAGATTTGGTGTGAAATAAATGCTAAAAAGGTGATTTATTCTTAAGAAAAGGTATTGGAAGTCAATTAATAAGATAAACAATAGTTTTAAATATATAGGTTCAAAATGCTTGATGAAGGAGGGTAAAGTCTATTTCAATAATATATCGATGACGACGACATTCAACGGAATGCATGTGTTGGGGGGTGTGAGGAGGAGAAATTAAATATTGAATTGTATGATATTTTGTTAGGCCTTGATATTCTTTTTCCATGTCCAAATATATTGTGTTAATAGATGTTTTAAAAAACTTTTCGACCATAGTTTTAAATTTTGAAAAAATATATATAATATTTATGAGCTATTGGGAATAATCATGAATATTTTATGAAGTAATCAACAAAGATAACAAAATAGGAAAGACCATCCATTGAACAAATTGGATGACCCCGAATATCAAAGTAGATGAGATCCAATAGACTATAACTTTCTAAGGTTGAGACACTAAAGAGTGGCTTGTGACTTTTATTTGAATTACATGAATTACAAAATGAAAACTTGGACTTACTCATGGGAATAGGAAGATTAGTTTGGGATAGAACATGAGAGATTACTTTTATTAACGGATGGCCAAGTCATTGATCACGCCAATGATTAAGTGATGTTTTAACTTCGTTACAAGCTTTCTTTTTCATCATTGTAGATTCCATCATGCTAAGCCACTCACATACATCATTCCAGCTGTATTCCAGCTGCACCAGGAACCATGGTGATAATATGTGTAATAGGTAGACCAGAACCATCGCCAATAATAATGTCATGTGGTCCCTCACATGACTACTGAATATTCAAATTTCATAAATATGATGTGATATGACGAGAAACTTTAAAATCCACCGCTTGACATGGTATGATTAGTAGTGGATAGTTGTTGAACTAATCTTTTGACGGTATAATATTGTTGACCACGCTTCTCATAAAATTGACAAACAACTTTAGTATTCTATTTTGAATTTTCTACCAAAGGATTTCCTTGATTATTAGGTTGTGGTGCTTGAGTACTATAATTTTTGTTGAATCTCGGATTTTGATGATGAAACTAATTGATTATGTTTAGATGTTTAACTGCATTTTGAGTGATGCAGGTCTACCCAATCAGGATTAGATCGTTAACGCAGGAGGATTTGACGTTGCGCCGGAGGAGATCACGTTAGGATATTGGATGGCAGAAGGCTTCGGACATCGGGCATCAGGCCAAGAGCGAAATTGCGCCAAGGATATCGGGGTTGCGGGGGTCAACCGCCGATTGGGCAACAAGCCGCAAGAGAGGATGATGCGCTGAAGAATCGGACGAAGCGTCAACCAATGACGTGCCGGGCAACAAAATGTCAATTCGTGTCGTAATAATTATCTAGATCGGAGTAGAGTTTTGACTTGTGTGTGCAGGATTAACTACGATAACGATGAAGACATAAAGCGAAACAAAGTGTCGGAGTCAAGTGCGAAGGATTTGTTGCGAGTTCGAGAGTTCGACGGAAGTCCAAAGGTTCGTCGGGAATGCTGCCGGAACTAGCCGAGAATGAGTAGGGAGCTTGCCGAAAGGGTTTTCGGAAGCTTGCCGGAAGGTTCGTTGGAAGTTCGCGGAGCTCGGCGAGAAAGATCAGAGCTTGCTGAAGAAGCTCGTTGGAACTCGCCAAGATCAAATCGTGAAGTCTAGGAGCTTGTCGGGAGTCCGCAGAATGGTTTCCGAGAGTTCGTCAGAAGACCGCCAGAAGTTCGCCGGAAGCTCGCTAGAAAAAGTCTTGACTTGCAGACTTTGTAATAGCTTAGGAAATGTCTTTAAATTCATAGTTAGCACGTTAATTAGGGTTAGGATTAGGTGTTAATCCTATAACCCAAGTAGGGGCCAATTGGGCCCGAGTTCGGACTGGTTTGGGCCAAGTTTAGAGCCCAACCAGTGAGCTGAAATAGTGTAGGCGGTGGCACCGCCAGATTAGGCGGTGGCACCGCCTAGAACCTGAGAGCCAGGTGGTGGCACCGCTTGGCTGGGTGGTGGCACCGCCCAACACCCGAGAGCTAGGCGATGGCACCGCTTGGCTGGGCGGTGGCACCGCCAGTACACTGTCAGTGTCAGACACTGATAGGCGGTGGCACCGCCATTGACAAGCGGTGGCACCGCCAGCATCGGGAACCAAAGAGAATTCAAATTTTGGAGCCCAAATTTGAATCCTCTTGAGGCCTTTAAATACCCCTCAATTCTCAGCAGAGAAAACAACCTTTGAGAAGCAATAGATTGAGATAAAAGTCTTAGCAAAGTCTTTAGCAAGTTTTTATTTTCAATTGCTTGAGTGTTCACCTCCTTATTTCTCTTTAAAAATTTGTAAGAGAGTGAACCACTTGTAAAAGGTTGTAAGAGGGGTATTTGTCCTTCCCCTTCAAAGTGATTTGCTAGTGGAAGTTGGGAGCCTCATCGAAGAAGGCTTCGCAATTGGATGTAGGTCGCATGACCGAACTACTATAAATCGGTTTGCGTTTATCTTATTGTCATTTATATTACTGCAAACCATCTTCACTTTGATGCTCTACTTCTTTGTCTCCTTCTTACGTATCTTGAAGTCTCCTTCTTACTTATCCCTTCAAGTTAAAACGTAATCAAAACGATTTCAAACGAAACGTTGCTTTTATCTTACGAAGTTTCCGAAAGTGTTTAAATCGTTAAAAGTTTATCGTACTTTACCGCTGCACTAATTCACCCCCCCCTCTTAGTGCCGCTCCGATCCTAACAATTGGTATCAGAGCCACGTTTTTCTACTTTGATTTAACACCCAAATAGAAATTGCTCTTTACGGCTTTCAAGAGAGTCACTCTCTCATTTGTCCTCCCTTTTTCAATGGGACGGACTACACTTATTGGAAAACTCGAATGAGAGTTTTCTTACTTTCTTTAGATTTGAATTTATGGCACATAGTCGAAATGGATTTGAAATGTCTTCTTTTCCAATAAACCATTGGAATGATTTGGAGAAGATGTTTTCTTTAAACGCAAAGGCTATGAATGTCTTATTTTGTGCTTTGGACAAAAATAAGTTCAATCGGGTTTCTTTGTACGAAACGACTTTCGACATATGGCATACTATTGAAATCACACACGAAGGCACTTCTAGAGTTAAAGATTCGAAAATCAATATTTTAATGCATGATTTCGAGCTTTTTCGAATGAAGCCGAGCGAAACCATTGTTGACATGTACACCCGTTTTACGGATGTCGTCAATGGTTTACAAGCTCTTGGCAAATGTTTCTCGAATTTTGAACTTGTTAGTAAAGTTTTACGATCACTTTCTAAAGCTTGGGAATCAAAAGTAACGGCAATATAAGAAATAAAAGATTTAAATATTTTTCCACTTGAAGAACTTATCGGCTCATTGATGACATATGAAATGGTGCACAATGCACATGATGAACACAATGAACACTTGAACTACCTTCCAAAGAATAGGAAGGATTTGGAACTCTGGACAAATGAATACCACTTGAGCGATGACTCAAGTGATGAGAACAATGATGAACTTGAACTTCGAACACTAACTCTTAATAAGCATTAAATAAAAATATAAAATAAACAATGAACTTAAACTGAGGAAGAGGCCAAAGAAAAGGAAGGCACCCAAGGATGAATCAAGAACTTCCAAAGGTGAAACGGCGAATTGGGCTTTGACGGGCTTCGACTACAAGGTAAGTAACTCAACTCTCTTGAATTATTTTGAAATTACTTGAAGTTTTTCATGAGTGCTTAATTTAGATAGTAGGAATAGGAAATTAAAAATTGTTTTTCAAAAATTATATCATATTTTTCTTTTTAGTATCTTTGAAAAATTAAAAAATTTAAGCATGAAAAGATAGATTCACCTAAAAAGAAAAATGTATGACTACAACAAATAACAAAATGATTTTGTTTGAAAATGCCTTATGCCCAATGAAACCATCATTGATGAATATGCTTTATATTTAATAGTTTCTTTGGCTTATATGTTTTATCATGATAAACGTTTTGAAAAGTTTGTATCATACTTGATGATTGTTATACATGATGATTTATTGGTCTTGAAGTTATTCAATTTTGATTAAATGAAATCATGTTTGACTTGAAGTAATGAGTTGAAATAATTTTTTTTTGAATTATGTGTTGCACTTTTTTTTATGATTTTTTATCTTTCCGTTTTAAACGATGATGCATGGATTAAAAAAAAAAAAAAAAGGGACATGCATGTATGGAATCAATCAATAAGTTGAAACAAAAGAAGGAAAGAATTTTTTTATTAAAAATTTTCTTTTTCTCTATCTTATTGATTTCTACCTAAGAGACCAATAAAATTATTTATGCCATTTTGAATCTCTTGAAAGAAATGTTGAGATTTTGATGATTTGGATGATTTAAATTTGAATGAGTTTTATTCAAAATCATGATCTTGATTCCATGACATTTGCAAATTAAGATTTATTATGAATCAAGATTTTTTCATTAATCGATCTCTTAAGATTTTCTTTTGATTATTTATGAGTAGGTTTTTAAAAAAAGAAATCATGCCTTTTGGTATTCACATGTTCTAATCTTTCATGATATGATTTTTATGCAATTCCTTGTATTCATGAAATGTTTATCGCATCACCCAATTACTTTCTTCTTGATATTCCTTACGTGGTGATATAAAATTATGCATGAAATACTCTTGATATTATTTTGATGCATACAAATGAAAAGTTATGATTATGAATGGTAGGATGAAATTTGACAAGTTAATACCATCATGATTTGAAACATTTATGATTTGAAATTATGCATGCAATTGCTTTTTATTGTGATGATATATTCAATATGAAAAATGGTATCATGAAAATAGTGATAAATATTTTGAAAATAAATGTTTGTATCATTTTAGATGATTTTACATTTTGTGCATGATGAGTTATAATGATGATTGAAACAATGATTGAAATGATATGAATGATGATTTGGAATCATGCATATAATGATGAGTTTATATGTTTTGAAAATATATATGATGATTTGGTATTATGCATGCAATAATGATGCATGCAGTGATGAAATATTTATGATAAAATTATTATTTTGATATTCATAACTTGAATCTTCCTTTCTTTTTGCCAATGACAAAGGGAGAGAAAGAGTTGCTAATATGCTATCTTGAATTGATGTAAAGGGTCATCTCAAAGAGAAATTAGCTACCTTGCACAAGTCAAGATTATGCAAAAACTTACTTTCTTTCTTGCACATCTAAAGAAAAGATACAAATGTAACACTTGCCAAATTATTTGCTTGCCTCATGTAAAACATGGTCCCTTGCTAGTTTGGTATTTTGCTAATTTGCAAAAATGACACTTCTCAAAAGAGAAGAAAGAGCTTGCTTTCTTGAACATCTTTAATTTGCTAGCTAGCATGATGTACAATTTGCTATCTTGAACATTACAAATAAATACTATCATGCACATTGCAAAGAAAAGCAAATATGCCAACTTGCACATCTTTAAATTTGCTAGCTTGCATATCGTAAAAGTTGCTAGCTTATAGAGAAGCAAAGAATTGCTATCTCGAAAGAAGCAAAAAATGCAAAACTTAGAAAACTTGCAATATAATTGCTCTTACCATGCTTTGTATCAAAAATAGGTTGACATCCTTAAAAGCATCACATTAAATTTTTTAGTATCGCAATGTATCACATGTTTCGCAAATTGAAAATTTTGAGACTATTATCATATCATGTTTAACAATTGATATCTTTCATGACATGATTTCTTTGCATTTTTGTCTTGTATATATCATGTGATGATTGAAATATTGATTGATGCAAATTCATAATTTATGTAAAAGTCTAAATCATTAGTTCCTCTCCTTCTTTTCGGTAATGACAAAGGGGGAGAAAGATTGCTAGCTTAAGGCAAATGCTGGCTAGCTTGTACTCTTCCCTTCTTTTCGACAAAAACAAAGGGAAGAAAGCTTTTGCTAGTTAGAACATGCAAAGAAAAGCAAAGTGCAATCTTGCACAAGAAGTAAGTGTTGAATTGCCATGATTGAACTTAAGAATCTTGCTATGCTTTTGTGCTTATATGTTGTGATGAAAATCTAGCTTCATGTTGGAAAAACTTACATATCTTTTAAAATAGCTAGAGCTACTTCTCCTTTTTGTTGATGACATAGGGGGAGAAGTATATTGATGACTTCATGCATTGAATTGAATATTTTATATATATTTGCGTGATGGGTTAAATATTTTTCATAACATGTGATGAATGTTACTTGGATTTGGGATAATCCAAGTGTTCTATCAATGGCATATTGATAGGGGGAGTTTAGTTAAACTCCGGGGAGTTAAGGTTAACTCCGTTAGTCATTAATTAGTTGTCATCATCAAAAAGGGGGAGATTGTTGAATCTCGGATTTTGATGATTAAACTAATTGATTGTGTTTAGATGTTTAATTGCATTTTGAGTGATGCAGGTCTACACAATCAAGATTAGATAGTTAACGCAGGAGGAATTGACGTTGCGCTGGAGGAGATCACGTTAGGATATTAGATGGCAGAAGGCTTTGAACGTCAGGCATCAGGCCAAGAGTGGAATTGCACCAAGGATATCGGGGTTACGGAGGTCAACCGTCGATTGGGCAACAAGCCGCAAGAGAGGACGATGCGTTGAAGAATCGGACGAAGCGCCAACTAATGACGTGCCGGGCAACAGAATGTCAATTCGCGTTGTAATAATTGTCTGGATCAGAATAGAGTTTTGGCTTGTGTGTGCAGGATTAACTACGATAACGATGAAGACATAAAGCGAAACAAAGTGTCGGAGTCAAGCGCGAAGGATTTGTTGCGAGTTCAAGAGTTCGATAGAAGTCCGAAGGTTCGTCGGGAATGTTGCCGGAACTAGCCGAGAATGAGTTGGGAGCTTGCCGAAAGGTTTTTCGGAAGCTCGCCGGAAGGTTTTTCGGAAGCTCGCTGGAAGGTTCGTTGGAAGTTCGCGGAGCTCGCCGAGAAAGATCGGAGCTTGCCGAAGAAGCTTGTTGGAACTCGCCAAGATCAAATCATGAAGTCTAGGAGCTTGCCGGTGTTAGGATCAAGAGCACTAAGAGGGGGGGGGGGGGGTGAATTAGTGCAGCGGAAAACCTTCTGCGATTAAAATCGAAAACTGCGTACGTTCGATAGAAGTGATTTTGGTAAGAAAGCCGATTCGTAAATCACTTCAACTTTTGACTAGGAGAGATGTAGCAAAGATATGAATGCAGTTTGCAGTTATGATGGAAATCAGAATATAAGCGCAAACTGAAATACGACGTTCGTAGGATAAAAGCGATTTCGGTATAAAAGCTGATTCGTAAACCACTTTAACTTGAGATAAGGCGAGATGCAGTTAAGGTAGAGATATAAAGGCAGTTTGCAGTTATAATGGAAATCAGAATGTAAGCACAAACTGAAATACGACGTTCGTACGATAAAACTGATTTACTTCTTAAACACCGATTCGGAAAGCACTGATCTTTGAAACATGTTCGTAAAAACATAGAAGGCAGTAAGCTATTGAGGAGGTTTGTAGTAAAGATAAGATGCTCAAAGTAAATGCAAACCGAGATTTAGAGTGGTTCGGTCAATCTTGACCTACTCCACTTTTGGCTTCCTCCACCGACGAGGTCACCGACATCTACTAGAGGCCTTCCTTCAATAGGCGAAGGCCAACCACCCTTTTACAGTTTCACTCCTTTTGACGGCTTAGGAGACAACCCTTACAGAATTTTCTCTCCTCTCTTTACAACTCAGAACTTGGAAGAAAAGAGGGAGAAGAACTTTTGGCCTTTACAACAATTTTGAGCTCTAAGAATCACAGAAAAAGATCAAGATTTCGGTGTGTGTATGTTACCTTTCAGTGCTGAATGGGTGGGGTATTTATAGGCCCCAACCGAGTTTGAATTTGGAGCTCAAAACTGTCAATTCCCGGAATTCCGGGATCTGGCGGTTGCACCTCCTGACTGGAGCGGTTGCACCGCCTGGCAGAGCTCGAAGACTGAGCCTCTAGGCTGTGCCACCTCCTGTCAGGGGTGGTTGCACCTCTTGCCAGAGCTCGAAGACCGAGCTCAGGAGGTGCCACCTCCTGACTGAGGCGGTTGCAACTCTTACTAGAGCTCGAAGACCGAGATCAAGCGGTGCCACCTCTTGTCAGGGGAGGTTGCACTGCCCAGTCTCGCTCGGAGACTAAGCCCAAGCGGTGCCACCTCCTGGCTGGGGCGGTTGCACCGCCTAGTCTCGCTCGGAGACTTAGCCCAGGCGGTGCCACCTCCTGGCTTGGGCGGTTCAACCGCCTGGCAGAAATCAGGGTCCGAATGGGTTGATCTATTCGGCCCAATTTAGGTTTTTTAGGGGCCCAATTGCCCCAAGATTAAGTTAATGGGATCACCTCCCATTTCCAACTTAATTATTGTGCTAACTACGATATTCCCTAAGACATTTACTGCAACTTACTCTGGTGCGTCAATCGCTTCTTCCGGCGAGCTTCCGGCGAACTTCCGTCGATCATCCGATGAACCCTCGATGATCCTCCTGCGGACTTTCGGCAAACTCTTGGACTTGCGACGATCCACTTGGCGAGTTTCGATGAGCTTCTTTGGCAAGCTCATGGACTTCTCGGATTTGTTCCCGCAGAACCTCCGACGACTATCCGAACTTCCGTCGAACTCTCGAACTCCCAATGTGATCATTGTCTTGACTCCAGCGCAACTCCTACTGTATGTCTTTCTTCCATCGTAGTTAATCCTGCACACTTAAAACAAAACTTCGATCGAGACAATTAATCCTAAGCAATTAACCAAGTTGTCTGGCATGTCATTGGTCCCTCGATGCTTCGTCCGATTCTTCGGCGCATCGTCCTCTCCTGCAGCCTGTTGCCCAATCGGCCAGTTGACTCCGCAACTCCGATATCCTTGGCACAATACCCGCTCTTCTTGGCCCGATGCCCGAGTCCACGGCCCGAAGCCTTCTGTCGATACGTTGACCGATCCACCGGCCCGTCGTCCAATCTTCTGACATGTTCCTCCGGCACAACATGATTTTCCTACTTTAATTGTCTCATCCTGATCGAAGCATTTTGTGTCACTCAAAACACAGATTAAATCATAAACATATATCAAGTAGTTTCATCATAAAAATACGAGATTCAACAATCTCCCCCTTTTTGATGATGACAACCACTTGATGACGGAGTTAAACTTAACTCCCGGAGTTTAAACAAACTCCCCCTATCAATATGCCATATTGATTGAACCTTGAATTCAAACTGAATTCAAGTCATTGCAATATTCATCATGAATACTTGCAACACGTCATCATGAACTTATGCATAAACTTATGCATAACATCATACTTCTCCCCCTTTGTCATCAACAAAAAGGAGAAGTTCAACTATTCTTGTGTTTGGAATATTAGTTTAACTTATTGCATGTAAAACATAATATCAAGTTTTATCATCATGCAGTTTTGAAGCCAGAAAATTCAGCAAATGTTACATCATGCTTAGAACATTCAAGCTATCAAGTTTTAGATATGCAAGTTTTACAGCATACAAGATAGCACTTTTAGAATATGCAAGCTAGCAATGTTACAACATTTTAGAACTTGCAAGCTAGCAATTTAGAGATGTTCAAGAAGGCAACTCTTGCTTCTTGAAATATGCAAGTTGCAAGCTAGCGAATTTTTGCTTCCTTTGCGATGTTTGAGCTCACAATTTTGCTTCCATTGCAAGGTGTAAGTTTAGCATGTTTAATTTTCTTGAGATAGCAACTATTTGCTTCTCTTTATACTACAAGCTAACAATTTTTACGATATGCAAGTTTTACTACATACAAGCTAGCAAAAATCTCGAAAGCAAATGCAAGATAGCTTTCTTGTGTAAGCTTATGATTCTTGCTTCCTATTGCAATTTGCAAGTTGCAAGTTTTGCTTCTTGAGATAGGCAAGATAGCACTTTTGCAATTTTTGTTTGACAAGCTTGTGATGTTCAAGATAACAAGCTCTTTATTCTCTTTTGAGAAGTGTCATTTTTGCTTTCTTTGCAAAGTGCAAGCTAACAAAATGCCAAACTAGCAAGAGATAATGTTTTACATGAGGCAAGCAAACAATTTGGCAAGTGTTACATTTGTATCTTCGCTTTAGAGGAGTGTAATTTTTGCTTTCATCTTGAATTGTGTAAGCTAGCTAGTTTGCCTCTTTTCATGATGTCCACGCTAGAAATTCTTGCTCCCCTTTGTCATTGTCAAAAAGAAAGGAAGACCATTTTTTCAATTTTCAGATTATGACAAAGGTAAATATCAATTTTATTTGTGCATCATTATATATTCAAATTAAAACATACACAATTTCAAAAACCTTATTTTTCATGCACGATACTGAAAAATAAATCAATCATCATTAATGGGTATATTATACATGATACACAAACATTAAAATTTTTAAGCCTTTATCAACATGTTGATCATGATACCAAACATTCATCTACATATCATATGCAATACATTATGTACATCATTGTCATAAGTATTGCATGCATCATTTCAAATTCATGAATATTTCATCATTGCATGCATCATGTCAAATCATAAAATATACAATCATCATTAATGCATGATTCCTAATCATCATTTATTTTGCAACATGATGGTACCAAATTTGTCAAATTATATTCTACCATACATTATCGAAACTTCTTATTTGTATACATCAAAACAAATTAATGAATATTTCATGTATTCTTATCATCACATAAGGAATATCGAGAAGTATTATTAGGTGATGAGATAAACATCTCATGAATACAAGGAATTGCATAAAAATCATATCATAAGTGTTTCATGTATTCATATTATCACATGAAGCATACAAGACAACAATGCAAAGAAATCATGTCATAAGGAATATCAATGTGAAAATTCAGTAAAGATTACATGATACAATCGCAAAGCATGATATAATTATACGATATATCATGAGATGATAATTTATCATATCAATGAAAGATATCAATAAGGATCAATTGTTAGGATCAATTCGTGAATACCAAAGATATGATTCATAGTTCATTAAAATTCTTCTTAACAAGTTCACGATCAAGATTCATATAATTCATAATAAAGCAAATTGATGTACAATCATCACACAAGACATACAAGGCAAAGAAATCTTGTTATTTCTATATTATGAAATATATGATATCAAGGCTCATGATTCATTTGAAAAGATATAGCACAAAGAGCAACTTGAAACATTCTTATCAAGATCACATTTTAAAATATTCCAACTATCAAGATATCAATATGACACTTCATTGGATTCTGAGAAATCAAAAGATAAGTTACACTTCATTTGAAGAATTCTTTTTTGATAAATGTAGGGAGCATAATGAACGATCTTGATTTATAAAGAACTTCATGTTATAATTATCAAGATCATGATTTTAATAATTATTTTCTTTAGCAAAGAATCACAAAAGCACTTTATTTTTGCATAAGAAATCTCATTGTTTTGTTAGGATCAAGATATGTATGTGAAACAAATCTTTGCAAGTAAAAACACTATCATCCATATTTCAAGATGGAATTTATAAGCAGAAATTATTTCATCAAATCCATTTCAGAAAAATATTTTATAATAAGTGTACGAGAAAATCTGATTGTTAGGATACCAATTGTTAAGCAAATCCGAAAATGAAATTAACACTTTCATGCATTCGGACAAGACTATGCTATACAATCATGAAAACAAAACATGCTTATTGTTATGCAAATTTTTATATTTAACACATAATTTCCAACATGTTATTTAGGCATGTAATAGTGTAAAATCATCGTGGCAATTAAGTGATTTGAACATTGAATCAAGAAAGTCTGAAAAATAATCTTAACAAGTTCATGTATTCGAGCACATTTTTGCCATAGTTTTTCAAATACACATGAAAATAACACATGCTTATCATCATGTATAGCTTAAAATCTCATGCATAAAATTATTAATCAAAATATCATTATGCATTTCTTCAAATCAAACATGATTTTTTTTTAATCAAAATCGAGAAATAACAATGGAAATCAACGTAATACACATTATTACTTCTTAACCATGATTTCATATTTTCAATCAAGATTATTTTATTTATTTATCATAAAATATGTAATATTATCATTTTCGAAATTACTTAGCATAATCATAATTTTTTTAAAACATGTAATTTTTAAGAAAATTAATTCTATACTAAAAAAGAAAATACATCATGAAAGCATCAAGTAATTTCAAAATAAATTAGGGGGATTTCGATTACCTCATCATTGAAAGCGATTAAGGCGTAGTTTGCCACCTCGCCTTTCTTGATTTTCTCCTCGTCTTCAGCGGAGCTCGATTCATCCCACTTTGTGTTCTTCTTCTTTGGCCTCTTTCTTTGTTCAAGTTTATTGTTTATTTTAGATTGTTGTTTAATAAACTTATTAAGATTTAGTGTTCGAAGTTCAAGTTCATCATTGTCCTCATCACTTGAGTCATCGCTCAAGTGGTATTCATTTGTCCGGAGTTCCAAATCCTTCCTGTTCTTTGGAAGGTGATTTTGTTCATCATGTTCATCATGTGCATTGTGCACCATTTCATATGTCATCAATGAACCAATTAGTTCTTCAAGTGGTAAGTTGTTTAGGTTTTTAGCTTTTTGTATTGCAGTTACTTTTGAATCCCACTTCTTAGAAAGAGAACGCAAAATCTTGTTTACGAGTTCAAAATCCGAAAAACATTTTCCAAGAGCTCTTAAACTATTGACGACATCCGTGAAACGGGTGTACATGTTGCCTATAGTCTCGCTTGGTTGCATTCGAAAAAGCTCAAAATCATATAATAAAATGTTAACTTTCGAGTCTTTGACTCTACTAGTTCCCTCGTGCGTGATTTCAAGTGTTTGCTAAATGTCAAAAGCCGTTTCGCACGTAGAAATCCGATTGAACTCATTTTTGTCCAAAGCACAAAATAAGGCATTCATAGCCTTTGCGTTTAAAGAAAAATACTTCTTCTCCAAATCCGACCATTCGTTCATCGGTTTAGAGGGAAGTTAAAAACCATTTTAAATCTAAATCCCATTGAACATTGTTGAATCCAAATTCATAGAAATCTAGAAAACTCTCATTCGAGTTTTCCAATAAGTGTAGTCCGTCCCATTGAACATTGTTGAATCTCGAATTTTGATGATGAAGTCAATTATCATTTGTTATCTAATCTATATGTTGAGATAAGTGTGTAGGATTAACTACGATGAAAGTAAGACATGCAACAGGAGTTGCGTCGGAGTCAAGACAATGATCACGTTGGGAGTTCGAGAGTTTGACGGAAGTTCGGACAATCGTCGAAGGTTCTACGGGAACAAATCCGAGAAGTCCATAAGCTTGCCAAAGAAGCTCGTCGGAACTCGCCAAGTGAATCGTCGCAAGTCCAGGAGTTTGCCGGAAGTCCACAGGAGCATCACCGAGGGATCATCGGATGATCAACGGAAGTTCGCCGGAAGCTCACCAGAAGAAGCGATTGACGCACCGGAGCAAGTTGCAGTAAATGTCTTAGTAAAAATCGTAGTTAGCAGATTGATTAAGTTGGAAGTGGGAGGTGATCCCATTAACTTAATCTTGGGGCAATTGGGCCCCTGAAAAACCTAAATTGGGCCGAATGGATCAACCCATTCGGACCCTGATTTCTGCCAGGCGGTTGAACCGCCCAAGGCAGGAGGTTGCACCGCCTGGGCTCAGTCTCCGAGTGAGATTGGGAGGTGCAACCGCTCTAGCCAGGCGGTGGCACCGCTTGGGGCTCAGTCTCCAAGCAAGACTGGGCGGTGCAACCTCCCTTGACAGGAGGTGGCACCGCCTGAGCTCGGTCTTCGAGCTCTGCCAGGAAATGCAACCGCCTCAGTTAGGAGGTGCAACCGCCTGAGCTCGGTCTTCGAGCTCTGTTAGGAGGTGCAACTGCCCCTGACAAGAGGTAGAACCGCCCAGAGGCTCAGTCTTCGAGCTCTGCCAAGCGGTGCAACCGCTCCAGTTAGGAGGTGCAACCGCCTGATTCCGGAATTCCGGGAATTGACAGTTTTGAGCTCCAAATTTGAACTGGGTTGGGGCCTATAAATACCCCACCCATTCAGCACTGAAAGAGCAATCAACTAACACCGAAATCTTGATCTTTTTCTGTAATTCTTAGAGCTCAAAATTGTTGTAAAGGCCAAAAGCTCTTCTCCCTCCGTTCTTCCAAGTTCTGAGTTGTAAAGAGAGTAGAGAAAATTCTGTAAGGGTTGTCTCCTAAGCCCATCAAAAGAAGTAAAACTGTAAAAGGGTGGTTGGCCTTCGCCTATTGAAGGAAGGCCTCTAGTTGACATCGGTGACCTCGTCGGTGGAGGAAGCCAAAAGTGGAGTAGGTCAAGATTGACCGAACCACTCTAAATCTCAGTTTGCATTTACTTTGAGCATATTATCTTTATTGCAAACCTCCTCTAAAGCTTACTGCTTTCTGCGCATATACGATCGGGTTTCAAGCTTTGCACTTTCCAATCAGCGTTTAGACGTAAATCTATTTTTTCGTACGATCATCATATTTCAGTTTGATTTCAATCATAACTGCAAACTGCCTTTATATACTTGCTTAAACTGCATCTTGCCTAATCAAGTGATTTACGAATCAGCTTCTTCGTACGAACGTCGTATTTCAGTTTGCACTTACACTCTGGTTTTCATCATAACTGCAAACTACCTTCATAGATTGATTTTAACGTCATCTTGCTTGATCTTATGTTAAAGTAATCTTAGAATCGGCTTTCACACCGAAATCGTTTTTATCGTTCGAACGTGCTTTATCGTTGTAAGATTTCCGCTACACTAATTCACCCCCCCCTGTTAGTGCTCTTGATCCTAACAATTGGTATCAGAGCAGGGTTAACTCTCTAACGGATTAAAACCCAAGAGAGATGGCATACGCCGGAAACCAAGAGGGCCATTCTATTACACGTCCACCCATGTTCAATGGGACGAACTACACCTATTGGAAGACCCGAATGAGGATCTTTCTTATTTCTATGGATTTTGAACTTTGGAATCTTGTCGAAAACGGATTTTCGAAGCCTTCTCTTCCAATGATCGATTGGAATGAATTGGAGAAGAAGGCTTTCGCTATTAATGCAAAGGCTATGAATGCCTTATTTTGTGCACTTGATAAAAACGAGTTTAACCGTGTTTCGACTTGTGAAACCGCATTTAATATTTGGCACACACTCGAAGTGACTCACGAAGGTACAAGTAGAGTGAAGGAGTCAAAAATCAATCTTCTGTTACATTCTTTCGAACTTTTTCGGATGAAACCGGGTGAAACCATTGGCAACTTGTTTACCCGTTTCACGGATGTCGTCAACGGTCTAAAAAGACTCGGAAAAAGTTTTTCAGATTTTGAGCTCGTAATTAAGATTCTAAGATCCCTTCCAAAGAGTTGGGATCATAAAGTCACTGCTATTCAAGAGGCAAAAGATCTAAGCAACTTCCCTCTTGAAGAACTAATCGGGTCATTAATGACCTATGAGATGACTTACAAAGCTCATGAAGAGCAAGAAGACATCCTTCCAAAGAACAGGAAGGATATGACACTTAAAACTTCAGAAGACCACTTGAGAGAAAACTCAAGTGATGAGGACTATGATGATGACTTGGCACTTCTAACAAGAAAATTTTAAAAAATTATTAAAAGAAACAAGTTTAAGAATGAGACAAAAAATAAATTTGAACCCAAGAAGGACCAAGTTATTTGCTATAAGTGCAAGAAGCCGGGACACTACAAAAGTGATTGTCCCCAAGTCAAGAAGAGAACATCAAAGAAGAGGCGCTCAAAGCAACATGAGATGACTCGAGCGCGTCCGAAGAAGAGGAGTCCAACACCGAGCAAGTTGCTTATTACGCCTTGATGGCCATCAGAGAGGAGGTAACAAATTTAATAGATGCAGATTTATCATTTGATAAATTATTAAATGTCTTCCATGACTTATTTGATGAATGCAAGATTATTAGTAGAAAATATAAATTGCTAAAAACGGAGCATGATAGTCTTACTTGTAATTTTGATAAGTTAAAAACTAAATATCATGATAGTTTAAGTTCATGCATAAAATGCCATGATCTAGAAACTCTCCAAAAGGAAAACTTGCTACTTAAGGACACCTTGAAGAAATTCGAGGTTGGTAGCAAGTCATTGAACATGATCCTTGCAAACAAGGGTCACGTTCCCAAAAGAAGTAGAATTGGATTTGTGAGAAGTCCTCACCAAAATCCAACCACCTTCATAAAAGGCCCCATCTTACATGTTCGACACCAAAGCAAATGCAACTTTTGTTGCAAACTTGGACACAAAACGCATTATTGTCCATTCAAGAAAATTAGTTCGAATAAATTAATTTGGGTTCCTAAAGGAACCATGATAAACTCTATGCAACATGATATACAATGTAGATCTATTTTTGAGGCACCCAAAAGCAAATGGATACCTAAAAATCATCCTTTCTTGTAGAAACCTATACCATCGCAAGCTAGGAGCAAGAGATGGTACCTTGATAGTGGATGAAGGCATATGACCGGAGATCTATCTCAATTCTCTAAGCTCACTAGCATAGACGAAGGCTATGTCACATTCGGAGACAACAACAAGGGTAAAAATCATTGGCAAAGGAACCATAGGTAACAAATCCAACTTCTTTATTGAAGATGTTTTGTTAGTTGATGATTTAAAACATAACTTCTTGAGCATTAGTCAATTATGTGATAAAGGATACATTATCAGATTCAAATCTAATGCTTGCATCATTGAAAAACTACACAAAAACATGTCTATGATTGCATTAAAACAAAATAACGTATACACTATTGACATCAATGATTTGTGTAATGAAATGTGTTTTTCGGTTTTGAATGAGGATGCTTGGCTATGACATAGAAGATTAGGTCATGCTAGCATGAAACTAATCACTCAAATATCATTTAAAGAACTTGTAAGAGGAATTCCTCATATCAAGTTCATCAAAGACAATGTATGTGATGCTTGCCAATTAGGTAAACAAATTAAGGGTAGTTTCAAATCTAAGAATCAAATAAGCACCTCTAGGCCCTTACAATTGATCCATATGGACTTGTTCGGACCAATCTCTACATCAAGTCTAGGAGGTAGCAAATACGCCTTCGTCATTGTGGATGACTATAGCAGATATACATGGACTTACTTCTTAAAACAGAAAAATGAATGCTTTAGATAGTTTACCAAGTTTTGTAAACTTGTTCAAAATGAATGCTATGATTTCGTCAATTAGAAGTGATCACGGTGGAGAATTTCAAAACCATGATTTCCAAGAATTTTGTGAAAATGGATACTGTAATATTCCCCATTTTTAAAAAATTTAATAAATGCTTATTTGTAAATATGAGGATTATTTAATAATTTTTTTATATTAAATAATATTATAATAAAAGTTTAATATGATTTATGAAAGTTTCAGATTTAAGTTATAAAAAAAAAAAAAATTAGTGGACATGTGTCACTAGCTAGCCTAAAGGTGCCACCTAAGTTTGCTCTAAGGATGACACCTAGCACTTTTCATGCATGCTTGCCACCTTGAAACTTTGCAACTCTTGTGTTAACAAAAAGTAATTAAGTAAGAGATTAAAGAAGAAACTAAATGTAACCTTCAGATGCTGCATCCAACGTGAGTTTAAGAAGAGAAGAGAAGGGAAGAAGAAGAAGAAGAGGAATTGAAGAAGAAGATTTGATTGAGGTTTTGCATCAACTCCCCCCATTTGGGAATCAAATTTGTTTAAGGCAAGTGTTCTAACCTCTTCCTACAGAATTCCTAATCTTTGTTTTCCTTTTAATTCTTCATAATGCAAAAGATTTCAGCTTAGTACCAAACCGTTCTTTCCTTTTGATACAAATCCATGAATCTAAAATTTTTCGGTAATCTGACCTCTATTCAATGTTTCGGTCATAAAATTTTGTAATAAACTCTGATTTAGACAAAACCTATTCCATTTGAAAGTAGACTCAAATATCTTTATTTTGACACTAAGATTGAATGATTCGGAGTTTAAATGCCTACTAAGACTTCTGTTTCAATTAACCCTATAGATTCTACAAAATAGGGACTGAAATTTCTGACCTTCTGTTACTAAATTGCTCATAACTCTCTAGAGAAAATTCTGAACTAAGTAAAACTTAGTTCTTTGGAAACTAGATTCGTGTATCTTTCTTTTGACACCTAGTTGGAAATTTTGAAGTATGTTTGCCTTTTGAAACTTCTGTTTAAATCGATTCTATCAAGTCTGCAAAACAGGGATGATCATTTCTGACCTTCCTTTACTCTATTTGGTGTAACTTCCTGTTAAGAAATCAAAAAAATTATAAATCTGAGTTCATTGGAAAATAGATTGATACAGCTTTCCAATGACACCTATTTTTAGTGATTTAGAGCATATTTGGTCACTCAAACAATTCAGAAACTATACCATTCAAATCCTGTCATAATTGAAAACTTTGTTGGGATTTGCCTATTCAATTTTCATCCTATTGGAAAATTGATTTCTGCTAAATTCTTCTTCAATTGAGCTTTATATTAGTCCTTTGAAGTTCTTGTATTGTTCATCCTGAAATTATTGTATAACTGAAATTTATTATGTAATGCTTTGTTTGCATTTCCTTGTTTGATAAGGCACATGCATATCTTCGTTGTTCCGCATGTGTTTCTGATATGTGTCAATGTTATTGTTCATACTACCCTTTTGTACTCTGGTGTCTTGTGGGATATTATGAACCTTTGCCAGAAATGGTAAAGGGAGTTATGCTTAGAGCCCGCGATTGCTCTGCCGGCCCCATTGACTTCACTCAGACGTGGGTGGATGGAGCTCCCAGACGTGGGAGACTTATGCTTGGTGGTCATCCAGAAATGGATGAATCACATTATGTATGTGGTCCCACAGCGCCATCTATGCTCATTGATATGATATCCAAAGCTTTGTTTATGAGTTCATATTATGCTTTGGATAAAAATGGAATGCATGCTACATCAAGAATGACATACAAGCTTGTGTTTATTATTCGGTTCACTTGTTATACTTTGAAGTGTTTCGTTTGTCATTATTATGCCCCCAAACACTCTTATACCTTTGGATATGCACCTAAATACTTCATGTGCCATTTGATACATGCCTAAATGCTTCCTTTGCCAATGAAATGCTCTAATTTCCTTTCTCCTATTGTTATGTCTAATGCCTGTTTTTGAACGAGGTAAACCTTTGTGATTTTATATCAAAAGAGATGACTTCAAATGAACACTTGTATTTCTACTTTTGTATCTTGATACTAAGCTTGCTTGAACTTCTCCTATCGCCATGGATATGTTAGACGCTTGCTGAGCTCTTTATGCTCACCCCGTTGCTATATAAATTTTTCAGGGTAGCTTGTCACGCACTGAAAAGCTAGAATTGGGTTAAAGCAGTGAAAGGCTAGAAGATTTTTAAGCTAATCTTTGTTGGATGATGGTTTTTGTTGTATAGTAAACTTTACTTCTGATGTAATGTTAAGGATCTGTTGATACTTATGTGTTGTAAAATGTCAAATGACCGCTCATGTGTATGGAATGATAAGTTTAAGATGTGTAAGGATAAGAACTCATGGTAAATAATTATCTTTTTGTGATTGTATAGATTGCTACGCTTATGGATTTATGATGTGGTTATGGTTTAGTTGAGTTGGCTTTGGATTTTGTGAATCATTAAGTGATATTATAGTATGATTATAAACTGCACAGGTTTTATGAATTGTAAAATTATAGATATGAATGACATGAATGTTTTCTCAGTATCCTCAAATTGTTAGATTGGATCCTGGATTGAATTGATGATCAATTATAATATTATTGATTTTTAGACAGGGTCACACTTCCTGAATGCGATAATTCAGGGGGGCGTGACAGATACAACCATAATTTCTCTACTCCAAGAAATCCTCAACAAAATGGAGTAGTAGAAAGAAAAAATCAAAATTTACAAGAAATGGCAAGAACCATGTTAAATGAACATAGCCTACCCAAATATTTTTGGGCCGAAGCCGTAAACACCGCATGCTATATCTTGAATAGAGTTCTAGTAAGACCCTTACTCACCAAAACTCCTTATGAGTTATGGAACAACAAAAAACCCAATGTTTCATACTTTAAAGTCTTTGGGTGTAAGTATATTATCTTGAATGAAAAGGAAAACTTTGGAAAATTTGATGCTAAATCCGATGAAGGAATCTTTCTTGGTTATTCTTCGGTTTCTAAAGCTTTTCGTATCTTCAATAAAAGAACTTTAATCATTGAAGAATCCATTCATGTTATTTTCAATGAGATTTCCGAAATCAGGAAAAACGATTTTGATGATGATGTTAATTTTGATTCCTTGAATTTAAATGAAACCCCGTCTCCAACTAGCAACTTGTATGCATCCACTTCCAAAACATCCTTACCCAAGGATTGGAAGTATGTAGATGCTCATTCTAAGGAGCTAATCTTAGGAGACACATCAAAGGAGGTTCAAACACGATCTTCTCTTAAAACTTTTTGTGCCAACGCCGCTTTTCTCTCCCAAATTGAACCCAAATGTGTTGACGAAGCCATTAAAAGATGATTCATGGATTATCGCAATGCAAGATGAATTGAATCAATTTGAGAGAAATGAGGTATGGAAGCTTGTTCCTAGGCCAAATGACCATTTAGTTATTGGTACTAAATGGGTCTTTAGAAACAAGCAAGATGAAAATGGTATCGTGGTTAGAAATAAGGCTAGATTAGTGGCCAAAGGCTTCAACCAAGAAGAAGGTATCGATTACGAAGAAACCTTCGCTCCTGTGGCTCGATTAGAAGCCATAAGGATGCTCCTTGCCTACGCTAGTAGTAATAATTTTAAGCTGTTTCAAATGGATGTTAAAAGTGCTTTTCTTAATGGCTTTATTTCCGAATAAGTCTATGTTGAACAACCTCCTGGATTTGAAAATAATAGCCTCCCTAATCATGTGTTTAGATTAACTAAAGCTCTCTATGGTTTGAAACAAGCTCCGAGAGCTTGGTATGAGAGACTTAGTTCTTTTCTTATTGAAAATAATTTCATAAAAGGCAAGGTTGATACTACATTATTCATCAAGAATTTTGAAAATAATTTTCTCATTGTTTAGATTTATGTTGATGATATTGTTAGGATTGAGAGCACTAAGAGGGGGGGGGGTGAATTAGTGCAGCGGAAATCTTACAGCGATTAAAAACCAAAAGCTGCGTTCGTTCAAAAACTATTATGATGCAAAAGCAAATTCTCAGTTTGTATCTAAGTGCAGTTTGCGTCTAAGCGCAGATTGCGTCTAAGCGCAGTTTTGCGTCTAAGCGCAGTTTACGTCTAAACTCAGATTTACGTCTAAACGCAGTTTTACGTCTAAACGCATATTTACGTCTAAACGCAGATTTACGTCTAAACGCAGATTTATGTCTAAACGCAGTTTTACGTCTAAACGCAGATTTACGTCTAAACTCAGATTTACGTCTTAAACTCAGATTTACGTCTAAACGCAGATTTACGTCTAAACGCAGTTTTACGTCTAGACGCAGATTTACGTCTAAACTTTGAAACTTGTTTGTATACTCGCAGAAGGCAGTATGCAGTTGAAATCAAGACGTAAACGTGAACTGAAATCTGATGATTGAGCGAGGAAAGCCGATTTACGTCTGAATGCAGTTTTACGTCTAAATGTTGAAACTCGTTCGTAAAATCGTAGAGGACAGATTGCAGTTATCAATAGGATTAAAATGTAAGTGTAAACTGCAAAGAAGCTCATTCGTAAAAGCACGGAAAACAGTTCTGCAGAATCAAACGTAAACGTAAACTGTAATGAATGAAAATACGAATTTACGTCTGAATGCAGATTCGGAAGAACAGCACTTAGAACTTGTTCGTGAAAGCGCAGAGAGCAGTAGTAATGAGGGAGGTTTGCAGTAATGATAAAGTGCTCGAAAATAAATGCAAACCAGAGATTTAGAGTGGTTCGGTCAGCCTTGACCTACTCCACTTTTGGCTTCCTCCACCGATGAGGTTGCCGACGTCAACTAGGTGCCTTCCTTCAATGGGCGAAGGCCAAACTGCCCTTTTACAATTTCTCTCCTTTTGACAGGCTCAGGAGACAACCTTTACAGACCTTTCTCTCCTCACTTTACAACTGAAAACTTGAAGAACAGAAGGAGGAGACTTAAAGGTTTTACAACACTTTTGAGCTCTTAGAATCACAGAAAAGATCAAGATTTCGGTGTAGGTCTATATCTTTTTAGTGCTGAATGGGTGGGGTATTTATAGGCCCCAACCCAATTCAAAATTCGAGCTCAAAACGATCAAATCGATCAAATCCCAGAATTCTGGGATCAGGCGGTTGCACCTCTTGACTGGAGAGGTGGCACCGCCTGGCAGAGCTCGAAGACTGAGCTCAGGCGATTGCTCCTCTCTGCCTGAGCTCGAAGACTGAGCTCGATGGTTGCATCACCTGGCAGAGCTCGAAGACTGAGCTTGGTGGTTGCATCACCTGGCAGAGCTCGAAATCTGAGCTCGGTGGTTGCATCACCTGCCAGAGCTCGAAACTGAGCTCAGGCTGATGCACCTCTCTGCCAGAGCTCGAAGACTGAGCTCGGTGATTGCATCACCTGGCAGAGCTCGAGACTGAGCTCAGGCTGATGCACCTCTCTGCCAGAGCTCGAAGACTGAGCTCGGTGGTTGCATCGCCTGGCAGAGCTCGAAACTTGAGCTCTGGCGGTGCTACCTCTTGGCAGAGGAGGTTGCACCTCTCGGCTGGGGCGGTTGCACCTCCCAGCCTCGCAGCCCTGGCGGTTGCACCTCCTGGCTGGGGCGGTTGCACCTCCCAACCTCGCAGGAAGACATAGCCTGGGCGGTGCTACCTCCAACCCTGGCGGTGGCACCTCTTCACTATTCCAGCTCACTTGGTTTGGCTCCAAACTTGGTCCAAACCAGTCCGAACTTGGGCCTAATTGGCCCCTACTTGGGTTATAGGATTAACACCTAATCCTAACCCTAATTAACGTGCTAACTATGAATTTAAAGACATTTTCTAAGCTATTACAAAGTCCGCAAGTCAAGACTTCTTCTAGCGAGCTTCCGGCAAACTTCCGGCGGTCTTCCGATGAACTCTCGGAAACCATTCTGCGGACTCCCGGCAAGCTCCTAGACTTCACGATTTGTTCTTAGCGAGTTCCAACGAGCTTCTTCGGCAAGCTCCGATCTTTCTCGGCGAGCTCCGCGAACTCCCAACGAATCTTCGGACTTCCGTCGAACTCTCGAACTCGCAACAAATCCATCGCGCTTGACTCCGACACTTTGTTTCGCTTTATGTCTTCATCGTTATCATAGTTAATCCTGCACAATTAAAACAAAACTTCAATCGAGACAATTAATCCTAAATAATTAACCAAGTTGTCCGACATGTCATTGGTCCCTCGACGCTTCGTCCGATTCTTCGGCGCATCGTCCTCTCGTGCAGCCTATTGCCCAATCGGCCAGTTGACTCCGCAACTCCGATATCCTTGGCACAATACCCGCTCTTCTTGGCCCGATGCCCGAGTCCACGGCCCGAAGCCTTCTGTCGATACGCCGACCGATCCACCGGCCCGACGTCCAATCTTCTGACATGTTCTTTCGGCACAACATGATTTTCCTGCTTTAATTATCTCATCCTGATCGAAGCATCCTGCGTCACTCAAAACGCAGATTAAATCATAAACATATATCAAGTAGTTTCATCATCAAAATACGAGATTCTACAATCTCCCCCTTTTTGATGATGACAATCACTTGATGACGGAGTTAAACTTAACTCCCGGAGTTTAAACAAACTCCCCCTATCAATATGCCATATTGATAGAACCTTGAATTCAAACTGAATTCAAGTCATTGCAATATTCATCATGAATACTTGCAACACGTCAACATGAACTTATGCATAAACTTATGCATCACATGTCATGTCATCAACATACTTCTCCCCCTTTGTCATCAACAAAAAGGAGAAGTACTACAATCAAGTGTGTGTGATATTGGTTCAACTCATTGCATGAAAATCATAATATCAAGTTTTATCATCATGCAAGTTTGCTAATATCAAATACCAACATGAAAAATTGCGATGTAGGCTTTTGATATCATAATGCAAACATTTCAAGTGTTTATCAATTATAGCATTTCATCACATGGTAGGATATCAACGCGTAAAATTACGATACAAGTTCTTGATATCTTAACGCATGATGAAAGCATGGCATAATACAAGTTTGGCAATCATAGCATCAATTCATATATCTCTTAATGATGCAAGTATTGCAAATATGGCAATCATATCAATTCATATATCTCTTGATGATGCAAGCCTAGCATCAGTGTTCATAGCATCAATTCATATATTTCTCCCCCTTTGTCATCAACAAAACGGAGAACGATATAAGCAAATTTTAAGCATAAGTGCTTGTTGTTATGTATGTGAAATAAATCTTTGCAAGTAAAAACACTTTCATCCATATTCATCAAATCCATTTCTCAAAAAATATTTTTCACATGATGTGTGTATGAGAGATGTATTTGCTAGTCAATTACATATGTCAAAAATCAATGATATGAACTAAACTTGATATGGCATATGCTTGTTAAGTTTGGAAGAGAGTGAACTTGATATGTTAGACTCGAGAGAATCCGAAAATGAAATTTGAGTCTTTCTTCCATTCGAACAAGGTTTTGCTATAGATATTCAATTACAATCATGAAGGTAAAGCATGCTTGTTATCATGGAAGTTTTGTATTCAAGCACATAATTTTCAACATGTAATTGTGTAAAATCATTATGCCAGTCAAGTGATTCAATCATTCAATCAAGAAGGTTCGAAAAATAATTTTAACACGTTCAATCATTAAGACGTATTTTTGCCATTGTTTTTCAAATTCAATCATAAAGATAAGACATACTCATCATCATGATAGTATGATAGCAGGTTTACCATATACAAGCTAGCAAAAAATTTGTACATTTTAAGGCCCGCAAGCTAGCAATTTTGAGATGTTCAAGAAAGCAACTCTTGCTTCTTGATATATGCAAATTTGTCAAGTTTTGCTAGATGTGCAAGTTAGCATTTTTGCCTCTTGAGATAGGCAAGCTAGCAATCAAGTTTTTTCATCTTCTTGACTTGTACAAGCTAGCTATCTCCCCCTTTGTCATTGTCAACAAGGGAAAAACCCTTTACATCAATTTCTAAATCATGACAAAGGTAAGTAATCATTCTTATTTGTGCATCATTATAGTTTCAATGCACAAATTTATTAACATTACATTTCAAAAAATTTATGCATGATACCGAAAAATCAATCATCATCATGAGCATATCAAACATGATATTCAAGCATTCATGATACATCATTTTGGCAGCATGATCATAGATATTCAAACGATGGTATCTAGAATTCATTACATCCTATTATGCATGATCATTAACTCCTCATTTGTATTTCATGCATTATTTCATTTCATCTCATAAGGAATATCAAGAAGAGTTATTGGATGATGAGATAAATATTTTATGAATACACAGAATATCATAAGTGTTTCATGTATTCATATTATCACATGAAGCATATTATCATTTTTAAGATTCATAACATGAATAACGTTATTACTATTTCATCAAAATTAGTTTCGAGATTCACATAATATCATGAAATCATTAATCTCGATAAAATGGGAAAAATATTTTCTTTTTAAGTGATTCTTTTAACACATCATAAAAAAGAAAAACTCATTCATAATTCAAGTGATTTACAAGATATCATAAATGAATTTATCACTTGTATTTCACCAAAATCGAGAACTCTAGAGTTAGAAAAATGATTGAAGCATTTAATCTGATTGAAGAATGATTCATATTTAAAGTGTAGCATTTGTCAAATCTGAAATCATCAAGTATAACTTTAATATTTTCATTGCAACATTAAGCAAGGTTTCATTGAAGATAATTTTGAATGATTCTTATAAATGCCTAAAACTTCTTTAATTTTAATTTATGATTGACTTTATAATAGCATGCTCAAATCTTTATTCTTATGTCAAAACCATACATTATATTTAATAAACAAAGACAATGAAAAATATCAAGCCTTCCAGACAAAAGCCATGTATCGTCATTGAAAAGCAATATGAAAATCATCAAAATATACATTCTTGCTTCTCAAGCACATAAGATTAATCTCACTAGGTGTAAAATCATTAGATTTCTATCTTGCATTAACATAAGACATGCAATTTTCATTATCATTTTCAAGATTACAAGCATGATCATATTTTTGCATTTTCATTGTTAAATTATTAAAAATATAATTTTCAACAAAATTTAAAGAAAAAGAAAAGTGCATCATGAAAAGCATCATGTAATTTCGAAGTAAATTAGGGGGATTTCGATTACCTCATCATTGTAGGCTGTTAAGGCGTAGTTTGCCGCCTTGCTTTTGTTGACTTTCTCTTCTTCGGAGGAGCTCGATTCATCCCAATTTTTGTTCTTCTTCTTGCGTTTAAAGCAAGTAGTTCCATTCTTTTTGCTTTTTAATTTTCGTTTCATTTTAAGTTCACCATCACTTGAGCTTATGCTCGAGTGGTCTTCAAATGTTCTATGTCCCAAATCCTTCCTGTTCTTTGGAAGGTTGGTTTGTTCATCATTGTCCTCATCACTTGAGTCATCGCTCAAGTGACATTCATTTGTCCAGAGTTCCAAATCCTTCCTGTTTTTTGGAAGGTGGTTCTCAAGTTCTTCACGTGCATTGCACGTCATTTCATATGTGATCAATGAACCAATTAGTTCTTCAAGTGGAAAATGGTTCAAGTTTTTCGATTCTTGAATAGCAGTTACTTTTGAATCCCAAGTTTTAGAAAGTGAGCGCAAAACTTTGTTAACGAGTTCAAAATCCGAAAAGCTTTTACCAAGTGATTTTAAACCATTGACGACATCCGTAAAACGGGTGTACATGTCAACAACGGTTTTGCTTGGTTTCATATGAAAAAGCTCGAAATCAAGCAGTAGAATATTAACTTTCGAGTCTTTGACTCTACTAGTTCCCTCGTGCGTGATTTCAAGAGTGCGCCAAATATCGAAAGACGTTTCACACGTAGAAATCCGATTGAACTCATTTTTGTCCAATGCGCAAAATAAGGCATTCATAGCCTTTGCGTTTAAAGAAAAATTCTTCTTCTCCAAAACCGACCATTCGTTCATCGGTTTGGAGGGAAGTTGAAAACCGTTTTCAATGATATTCCATAAATCCAGATTTAGAGAAATTAAGAAAACTCTCATTCGAGTTTTCCAATAAGTGTAGTCCAATCCGTTAAAGAACGGTGGACGAAAGACCGAACAGCCCTCTTGAAAAGTCATTTCTCTCGGGTGTAAATCCGAAATGAGAAATACCCCGCTCTGATACCAATTGTTAGGATCGAGAGCACTAAGAGGGGGGGGGGGTGAATTAGTGCAGCGGAAATCTTACAGCGATTAAAAACCAAAAGCTGCGTTCGTTCAAAAACTATTATGATGCAAAAGCAAATTCTCAGTTTGTATCTAAGTGCAGTTTGCGTCTAAGCGCAGATTGCGTCTAAGCGCAGTTTTGCGTCTAAGCGCAGTTTACGTCTAAACTCAGATTTACGTCTAAACGCAGTTTTACGTCTAAACGCAGATTTACGTCTAAACGCAGATTTACGTCTAAACGCAGATTTACGTCTAAACGCAGTTTTACGTCTAAACGCAGATTTACGTCTAAACTCAGATTTACATCTTAAACTTAGATTTACGTCTAAACGCAGATTTACGTCTAAACGCAGTTTTACGTCTAGACGCAGATTTACGTCTAAACTTTGAAACTTGTTTGTATACTCGCAGAAGACAGTATGCAGTTGAAATCAAGACGTAAACGTGAACTGAAATCTGATGATTGAGCGAGGAAAGCCGATTTACGTCTGAATGCAGTTTTACGTCTAAATGTTGAAACTCGTTCGTAAAATCGTAGAGGACAGATTGCAGTTATCAATAGGATTAAAATGTAAGTGTAAACTGCAAAGAAGCTCGTTCGTAAAAGCACGGAAAACAGTTCTGCAGAATCAAACGTAAACGTAAACTGTAATGAATGAAAATACGAATTTACGTCTGAATGCAGATTCGGAAGAACAGCACTTAGAACTTGTTCGTGAAAGCGCAGAGAGCAGTAGTAATGAGGGAGGTTTGCAGTAATGATAAAGTGCTCGAAAATAAACGCAAACCAGAGATTTAGAGTGGTTCGGTCAGCCTTGACCTACTCCACTTTTGGCTTCCTCCACCGATGAGGTTGCCGACGTCAACTAGGTGCCTTCCTTCAATGGGCGAAGGCCAAACTGCCCTTTTACAATTTCTCTCCTTTTGACAGGCTCAGGAGACAACCTTTACAGACCTTTCTCTCCTCACTTTACAACTGAAAACTTGAAGAACAGAAGGAGGAGACTTAAAGGTTTTACAACACTTTTGAGCTCTTAGAATCACAGAAAAGATCAAGATTTCGGTGTAGGTCTATATCTTTTCAGTGCTGAATGGGTGGGGTATTTATAGGCCCCAACCCAATTCAAAATTCGAGCTCAAAACGATCAAATCGATCAAATCCCAGAATTCTGGGATCAGGCGGTTGCACCTCTTGACTGGAGAGGTGGCACCGCCTGGCAGAGCTCGAAGACTGAGCTCAGGCGATTGCTCCTCTCTGCCTGAGCTCGAAGACTGAGCTCGATGGTTGCATCACCTGGCAGAGCTCGAAGACTGAGCTTGGTGGTTGCATCACCTGGCAGAGCTCGAAATCTGAGCTCGGTGGTTGCATCACCTGCCAGAGCTCGAAACTGAGCTCAGGCTGATGCACCTCTCTGCCAGAGCTCGAAGACTGAGCTCGGTGATTGCATCACCTGGCAGAGCTCGAGACTGAGCTCAGGCTGATGCACCTCTCTGCCAGAGCTCGAAGACTGAGCTCGGTGGTTGCATCGCCTGGCAGAGCTCGAAACTTGAGCTCTGGCGGTGCTACCTCTTGGCAGAGGAGGTTGCACCTCTCGGCTGGGGCGGTTGCACCTCCCAGCCTCGCAGCCCTGGCGGTTGCACCTCCTGGCTGGGGCGGTTGCACCTCCCAACCTCGCAGGAAGACATAGCCTGGGCGGTGCTACCTCCAACCCTGGCGGTGGCACCTCTTCACTATTCCAGCTCACTTGGTTTGGCTCCAAACTTGGTCCAAACCAGTCCGAACTTGGGCCTAATTGGCCCCTACTTGGGTTATAGGATTAACACCTAATCCTAACCCTAATTAACGTGCTAACTATGAATTTAAAGACATTTTCTAAGCTATTACAAAGTCCGCAAGTCAAGACTTCTTCTAGCGAGCTTCCGGCAAACTTCCGGCGGTCTTCCGATGAACTCTCGGAAACCATTCTGCGGACTCCCGGCAAGCTCCTAGACTTCACGATTTGTTCTTAGCGAGTTCCAACGAGCTTCTTCGGCAAGCTCCGATCTTTCTCGGCGAGCTCCGCGAACTCCCAACGAATCTTCGGACTTCCGTCGAACTCTCGAACTCGCAACAAATCCATCGCGCTTGACTCCGACACTTTGTTTCGCTTTATGTCTTCATCGTTATCATAGTTAATCCTGCATAATTAAAACAAAACTTCAATCGAGACAATTAATCCTAAGCAATTAACCAAGTTGTCCGACATGTCATTGGTCCCTCGACGCTTCGTCCGATTCTTCGGCGCATCATCCTCTCGTGCAGCCTATTGCCCAATCGGCCAGTTGACTCCGCAACTCCGATATCCTTGGCACAATACCCGCTCTTCTTGGCCCGATGCCCGAGTCCACGGCCCGAAGCCTTCTGTCGATACGCCGACCGATCCACCGGCCCGACGTCCAATCTTCTGACATGTTCTTTCGGCACAACATGATTTTCCTGCTTTAATTATCTCATCCTGATCAAAGCATCCTGCGTCACTCAAAACACAGATTAAATCATAAACATATATCAAGTAGTTTCATCATCAAAATACGAGATTCAATAGATATTATCTTTGGTTCCACGAATGAATCTCTTTGTGAATCGTTTGCTAAAACTATGAGTCTTGAATTCGAAATGAGTTTAATGGGAGAATTAACATTCTTCTTAGGCTTACAAATCAAACAACTAAGCAATGACATCTTTATTAGTCAAACTAAATATGCTATGAATTTACTAAAAAAGTTTAATATGAATAACTCAAAGGCTATTAACACTCCTATGAGCACCTCCACTAAGTTAGAAATTAATGAAAGTGGAGAAAGCTTCGATCAAAAAACTTATAGGGGTATGATAGGAAGTTTACTTTACCTCACTGCAACTAGACCAGATATCATGTTCAGTGTAGGACTTTATGCTAGATTTCAATCAAACCCTAAGATATCTCATCTCAAAGCAGTTAAAAGAATACTTAGATATCTTAATGGTACCACAAATCTAGGATTATGGTACCCAAAATCAAAGAATCTTGAGTTAATTGATTATGCTGATGCGGACTTTGCTGGCTGTAGACTTGATAGAAAAAGCACATCAGGAACATGTCAATTTTTAGGACATGCCCTTGTTTCCTGGTCATCTAAGAAACAAATCTCGGTTGCACTATCAACAACCGAAGCTGAATATATTGCAGCAAGTGCATGCTGTGCATAAGTTGTATGGATGAAAAACACCTTAGAAGTTTATAAAGTTCATCTTAAAAATATTCCCATTAAATGTGATAACACAAGTGCAATATGCTTAACAAAGAATCCTATACAACACTCAAGAACAAAACATATTGATATTAGACATCACTTTATATGAGATCATGTTACTAATCATGACGTAATCATAGAGTTCATTGATACTAAACATCAACTAGCTGATATTTTTACAAAACCTCTAAGTGAAGAGCAATTTGATTTCATAAGAAGAGAATTAGGAATGTTGATGTGTCCGAATACAGAAACTAGTTAAAATTATTTTTCGGACTTTATTGAATGATCAAATCACTTGATTGTCATTATATGCCTAAATAACATGTTGGAAATTATGTGTTGAATACAAAAATGTTTTGTCTTCATGATTGTATTTGAAAATCTGTAGCATAGTCTTGTCCGAATACATGAAAGAGTTCATTTCATTTTCGGATTCGCTTAACAATTGGAATGCTAAAAATCGGATTTTCTCATACACTCTTATGAAAAATATTTCTTTTGAAATGAATTTGATGAAATAATTCTTGCTTATGAATTCTATCTTGAAATATGGATGATAGTATTTTTACTTGCAAAAAGCTGTTTCATACACATATCTTGACTCAAAGTAAAACTCACAAATAGTTGGTATCACAAATGGCTTTCCTCCTTCATGCAAAAAGATTATAACAAAAAAAAACAAGGAAGAAGTATTCAAAGCAATCTACGTATCATGCCTTCCTTTATATGCTTGATAATTTGCTTATATTGTTCCCCTGGTATCACAACTACCATGCTTTTTGTTGATGACAAAGGGGGAGAAATATATGAATTGATACTATAAACACTTATGCTATGATTATGCCATGCTTGCATCACCAAGAGATATATGAACCGATGCTATGATTTGTATCATGTCAAGATATCAAACAAAAAACTTGCATCGAAATTCTACAAGTTGATATCTAACCATGTGATGAAATGCAATACTTGCTACAATATTTGAAATGTGTACATCATGTAATGATATCAAAATCTTACTTCGCAGCTTTACATGTTAATATCTTACAATATGATGAATTGCTACTATTACCATCATTCAAACTTGTTATATTTGAAAATGAATGTCAAGCCTTGACATTCTTCAGAGAGATACATGATGATGGAAATCATGATGGGAGTATTGATAAGTTCAAATGATTTTAACTTATCAATATGTCTCTTGAATTCTTAGGTTTTGAATTCAAGAATGACTTATCTCAAGTATGACATATAGATAGGGGGAGTTAAGGTTAACTCCATTATCAATTGATTGTCATCATAAAAAAGGGGGAGATTGTTGAATCTCGGATTTTGATGATGAAGTCAATTGTCATTTGTTATCTAATCTATATGTTGAGATAAGTGTGCAGGATTAACTACGATGAAAGTAAGACATGCAGCAGGAGTTGCGCCGGAGTCAAGACTGTTGAATCTCGGATTTTGATGATATAATCAATTAGTGGGTTAATTGATCTAATCCATATTATTAAGTTAAGTGTGCAGGATTAACTACTATAACCATAAAATATAAAGCAAGGATACCGGAGTCAAGTTCAATGGACGTTTAAGAGTCCGAAGAATCGTCGGAGATGCTGCCGGAACCAACCGAGAAGAAATCGGGAACCTATCGGAATTTTCCGAAGTTCGCCGAAGAGATTGTCGGATGTTCACGGAGATCACCGAGATGGCTCGGCTACTCGTTAAAGTCATCACAAGTTCGGGAGCTTGATGGGAGTCCGTCGAAAGAAAGTTCGTCGGAAAGCTCACCGGAACAAGACTCGACGTTCGCGGTTGAAAACTTGCTTAGGATGTGTTTTGTTATGTAGTTCACTTGTAATTAGGATTAGAATTAAGAGATAATCCTATATCCTGGTTAGGGGCCAACTAGGTCCAAAGTCAGATTTGGTTTGGGCTAAAATTAAGCCAAACCAGTGAACTGGAGAGCTAGGCGGTGGCACCGCCCAGCACCCGAGAGCTGGGCGGTGACACCTCTTGGGCTGGGCGGTTGCACCGTCCAGCACCCGAGCGCTGGGCGGTGGCACCGCCAGCATCGGGAACCCAAAGAGAATTCAAATTTTGGAGCCCAGATTTTGGAGCCCAAATTTGAATCCTCTTGAGGCCTATAAATACCCCTCAAATCTCAGCTGAGATTACAACTTTTGAGAAGCATTTGATTAGAGAAAAGTCTTAGAAAGTCTTAGCAAGTCTTGTTTTCAATTTGCTAGAGAGTTCTCCTCCTTCTTTCTTATTGAAAACTTGTAAGAGGTTGAACTGCTTGTAAAAGGTTGTAAGAGGGGTATTTACCCTTCCATTTCAAGAGGTTGAACTGCTTGATGCTAAATCCGATGAAGGCATTTTTCTTGGTTACTCCTCCATTTCTAAGGCCTTTCGTGTCTTTAACAAAAGGACCTTAGTAATAGAAGAGTCTATTCATGTAGTTTTTAATGAAATTTCTGATTTAAAGAAAAATGATTTTGATGATGATCTTGGTTTTGATAATTTGAATTTAAACGAACCCCCTCCTCAAAATAGCCATTTGAATGCATCTTCTTCCGAAATTTCTTTACCCAAATAATGGAAGTATGTAGATGCTCATCCAAATGAGCTAATTATAGGAGATACAACAAAAGGAGTTCAAACTCGTTCTTCTTTCAAGAATTTTTGTGCTAACGCCGCTTTCCTTTCTCAAATTGAACCTAAATGCATTGACGAAGTCTTAAAAGATGATTTTTGGGTCATTGCAATGCAAGAAGAATTGAACCAATTTGAGAGGAATGAGGTATGGAAGCTTGTTCCTAGACCAAGTGACCACTTAGTCATAGGTACTAAGTGGGTCTTTAGAAACAAGCAAGACGAAAATAGTATTGTGGTTAGAAACAAGGCTAGATTAGTGGCCAAAGGTTTCAACCAAGAAGAAGGTATCGATTACAAAGAAACCTTCGCTCCCGTGGCTCGATTAGAAGCCATAAGGATGCTCCTTGCCTATGCTAGTAGTAATAATTTTAAACTATTTCAAATGGATGTCAAAAGTGCTTTCTTGAATGGTTTTATTTCCGAAGAAGTATATGTCGAACAACCTCTCGGATTTGAAAATTCTCTTCTTCCTAATCATGTATTCAAATTGACTAAAGCTCTCTATGGCTTGAAACAAGCTCCTAGAGCTTGGTATGAAAGGCTTAGTTCCTTTCTTATTTTAAATAATTTTACCAAAGGCAAGGTTGATACTATATTGTTTATCAAACATTTTAAAAATAATTTTCTTATTATGCAAATTTATATTGACGATATTATTTTTGGCTCTTCGGATGAATCACTATGTGAATCATTTGCCAAATGTATGAGTCATGAATTTGAAATGAGTTTAATGGGTGAATTAACTTTCTTTTTAGGATTACAAATCAAACAACTTAGTGATGGTATATTTCTTAACCAATCCAAATATACATTAGAATTGTTAAAACGATTTAACATGGATAATTCAAAAGTAATAAACACCCCTATGAGTACTGCGACTAAGTTAGATATGGATGAAAATAGTGAAAATTTCGATCAAAAAACATATAGGGGAATGATAGGTAGTCTACTCTACCTCACCGCGACTAGACCAGATATTATGTTTAGTGTAGGACTTTGCGCTAGGTTTCAATCTAATCCTAAATTATCTCATCTGAAGAGTGTTAAAAGAATATTTAGGTATCTTAAAGGAACTCCAAATTTAGGATTGTGGTATCCAAAATCTGAAAAAATCGATCTAATAGCTTATGCAGATGTCGATTTTGGCGGATGCAGGATAGATAGAAAAAGTACATCCGGAACATGCCAATTTTTAGGACATGCACTTGTTTCTTAGACTTCCAAGAAACAAAATTCAGTTGCACTATCTACGGCGGAAGCCGAATACATTGCTGCAAGTGCATGTTGTGCAAAAGTCATTTGGATGAAAAATACATTAGAAGACTATGGAATTCACTTTAAAAACATTCCCATAAAATGTGATAATACTAGTGCCATATGTCTTACTAAAAATCCAATTCTGCACTCTAGAACTAAGCATATCGACGTTAGGCATCATTTCATACGTGATCATGTCCTTAACAATGATGTTGTTCTAGAATTCATTGACACAAAGTATCAATTAGCAGATATATTTACAAAAGCTTTGAACGAAGATCAATTTGAATTCATTAGAAGGGAATTAGGCATGTTAAATTGTCCCTAAAATGAGCTTCACGAAAAATGACTCATCCTTTTCCTTTCTTTTGTGGATTTGATTTCTTCCTTCTTCTTCAATTCAAAATGATCCATTAAAGTATAACTTATTATCCTGAGGGAAGAAGCTAAACAAAAGGGAGGAAGAAAAATTTTTTTTCTTTCCTCCGCGGGATGCCAGCGGTGGCACCGCCAGATCCGGCGGTTGCACCTCCTGAGCGCTCGGGCGCCAGGCGGTGACACCGCTCGGTTTGGCGGTGGCACCGACCGAGCGACCCTTATTAACCCGAGGGGTTAGGGCCGAAGAAAGAGCTCTCAAAACCCTCTCCCATTCCCTCTAACTCTTAGAAGCATTGGAGAAGGATTCTTGGTGATCCAAGCTTTCCATCTCTCAACATAATCTCCATAAGGTAACACTTGAAATCCCTCTTTTTGGTATCCCATTCCCTCTTTTCTTTTCTCTTTCCCTTGCTTATTTTTTACAATTTCATCATCACCTTGTCTAGATAATGGCTCCTAAGAGATCAAAAGGAAAAAGGATTGAAGGAGATTCATTTGACCATGATCTTTTTAGATCAAAAGAGGTAGCCCTTAGTTTTCCAAAATTTGAAAGACGATGTATCCATAAGGGAAAATACGTTGATATGGATGAACTAGAGGACTTAGAACCCATTAGGTGGTTTGCACACTTAGAAGCTCTACCTCTACTACAAATAGATGAACCAATCTATCCGCGATTAGTTAGATTGTTCTATGCCAACCTATATGAGGACAACGATAGCCTAAGCAATTACCTTCTAGGAACACCCATTAGAATATTTGATAGCACTATTTGTGAGCTAATTGGCATAACTGAAAAAGATAGGGGATGCTATTTTAAAGGTAAATGGGACGTCAACACAATAGGAGCAACCTATACCGAAGCCGTAGAAACAATTTTTGCAAATCCAAACCTTGACTTCCTACCCAAGAGCTGTGAACACTTATTGCCTTTCAACTCTAAAATTCTTCATCACATTATCACAAGCATCATATTCCCCAAACAATTTCATCTTGACGAAATATGTCAAATAGAGATAAGTACCATGTATTGGATTATGACCAGTCAGCATAATTGTTTTGGGTACTCAATTCGGCAACACATGCAGGATATTATGGCTAAAGATACTATGTTGCCATATGGGAGGTTAATCACTAGATTTCTTCATGCCTATGACATTTGCATCCCATCCGATGAAGAATCTATTCAAAATGATCGATATAACATAATAAATAAAAACCTACTGAAAAGACTTAGGTGCACTTTTAGCAATGGCATATGGGTTAGGCAGCATAGAAGGACGGATCCAATTCCTCCACCAATAGAATACCCCAAAACACCAATTCTTATGGGAAATGAATCTCCTCCTCCTAGTCCCTTCGGCGCAGCACCTTCAGCTCATGTTTCCTCCTCTGAAGATCTCATTATGGCGGAACTGTCTCAGATCAAATCACAGCAAGAACAAATTCAAAATCAACAAGTTGAAATTTTGAAGACACTACGACAAATGAATGAAAAAATAGATATCATGTATCAGCATTGTGGATTACCTCCTAAGGATTAAATGATGTATCTTTTTATTCTATTATGTTTGCTTTTAACAACAAGTTCAAAGTTTGTCATCGATTGAACGATAACTGATCCTTCCTTTTAGATAACTACTGTTTTGATCTGCATAAATGATGATTTCTTTTGGATAAACTATTTCTGGCAAATTTGAATGATGAACTTTGTTTACTATTAAATGCTAAACCTTTTTTCTATTATCATCAATTAGCTGGCTTGTCTCTTTTTGTTGATGACAAAGGGGGAGAAGTGATGACTTACACCATAATGATAGCATGACTTATATGAATTACAAAAACTTATGTGATATGAATGTCTTATATGCCTTGCAAAATCCTTGAAAATATCACAAGATTGATTGATCATATTGAAAGCATGCCTTACATCTATATCATGAAATTTATATTGAAAATCTTTATCTTCTGTCGTAGTAAAATTCATCCCTTTTCATTTAACTTATGATTTTCATCGAAGTTTCATATTTACTATTATTTAATAAGGATCACGATAAGCTCTACGGTTAGAACTTATCGAGTTATGCTTGAATCCAATGGGATGGAATTCAAGTGTTTTTTATCTTCTCGTAATATGGCATATAGATAGGGGGAGTTATGTTTAACTCCGTCATCAATTGATTGTCATCATCAAAAAGGGGGAGATTGTTGAATCTCGGATTTTGATGATACAATCAATTGGTGGGTTAATTGATCTAATCCATATTATTGAGTTAAGTGTGCAGGATTAACTACGATAACCAGAAAACATAAAGCAAGGATACCGGAGTCAAGTTAAATGGACATTTAAGAGTCCGAAGAATCGTCGGAGATGCTGCCGGAACCAACCGAGAAGAAATCGAGAACCTGTCGAAATTTTCGGAAGTTCGCCGAAGAGATTGTCGGAGGTTCACGAAGATCACCGAGAAGGCTCGGCTACTCGTTAAAGTCATCACAAGTTCGGGAGCTTAATGGGAGTCCGTCGGAAGAAAGTTCGTCGGAAAGCTCGCCGGAACAAGACTCGACGTTCGCGGTTGAAAACTTGCTTAGGATGTGTTTTGTTATGTAGTTCACTTGTAATTAGGATTAGGATTAAGAGATAATCCTATATCCTGGTTAGGGGCCAATTGGGCCCAAAGTCAGATTTGGTTTGGGCTAAAATTAAGCCAAACCAGTGAACCGGAGAGCTAGGCGGTGGCACCGCCCAGCACCCGAGAGCTGGGCGGTGACACCTCTTGGGCTGGGCGGTTGCACCGTCCAGCACCCGAGCGCTGGGCGGTGGCACCGCTTGGTTGGGCGGTGGCACCGCCAGTATCGGGAACCCAAAGAGAATTCAAATTTTGTTGCCCAGATTTTGGAGCCCAAATTTGAATCCTCTTGAGGCCTATAAATACCCCTCAAATCTCAGCTAAGATTACAACTTTTGAGAAGCATTTGATTGAGAGAAAAGTCTTAGAAAGTCTTAGCAAGTCTTGTTTTCAATTTGCTAGAGAGTTCTCCTCCTTCTTTCTTATTGAAAACTTGTAAGAGGTTGAACTGCTTGTAAAAGGTTGTAAGAGGGGTATTTACCCTTCCATTTCAAGAGATTTGCTAGTGGAAGGTGGGAGCCTCATCGAAGAGGGGCCTCGCAAGTGGATGTAGGTCATTTGACCGAACCACTCTAAAATCGGCGTAATCTCTGGTTTGCATTTCATTATTGCTATTTACATTACTGCAAACCTTCTTACATGCTTTAGTTCCTTATTACCTTTGCTGCGCAACTTTAAGAATACGCTTTCAAGTTAAGCTTTTCAAATTCCGTTCTTATCGTACGAAAGATTTTTCTAAAACCGAAGTTTTAATCCGCTGCACTAATTCACCCCCCCCTCTTAGTGCCGTTCTAATCCTAACAAAGACAATGATCACGTTGGGAGTTCGAGAGTTTGACGGAAGTTCGGACAGTCGCCGGAAGTTCGAGAGTTTGCGGGAACAAATCCGAGAAGTCCATTTTTGCCAAAGAAGCTCGTCGGAACTCGCCAAGTGAATCGTCGCAATGTAACATCCCTATTTTGAAATTTATCAATAAGGATTTATATGTAAATTGGAGGATCTATATGTAAATATAGAAATTTTAAGGACTAAACTGTTAAGTTGCAAAAAGAAAAAAAAATAAAGAAAACCAAAAATTTCGGTTTTATCTTTGAGAAACAGAGAGAGCAGCGGTGGGGCGTGGGGAGAAGAAGAAGAGAAGTTGAGGGAGAAGAGAAGAAAAGAAGAAGAAGAGGGAAAAGAAGAGATTAGGAAGAAGAGGGGGAAGAGAAGAAAAGAAGAAGAAGAAGAAGAAGAGAGGGAAGATGGAGAGGAGATAGAGAGGGGCAGCAGCTGACACCGCCCAGCACCCGAGAGCTGGGCGGTGACACCTCTTGGGCTGGGCGGTTGCACCGTCCAGCACCCGAGCGCTGGGCGGTGGCACCGCTTGGTTGGGCGGTGGCACCGCCAGTATCGGGAACCCAAAGAGAATTCAAATTTTGGAGCCCAGATTTTGGAGCCCAAATTTGAATCCTCTTGAGGCCTATAAATACCCCTCAAATCTCAGCTAAGATTACAACTTTTGAGAAGCATTTGATTGAGAGAAAAGTCTTAGAAAGTCTTAGCAAGTCTTGTTTTCAATTTGCTAGAGAGTTCTCCTCCTTCTTTCTTATTGAAAACTTGTAAGAGGTTGAACTGCTTGTAAAAGGTTGTAAGAGGGGTATTTACCCTTCCATTTCAAGAGATTTGCTAGTGGAAGGTGGGAGCCTCATCGAAGAGGGGCCTCGCAAGTGGATGTAGGTCATTTGACCGAACCACTCTAAAATCGGCGTAATCT
The DNA here is from genome assembly GCF_036884655.1 of Musa acuminata AAA Group. Lineage (NCBI taxonomy): Eukaryota > Viridiplantae > Streptophyta > Magnoliopsida > Zingiberales > Musaceae > Musa > Musa acuminata. The sequence continues at coordinate 23,390,426 of NC_088355.1, read as the reverse complement.
CTGGTTTGCATTTCATTATTGCTATTTACATTACTGCAAACCTTCTTACATGCTTTAGTTCCTTATTACCTTTGCTGCGCAACTTTAAGAATACGCTTTCAAGTTAAGCTTTTCAAATTCCGTTCTTATCGTACGAAAGATTTTTCTAAAACCGAAGTTTTAATCCGCTGCACTAATTCACCCCCCCCTCTTAGTGTCGTTCTAATCCTAACAAAGACAATGATCACGTTGGGAGTTCGAGAGTTTGACGGAAGTTCGGACAGTCGCCGGAAGTTCGAGAGTTTGCGGGAACAAATCCGAGAAGTCCATTTTTGCCAAAGAAGCTCGTCGGAACTCGCCAAGTGAATCGTCGCAATGTAACATCCCTATTTTGAAATTTATCAATAAGGATTTATATGTAAATTGGAGGATCTATATGTAAATATAGAAATTTTAAGGACTAAACTGTTAAGTTGCAAAAAGAAAAAAAAATAAAGAAAACCAAAAATTTCGGTTTTATCTTTGAGAAACAGAGAGAGCAGCGGTGGGGCGTGGGGAGAAGAAGAAGAGAAGTTGAGGGAGAAGAGAAGAAAAGAAGAAGAAGAGGGAAAAGAAGAGATTAGGAAGAAGAGGGGGAAGAGAAGAAAAGAAGAAGAAGAAGAAGAAGAGAGGGAAGATGGAGAGGAGATAGAGAGGGGCAGCAGCTGCAGCTAGGGCTGCAGTACCTTTTTTCCCGCAGGTGGAAACAGAGGAGAGGATGTGTGGGGCGTTGGGGAGGATAAGGGAAGAAGAAGAAGAAGAAGAAGAAGAGAGGAGGATAGCTGTGGCAAGGCTGCAGCGAGGAGGTGTGTGGCGTTGGGGAGGAAAAAGGAAGAGGAGAAGAAGAGAAGGAGAAGAAGAGGGAAAAGAGACGGAAGAGGGAGAGGAGCGAGAGGTGGCAGCAGCTAGGGCTGCAGCACCTCTGTTTCCTGCAGGTGGAAACAGAGGAGAGGTGTGGGGCGTTCGAAGAGGAGAAGAAGAAGAAGAGGAAGAGAAGAGGAAGAGGAAGCAGGAGAAGAGGTTGTGATACCTCTGTTTCCTGCAGAGGAAACAGAGGAGAGGGTGTGTGTGACGCCGAGGAGGAGGAGAGAAGAAGAAGAGGAGAAGAAGAAGAGAAGGGAAAAGAGGAGCTGCGGCTGCGGCGGTGGAAGCTGCAGCTGGAAGAGAAGGAGAGGAAGAGATGGTAAGGAAGAAGAGAAGAAGTAGAAGCGGGTGAAGAGGCGGCACCTCTATTTCCTGCAGGAGGAAACAGAGGAAAGGAGGTGTTGTTCATCGGGGAGAAGAAGGGAAGGAAGCAGAAGAAGAGAAGAAGAAGAAAGGAAGGAGAAGGAAGAGGAGAAGGGAAAGAAGTAGCTGCGGCTGCGGCTGTGGCAGCTGCAGCTGTGGCAGGGAAAGAGGAAGAGGAAGGAAGAAGGGAAGGAGAGAAAGAAGAGAAGGGGAAGAAGGGGCTGCGGCTGCTGCGGCTGCTGCGATGGCAGCTGCAGTTAGAAGAGAAAAAGGAGAGGAAGAAGAGAAGGGGAAGAAGGGGCTGCAGCTGCGGCGATGGCAGCTGCAGTTGGAAGGGAAGAAGGGGCTGCGGCTGCGGCGATGGCAGCTGCAGTTGGAAGAGAAGAAGGAGAGGAAGATGAGCAGGGGAGGAAGAAGAGGCTGCAGTCGTGGCTAAGGCTGCGACTGCAGCAGTGCAGCTGGGAAAGAAGAGAAGGAAAGGAAGAAGAAGAGAAAGGAAAAGGGAAGAAGAGAGGAAGAGGAGAAGGGGAGGCAGCTGCGGCAGTGGCAGCTGCAGCTGGAAGAGAAGGAGAGGAAATAGAGCTGGGGAGGAAGAAGAGGCTGCGGCTGTGGTGGCTGCGGCCATGGCTGCGACTACGACTGCGGCAGTTGCAGTTGGGAAAGAAAAGAAAGGAAAGGGGGAAAAAGGGGCTGCGGACGGGATTGCGGCCGCAGCGGCAGCGACTGCATATGCAACAGTTATGTCTGCGAGAGAAGGGAGGAAGGAAGGTAGTGCAGTGGAAGGGGCTGCGATTGTAGCAGCGGCAACGGCGGCGGCTGTGGCAACTGCGTTTGGGAAAGAAAAAGAAGGAATGAGAGTAAGAGAGAGCAGGTGACTGTGCCTCGATGTTCGACATGTGGTAAAAGAAAGAAAACGAGTGCACAAAACGAAACAGGGAGGGGATGGAGGAAAAGTAGAAAAAGGATTCGAGCGTACACCTTCTTCGAATCTTTGGATCAAAACCTTCAAAAGGCAAGTTTCCCGATCTTTTGTCCTGTAATTGTTCTAATCTTTCCTATTGCAAGTATCCTGATCTTTCCTCACTACAATTTTATCTCTACATTTTCTTTGAATATGAGGAACTTTGAATTATTCTAGCCTTGCATTTGATATATCTCCTGTTTAGATGTAACGATTCGAATCTGTGCAACTTCCAAGATTCTGACCTTTCTACCTTGTTATGGTTATAACTTCATGTATTGACATCTGATTTGGACAAATCTTATTTGATCAAAATATAGACTCATAAACCTTTGTTTTGATAGCTTATTTTAAGAATTTGGAGTAAGTTTGCCTGCCCAAACTTCTATTTCAAATGAGCCTACAGATTCTGCAAAACAAGGATCGTAGTTTCTGACCTTTTGATACTGAACTGCTTATAAGTCCCTGTTGTAAATGTTGATTTATTCAAAGCTTATTTCATTGGAAACTAGACTCATAGATCTTTCTTTTAATATATGGATTGAAAGATTTGGAATCCAAACACCTGCCCAGTTATCTGTTGAATCTGACATTATGAATTCTGCCAAACAAAGATTTTGTTCTACGACCCTTGTTTACCAAATTATTTGTAACTCTCTCTATTGGACAGTTCAATTCATATGAAGCCTGTCTTATCTAAAAGTATAATCCAATGATATATTTCTGAGTAAATTGGAGCACGATTGATAGTTTGAATCATTTGTTCAATGTGCCTCTTGTATTCTGCCAGAAATCGAGCTTTGGTCGATTTCTCATATTCTGGTTTCATTCCTTTGGAAATTGATATCCTTTACCTTTCTTATTCAATTGAGCTTCATATTACTGCTTTGAATTCTTGTATGCTCTTGTCCTTAAAATTATTGCATTCTTGAAAACTGTTATGTAACGTTTATGCTATATCGTATTGACTCATATAGGCACATGTATATCTCATTGTTCCGCATTTGCTTTCGATATGTGTCTATTCCAGTTTCATTCTTTTGGATATTAAATTCATCTAACCTTCTTATTTGAATTGAGCTATATATGATTGCTTGGAATCCGTGTGTACTCTTGCTTTCATTTCCTTTCAAATCTGATAACATTTGTGAAAGATTATTGCTTGCTTCGTATTGACTCGTAAAGGCACATGTACGTTTTGTTGTTCCGCGTGTACTTCCGATATATGCTATTTATTGTTCATACTGCCCTTTGTACTCTGGTGTTTGTGGGATTTGTGAACCTTTGCCAGAAATGGTAAAGGGAGTTATGCATAGAGCCTGCGATGCTCTACCGGCCCCCTCTGACTTCACCTAGACGTGGGTGGATGGAGCTCCCAGACGTGGGAGACCTCCCAAACGTGGGAGACTTATGTTTGTTGGTTATTCAGAAATGGATGAATCACATTCTGTCTGTGGTCCCACTACACCTTCCGTATGTTTGATATGATATCCAGAGCTTTGGTTATGTGTTTCTGTACATGCTTTGGATAAGAATGATATGAATGCAACGTCAAATACGACGTTTGAGCTTCTGTTTGGTATTTGTTATTGATATGTTTCGAAATGTTTCATTGGTTATTGATATGTTCCGAAACATTTCATATCCCATTGATATGCTCCGAAATATTCCATCTGTTATTATTACGCTTCGAAATGTTCCATGTCATTGATATGCTCTGGAACATTTCATACGCCATTGATATGCTCCGAAATGCTTCATCTGCTATTGTCTCAAATTATTGTTCACAATACCCTTTTGTACTCTAGTGTTTGTGGGATTAATTGGACCTTTGCCAGAAATGGTAAAGGGTATGTGCTTAGAGCCTACGATGCTCTAGATTATGTTTGGTGGTCATTCAGAAATGGATGGACCATATTATGTTTGGAATCCCACTTCACCTTTTATCTGTTTCATCTGTTATTGTTACACTTCGAAATGTTCCATATGTCATTGATATGCTCCGGAACATTTCATACGCTATTGATATGCTTCAATTACTCTGTTCTTCATTTGCTATGAACTGATATATTCTGAAATGTTCTGTTTGCCATTAATATGCTCCGGATCATCTCGTACGCTATTGATATGCTCTGATTACTCTATACTCCATTTGTTATGAACCAAATATGTTATGAATGAAATGACATTTGCGATTCTGTATCTAATGAGATGATATCCTTGAATATCTTGGATTCTATCTTGCATTGTGATATCTTGTTTGTTTGAAACTGTCCCTTCTCATGCTATATATGCTTTGTTACTTGCTAATATGTTTTTAGCTCACTTCGTTGTTATATAAATCTTTCAGGTCAGCTTGTCACTCTTTGAGATGTTTGAATTGGGCTGAGGCAGTGGAGAGCTATTCTGAATTATGGGCAAGTCTTGTTGGGTATTATGTTATTGTTGTATAAGCATATTTTGTATGTAATGAAATGTTGTCGATGAACCGAAATGGATATACCTTGTAAAAGTGTTAGAAGATCTCTCTTATTTGGAATTTCATAATGTTAAGTCTAGTTTACGATGATATGAACTTATGGTAAATAGTTGGAGTTTTAATTGTATAAATTACTTATCTTGTGGATTTATAAATGTTGTTCATGTTTGTTAAGTTGGCTTGGGTTGCCATAAATGTGAATTATCGAGTGATGTGATATATGATTATAAACTGCACAGGTTTTAAAGATGTGAATTTGATAGAATGCTTTTCAGTGTCCTCAAATGTGTGTTTGGATCCTGGATGGATTTGTGATGAAATTTTTAATATTATCGATATTTGAGGGGCGTGACACACAAGTCCAGGAGTTTGCCGGAAGTCCGCAGGAGCATCACCGAGGGATCATCGGATGATCAACGGAAGTTCGCCGGAAGAAGCAATTGACGCACCGGAGCAAGTTGCAGTAAATGTCTTAGTAAAAATTGTAGTTAGCACATTGATTAAGTTGGAAATGGGAGGTGATCCCATTAACATAATCTTGAGGCAATTGGGCCCTTGAAAAACCCAAATTGGGCCGAATGGATCAACCCATTCGGACCCTGATTTCTGTCAAGCGGTTGAACCGCCCAAGGCAGGAGGTTGCACCACCTGGGCTCAGTCTCCGAGCGAGACTAGGAGGTGCAACTGCTCCAACCAGGCGATGGCACCGCTTGGGGCTCAGTCTCCGAGCGAGACTGGGCGGTGCAACCTCCCGTGACAGGAGGTGGCACCGCCTGAGCTCGGTCTTCGAGCTCTGCCAGGCGGTGCAACCGCCTCAGTCAGGAGGTGCAACCGCCTGAGCTCAGTCTTCGAGCTCTGCCAGGCGGTGGAACTGCCTCAGTCAGGAGGTGCAACCGCCCTTGACAAGAGGTAGCACCGCCTAGAGGCTCAGTCTTCGAGCTCTGCAGGCGGTGCAACCGCTCTAGTCAGGAGGTGCAACCGCCTGATCCTGAAATTCCGGGAATTGACAATTTTGAGCTCCCAATTTGAACTGGGTTGGGGCCTATAAATACCCCACCCATTCAGCACTAAAAGAGCAATCAACTAATACTGAAATCTTGATCTTTTTCTATGATTCTTAGAGCTCAAAATTGTTGTAAAGGCCAAAAGCTCTTCTCCCTCTGTTCTTCCAAGTTCTAAGTTGTAAAGAGAGGAGAGAAAATTCTGTAAGGGTTGTCTCCTAAGCCCATCAAAAGGAGTGCAACTGTAAAAGGGTGGTTGGCCTTCGCCTATTGAACGAAGGCCTCTAGTTGACGTCGGTGACCTCGTCGGTGGAGGAAGCCAAAAGTGGAGTAGGTCAAGATTGACCGAACCACTCTAAATCTCGGTTTGCATTTACTTTGAGCATATTATCTTTACTGCAAACCTCCTCTAAAGCTTACTGCTTTCTGCGCATATACGATCGGGTTTCAAGCTTTGCACTTTCCAATCAGCGTTTAGACGTAAATCTGTTTTTTCGTACGATCATCATATTTCAGTTTGCATTTACGTTTTGATTTCAATCATAACTGCAAACTGCCTTTATATACTTGCTTAAACTGCATCTCACCTAATCAAGTGATTTACGAATCAGCATTTAGACGTAAATCAGCTTCTTCATACGAACATCGTATTTTAGTTTGCACTTACACTCTGGTTTTCATCATAACTGCAAACTACCTTCATAGATTGATTTTAATGTCATCTCGCTTGATCTTAAGTTAAAGTAATCTTAGCATCGGCTTTCACACCAAAATCATTTTTATCGTTCGAAAGTGCTTTATCGTTGTAAGATTTCCGCTGCACTAATTCACCCCCCCATCTTAGTGCTCTTGATCCTAACAAACATGGGTGGACGTGTAATAGAATGACCCTCTTGGTTTCCGGTGTATACCATCTCTCTTGGGTTTTAATCCATTTAAGAGTTAACCCCGCTCTGATACCAATTGTTAGGGCCAAGAGCACTCACTCGGAGACTTAGCCCAGGCGGTGCCACCTCCTGGCTTGTGCGGTTCAACCGCCTGGCAGAAATCAGGGTCCGAATGGGTTGATCCATTCGGCCCAATTTCGGTTTTTCAGGGGCCCAATTGCCCCAAGATTAAGTTAATGGGATCACCTCCCATTTCCAACTTAATCATTATGCTAACTGTGATATTTCCTAAGACATTTACTACAACTTGCTCCGGTTCATCATTCGCTTCTTCCAGCGAGCTTCCAGCGAACTTCCGTCGATCATCCGATGAACCCTCGGTGATCCTCCTGCGGACTTTGGACAAACTCCTGGACTTGCGACGATCCACTTGGCGAGTTTCGACGAGCTTCTTTGGCAAGCTCATGTACTTCTCAGATTTGTTCTTGCAGAACCTCCGACGACTGTCCGAACTTCCGTCGAACTCTCAAACTCCCAACATGATCATTGTCTTGACTCCGGTGTAACTCCTGCTGCATGTATTTCTTCCATCGTAGTTAATCCTGCACACTTAAAACAAAACTTTGATCGAGACAATTAATCCTAAGCAATTAACCAAGTTGTCTGGCTTGTCATTGGTTCCTCGACGCTTCGTCTGATTCTTTGGCGCATCGTCCTCTCCTGCAGCCTATTGCCCAATCGGCCAGTTGACTCCACAACTCCGATATCCTTGGTACAATACCCGCTCTTCTTGGCCCAATGCCCGAGTCCACGGCCCGAAGCCTTCTGTCGATACGTCGACCGATCCACCGGCCCGTCGTCCAATCTTCTAACATGTTCCTCCGGCACAACATGATTTTCCTGCTTTAATTGTCTCATCCTGATCGAAGCATCCTACGTCACTCAAAACGCAGATTAAATAATAAACATATATCAAGTAGTTTCATCATCAAAATATGAGATTCAACAAAGGTTTGATAGAAGTCAGTGGAAGTTGCAGCAAGTATGTGCTGTCTTGTAAGAGTAGAATTGTCGTCGAAGAAACAACGGTTTCTCGACGTAATTTCCACCAAAAACTTGAGAGAATTGAGGAGGGAATTGATAGAAAAATCACAGTTTATATGACAGCAAGGATATCTAATTTAATCAAGAAAATTTTGGTAGTATAATAGCAAGGAAATTGGTGCAAGTTGCGATTGCATAATTCTCGTCGAAAAATTTCAACGGGTTACGATGAAAATTTGCAGCAACACAAAATCATTTTTAGAGATGAATTTCTTAATAGATCAATCTTAGATGGGAGCCAAGATGATCTATGAAGTGTATAAGAAATTTCATTCCAAAAAGATTACAAATAGAAGGGTTAAGGCAACAATATGCGGCTAAAATTTTCTGCAGCATAGATTTTTAAGTATAGCAGATTGGACGTAAATGATCAGTGGTTTATATTGAGAATTTTTTGATGAAACCAAAGGGAAATCTACTGTTAGGAAGTGTCAAAGCTATCATAAAAATTTCGTAGAGATTTGGATAGAAACAACATAGTATCAAGATCAAACAAATAGTGTTATGCAGCTAAAATTTTACAGTGCAGATTTTCAAGTATAGCAAATTAGATGTAAAATATCAATGGTTTATATTGAGAATTTTTTGACAAAACCAAAGGAAATCTGCTGTTAGAAAATATCAAAGATGTCATAAAAATTTCGTAGAGATTTGAATAGAAAGAATACAGTAGCAAGATCAAACAGATGGTGCTATACGGTTGGAATTCTGCAATGTATCTTTCGTCGTAGAGATGAAAACTTTATGACAAAAAGTTTATGCAGCAATATAGGAATAATTTTTTTGGGATTTTCAAATAAGGATAACTAAATTGCAGTAGCAGTAAGGTAGAAAACCAGAACCTGTGGCAATTCACGGGGGGATCAAAGGATGATCCATGGTGGTAGAGATGATGGCGGAATTCGGCGATAATCTTTTAAGCAATTGTGGGAATTGCTTTGGGCGGTTGTGGAGGGCTGATGGATGGCAGTGGAAGGGCAGCGAGATGCCAAGAACGCTGCTCTGATACCAAGTGATAGAACCCTTGCAGATTCTAAACTTGGGGTTGATCTCTTTAGGGGATCGGCCTCCTTGGAACTCTATAGGGGTTCCTCCCTCCAAGTTGTTGCTCAAAGGCTGCAGAAACGATTCATCTATTGCTTATCAAAAGAGGAGGAATACATGGCTATTTATAGAGTTTCTAAACCCTAACTCCTAATAGGACTCCTACTTAAGACTCCTACTTCTAACCAACTCCTAATAGGACTTCTACTCAAGACTCCTATTCCTTTACAACTCCTAATTCTTCTCTAAGAAACAACCTCCTAACCCTAGTCGGCCTCTTCACCTCTTTAATAGGGGTCGACTTAGGTAGGTTTTACATGAATGTCCCTCTCAATTAGGACTCTCCTAGCTAGAGTCTTAATAGTATAGCTAGCGAATTTACAAGCGGTAGTCGTATGTGGGCAGCACTGCACCTATGTAGTGGTCGCACGTGGGCAGAACCCGCATCCATGCGATGGCCGCATGAAGGCAAATAGCCCCGGTGACGGTCGTGCGCGGGTAGGCCGCATCAAGGCAGTGGTAGTGTGCAGGTAGGCCGTGCCTAGGCGGCAGCTGCACGCGGGCACAAGCGGCGGCTATGCGTGGGTAGGCCGCACCTAGGCAACGGCCATGCGTGGGTAGAAGCCGCGCACCGATGGTAGTCGCACAAGGGGATGCCGCGCCAATGCGACAGCCACGCACAGGCAGGAACCGCCAAAGCGACCGCGCGCAAGCAGAGGTGCCGCAGAGGCAACGATCGTGTGCGAGCAGCGGCCATTGGGGTTTTGACATATTTATGATTTTGCCCTCGAGGCTAGGTTTTGTCAAATTACAGTTCTACCTTTTACAAATTTCATAATTCTAATATATGTCCTGTCAATATATTTATAGTTTTACCCTTATAAAATTGAGAATTCTAATTTATATTCTCAATTATAAAATTGATAAATATGATTTATTATAATTATGATTGAATTTAATCATGATTATATTTTGATTATTTGATTGGATTTAATTTTAATTTAAAAAACTATAAAGTACGATTTACTTTTATAGTTTTCTCATATGAATTATTGATTATATTTTTACATATGGTAAATAAAATCTAATTATTGTTCTTGAATATTCATTTGGTTATTCAAATGTATATATTTGAAATTGTGAAATAATATTCATCTTTCACATGGAGGCATGATTTATATGTTATCATGATTATCATATGAGTTTTTTTTTTACTGATTAATATTTAATAATTATTATGGTTGTTATTCTATTATTGAACTATTTAGCATAAATTAAATTTAAAAAAAAATTGATGAATATTATTTGTAACTTATCTTCCTAAGTTTTATCTCACTTGTAGTTGCCAAAGTGGCTTGGGATGATAGGTTTTTGTGATGTGAATTATAATAAAAATTTTATCATTTATAGTATATTTTAAATTATATATTTTATTATTATTTTGGTCTTGTAGCCACTAAAGTGACCTAGACCAATAACTTATAAAATAATATTAAGGAATTAGTTCTAAATGACATCAAAGAAATAATATTCACAATGACACTCATAATATGGAGATTTAGATAATCCTAAAGGAGAATCTACTTCAAATAATTATGTGATGGGGTAGGATGATACTATTTTGGATATCGTTATAGTTTAAGATTGTATACCCAAAGGTAATAATACTATTCCTCAAGGATGATATCAGTCTTCCATATATGATCTTGAGTGAAAATTAGATATATTAATATTTCACTCAAAGATGTAATATAGATGATATCAATAGTTTATCAAATTTTTAAAAAACTCAAAGCATTAATATTATTTTATATTTTTACAGTGGTACTTCTGTCCATACATTCTTATGCTTCTAGTGTCTCTATACTCTCTAGATCAAATTATTCATAATGGTTAGAGCATATGTAATTTACACTAGGTGTATTAGATCTTGATTTAGCATTGCTTATTGAAAAGCTTGTTGACAAATGAAAATACTATAGAACAAGTTAATGAAATAAAGTCTTGGGAAAGATTTAATAGGCTTAGTTTAATATTCATAAGAATGACGATTGCAAATAACATAGAGACTTCATTACCGATTGCAACTAGCACACAAGAATAGTTAAAGGTTATTGAAGATATATTTAAATCTATTGATAAGTCATTGGCTGGTATACTAATGAAAGAACTGAATATGGCTCAGTATGATGGCACTCGAGGAATTCAAGATTACATCCTCAATATGGCCGATAAAGCTACAAAACTTAAAGCATTAGGTATGAATGTTGATGAGTCTCTGACACGGGAGTGTCTAATTTGCTACAATCTGTTCATCTGGACCATGCTGATAATATGATATTTTTTTCAACCAACAATATTACCTCATAATCTTCAACTCAACCTACTCAGATAAGATAGCTCATCAGCATATTCCCTGCACAAAGGTAAAGCTGTATCATGGTGCTTTTCTTTATGGCTAAGGAATACATTAATGGAGTTGGTTGGCAGTTGTAAAGTACTTAATTTCGAAATTCCCTATGCATGAAGGGTTGTTTCATGCACTAGTATTTATTTTGGTGTTTAGGGCTTAGAAAGGACTTTAGAAAACTGAGAATATTGGTAGAAACTCTCTTGGAGTGCTCTTTTGAACTCTGTATCTCTTGGATGTGTCCTTGAGTGATGAGTCTTTTGCTTTCAGTTATGTATCCTTATTTATTGTCATTAGGGTGGTGATCTTTATGTATCCCTTTTGATTTTAAACTTGGTGGTGAGCTATTTTTCATTTTACTGAAGTTTCTTCAAGAGTTCGTTCCTTGCCTTCTATGACATTTTCTATCTGAACAATTGTTCTATCGGTATTCTTTCGAAATTCATTCTGCATTTTTACCCTCCCCAATATCAGTCTTTTCTGTGCAGTTCATTCTCAATTCCCTTCCTTCTTAGTTTGGCCAATTCAAGATTTACTATAATACAAATAAAGATAAGTGGGACTTTAATGGGTTAGCTAGCATGTGTGTTTAGGAACAATTGAGATTAAAGCAAGAAAGTTCATATAATGTCATGACTATGACTCATGGAGTTAGTAACAAAGAAAGAAAATTGAAGTATTATCCATCAAAGAAATTTGTCGAGTCTGGAAATGTTAAACAGACTAATGAAAAGAAAGCTTTTACAGTAAAGTGATTCTTTTATGGTAAGAAAAGACATGTAAAGAAGGACTATATTAAACGCAAGACTTAGTTCAAAAAGAAAAAAATTAACTCGACTTTTGTATGTTTCGATTCAAACATTACAAATGTTCCTTTTAATACTTGGTAGATTGATTCTGGTACTTCAACTCATATTACCAATAATATGTAGGGATTTCTTTCAATCTAGAAACCAAAAGAATACGAGAGATTCATCATTATGGGAAATCATCTCAAAGCAAAAGTCATATCAATGGGGACTTATTGTCTACACTTAGAGATGAATCATCTGATGGATCTTATTGATACATGTTATATTCCTACTATTTCTAGAAATTTAGTTTCTCTATCTAGAATTAATGAGTTCGGATATTTATTGTCTTTCTTTCGGTAATAATAAACTCAGTATATTTTATAATTCAATAAAAGTTGGTTCTGGAATTTTGTGTGATGATTTGTACAGAATTAATTTGAATCTTGAGTTTGCATAGACATTATTGACCATATAATCAAGTGTTGGATTGAAACATAGTTTCAATATTGAAAGATCTTCTATATTGTGGCATAGACGATTGGGGCATATCTCCAATGAAAGAATTGAAAGATTAGTAAAGGATAATATTTTGGAACATTTAGACTTCACTGATTTTGATGTTTGTATATATTGCATTAAGCGAAAGCAAACTAAACATATAAAGAAAAATGCCATAAGAAATAAAGAACTCCTTGAGATTATTCATATTGATATCTGCGGACTACTCAATATTCCTTATTTTAGTGGAGAAAGGTATTTCATCACATTTATAGATGACTTGTGCATATATGGTTATATTTATCTGATACATAAAAAGTCTCAAGCTGTTGATACTCTTAAAGTATACATAAATGAGGTCGAGAGATAATTAGATAGAAAAATTAAATTTATCAGATTTAATAGGAGTGGTGAATTTTATGATAGATATGATGAATCTGGTCATAATATTAATCCTTTTGCTAGATTTCTAGAACAACGAGGTATTTGTACTCAATATGCATTACCAGATGTGCCACAATAGAACAGTGTTACTGAAAGCCGAAATTATACTCTTATGTATATGGTTAGGAGCATGATGAGTTTTTCTTCTATACTTGAGTTAATGTTGGGTGAAGCTCTTAGGACAGCTATGTATATCTTGAACAAATTTCCTAGTAAGTTAGTTCTATCAACTCCATTTGAGTTATAGACTAGTAGGAAGCCCAGTTTGTGACATTTACATATTTGGGGATGTCCTATAGAGATAAGAATATTCAATCCACATGAAAAGAAATTAGATCCAATTACTATTTCTGGATATTTTATTGGTTATCCAGAAAAATATAAGGGATATAGATTTTATTGCCCTAATCATAGTACAAGGATAGTAGAATCTAGTAATACAAGATTCCTATAAAATGACGAAATAAGTGGGAGTGAAAAATCTCAAAGGATCAATTTTGATATTGAGGAGATTCAGGTTAATTCTCCCATATCATCTCCTATTTAAGAGATTGTTGTTACTTATATCAATAAGAGTATTGACAAGAGTGAACAACAACATAATATTGAAGAACTCTCACATGATGTTGATGTCATGATCTTGTAGAACAATCACAATTCGCAGCTTTGAGAAGATTTCAAAGAAAAAAAAAACATACCATTTATGATGATTATGTGGTATATATATAAGAATCAGATTATGATATCAAAATAAAAAGAGACCCCTTATCATTTTCATAAGCCATAGAAAGTAATGATTTTGAAAAATGGTATGATGCAATGAAAGAAGATTTAAAATCAATGGTCCAAAATGGTGTCTGGGAAATCATTGAATTACTCAATAATTATAAAAAAAACCGGTTATAAATGGGTCTTTAAGACAAAACGTGACTCAAGGGGCAATATCGAACGATATAAAGCCAAACTTATGACCAAAAGTTTTTCTCAAAAAGAAGGCATCGACTATAATGAGATTTTTCTCTAGTTTCTAGAAAGGACTCGTTGAGAATCGTTATGGCATTAGTAGCTCATTATGATCCTGAGTTACATCAGAAAGATGTGAAAATAACATTTCTGAATGAGGATTTAGATGAGGAAATCTATATGGAATAACTTAATGGATTTATAGAAAAAGAAAAAGAAAGTTGGGCTTGTAAACTTAAGAAATCTATTTATGGCCTTAAACAAGCTTCTAGATAATAGTATATAAAGTTTCATAATATCATTACTTCCTTCGGATTTAAGGAAAACACTATTGATCAATGCATATATCTGAAGGTAAGTGAGAGCAAGTTTATTATATTGGTCTTATATATAGATGATATTTTACTTGCCAATAGTGATCTTGATTTATTGCACGAAACCAAGATATTTCTTAATAAGAACTTTAAGATTATTGATATGAATGAGATAGCCTATGTTATTGGCATTGAGATATTTAGGGATATATCTTAAGGATTTTAGGATTGTCTTAAAAAGGATATATTAATTATATATTAAAGAGATTTAATATACAGCTTTGCTCATTTAATAATATACCTATTATTAAAGGTGAAAAATTCAGCTAAAACTAGTGCTCAAAAAATGATTTAGAAAAGAATCAAAATGAAAAATATTCCTTATGAGTATGTAGTTGGAAGTTTATTATATGCTCAAACCTATACAAGACCAGATATCAGTTTTGCAATTGCAATGTTGGGAAGATACCAAAGCAACCCAGGAATGGATTATTGGAAAGTTGTAAAGAAAGTAATGAGATATATGTAGGGGATGAAAGATTATATGCTCATATACAGGAGATCAAATTAGCTTAAAGTGATAGAATATTCATATGTTAATTTTGCAAATTACCTCGATAGTAGAAAGTCTACTTCAGGATTTGTATTCATGTTAGCTGGTGGGGTAATTTCTTGGAAAAGTACAAAACAATCGCTTATTACATCAACAATAGAAGCTGAATTTGTGACATGCTTTGAGGTTACAAATCAAGCTTTATGGCTACAAAATTTGTGACATGACTTGGTGTGGTCGACTCAATTGTCAAGTCGTTGAAGATAATTTTTGATAACGTCGTAGTAGTTTTCTTCTCTAAGAATAACAAGTACTCTAGTGGTTCCAAGTACATCGAGATAAAGTACTTGGTGGTTAGAAAAAGAGTCCAGAAATAACAAGTGTCAATTGAGAACCTGAGCACCACTATGATGATTGTTGATCCATTGACAAAAGCTTTATAGTATAAAATATTTAAAGAGCATGTTCTTAGAATGGGGCTTATGAGTAAGTGATAAAAGATATGGTCATGTACGTTTAGGTGATAAAAGATGAAGCATTTGCTCAGTTAACATAGTGATAAGAGAACGAATGATAAGGAAAGAATAATTAAATCCCTAAAATTAAGTAATTATATTAATTAAACATCTAAATTTATGAAATTAATTTTGATTGAAAATCTTTCCTAATACCAATAGATTATCTTGAATTTATTGAGTGATTTAAATATTTTTTCTTAATGGACTGATTTGCTGGAGTAGATTTTTCATTACTACTAAGGAAGGCATAAAAAAATAGCAAGGATGCCAAACAAAGTCTAAAACCTAATATTCTAACCAATACGTAGTACCTCTTTCCCTCAAGTCCTTCCTTGATTCGGTTCTTTTTTTTTCACTTTCATCGCCTTCTAAAATAAGCTACCACTTTTATCAACATGCTTTGATTTATAGGAATGAAGAAATAAATAACAAAATTGAAAAAGTGCTAAAGAGCTATATTTGCACTTATAATTTTAGAAAATTTATTAACAGTTGACACACAATCACCACATGTCATCCAAGTCATATGTCTACATATATAAAGTTTCAAAATAAAGAAACACAAGCTTCCTTCTCATTTATTATGGTATGGAAGACAATCGCAAACTTCTTTCTCTCCTTTGAAGGTACTAAACTCTCTTATATTCCTTTATGATAAGAAAGGATATTACAAATCTTTTTTTCCTTTTTGAAGGTACAAAAATACATTTTGAATAAGGAAAAGGGGAGGACTCACTCCTTTTGAACTATTTGAATCTATATATGGGGACATTAGATTATTAACTTGAGTGTTGGAAGGGTTGGGGTGAGAAATCCCCTACTACTGATTGTTTATGCAAGTCCCCAGTGCATCAAAGAAGCACCTCGGGGTGAGGCTGAATGCTCTCAAGCATTAACAAGCCACACCTCGGGATTACCCCAAGCTCCCTTTAGCAAGCAAGACATATCTTGAGATAACCGCAGGACCATCACCATGAGCCAACAACACATCAGGAATCCACCCGTCATCTCAACCCCCCGTTCGGATTGCACCCTTGCCCTCGAGTGGGATCGTTGGATGAATTTTCACTTTCGGGACCGAATTAGGTAATGTTGGCTCCCTAGTCAATGATACTAAGGCAACAACATTTTGACTCGGGACAAAATATGACTTATCATATTGGCATTAGAAGAAAGACCTGAATATTATAAAAACATCCGTCCATGACTCCCCCTAATGAACACTCCAGTGAGGAAGCACCATTGCCGGTACTCAACACCTTCAGACAATAAGGATAGCTACGGTTCCTTCTCCTAAGCACTTGCCAACATGATGCAAGTAATCACCTCTCTCGTGAAGGTGAAGGAGAGCTCATCTCCCAAAGGTGAAGGAGGAGGCAAAGCCCAAAACCTGCTATAGCGGATGTCATATCGGAACTGGACCCTCTCCCAAAGATGAAGGAAGAGACAGAGCCCAAAACTCACTACGATGGATGTCATATTAGAACTATTGCCCTCTCTCGAAGGCAAAGGAGGAGTGCCCATCTCCCGAAGGTGAATTCCAAAAACCCACTACGATAGATGAATAGAATCACTACAATGGTGGACCCTTACTCTTGCAATGGCGGTCGAGGCAAAATCTGCAACCACGGGCACCTACCCACAAAATAATGGTTGAGGCAATATCTGCAAACGGCAAACTCCTACTCCCGTAATGATGATCGAAACAAAAATCACAAATGGTAGACTCCTACTCCTGCAATGGTGATCGAGGCAAAATCCACAAATGATGAACTCTCACTCCCACAATGATGGTCAAGATAAAATTCGCAATGGCAGACTCCTCTTGCAATGGTGGTCTAGATAAAATCCACAACGGCGGACTCCTACTCCCGCGATGATGGACGAGGCAAAATCCGCAACGATAGACTTCTACTCCCACAATGGTGGCTAAAATGAAATATGCATTGGTGGACCCTTACTCCCGCAATGGCAATCGAAACAAAATCTGCAGTGGTGGACCCTTACTCCCGCAACGAAGGTCGAAACAAAATCCACAACGATGGACCCTTACTCCTACATAGCAGTCGAAACGAAATCTATAATGGTGAACTTCTACTCCTACAATGATGATCAAGGCAAAATCCGCAATAGTAGACTCCTACTCTCGTAATGGCGGTCGAGGCAAAAACCACTACAAATGAAGCCCACAAAACTCGATATGCAACTTATCATCCAAACACGCTCGAATGGGACATACAAAACCATGAATCTTGACTTCAATAAAGCCAAATGACTAAATGATATACCTCGAACCCCCTACCAGAGCTTCGAAGCATGCCTTCCAAAAGGATAAATGATAGGGAATTTACCAACGGTCATCATGTGTCATTGAAATCATCTATCCGTATATAAAATTTCGAAATAGAGAAATACAATCTTCTTTCTTATTTATTATGGTAAGGAAAACAATTACAAACTTCTTTGTCTTCCTTTATGATAAAAAAGATAACCCTTATCTTTCTTTATAACAAGAAAGGATATCACAAATTTTTTTTCCCTCCTTTAAGATATAAAAATATATCCTAAATAGGGAAAAGGGGAGGACTCACTCTTTTTGACCTTTTTTAACTCATATTTGGGGACCTTAGATTATTAACTTTAGCGTCGAATGGGACAGGATGGGAAAACCCCATCGTTGACCACTTGTGTAGGTCCCCGATGCATCTAAGAAGCACCTCAGGGTGAGGCCGAATACTCCTAGGCATGGACAAACCACACCTCGAGACGACCCCAACCTCTCTTTAACAAATAAGTGCACCTTAGGATGATCGTAGGATCATCACCGTGAGCCAGCAACACATTGGGTGTTCACCTACCATCTCAACCCCCCGTTCAGGTTGCATCCTCGACCCCAAGAGGACCCCTCAGATGGATCTTCACCTTCGAGATTGAATCAGACTGTGTTGACTCCCTATTTAATAGCACCAAGATAATAATATTTTGACTAAGGATAAAATAAAATATGATTTATTAACGAGGAAGCAATGCACATTGATTTGACTGATGTCTTTAAGATCTGCACGCTAATATGGGCCTCATAAGGACCCTACTCATGCTTTTAGATGTGTGTAGAGATTTGATTGGTGTCTTTAAGATCCGTGCGCTAATTTATTACCTTAACACTCATCCGATTGTCGAGTGGTTAAGTTGTGAGTCAGTTCGCATACATGTTGTTTGATTTATTTAGAAATTTATAGTCAATTATGTATTTGTGTATATTTATATATTTATTATATTAAGATTTATAATGAATGATGTATTATTTTAAAACTTTGTATATGGATATGTTTATAACTCAGAACTTTAGATATAATAATTCCTGATAATTTTTTCTTAAATTGTTTTTTAATTAAAAAGAAAAACATCAAGCTAAACATTTGACTATCCACCAAAAGCCTCGAATAAGCCTTCTCTGCATGTATTCGATCCCACGGACCTCCGCAGTGACATCAATCTGAGAATCCATACAACTTTTCTCTTTCCCTTCTGTCCTCTATGCCTTGCTATTTCACGTTTTCAATCAAAAGTAATGGACTCTTTGAAAGCTAACACAGCAGATGCGGAAGTAATTCTTCTTCCCACCTGCTGAAAGAATTAACAAGAGAACGAACTCAGCCAGAGATCTGCACTTTAGTACTATGCATGTCAATCCAATATTTCATCCTGGATAATCTTTTGTGTGCTTATCTGCATTTGCGTTGCTTTGCATGCTTCTTTGCGGTCTTTGTGCTACTTCTATATATGTCAAACACCTCATCACTCCCATGCTGCAGATGGAAGAGTAGGAACTCTTTCATCATCTGGGAGCCATGGCCACGGGGCACAAGAACACAATCGTCTACGAGAACTGATAAGCGATGGTGGTGAACTTTGTCAGGACATCGTCGCTCGTGCTCGCTGAGATGACAGTTAGCCATGGCTGTAGTAGCATCGACGTTCATATATTGTCATGCTTGATGAGATAAAAATTATTTTATATATAAATAAATATTTATTGAATATCAAATTTTGATGATGAAATCAATTAATAAGTTTATGATCTAATCAACGTTTGAGAAAAATGATATAAGACTAACTTCGATCATGAAAAGATAAAACAATTGAAGCAAAAGAATCATATGATAGGCCGGAGTTAGAGATTGGGCATTGGGCCGGAAGAATCAAATTTTACGTTAAAATCAGATGTTGTAGGAGTCAATAGCTGAAGGATTGAACAATACACCGATTGAAAGCATGATGTGTTGAGAGGTTGGATGAACCAATGATATGCCAGACAATATAGAATTCTTGTCTTAAAATTGTTTGTCTTGATCGTCATAGTTTAGATCTTAATTGAGTTAGTTTTGGGTGTAACCATGCCAACTCAATTAGGGACCCACTCGGCCTAAATCGGGGTTGATTTGGGTAAAGTGGAAGACCCATTCAGTGACCCACAATTAGGTTAGGCAGTGGCACTGCCAGGTGGTGGAACTGCCTATGAGTTAGAAAGTATGAAGTGTACATTTTCGAAAAATCCAACGATGGTACCACTTATATTAGTGGTAGTACTATCCAAACACAATCTTCTAGGCTATATCAGGTGGTGGTACTACAAAATTCCGATCTCCCAAGCTCTATCAAGTGATAGTACCACCCAGTACTAGTGGTATACTGTCAATATCCCGAAAACTAGAGGATGAGATTTTTTGACTCATTTTTGAAGCCATTTGGGGCCTATAAATACCTTATTCATCCCTGCTAAGTACATAGAAGAGAAAGTGAATGAAAAAAGCTTATGAATCAAAGTTGTAAACTCTTAAAAGAGTGTTAAATGTTTCCCTACTATTTAAAAGTTTAGAGTTCAGTCAAGGGAGGTGTGAAACTTATAAAGGTTCTCTCCTAAACCTGTGAAAATGGAAAAGAGTTGTAACAAGTGTAGTTGATCTTCACCCATTAAAAAATAATCGTTAGTGGAAACCAGTGGCTACGATAAACGAGAAATTGGGATGGACGTAGATCACAACGACCGAACCACTATAAATCCAGTGTGTATTTTCTTCATGCTTTTCATTGCAATTACTTATTGATTTAATTATTTACTACTTTCACTTGCACTCTAAGCTTAAATGCATTTTCGATATGGTTTTATTGTTCAAAAATTTTAAATTATTTAAACTTTTCAAAAGCACTAATTCACCCCTCCTCTTAGTATCACTACGATCCTAATAGTTGGTATCAGAGCCAAGTTTTCTCAATTAGTTTAACACCCAAGATAGGTTAAATGATATTTGTTAGCAATCAAGAGGGTCACTTTATCATTCGTCCTCCTATGTTTAGCAGGATGGACTATATTTATTGGAAAACATGAATGCATATTTTCTTAATTTTTATGGATTTTGATTTATAGAATGTCGTTGAAAGTGGTTTTCAAAAGTCTTTTAAACCAATGAATGTATGAAATGATTTAGAGAAGAAAACTTTTTCTTTAAATGCAAAAGTAATGAATGCCTTGTTTTACGGTTTAGATAAAAATAAATTTAATCATGTTTCTACTTGTGAAATTACATATGATATTTGGCACACACTTGAAGTTACTCATGAAAGCATAAATAGAGTTAAGGAATCTAAGATTAAGCTCTTAGTTTATAGTTATAAATTATTTAGAATGAAGTCAAGCAAAATCATTAGTGACATGTATACTCGTTTTACGGATATTATCAATGGTATGAAAGCTCTTGGTAAAAGTTATACTAATTTTGAACTTTATAATAAAATCTTAAAATCTCTTCTAAAAAGTTGAGACTCAAAAGTGACTATAATCCAAGAAGTAAAGGACTTGAACAATTTTCCTCTTGAAGAACTTATAAGGCCATTAATGGCCTATGAAATGACTTATATGACATATGATGAACATGAGACCAACATTTCAAAGAACAGGAAGGTTATTATATTGAGAACCAAAAAAGATCACTTGAGTGAAAACCCAAATGATGATGATGATGATGATGACTTAACACTCCTCACAAGAAAAATTAAAAAGTTATTGAAAAGGAATAGAACAACCTCTATAAAACAAGAATCTAAAAATGAAAATGAACTTAAAAAGGACATAATAACTTAAAAAGCTTGGACACTTCAAAAATAAGTGTCCACAACTAAAGAAAAAGTTGTTGGCACAAAAAAAGAAGAAGACACTCAAGACAACTTGAGATGAATCGAGTGCATTTAATGATGAAGAACAAATCAACAAAGACGAAGTGGCAAACTATGTATTGATGGCTTTTGGTAATGAGATATATGACTTAAATGAATCTTTATTACCTTATAATAAATTACTTGATGTATTTCATAATTTGTATGATGTGCTTAAAATAGTTGGTAAGAAATATAAATTATTAAAAAGGATCATGCATCTCTCTCTAATAAATTTGATAACTTAAAAAATAAATATGATAAATGCTTGTTAACTCCTTACATTAAGTGTGAAGAGTTGGTATTTCATAATTTGTATTATGTGCTTAAAATAGTTGGTAAGAAATATAAATTATTAAAATGGATCATGTATCTCTCTAATAAATTTGATAAATTAAAAAATGAATATGATAATGCTTGTTAACTCTTTACATTAAGTGTGAAGAGTTAGATTCACTTAAGAAGGAAAATGTATTACTATAACAAATATTAAAAAATTTAAAATTGGTAATAAATCATTAAATATGATTCTTGCCAATAAGAGTCATATTCGTAGAAAGGAATGAATCAACTTTATGAGTAGTAATACTCAGCAAACGCCAACTATATTTGTTAAAGGACCTACACTACATGTCCCTCCTAGAATTAAATATAATTTTTATGAAAGATATAGTCATTATGCTTATATATGTTTATTTAAAAAATATAGCTCACATAAATTAATTTGGGTTTCTAAAGAAACTATAAATAACTTAATAATAAAAGTCAAGATAGATAGATCTAACCATGAGGAATCCAAAATTAAATAGGGGCCTAAAAGCAAACCCTCTTTCTTTAATATATGCTACAATCAAAAGCTAGGAGTAAGAGAAGGTGTTTTGATGGTCGATGCTCAAGGCAAATGATAGGAGATCCAATACATGTCTCGAAATTCACTAGTCAAGATTGTTAGAATCGAGTCGGCACTAGGGGGGGGGTGAATTAATGTAGTGGATAAAAACGTCGGTTTAAAAATCTTCATACGTTAAAAACAAAATGATCTCGAAAGATAGCTTGAAAGCATATTTGTTCGTAAGGGTAGTGAAAGCCAAGGAGGGAGTGAAGCAATTGCAAAGTAAATAAATGACAATAAAATAAATACAAACCGGAATTTATAGTGGTTCGGTCGTTGTGACCTACATCCACTTCCGATTCCTCCTCCGTCGAGGTCACCAGCGTCCACTAATGGTCTTCCTTCAATAGGCGAAGACTAACCACCTCTTTAAGTGCTTTTTCCTTTTCACAGGTTTAGAAGATAACCCTTACAAGTCTCACACCTCTCTTGAATGATTACAAAGCTAAGGAGAGGGAGGAGGAGGACTCTTCTCACTTTTACAACACTTTTAACACCCCAACATTTAGAATTTTTCAACACTTTGATTGCACTTTGGTTATCCTTTCATGTAGAAAATGGTGGGGTATTTATAGGCCCCAATGACTTCAAAATTAGAGCAAAAAAATATCACATTCTTGGATTTCAAGGTACTGATGGTACCACCGCCATTATTAGGGTACTACCACTTGTAGACTGACATTGGGCAATATGACTGCTTGATAGAGCTCGGAGACAGAGCTCTGGTAGTACAACCACCTAGTAGGGGTAGTGTTAGGATCGAGAGCACTAAGAGGGGGGGGGGGGGTGAATTAGTGCAGCGGAAATCTTTTAGCGATTAAAAATGAAAGCTGCGTTCGTTCGATAAAAACTATTTTGATGCAAAAGCTGTTAGGATCGAGAGCACTAAGAGGGGGGGGGGGTGAATTAGTGCAGCGGAAATCTTATAACGATTAAAAACCAAAAGCTGCGTTTGTTCAAAAACTATTATGATGCAAAAACAAATTCTCAGTTTGTATCTAAGTGCAGTTTGCGTCTAAGCGCAGATTTCGTCTAAGCGCAGTTTTGCGTCTAAGCGCAGATTACGTCTAAGCGCAGTTTTGCGTCTAAGCGCAGTTTTGCGTCTAAACTCAGATTTACGTCTAAATGCAGATTTACGTCTAAACGCAGATTTACGTCTAAACGCAGTTTTACGTCTAAACGTAGTTTTACGTCTAAACGCAGATTTACGTCTAAACGTAGTTTTACGTCTAAACGCAGTTTTACGTCTAAACGCAGATTTACGTCTAAACGCAGTTAGACGCAGATTTACGTCTAAACTTTGAAACTCGTTTGTATACTCGCAGAAGGCAGTATGCAGTTGAAACTAAGACGTAAACGTGAACAGAAATCTGATGATTGAGCGAAGAAAGCCGATTTACGTCTGAATGCAGTTTTACGTCTAAATGTTGAAACTCGTTCGTAAAATCGTAGAGGACAGATTGCAGTTATTAATAGGATTAAAATGTAAGCGTAAACTGCAAGGAAGCTCGTTCGTAAAAGCACGGAAAACAGTTCTGCAGAATCAAACGTAAACGTAAACTGTAATGTATGAAAATACGAGTTTACGTCTGAATACAGATTTGGAAGAACAGCACTTAGATCTTGTTCGTGAAAGCACAAAGAGCAGTAGTGATGAGGGAGGTTTGCAGTAATGATAAAGTGCTCGAAAATAAACGCAAACCAGAGATTTAGAGTGGTTCGGTCAGTCTTGACCTACTCCACTTTTGGCTTCCTCCACCGATGAGGTTGCCGACGTCAACTAGGTGCCTTCCTTCAATGGGCGAAGGCCAAACTTCCCTCTTACAATTTCTCTCCTTTTGGCAGGCTTAGGAGACAACCTTTACAGACCTTTCTCTCCTCACTTTACAATTGAAAACTTGAAGAACAGAAGGAGGAGACTTAAAGGCTTTACAACACTTTTGAGCTCTTTAGAATCACAGAAAAGATCACAATTTCGGTATGGGTCTGTATCTTTTCAGTGCTGAATGGGTGGGGTATTTATAGGCCCCAACCCAATTCAAAATCCGAGCTCAAAACGATCAAATCGATCAAATCCCAGAATTCTGGGATCAGGCGGTTGCACCTCTCGACTGGAGAGGTGGCACCGCCTGGCAGAGCTCGAAGACTGAGCTCTGTCGATTGCTTCTCTCTGCCAGAGCTCGAAGACTGAGCTCGATGGTTGCATCACCTGGCAGAGCTCGAAGACTGAGCTTGGTGATTGCATCACCTGGCAGAGCTCGAAACTGAGCTCGGTGGTTGCATCACCTGGCAGAGCTCCAAGCTGAGCTCAGGCTGATCCACCTCTCTGCCAAAGCTCGAAGACTGAGCTTGGTGAATGCATCACCTGGCAGAGCTCGAGACTGAGCTCAGGCTGATGCACCTCTCTGCCAAAGCTCGAAGACTGAGCTTGGTGGTTGCATCGCCTGGCAGAGCTCGGAACTTGAGCTCTGGCGGTGCAACCTCTTGGCTGGGGCGGTTGCACCTCCCAGCCTCGCAGCCCAGGCGGTTGCACCTCCTGGCTGGGGCGGTTGCACCTCTCAACCCCTCAGCCCAGGCGGTTGCACCTCCTGGCTGGGGCGGTTGCACCTCTCAACCCCTCAGCCCAGGCGGTTGCACCTCCTGGCTGGGGCGGTTGCACCTCCTGGTGCAATCAGGGTCCGAATGGTTCACTCCATTCGGCCCACTTGAATCTTTTCAGGGGCCCAATTGCCCCAAGATTAAGCTAATGGGATCACCTCCCATTTTCATGCTTAATCATCATGCTAACTACGATTATCTCTAAGACAACTTCTGCAGCTTTGCTCCGATGCGTCAATCGCTTCTTCCGGCGAGTTTCCGGCCAACTTCCGTCGATCAACCGATGACCCTCGGTGATCCTTCTGCGGACATCCGGCATACTCCTGGACTTTGCGACAATCCACTTGGCGAGTTCCGACGAGCTTCGCTTGGCAAGCTTCTGGACTTCTCGGATCTGTTCTCTCTGAACCTCCGACGACCGTCCGAACTTCCGTCGAACTCTCGAACTCCCAACGTGATCATGATCTTGACTCCGGCGCAACTTCTGCTGCTTGTCTTACTCTCATCGTAGTTAATCCTGCACACTTATCTCAACACATAGATTAGATAACAAATGACAATTGACTTCATCATCAAAATCCGAGATTCAACAATCTCCCCCTTTTTGATGATGACAATCAATTGATAAAGGAGTTGTCCTTAACTCCCCCTATCTATATGCCATAGTTGAGATAAGTCAACCTTGAATTCAAGACCTAAGAATTCAAGTGACGTATTGATAAGTTAGATCAGTTAAACTTATCAATACTCCCATCATGATGCCTATCATGATGTATCTCTTCAAGAATTATGTCAAGGCTTGACATACATCATCAAGTTTGTATGATAGTGTTTGTAACCATTCATCATGTAATCATATAAAGCTACGAAGGACTTTTTTACATGATGCTCACATTTGAGATTTTCTAGTACGTTTGCATTTTCTTCACAATATCAAATCAAGATATGATGCAAACTATAGTATATGTTCACATATCTCTTGGTGATGCAAGGATGGCATAACATTATTTATAGCATCACTCAAGTATTTGCAACTATGACATAGATATGATTATGGCAGTTCAGCTATGACATAGTGTTTATCAATTCATATTTTTCTCCCCCTTTGTCATCAACAAAAAGCATGATAGCATTATCAAGCATATAAAGGAAGTCATGACACATATATCTCTTTATTGTTTTTGCTTGACGGAGGAAAGTTATTTTCCAAAGAGTTTTCATAAGAGTGTACGGGAACATCCCATTTTTAGCATACAACCCGAAAAATGAACTTCTTACATGCATTTGGTTAAAAATATTTGTTACATAATTTGCAACATGTTATTTGATCAAGCGTTGTCAAGGCATGTAATAGTAATAACATCCGAAAAATAATTTTAACTAGTTAAAGTATTCGGACAATTCAACATTCCTAATTCTCTTCTTATGTAATCAAATTGTTCTTCACATAGGGGTTTTGTGAAGATATCAGCCAGTTGATGTTTGGTATCAATAAACTCTATGGTTACATCATGATTAGAGACATGATCTCGTATAAAGTGATGTCTAATATCAATGTGTTTTGTTCTTGAGTGTTGTATAGGATTTTTAGTTAAGCATATTGCACTCGTGTTATCACATTTAATGGGAATATCTTTAAGATTCACTTTGTAATCTTCTAAAGTGTTTTTCATCCATACAACTTGTGCACAGCATGCACTTGCTGCAATGTATTCAGCTTCGGTTGTTGATAGGGCAACCGAGTTTTGTTTCTTAGATGACCAGGATACAAGGGCATGTCCTAAAAATTGACATGATCCTGATGTGCTTTTTCTGTCTAGTCTACAGCCAGCGAAGTCCGCATCAGCATAAGCTGTTAATTCAAAGTTTTCTGATTTTGGGTACCATAATCCTAGATTGGTAGTTCCATTAAGATATCTGAGTATTCTTTTGACTGCTTTGAGATGAGATATCTTAGGGTCTGATTGAAATCTAGCACAAAGTCCTACACTGAACATGATGTCTGGTCTGGTGGCAGTGAGGTAAAGTAAACTTCCTATCATACCCCTATAGGTTTTTTGATCGAAGCTTTCTCCATTCTCATCAATCTCTAACTTAGTGGAGGTGCTCATAGGAGTGTCAATGGCTTTTGAATTATTCATTTTGAACTTCTTTAGCAGACTCACAGCATATTTGGTTTGACTAATAAAGATGCCATTGCTTAGTTGTTTGATTTGTAGGCCTAAAAAGAATGTTAACTCTCCCATTAGACTCATTTCGAATTCATGACTCATAGTTTTTGCAAAGGATTCACAAAGAGACTCATTTGTAGAACCAAAGATAATATCATCAACATAAATCTGAATAATGAGAAAATCATTTTCAAAATTTTTGATAAACAATGTGGTATCAACCTTGCCTTTTATGAAATTATTTTCAATCAGAAAAGAGCTAAGTCTCTCATACCAAGCCCTTGGGGCTTGTTTTAAACCATAGAGAGCTTTAGTTAATCTAAACACATGATTAGGGTAGCCATTATTTTCAAATCCAGGAGGTTGTTCAACATAAACTTCTTCGGAAATGAAACCATTTAGAAAAGCGCTTTTAACATCCATTTGAAATAACTTAAAATTATTGCAACTAGCGTAGGCAAGGAGCATCCTTATGGCTTCCAATCGAGCCACAGGTGCGAAGGTTTCTTCGTAATCGATACCTTCATCTTGGTTGAAACCTTTGGCCACTAATCTAGCCTTGTTTCTAACCACGATACCATTTTCATCTTGCTTGTTTCTAAAGACCCATTTAGTACCAATTACTAAATGGTCATTTGGCCTAGGAACAAGCGTCCACACCTCATTTCTCTCAAATTGATTTAACTCATCTTGCATTGCGATAATCCATGAATCATCTTTCATGGCTTCATCAACACATTTGGGTTCAATTTGGGAGAGAAAAGCGGCGTTGGCACAAAAGTTTTTAAAAGAAGATCGTGTTTGAACCCCCTTTGAGGTGTCTCCTAGGATTAGCTCCTTAGGATGAGCATCTATATACTTCCAATCCTTGGGTAAGGATGTTTTGGAAGTGGATGCAACCAAGTTGCTAGTTGGAGACGGGGTTTCGTTTAAATTCAAGGAATCAAAATTAATATCATCATCAAGATCATTTTTCTTAATTTCTGAAATCTCATTGAAAACAACATGGATGGATTCTTCAATAATTAAGGTTCTTTTATTGAAGATGCGAAAAGCTTTAGAAACTGAAGAATAACCAAGAAAGATTCCTTCATCAGATTTAGCATCGAATTTTCCTAAGTTATCCTTTTCATTCAAGACAAAACATTTACACCCAAAGACTTTAAAATATGAGACATTGGGTTTTTTGTTATTCCATAACTCATAAGGAGTTTTGGTGAGTAAGGGTCTTACTAGGACTCTATTTAAAATATAACATGCAGTGTTTACAGCTTCAGCCCAAAAATATTTGGGTAGGCTATGTTCATTCAACATGGTTCTTGCCATTTCTTGTAAATTTCGATTTTTTCTTTCTACTACCCCATTTTGTTGAGGATTTCTTGGAGTAGAGAAGTTATGGTTGTATCCGTTGAGTTCACAGAATTCTTGGAAGTCATGGTTTTGAAATTCTCCACCGTGATCACTTCTAATTGACGAAATCATAGATTCCTTCTCATTTTGAACAAGTTTACAAAACTTGGTAAAATGTCTAAAGCATTCATTTTTTTGTTTTAAGAAGTAGGTCCATGTATATCTGCTGTAGTCATCAATAATGACAAAGGCGTATTTGCTACCTCCTAGACTCGATGTAGAGATTGGTCCGAACAAGTCCATATGGATCAATTGTAAGGGCCTAGAGGTGCTTATTTGATTCTTAGCTTTGAAGCTACCCCTAATTTGCTTACCTAATTGGCAAGCATCACATACATTATCTTTGATGAACTTGATATGAGGAATTCCTCTTACAAGTTCTCTAGATGATACTTGATTGATTAGTTTCATGCTAGCGTGACCTAATCTTCTATGCCATAGCCAAGCATCCTCATTCATAACGGCAAAGCACATTTCATCACATAAGTCATTGATGTCAATAGTGTATACGTTGTTTTGTTTTAATGCAATCATAGATACATTTTTGTGTGGTTTTTCAATGATGCAGGCATTAGATTCAAATCTTATAATATATCCTTTATCACATAATTGACTAATGCTCAAGAGGTTATGTTTTAAACCATCAACTAGTAAAACATCTTCAATAGAGAGGTTGGATTTGTTACCTATGGTTCCTTTGCCAATGATTTTACCCTTGTTGTTGTCTCCGAAGGTGACATATCCTTCGTCTATGCTAGAGAGCTTAGAGAATTGAGATGGATCTCCGGTCATGTGCCTTGAGCATCCACTATCAAGGTACCATTTCTTGCTCCTAGCTTGCGATTGTTTAGTTTTCTACAAGAAAGGATGACGTTTAGGTACCCATTTGCTTTTGGGTGCCTCATAAATAGATCTACATTTTCTATCATGTTGCATAGAGTTTATCATGGTTCCTTTAGGAACCCAAATTAATTTGTTTGGACTTATTTTCTTGAATGGACAACAATGTGTCTTGTGTCCAGATTTGCAACAAAAGTTGCACTTGGTTTGGTGTTGAACGTGTAAGATGGGGCCTTTTACAAAGGTAGTTGGATTTTGGTGAGGACTCCTCACAAATCCAATCCCACTTCTTTTGGGAGCATGACCCTTGTTTGTAAGGATCATGTTTAATGACTTGCTCCCAACCTCGAATTTCTTCAAGGTGTCCTTAAGTAGCAAGTTCTCTTTTTGTATAGTTTCTAAATCATGACATTTGATACATGACTTTAAACTATCATGATGTTCGACTTTTAATTTATCAAACTCACAAGTAAGATTATCATGTACCTTTTTTAGCAACTTGTATTTTCTATTTATAACTTTGCATTCATCAAATAAATCATGGAAGGCATTTAGTAATTCATCGAAAGATAAATCAGCATCTAATAAATCCGTTACCTCCTCTTCGATGGCCATAAAGGCGTAATGAGCAACTTGCTCGGTGTTGGACTCCTCTTCCTCAGATGCGCTCGAATCATCCCATATTGCTTGGAGCGCCTTCTTCTTTGTTGTTCTTTTCTTGACTTGGGGACAATCACTTTTGTAGTGTCCCGGCTTTTTACACTCGTAGCAGATCACTTGGTCCTTCTTTGATTCAAGTTTATTTTTCATATCGTTTTTAAACTTGGTTCTTTTGAAGAATTTCTTAAACTTTCTTGTCAAAAGTGCCAAGTCATCGTCACAATCCTCATCACTTGAGTTTTCTCTCAAGTGGCATTCAGAAGTTTTAAGTGCCATATCCTTCCTGTTCTTTGGAAGGATGTCTTCTTGCTCTTCATGAGCTTTGCAGGTCATTTCGTAGGTCATTAATGACCCGATTAGTTCTTCAAGAGGGAAATTTTGCAGATCTTTTGCCTCTTGAATGACGGTGACTTTAGGATCCCAACTCTTAGGAAGGGATCTTAGTATCTTATTAACAAGCTCAAAATCCGAAAAGCTCTTTCCGAGTCCTTTTAGACCGTTGACGACATCCGTGAAACGGGTAAACATGTCGCCAATGGTTTCACTCGGTTTCATTCGGAAAAGTTCAAAAGAATGCAGCAACAGATTGATTTTTGACTCTTTCACTCTACTTGTGCCCTCGTGGGTCACTTCAAGTGTGTGCCAAATATCAAAAGCAGTTTCGCAAGTTGAAACACGATTAAACTCGTTTTTATCAAGAGCGCAAAATAAGGCATTCATAGCCTTTGCATTAAGAGCGAAAGCTTTCTTCTCCAAATCGTTCCAATCGATCATTGGAAGAGAAGATTTTGAAAATCCATTTTCAACAAGGTTCCACAGTTCAAAATCCATAGAAATAAGAAAGATCCTCATTCGGGTCTTCCAGTAAGTGTAGTCCGTTCCACTGAACATGGGTGGACGTGTAATCGAATGCCCCTCTTGGTTTCCGGCGTATGCCATCTCTCTTGGGTTTTAATCCTTTAGAGAGTTAACCTTGCTCTGATACCAATTGTTAGGATCGAGAGCACTAAGAGGGGGGGGGGTGAATTAGTGCAGCGGAAATCTTATAACGATTAAAAACCAAAAGCTGCGTTTGTTCAAAAACTATTATGATGCAAAAACAAATTCTCAGTTTGTATCTAAGTGCAGTTTGCGTCTAAGCGCAGATTGCGTCTAAGCGCAGTTTTGCGTCTAAGCGCAGATTACGTCTAAGCGCAGTTTTGCGTCTAAGCGCAGTTTTGCGTCTAAACTCAGATTTACGTCTAAATGCAGATTTACGTCTAAACGCAGATTTACGTCTAAACGCAGTTTTACGTCTAAACGTAGTTTTACGTCTAAACGCAGATTTACGTCTAAACGTAGTTTTACGTCTAAACGCAGTTTTACGTCTAAACGCAGATTTACGTCTAAACGCAGTTAGACGCAGATTTACGTCTAAACTTTGAAACTCGTTTGTATACTCGCAGAAGGCAGTATGCAGTTGAAACTAAGACGTAAACGTGAACAGAAATCTGATGATTGAGCGAAGAAAGCCGATTTACGTCTGAATGCAGTTTTACGTCTAAATGTTGAAACTCGTTCGTAAAATCGTAGAGGACAGATTGCAGTTATTAATAGGATTAAAATGTAAGCGTAAACTGCAAGGAAGCTCGTTCGTAAAAGCACGGAAAACAGTTCTGCAGAATCAAACGTAAACGTAAACTGTAATGTATGAAAATACGAGTTTACGTCTGAATACAGATTTGGAAGAACAGCACTTAGATCTTGTTCGTGAAAGCACAGAGAGCAGTAGTGATGAGGGAGGTTTGCAGTAATGATAAAGTGCTCGAAAATAAACACAAACCAGAGATTTAGAGTGGTTCGGTCAGTCTTGACCTACTCCACTTTTGGCTTCCTCCACCGATGAGGTTGCCGACGTCAACTAGGTGCCTTCCTTCAATGGGCGAAGGCCAAACTTCCCTCTTACAATTTCTCTCCTTTTGGCAGGCTTAGGAGACAACCTTTACAGACCTTTCTCTCCTCACTTTACAATTGAAAACTTGAAGAACAGAAGGAGGAGACTTAAAGGCTTTACAACACTTTTGAGCTCTTTAGAATCACAGAAAAGATCACAATTTCGGTATGGGTCTGTATCTTTTCAGTGCTGAATGGGTGGGGTATTTATAGGCCCCAACCCAATTCAAAATCCGAGCTCAAAACGATCAAATCGATCAAATCCCAGAATTCTGGGATCAGGCGATTGCACCTCTCGACTGGAGAGGTGGCACCGCTTGGCAGAGCTCGAAGACTGAGCTCTGCCGATTGCTTCTCTCTGCCAGAGCTCGAAGACTGAGCTCGATGGTTGCATCACCTGGCAGAGCTCGAAGACTGAGCTTGGTGATTGCATCACCTGGCAGAGCTCGAAACTGAGCTCGGTGGTTGCATCACCTGGCAGAGCTCCAAGCTGAGCTCAGGCTGATCCACCTCTCTGCCAAAGCTCGAAGACTGAGCTTGGTGAATGCATCACCTGGCAGAGCTCGAGACTGAGCTCAGGCTGATGCACCTCTCTGCCAAAGCTCGAAGACTGAGCTTGGTGGTTGCATCGCCTGGCAGAGCTCGGAACTTGAGCTCTGGCGGTGCAACCTCTTGGCTGGGGCGGTTGCACCTCCCAGCCTCGCAGCCCAGGCGGTTGCACCTCCTGGCTGGGGCGGTTGCACCTCTCAACCCCTCAGCCCAGGCGGTTGCACCTCCTGGCTGGGGCGGTTGCACCTCTCAACCCCTCAGCCCAGGCGGTTGCACCTCCTGGCTGGGGCGGTTGCACCTCTCAACCCCTCAGCCCAGGCGGTTGCACCTCCTGGCTGGGGCGGTTGCACCTCCTGGTGCAATCAGGGTCCGAATGGTTCACTCCATTCGGCCCACTTGAATCTTTTCAGGGGCCCAATTGCCCCAAGATTAAGCTAATGGGATCACCTCCCATTTTCATGCTTAATCATCATGCTAACTATGATTATCTCTAAGACAACTTCTGCAGCTTTGCTCCGATGCGTCAATCGCTTCTTCCGGCGAGTTTCCGGCCAACTTCCGTCGATCAACCGATGACCCTCGGTGATCCTTCTGCGGACATCCGGCATACTCCTGGACTTTGCGACAATCCACTTGGCGAGTTCCGACGAGCTTCGCTTGGCAAGCTTCTGGACTTCTCGGATCTGTTCTCTCTGAACCTCCGACGACCGTCCGAACTTCCGTCGAACTCTCGAACTCCCAACGTGATCATGATCTTGACTCCGGCGCAACTTCTGCTGCTTGTCTTACTCTCATCGTAGTTAATCCTGCACACTTATCTCAACACATAGATTAGATAACAAATGACAATTGACTTCATCATCAAAATCCGAGATTCAACAAAAGCCGATTCTAAGATTACTTATGATTAAGTGCAGTTTACGTCCAAACACAGTTTGCGTCTAAGCGCAGTTTACGCAGTTTGCGTCTAAATGCAGTTTGCGTCTAAGCGCAGTTTACGTCTAAATGCAGATTGCGTCTAAGCGCAGCTTGCATCTAAGCGCAGTTTGCGTCTAAGCTCAGATTGTGTCTAAGCGCAGTTTGCGTCTAAGCGCAGTTTACGTCTAAGCTCAGATTACGTCTAAGCGCAGTTTGCGTCTAAGCGCAGTTTGCGTCTAAGCGCAGATTGCATCTAAGCGCAGTTTGCGGTTATAAATGGAATCAAAACGTAAACGTAAATTGCAAAGAAACTCGTTCGTAAAAACGCAGAAGACAGTTTGCAGTTATAAATAAAATCAAAACGTAAATGTAAACTGCAATGTAAAGATCGTACGAAAACACCGATTTACGTCTGAATGCAGATTCGGAAAGATCAGAACTTAGAAACTTGTTCGTAAAAGCGCAGAGAGCAGTAGCTATGTAGGAGGTTTGCAGTAATGATAAAGTGCTCAAAATAAAAGCAAACCAGAGATTTAGAGTGGTTCGGTCAGTCTTGACCTACTCCACTTTTGGCTTCCTCCACCGACGAGGTCACCGACGTCAACTAGAGGCCTTCCTTCAATAGGTGAAGGCCAACTGCCCTTTTACAATTTCACTCCTTTTGACGGGCTCAGGAGACAACCCTTACAGAACCTTTCTCTCCTCTCTTTACAACTCAAGACTTGAAGAACAGAAAGAGGAGAACTTTTGGACTTTACACAAATTTGAGCTCTTAGAATCACAGAAAAGATCAAGAATTTGGTATAGGTCTGTATCTTTTCAGTGCTGAATGGGTGGGGTATTTATAGGCCCCAACCCAGTTCAAATTTGGAGCTCAAAACAACCAAATCCCGAAATTCCGGGATCAGGCGGTTGCACCTCTTGACTGGAGAGGTTGCACCGCTTGGCAGAGCTCGAAGACTGAGCCTCTGGGCGGTGCCACCTCTGTCAGGGGCGGTTGCACCTCTCTGCCAGAGCTTGAAGACTGAGCTCGGGCGGTTGCACCTCCTGACTGAGGCGGTTGCACCGCCTAGCAGAGCTCGAAGACTGAGCTCAGGCGGTGCCACCTCCTGTCAGGAGAGGTTGCACCGCCCAGTCTCACTCGGAGACTGAGCCCAGGCGGTTGCACTGCCTAGTCTCGCTGGGAGACATAGCTTGGGCGGTGCTACCTCCCTGCCTGGGCGGTTGCACCTCCCACAGCAACCTGGGTCCGAATGGGTTGAACCATTCGACCCAATTTGAGTTCTTCAGGGGCCCAATTGCCCCAGGATTAAGCTAATGGGATCACCTCCCATTTCTAACTTAATCAAAGTGCTAACTACAATTATTTCCTAAGACATATTCTGCAGCTTGCTTTGGTGCGTCACTCGCTTCTTCCGGCGAGTTTCCGGCGAACTTCCGTCGATCATCCGATGAACCCTCGGTGATACTCCTGCGGACTTCCGGCAAACTCCTGGACTGCGACGATCCACTTGGCAAGTTCCGATGAGCTCCTTTGGCAAGTTTCTGGACTTCTCGGATTTGTTCCCGCAGAACCTCCGACGACTGTCCGAACTTCCGTCGAGCTCTCGAACTCCCAACGTGATCATTGTCATGACTCCGGTACAACTCCAGCTACATGTCTTACTTTCATCGTAGTTAATCCTGCACATGTAAAACAAAAACTTCGATCGAGACAATTAATACTAAGCATTAATCACGTTGTCCGGCATGTCATTGGTCCCTCGACGCTTCGTCCGATTCTTCGGCGCATCGTCCTTTCCTGCAGCCTATTGCCCAATCGGCAAGTTGACTCCGCAACTCCGATATCCTTGGCACAATACCCGCTCTTCTTGGCCCTATGCCCGAGTCCACGACCTGAAGCCTTCAGTCGATACGTCGACCGATCCATCGGCCTGACGTCCAATCTTCTGACATGTTCCTCCGGCACAACATGATGTTCCTGCTTTAATTGTCTCATCCTGATCGAAGCACCCTGCGTCACTCAAAACGCAGATTAAATCATAAACATATATCAAGTAGTTTCATCATCAAAATATGAGATTCAATAGGTAGTACCACCACTAGCAAACTTCTAGCACATCGACGAACTCTCGGCGAGATTCCGATAAACTTTCGGCACATCGCTCGTATCTTTGATGTATCATCCGATCTTTGACTCCGGCCCAACACCTGTTTTATGCCTTCATTGCAATCGTAGTTAATCTTGTACACTTATTTAACATATAGATTAGATCAAACACTTTACCAATGATTTCATCATCTAAATCTGAGATTCAATAAATTTGAAGGATATGTCACCTTCGGTGACAACAACGAGAAAAAAATTATTGACAAAGAAAATATAGGTAACAAATCAAACCTTTTGATTAAAGATGTTTTGTTAGTAGATAGTTTGAAATACAACCTACTAAGCATAAGTAATTGTGTGATAAGAGATATAACATTAAATTTGAATATAATGCTTACATTATAGAGATACCACACAAAAATAGATCTATGATTACCTTAAGGACTAATAATATGTATATTATTAATCTTGATGACTTTTGTGATAAAACTTGGTTTTCGGTTTTAAACAATGATGTATGGCTTTGGCATAGGAGATTAGATCATATAAGTATAAAATTAATTTCATAAATTATAACTAAAGAATATGTAAGATGTATGCCTAGAATTAAATTTGTCAAAGATAAAGTTTGTGATGTACGCCAACTAGGTAAATAAATAAAGAGTAGCCTTAAATCTAAAAATCAAGTAAATACCTCTAGACCTCTATAATTAATTCATATGGATTTATTTGGACCAATTGATATCACAAGTCTAGGAGGTAGTAAATATACTTTTATGATTGTTGATGATTATAGTAGATATACTTAGACATACTTCTTGGTATATAAAAGTGATTGCTTTAAATGTTTTTCAAAGTTTTACAAACAAGTTCAAAATGAAAAGAGTTTTATGATTTCTTATATTCATAGTGATCATGTTGGTGAATTTAAAACCCATGATTTTTAATATTTTTATGATTTAAATGAGTATAACCATAATTTCTCTACTCTAAGAAATCCACAACCAAATAGAGTTATTGAGAGAAAAAATAAGAGTTTACAAGAGATGGCAAGAACCACACTAAATGAACCTAACCTACTGTTTGGGTCGAAGTCGTTGACACGACATGTTATGTCATGAACAGGATTCTCATAAGATCACTATTATCTAAAACTCCTTAAAAATTATGGAACAATAAAAGACCTAACATTTCATATTTTAAAGTTTTTGGTTGTAAATATTTTTTTTGGTAAGTAAAATTAAATTGATTAAGTGTGAAGTTTGTACAAATAGCTTTGTCTATATAAGCCATAAACTAAAGCCTGATATCTCATATAGTAGTCTAGGATAACGCACCCCACCTCAAAGTTGGAATGGTCTTACTCTACAAACTCATCTCTAAGAGTAGTCAAACAAAGAGGTAGTCATGATTACACATGCTGTAGACTATGACTTCTAACTATAGCCAACAAATAAAGTATAATCATGACTACATATGTTGTAGACTTTGACTCTTAAATGTAGCCAACAAATAAAATGTAATGTCCAAATATGCCAAGACTATCTAAGGGTCCATCACATTATTAAAGTAGAAAACTACAGGATGCATACAATTTTTCAACATAATTCCCAAGATCATTAACTCATAGCAAAATTAAATATGATAAAAATATCTTTCTCTCTTTGTATATATTGCTTCATTTTGTGATCGTGCTCCATACATGATCTTGAGTCTCTAATAATCTCTATCAATAGCCGAGCATTGTTTATGTGTCGACACTCAAAGATTCTACTATATCTCTCCTTCCACATCCATCAAATAACGCATCTGAAAGTAACCTTTGTCAATTGTGTAAGAGGCCCTTTTCTTGAGAAACATTGCATGAGTTCGCCTAATTCTTGATGCAAGTTTGGCTGCGGTAGCCTATTGAGTTTAGATCATTGAAGAATCTCCTTCCATATCCATTTAGTATAGTCACAAGCAAAATAGAGGTGGTCAATAGTTTCTTCTTATTGCATACAAAGGGAGCATCAGTTAACAAGATAAATATCTCTTCTCTTCATTTTATCTATTGTAGTTAGTTTGTCAAGAAGGGCCTACCATGTGCATAAGGAATGTTTGTGTGATCCCGGTCGATCCCATGTCCAACTGCTTGGGATCCACTTGTTGTTCCGTTACCTGATCTGATTCTATGCTGATGTAGCACTAAATTTGTCATTGTCATGAGGTCAAATAAGCATATTTGAAGAGTTGTTCCTTATTGGAATTGCTGTGATAGTTAGCCAAAGTGATAACATTTCAAGAGAAATAGGATTAGGAAGACACCAAGTACTGTTAGCAATGAACTCGAAAACCTTCAAATCTTTGGAAGCCCCAAGATCTTTTCGTATTTTGTCACAATGTAATTGAAATATACTCTTCCCATTCACCCAAGGATCGTACCACATATTAGTACTGGTTATGGAAGAGATCGCATATGAGATGTGTTTGATTAGCCAATTCCTTGCTTTCAACATTCCTTTCCAAGCTGCAGAGTGATATGTTTTTGTTAAAACTTTCAAATTGATTCCTTGGAAAGATACCTAGCAGAAACTCATTGTGACCATAAGGAATAATTGTTTTGTAAAAGATCCCATAATTTTTATACCAAATATGCGTTATTCCAATCTATGGTATTTCTCATGTTCAGCCCCCCTTCCTCTTTCGATTTGCAAATGTTGTCACAGTTTACCATATGTATCGTCTTACCATTTGTGTCATTCTAGAATAAGTTCATAAATAACCATTTAATATCTTGGAGAAGTCCAACAGGTAAAAGAAATGTATTAGACCAATAAATAGAATAAGAGTATAACACCGAGCTGATAAGTTCAAGTCATCCTGCTTTTGAAATAAGCATATTTTTCCAAGAGGAAATTATGTTCTTTATTTTTTGCAGGATAGGCTGACAGTGGGTTTTGTGAATGCCAATGGATATGAGTGGGATACCTAGATAAGGAATTGGCAGGCTTCCCTCACTTACCCCGAGAGTGTGTGCAATAAAGTTTTTATCCTCAATGCAAGGACCCATATAGATTGTACTTTTTGCATGATTTAACTGAAGACTAGAAATTATACCAGTCATTTAGAATAATAGCCATGTTCCTCACTGAAGTTGAACATTCTGAAGAAAGATGAGTAGATCATCTGCAAAAGTTATGTGTGATATATGAATAGAACCAACATTGGGTACCTTAATGCTGCCATCAGAGATTGCTTGTTCCAACATACAGCTGAGTCCTTCCATTGTAATAGTAAAGAGATACGGAGAGAGTGAATCACCTTGTCGAATGTCATTCGTGCTCCCAAAAAAGAAAATAGGTGAGCCATTTAAGAGTATCGAAAACTTTGGACTTTTCAAGCAACATTGAATCCAATTAACCCATTGCTAAGGGAAGTTCATACCGAGAAGCATCTTATAGATAAATGTCCTATTAATTGAATTAAAGACTTTTCGTAAATCAGCTTTAAAATAGATTTTTGACCCTCTTGCTTTCGAATGCATATCCTTGACCAAGTCATTAGCAAGAAGAATATTATGATGTATACTTCTCCCTTTGATGAAAGAAACCTGATTAGGACTAATGATCTTGTGTATTACTTTTTGTATTCTATCTACCAACACTTTGGAGATAATCTCGTAAATAAAGTTGCATAATGATATGGGTCGATAGTTCTCTAGTGAATCAGCCCTTGCATTCTTGGGAATTAAAGAAATAAAAGTGTAATTCATCTCTCTAAGAATATGACCTGAAGAGAAAAAATATTGGCAAGCTTTAATCACATCATTACCAATAATAGACCATGTAATTTAGTAAAATTCAATTGGAAATTCGTCCGGACTAGGGCTTTTGTGCTTCGGTGACTTAAAAACAACTCTTATAATTTCATCATCTATAATTGGGGCATTGAGGATTGAAATGGCACCTGAATCAAGCTTTATAATTGGCTCAACATGAATGTTATTAGGTTGCACCGCTTGATTAAGTAAGGACTAAAAAAATTACTCAATATGTGCTTTAACCTCATCTAAATTCTCAATAAGATTATCATATTTATCTTGCATTTTTTGATGCGGTTAACGACTATTCGAGTAGCAATGTAAGCATAAAAAAACTTAGTATTGGAATCCCTTAGAGTAAGCCAATGCTATCGAGACTTCTACTTTGTAAAACTTTTCTCCTACTTTAAGGCTTGCATGAAGTTATTTCTGGCTTCTATCTCTTTATAGATAATATTCTCATCATGAGGCTGAAATTGTAGCTCATGTTGTATTGTCATTAGTTCCCTTCTGCAAAATTGAACCCGAGTAATAATATTGCCAAAGGTGTTTGTATTCCACTTCTTAAGTGATGCTTTACAGGCTTTGAGCTTTTAACATAAGATGTAAGGGGAGGGAACTATGCATATTAACATTC
Source organism: Musa acuminata AAA Group (assembly GCF_036884655.1). Taxonomy (NCBI): domain Eukaryota; kingdom Viridiplantae; phylum Streptophyta; class Magnoliopsida; order Zingiberales; family Musaceae; genus Musa; species Musa acuminata. Next base: position 23,350,479 of record NC_088355.1, on the reverse strand, counting down.
TAAGCTAATCTGATAACATCAAGGAACTGAGGATGAGTACTCCACATATTAAAGAATATAAAAGGTTTCTTGCATCTGGGTGTTGGTTTGTCTATATGTATATACATTAAAGAATGATCAGAAAATAATTATGCATCATACTCAAGAAGTGAATTGGGGTAAACAGTTAACCATTCTTGATTAATCAGACACCTATTGAGTCGAGCCATTATTTTTCTGTTAGCAGCACCTTAATTACTCCAAGAGAGCCAATTGCCCACAGATTTCATATCAATCAATGCAGCAATATCTATGTAATCATTAAAATATTGAAGTTGACTTTCTGAAAGCTGTCTACCTCCCACCTTTTCATTTGTGTATCGAATAGTATTAAAATCACCAAGAACAATCCAAGTTACATTAAGACAGTCATTTACAATGTTAGTCAAATCAGTCCATAATATATTTCTTTCTTGCATACTGTTTGAAGAATATATACTACTGAAATTGAATTGACAACTATTCTTTTTGTCCTCCACCTTTAGATTGATGAATTGATCGGTATTAGAAATAAAGCAAGCATTAATAGAGTTAGGATGCTATAAGACCCATATTCTACCAAAAGTTTCATTAGAGTCATTGGTAAACAGTTCTACTTCTGGCCATATTAAATTCTTTTGAGTTTGAACACGATTGTTTAATTTTCGTTTCCACAAGAATAGCAATATCACATGCAGCATACTTGATTATTCTATTAAGCTCCTGATAATTTTTAGGTTTATTAAGTCCACGAACATTCCAGCAGGTTAAAGGAAGTAAGGTGTTCATCCTATGACTTTGAATGGACAATACCATCCTTTTTCTTATTCTTAGATTTTTGTATTTTCCTCCCGCATAATATCCTTACCTTTTAAGACTTTATTTCTATATTTATCCACTTTATCCATAGTTTGCATATGTTTAAACTTTATACCTTGAGTCAAGTAGTCGTGGTTGGCAAGGTTTGTTAAAGCGTGATAAGATTGTTAAGGCATAATATCCTACTTAGTATGGCTTGTTGGGGCATAAGATAGTTGAGATAGAATATCCTTGTTTGCGAGGTTTGTTGGGGCCTAAGTTTGTTGAAGTAGAATATCCTTGTTGGCAAGGTTTGTTGGAGCTTGAATTTGTTGAGACACAAAGTCCTGATTGTCGCGATGAGTAGATATTGAAATTCCTGTTATAGACAGATCCGATAATATAGGAAGAGATGAAGTTCCTGACTTCTACTTCTCTTGTCCACGAGTACCATGCGAAACTTCTGTTGTGGAAGGCTCCGACATAATAGGAAGAGATAAAGTTCCTGCTTTGTCCTTCTGTTTGCGGTGCTGTCAGAATGCTCAATCATCTTCGCCACCACCGGTGCTACTACCACTGGAGGAGACTCGCCCTGTTGTTGAGGTGCCTGACATGGCTGGTAGACCTTAGTGCTCAATCATCTTCGCCACCACCGGTGCTACTACCACTGGAGGAGACTCGCCCTGTTGCTGAGGTGCCTGACGTGGCTGGTAGACCTTAGTGATCGATTTCGGAGTTTGCTGACAAACTCCATTTACATGACCAAAAGATAAGCAACTTTGACATTGTTGTGGCTTCCAAGAATATGATACATATACCTTACGGGTATTCTCATCAAGATCACGATAAAAAACCTCATTAGGAAGATCTTCGTCGGAAGAAACTAGTACACATGCTCGTGCAAATACTAATCTCATCTACATAGTTGTTGCTTTGTCGATATAGAATGGATGTTCCAGAGTGCTGCATAACTTTGCAATAAAACATCGACTCCAAAGATGTAGAGAAAGACCTTGAAAGGATACCCATAAGGGAATAGATTGTAGACTATCTAACTCCAAACAAGCATCAAGAGACCAACGTCGTAGAATCATTAGATGGCCACGAATAGTCCAAAACCCTTCAAGAACCCATTGCAAATCTTTTTCAGAGTATAGCTTGCAAACAAACAAATCGTTTTCCAACATATGAAGATCAAATGCCGATGTTTCTCATCTAGTTTTGATAAATGAGAATAGTGAGAAATAGGATGTTTTGAGACCTACCACATAGCCAACAATCGCCATAGACCAAATCTCAATCAGCTCTGCAAAATCAACAGTCTCATGAACTTCTGGAGCAAAAAAATCGAAGTTGAGATCTGGACTTCCAATCGGAGCCTGAAGAGACTAGTCCAAGGTCTCGAGTCACTGGAAATGAGAGCAGGAGGCTGTGATCTAGAGCACGACTTGCTTTGATGCAGCTTCATCGAAGGAGCATCTCGTCGGAAAGAAGATAACGAAGGAACAACCTGAGAGGTAAGAGCAGGGAGCCTTGTCGTCGAATCTCCCCTCCCACCATTGTCGTCAGCCATAGGGACCATCGTTGGCGTGTCCTTACAGCATTGGGAGGGCTGCACACTCGCCGCCCCCAAAGAGACCCTCCTTTATTCCACCAAGAATTGAGAAGAGGGGCTGTAGAGAGAGATCACAGCAAGTCGACGATCCCAGCCTTCCCGTTGTAGTCGCCGCTGCTATCACCCAACCCACCTCACCTTTGTTCCTCCTTATGAGAAGGGGAAGAAGGAGAGTAGAGGGCTGCACGCAGTTGCCGCCCCCAAAGAAACCCTCCTCTGTTCCACCGAGCAGAACAGGAGGAGAGTAGCAGATGCAGAACTGCTGGACGTAGCAGAGCACCGCTGACGACGAGAAGGGTGTGATCGCAGCGACCTTCCTCCGATCTCTCATCCTCTGTTCCACAAGAAGAGGGAGAAGGAGAGCAGAGGGGCAGCAGAGAACCCCTCCTCTGTTATATGAAGAGGAAGAGTACAGGACCTTCGGCCGCTGAGAGGCGAGGGTGGGCGCTGTTGCCCCAGGTCGCCTTCCTTGTGCGCAGAACCATCGGTCGCTACAGAGCGCCACTGACCATGAGAAGGGTACCTCTTCTCCTCTGTTCCTTTGCCGCCATCGCCTAGCAGAAGATGCTGGCCGTAGAGAGGAAGAAGAGAGCGCTGTTCCTTTGATATCTCCTCCTCTGTTCCACGAGAGGAAGAAGAGGAGCCGCAGCCCTGTTTGCCGCAACCCCTCCGCTGTTCGTGTCCCTTGAGAAGAGGAGAGCAGAGAAAGCGATCTCACCCAATCGTCGATCTCGCCCAATCGTGCAAGGGGGCCCGCCTGCTAGCAGGGGGGCGATGGAATCGAGCAGGCGCACCTTCACCCACGAGGAAAGGGGGATTCCTCGAGAGAAGCCTCCTCGTCTGTTCCGCGAGAGGAAGAAGAGGAGCCGCCGCCTCCTCTGTTCACTCACAGCGATCCCCCTTTGGAAACAGGAAAAAGGCATTTAATATTTTATTTTAAATAAAAAAATATCTTAGGAAATTTTGATATAAAATATGATGAAGATATATTTCTTGGATATATATTTTTTTTAATTATTGAACCTTGGTTATTAAGGAATCTATCTATGTTATTTTTAATAAAATTTTTAAATTAAAAAAAAAAAAATTTTGATGATGATTTTGATTTTAATACTTTGTATTTAAATAAAAATTCTCCTTTCATACATAAACTTGGATGCATCTACTTTCAAAGAATCCTTAACTAAGGAATGAAAGTACTTGGATACTCATGGTAAGAAGCTAATCAACAAAAATATATCAAAAAGTATTCAAACTCGTTCTTCATTTAAAAATTTTTGTACTAATGTTTCGTTCTCTCTCAAATTGAATCTAAATGCATTGACAATGCTTTAAAAAATGACTCATAGGTTTTTGCAATCTATGAAAAGATAAATCAATTTGAGAGAAATAAGGTGTGGATGCTTGTTTCTAGACCTAGTGACTATCTTATAATTGACACTAAATGTGTCTTTAGGAATAAGCAAGATGAATTTGGTATCATGGTTCGAAACAAGGCTAGATTAGTGACTGAAGGTTTCAAGAAGAAGGTATTGATTATAAAGAAACCTTTGCTCCTATGGTGATATTGTAGAGAAATCTAGGGGGTGACATTACATGCACAGTAGAAGAACATAAAAATAAAATCCCTAAATTTCCCAGCGATGTGTTTGTCGTTGTGCGAAGATTCGTGCACAAAATCCGTGAAACATAAAATAATATATTTTAAAGATTGTGTTACAAAGAGAGATCATATATCCTTGAATCCATACAGATTTGTAAGAGAGGGTGAAGGGGGTCAAGCGTCCTCCTCTCTTGCGATGATCCACACAACAGGGTTGTGCGATGCTCCTCAAAACTCTAATCCTGCTATCTGAAGAGGAGAAGGGGAGAAGAATAGGAGATGACAAACCAGAGAGGCTCTAGCCTATGAACCACTGGTTCCCTCCTATTTATAGAGGTCCCCTATCAACTTAACTCTAAGCCTTATTAAGTATTGAATCTTCATCCAACTATCTAAGCATTTTATATTAGTGGATCTCTATCTAATGATCTCTCATTGGCTCTTATTCGATCTCACCCATATGATCCAATAATTCTAGGGTTTATTGGATATCCAATAAGATAGGAGCTTCAGCGGATATCTCATATCTGAACCTATACTCATCATAACACCTACCATATGTATGTAACCCTCTAGGCCCAATATCGAGCTGGCTATGAGTCATACATGTTAGAACTCCTTCTAGCTCAGTGAATTATTATCTCTATAATGATTCACTCCACTCATTGATTGTGGATGTACTAGGCCACTATGTCGTACTCCCCAAACAATACAGGGGAATCTAATTCATTGGACCTATTTATCCTTAGTTACCATGTACCTATAATCCCTCATCCATCTAATATCCCAGAGACTATATATTGGGCATAGTGTTGTTAGACTCACACGGTTTCTACTCGAGTCTCGCTCTAATATGATTCTCCAAAAAAACTATTTCTCTTTCAATCCGAATAACTTTGGCCAGGGATTTGTTTGGGCAAGAACATATGAGATATTATTCTCATGACACTAAGAGCGGATAATCCTCTATCGACACTCAATAGTCCTCGTAAGGTTGGCTACACTCAAGAGTGGAGTACTCATATAGGACATTCTTGGTGTCTCGAGTCTAAGGACTAAATACACCACTAGGACTACGGAATCGCCATCAGATAATAAGGCATCATTAACCATCCAACATTTCATAAGCGGATCAATCAGTGAACTTATTCTCCAATGAGCACTTGTACTGTATCTCTAGTGTCCCCACATGAGCAATTATAAGACTAGCTGCATCTATCATATGGACGGGTATACAACACACAAATTTATCTAATTATCTCGATGTCTCTCTCGAGTAACCTATGATTGGGATTATTTAGGATTTGTATTTAAAAGTGAATCGGTCTCATTGTCGTGATCTTATTATGATCCGATTCTCATTGTACAAATCTATGGATATCACAATATATTCAAGTAACAAGTAATATAAAGTGATAAAATACTAAAATATAACAAGCAAAAAGACTGCGTGTCAAATCACATATGCCATCACTCACATGATTGGCTTGTAGGGCACCTATGACTAGCAAAGATTTGAAGCCATAAGGATACTCTTTTCCTATGCATGTTATAATAATTTTATGTTATTTCAAATGGATATTAAAAGTGATTTTCTAAATATTTTTTTTCGAAGAAGTTTATGTTCAGCAATCACTCGGATTTAAGAATATTCTTTTTTCGAATCATGTTTTTAAGTTATCTAAGACTCTCTATGGATTGAAACAAGCCCTAAGGGCTTGGTTTGATAGACTTAGTTCATTTCTTATTAAGAATAATTTTTTGAAAGACAAGGTCGATACCATATTATTTATTAAATATTTTAAAAATAATTTTTTATTATTTAAATTTATGTTAATGATATTATTTTTGGTTCTTCAAATGAATCTTTGTGAGTCTTTTACCAAAAGTATGAGCCAAGAATTCAAAATGAGTTTAATGGGTGAATTAATATTTTTATTAGTCAAACTAAGTATGCTTTGGATTTATTAAAATGATTTCTTATAGATAATGTTAAAGCCATTAACACACCAATGAGTACTTCTACAAAATTAGATATAGATAATGAAGGAGAATGTTTTGATAAAAAAACTTATAGAGATATGATAGGTAGTTTATTATATCTTACTACAACTAGACCTAATATTATATTTAGTATTAAGTTTTGTACTTGATTTTAATCAAATCCTAAATAATCTCACTATAAAATAGTTAAAAGAATCCTTAGGTACTTAAAAAGAACTCCAAATATAAGATTATAGTATCCAAAATCTGAAAATTTTAATTTTATTGCATATACTGATGTTGACTTTGTAGGATGTATAGTAGATAGAAAGGGTACCTCTAGAACTTATAAATTCCTAGGTTATGCACTTCTTTCTTGATCTTTCAATAAATAAAATTCTATTGTATTATCTACAGCCGAGGCTGAATATGTAGTAGCAAGTGCATGCTGTGCACAAATAATATGGATGAAAAATACCTTAAAAGTGTTGAATATCGTATTTTGATGATGAAACCACTTGATATATGTTTATGATTTAATCTGCATTTTGAGTGACGGAGGATGCTTCAATCAGGATGAGACAATTAACGTAGGAAAATCATGTTGTACCGAAAGAACATGTCAGAAGATCGGACGTCGGGCCGGTGGATCGGTTGACGTATCGACAGAAGGTTTCGGGTCATGGACTCGAGCATCAGGCCAAAAAGAGTGGGTATTGTGCCAAGGATATCGGAGTTGCGGAGTCAACTGGCCGATTGGGTAATAGGCTACAAAAGAGGACGATGCGTAGAAAAATCGAACGAAGCGTCGAGGGACCAATGACATGCCGGATAACTTGGTTAATTGCTTAGGATTAATTGTCTCGATCGAAGTTTTGTTTTAACTATGCAAGATTAATTACGATGGAAGAAAGACATGCAGTAGGAGTTGCGCCGGAGTCAAGACAATGATCACGTTGGGAGTTCGAGAGTTCGACGAAAGTTCGGACAGTCGTCGGAGGTTCTACGGGAACAAATCCGAGAAGTCCATGAGCTTGCCAAAGAAGCTCATCGAAACTCGCCAAGTGGATCGTCGCAAGTCCAGGAGTTTGCCGGAAGTCCGCAGGAGCATCACCGAGGGTTCATCGGATGATCGACGGAAGCTCGCCGGAAGAAGCGATTGACGCACCGGAGCAAGTTGCAGTAAATGTCTTAGGAAAAATCGTAGTTAGCACAATGATTAAGTTGGAAATGGGAGGTGATCCCATTAACTTAATCTTGGGGCAATTGGGCCCCTGAAAAACCCAAATTCGATCGAATGGATCAACCCATTCGGACCCTGATTTCTGGCGGGAGGTGCAGCCGCCCAAGCTAGGAGGTAGCACCGCCTGGGCTAAGTCTCCGAGCGAGACTGGGCGGTGCAACCGCCCTAGCCAGGAGGTGGCACTGCTTGGGCTCAGTCTCCGAGCGAGATTAGGCGGTGCAACCTCCCCTGACAGGAGGTGGCACCGCCTAGGCTCGGTCTCCGAGCACTGGCTGAGCGGTGCAACCGCCTCAGTCAGGAGTTTGCACCGCCTGAGTTCGGTCTTCGAGCTCTGACAGGAGGTGCAACCGCCCCTGACAGGAGGTGGCACCGCCCAGAAGCTCAGTCTTCGAGCTCTGCCAGGCGGTGCAACCGCCTGATCCCGGAATTCCGGGAATTAACAGTTTTGAGCTCCAAAATTGAACTGGGTTGGGGCCTATAAATACCCCACCCATTCAGCACTGAAAGAGCAAGAACCAACACCGAAATCCTGATCTTATTTTGTAATTTTTAGAGCTCAAAATTGTTGTAAAGGCCAAAAGTTCTTCTCCCTCTTTTCTTCCAAGTTCTGAGCTGTAAAGAGAGGAGAGAAAATTCTGTAAGGGTTGTCTCCTAAGCTCGTCAAAAGGAGTGAAACTATAAAAGGGTGGTTGGCCTTCGCCTATTGAAGGAAGGCCTCTAGTTGACGTCGGTGACCTCGTCGGTGGAGGAAGCCAAAAGTGGAGTAGGTCAAGATTGATCGAACCACTCTAAATCTCGGTTTGCATTTACTTTGAGCATATTATCTTTACTGCAAACCTCCTCTAAAGCTTACTGCTTTCTATGCATATACAATCGGGTTTCAAGCTTTGCACTTTCCGAATCAGCGTTTAGACGAAATCTGTTTTTTCGTACGATCATCATATTTCAGTTTGCGTTTATGTTTTGATTTCTATCATAACTGCAAACTACCTTTATATCCTTGCTTAAACTGCAACTCGCCTAATCAAGTGATTTACGAATCAGCATTTAGACGTAAATCAATTTCTTCGTGCGAATATCATATTTCAATTTGCGCCTACTATCAGATTTGAATCATAACTGCAAACTGCATTTATATCTTTGCTGCATCTCGCTTAAACAAAAGTTAAAGTGATTTATGAATCGGCTTTCTTACCGAAATCACTTTTAACGAACGAACGCAGTTTTTATCGTAGAAGGTTTTCCGCTGTACTAATTCATCCCCCCCCCCCTCTTAGTGCTCTTGATCCTAACAATTGGTATCAGAGCCCGGTATTTCTCATTTCGGATTTACACCCGAGAGAAATGGTCTTCATGGCTTTCAAGAGGGCTTATCAGTTGTTCGTCCACCGTTGTTTAACGGATTGGACTACATTTATTGGAAAACTCGAATGAGAGTTTTCTTGATTTCTATGAATTTGGATTTATGGAATATCGTTGAAAACAGTTTTCAACTTCCCTCTAAACCGATGAAGGAATTGTCGGATTTGGAGAAGAAGTATTTTTCTTTAACCGCAAAGGCTATGAATGCCTTATTTTACGCTTTGGACAAAAATGAGTTCAATCGGATTTCTATGTGCAACACGGCTTTTGACATTTGGTGAGCACTTGAAATCATGCACGAGGGAACTAGTAGAGTCAAAGACTCGAAAGTTAACATTTTATTACATAATTTTAAGCTTTTTCGAATGCAACCAAGTGATACTATAGGCGACATGTACACTAGTTTCACGGATGTCGTCAATAGTTTAAGAGCTCTTAGAAAATATTTTTTGGATTTTGAACTCGTAAACAAGATTTTGCGTTCTCTTTCTAAGAAGTGTGATTCAAAAATAACTGCAATACAAGAAGCTAAAAACCTAAACAACTTACCACTTGAAGAACTAATTTGTTCGTTGATAACATATGAAATGGTGCACAATGCACATGATGAACATGATGAACAAAATCACCTTCCAAAGAACAGGAATGATTTGGAACTCTGGACAAATGAATACCACTTGAGCGATGACTCAAGTGATGAGAACAATAATGAACTTGAACTTCGAACACTAAATCTTAATAATTTTATAAAACAAAAATCTAAAATAAACAATAAACTTGAACGAAGGAAGAGGCCAAAGAAGAAGAACACAAAGTGGGATGAATCGAGCTCCTCCGAAGACGAGGAGAAAATCAAGAAAGACGAGGTGGCAAACTACGCCTTAACCACTTTCAATGATAAGGTAATCGAAATCCCCCTAATTTATTTTGAAATAACTTGATGCTTTCATGATGTATTTTTCTTTTTAGTTTAGAATTAATGTTTAAAAAAATATTATGATCATGTTAGTAATTTCGAAAATGATAATATTGCATATTTTATGATAAACAAACAAAATGATTTTGATTGAAAATATGAAATCATGGTTAAGAAGTAATAATGTGTATCATGTTGATGTCCATTGTTATTTCTCGATTTTGAGTATATTAAATCATGTTTAATTTGAAGTTATGATTAATGAGTATATATTTTTAAAATTATGTATGATGATTCTTAATAATTATGGATTATCGATTTTCATGATAATAACAGTGGCTTTAAAAATTGATGCATGTTTTGATTTGACATAAATGAAAAGGCATGCTAACATGAAATCGATCACTTAAGATGAAACACTTAAAAAAAGGGGAAAAATATATTATCAATGAAATCATGAATATATTTATGTTATAAATTTTGTGAGCCATAAAAATGATGATTTAAATTTGAAATGAGTTTTATCAAAATCATGATGATGATTTGTCAAATTGAATGAATTGAAAATGAATGATGATTTTTCTCTTGAATGATTGTGACCTATATTCCTTGTATTCATGATATGATTCTTTGTATTCATGAAAGGTTTATCTCATCACCCAATTATTTTCTTCTTGATATTCCTTATGTGATGATATGAATACATGAAATATTCATTAATTTATTTTGATGTATACAAATGAAAAGTTATGATCATATATGGTAGGATATAATTTAACAAAATTGATACCATCATGATATGAAACATTTATGATTTGCAATGATGAACGCAATACTTGAGCTTTTTAATTATGATGTGATGTATTGCATATGTTGTGAATCATGATTTAAAATTCTATGAGTTGTTGCTAAAATGAAGTATTATAAATGTTGATTTAATGTCATGAATGCTCTAAATGATGAATGTTTGGTATCATGATCAAAATGAAGTGATAAATACTTAAAAAATATTGATTTAATGTTCGGTATCATGAACACTTTATTATCATACATGAAAATAGTGATAAATACTTTGAAAATAAATGTTTGTATCATGTTAGATGGTTTGACATATTGTGCATGATAAGCTATAAAGATGATTGAAACAATGATTGAAATAATAGGAATGATGATTTGGAATCATATAATAATGAGTTTATATGTTTTAAAAATATATATGATGATAATGATGCATGCAATGATGAAATATTCATGATAAAATAATTGTTTTGACATTCAAGACTTGAATTTTCATCAATGCTATTTACCTTTGTCATAATTTAGAAATCAACGTAAAGGGTCTTCCCTTCTTTTTGACAATGACAAAGGGGGAGCAAAACATGCTTGAAAGCTAATTTGCTAGCTCATATAATTCAAAAAAAAGGAGAAAGAAAATAATTACACTTCTCAAAAGAAAAGGAATTGCTTTCTTTAACATCTCAAAATTACTAGCTTGCGTGTCTTAAAATTGTAACCTTGCAATCGTACTACCATGAAGATGAGCATGCCTTACCTTCATGATTGTAATTGAATATCTATAGCAAAACCTTGTCCGAATGCAAGAAAGAGTCAAATTTCATTTTTGGATTTTCTTGATCCTAACAATCGAATTTTCTCGATACATTACTCTCTTCCGAACTTAACAAGCATATGTCATATCAAGTTTAGTTTATATCATTGATTTTTGACATATGTAATCAACTAGCAAATACATCTCTCATATACATATCATGTGAAAAATATTTTTTTGAGAAATGGATTTGATGAATATGGATGAAAGTGTTTTTACTTGTAAGGATTTGTTTCACATACATATCTTGATCCTTGTAAAAATGAAGCATGATTTAATCTCTCATCGATTTTAACTTCACTCGAAGTAAACTCACAAATAGCATGTATCACAAATAGTCTTCCTCCTTCATGCAAAAAGATAATAACAGATAAAAAGAAAGAAGTTTTCAAAGCTATCTCCATGTCATGTTTTCTTTGAGATGTTTGTATAATTGATATACTATCACTCATTGTTGGAAAATGATATGAACCTAGTTATGACATGAATAATTACAAGCACTTATGCTTAAAATTTGCTTATATCGTTCTCCTTTTTGTTGATGACAAAGGAGGAGAAATATATGAATTGATGCTATGAACACTGATGCTATGATTATGCCAAGCTTGCATCATCAAGAGATATATGAATTAATATAATTGCCATATTTGTAATGCTTGCATCATCAAGAGATATATGAATTGATGCTATGATTGCCAAATTTGCATTATGCCATGTTTGCATCATGCGTTAAGATATCAAGAACTTGTATCGTAATTTTACGCGTTGATATCTTACCATGTGATGAAATGATACAATTGATAAACACTTGAAATGTTTGCGTTATGATATCAAAAGCTTACATCGCAATTTTACATGTTGATATTTGATAATAGCAAACTTGCATGATGATAAAACTTGATATTATGTTTTTCATGCAATGAGTTGAACCAATATCACAAACACTTGATTGTGGTACTTCTCCTTTTTGTTGATGACAAAGGGGGAGAAGTATGTTGATGACATGACATGTTATGCATAAGTTTATGCATAAGTTCATGATGACGTGTTGCACGTATTCATGATGAATATTGCAATGACTTGAATTCAGTTTGAATTCAAGATTCTATCAATATGGCATATTGATAGGGGAGTTTGTTTAAACTCCGGGAGTTAAGGTTAACTCCGTCATCAAGTAGTTGTCATCATCAAAAAGGGGGAGATTGTTGAATCTCGTATTTTAATGATGAAACCACTTGATATATGTTTATGATTTAATCTGCATTTTGAGTGATGTAGAATGCTTCGATCAGGATGAGACAATTAAAGCAGGAAAATCATGTTGTGACGAAGAAACATGTCAGAAGATTGGACGTCGGGCCGGTGGATCGGTCGACGTATCGACAGAAGGCTTCGGGCCGTGGACTCAAGCATCGGGCCAAAAAGAGCGGCTATTGTGCCAAGGATATCGGAGTTGCGGAGTCAACTGGCCGATTGGGCAATAGGCTATAGGAGAGGACGATGCGCCGAAGAATCGGACGAAGCGTCGAGGGACCAATGACATGCCGGACAACTTGGTTAATTGCTTAGGATTAATTGTCTCGATCGAAGTTTTGTTTTAAGTGTGCATGATTAACTACGATGGAAGAAAGACATGCAGTAGGAGTTGCGCCAGAGTCAAGACAATGATCACGTTGGGAGTTCGAGAGTTCGACGGAAGTTAGGACAGTCGTCGGAGGTTCTACGAGAACAAATCCGAGAAGTCCATGAGCTTGCCAAAGAAGCTCGTTGGAACTCGCCAAGTGGATCGTCACAAGTCTAGGAGTTTGCCAGAAGTCCGTAGGAGCATCACCGAGGGTTTATCGGATGATCGACGGAAGTTCGCTGGAAGCTCGCCGGAAGAAGCGATTGACGCACCGAAGCAAGTTACAGTAAATGTCTTAGGAAAAATCATAGTTAGCACAATGATTAAGTTGGAAATGGGAGGTGATCCCATTAATTTAATCTTGGGGCAATTGGGCCCCTGAAAAACCCAAATTGGGCCGAATGGATCAACCCATTCGGACCCTGATTTCTGGCGGGAGGTGCAACCGCCCAAGCCAAGAGGTAGCACCGCCTGGGCTAAGTCTCCGAGCGAGACTGGGTGGTGCAACCGCCCCAGCCAGGAGGTGGCACCGCTTGGGCTCAGTCTCCGAGCGAGACTGGGCGGTGCAACCTCCCCTGACAGGAGGTCGCACCGCTTGGGCTCGGTCTCCGAGCACTGGCTGAGCGGTGCAACCGCCTCAGTCAGGAGGTTGCACTGCCTGAGCTCGATCTTCGAGCTCTGGCAGGACGTGCAACCGCTCTTGACAGGAGGTGGCACTGCCCAAAGGCTCAGTCTTCGAGCTCTGCCAAGCGGTGCAACCGCTCCAGTCAGGAGGTGCAACCGCATGATCCCGGAATTCCGGGAATTGACAGTTTTGAGCTCCAAAATTGAACTGGGTTGGGGCCTATAAATACCCCACCCATTCAGCACTGAAAGAGCAAGAACCAACACCAAAATCCTGATCTTGTTCTGTGATTTTTAGAGCTCAAAATTATTGTAAAGGCCAAAAGTTCTTCTCCCTCTTTTCTTCTAAGTTCTGAGCTATAAAGAGATGAGAGAAAATTCTGTAAGGGTTGTTTCCTAAGCCCGTCAAAAGGAGTGAAACTGTAAAAGGGTGGTTGGCCTTCGCCTATTGAAGGAAGGCCTCTAGTTGACGTCGGTGACCTTGTCGGTGGAGGAAGCCAAAAGTGAAGTAGGTCAAGATTGACCGAACCACTCTAAATCTCGGTTTGCATTTACTTTGAGCATATTATCTTTACTGCAAACCTCCTCTAAAGCTTACTTCTTTCTATGCATATACAATCGGGTTTCAAGCTTTGCACTTTCCGAATCAGCGTTTAGACGTAAATCTATTTTTTCGTACGATCATCATATTTCAGTTTGCGTTTATGTTTTGATTTATATCATAACTGCAAACTGCCTTTATATCCTTGCTTAAACTACATCTCGCCTAATCAAGTGATTTATGAATCAGCATTTAGACGGAAATTAGTTTCTTCATGCGAATATCATATTTCAGTTTGCGCCTACTATCGGATTTGAATCATAACTGCAAACTGCATTTATATCTTTGCTGCATCTCGCTTAAACAAAAGTTAAAGTGATTTATGAATCGGCTTTCTTACCGAAATCACTTTTAACGAACGAACGTAGTTTTTATCGTAGAAGGTTTTCCGCTGCACTAATTCACCCCCCCCCCTCTTAGTGCTCTTGATCCTAACAAGAAGACTATGGAGTTTACTTGAAAAACATCTCTATAAAATGTGATAATACTAGTGTAATTTTTTTTAACTATGAATCCCATTTAGCACTTTAGGACTAAACATATTGATATTAAACATCATTTTATTAGGGATCATATTAATAATAATAATATATCTTTATATTTTATTAACATAAAATATTAATTAGCATATATTTTTACTAAACCATTGAATGAGGAACAATTTGATTTTATTAGAAAAGAGTTAGGCATGTTGAATTTTTTGAACACATGATTTTTTCTTATATATTTTATCTTGATTTTTCGGGTCTTATGACTTAAGTTTTCTTTTGAATCAAGATCGTTCACTATGATTTTTACTAGTATCGGTTTTCATGACTTAAGTTTTCATGAATTCTTACTTTTTGCTATAGAAGATAATTGTTAAAATGAATCATGATATTTCATATTGATCTTTCATGATCTTTGATATCTCTCAAGTGATGATTGGAACATTGATGTAATTTTTTCTTTCCTTTATATCCTTCCATTCTCTTTGTTTTTAATGACAAAGGAGAGAAAGAGAAGTAAGATTGCTAGTTTACACATCTCAAGAGAGGCAAAAGTGCTAGCTTGCATATCTCAAGAGAAGCAAAATTGTTAACTTGCACATCTCAAAAAAGAAGAAAAAATTGCTAGTTTGCACATCACAAGAGAGGCAAAACTTAATAGCCTTCATACTTCTAAAGAGAAGGAAAACTTACCAACTTGCTAGCTTGCATGTTCTAAAGAGAAGTAAAATGTACTAACTTACTAGCTTACATGTTTCAAAAACTTGCTAGTTGCATTTTTCTCCTTTTTGTTAATGACAAAAGGGGAGAAGTAATGATGATTTAAAAATGTTAATGTTTTAGTATCATACATGTTATGCCCAAAGTGATGATGATTTTCTGTTTTGATTGATTTAGAATTATGTATGCAACACCTTAACTTATGATGATGATGTATGCAATGATATACATATAAAGTAAGTAATGATTATTTTGAGATAATGTATAATCACTATGATTCATGATTAAAATTGTTAACTTAAATCCTAAGGTTATCATTTTCTGAATTCAAGTTTATTTTGATATGACATATAGATAAGGAGAGTTTAGTTAAAATTCCACCGTCAATTGGTTATCATCATCAAAAAGGGGGAGATTGTTGAATTCTATATTTTGATGATGAAATCAATTAATAAGTTTATGATCTAATCAATGCTTGAGAAAAGTGATATAAGACTAATTTCGATCATAAAAAGGAAAAATGATTGAAGTGGAAGAATCAGACATTGGGCTGGAGTTAGAGATTGGGCATCGGGTTGGAAGAATCAAACATTACGCCAAAATCGAATGTTGTAGGAGTCAACATGTCAAAGGATCGAGCAATACACTTAAGGAAAGCATGATGCACCCAGAGTTCGAATGAACCATTGACATACTAGACAAAATAAAATTCTTGCGTTATAATTATTTATCTTTATCATCATAGTTTAGGTCTTAATTGAGTTAGTTTTAGGTATAACCATACTAACTCAATTAGCAGCCCATTGGGTCTGAATTAGGGTTGATTTGGGCCAAGTGGAAGGCCCATTCAGTTATCCATAATTAGGTCAGGTGGTGTCACCACTTATAAGCTGGAAAGTACAAAGTGTACGTTTCTAAAAAACCCAATAGTGGTACCACCCAAACTTATGGTAGTACTACCCAAACATAGTCTTCTAGGATGTGTTAGGTGGTGGTACCACCCAGGCAAGCTGTGGTACCACTAGAGCTCGGTCTCCCAAGCTCTATCAAGTGATAGTATTACCCAATACTAGTGATAGTACCACTAGTACCCCAAAAACCCAAGGATAAGATATTTTGGCTCTATTTTTGAAACCATTTGGGGTCTATAAATACCCCACCATCCTTACTGGGTACCTAGAAGAGAAAGTGAATGAAAAGGCTTGTAAACTCTTGAAAGAGTGCTGAGTGTTTCTCTATCTTTAAAAGTTTAGAGTTTAGTCAAGGGAGGCATGAAACTCATAAAGGTTCTCTCTTAAACCTATGAAAAAGAAAAAAAGTTGTAACAAGGATAGTTAATATTTGCCTATTAAAAGAAGATCGTTAGTGAAAGCCAATGGACTCAATGAAGGAAGAATCGGGAGTGGACATAGGTCATGACAACCGAATTACTATAAATCTGATGTACATTTTCTTCATGCTTTTTATTTTAATTACTTAATGATTTAATTGTCTATTACTCTCACTTGTACTCTAAGTTTAAATGCATTTTCGATATGGTTTCATCATTTGAAAATTTTAAATTGTTTTAATTTTTCGAAAGCACTAATTCACCCCTTCTTAGTGCCACTAAGATCCTAACAATACTAGTAAGTTGTAGCATGCAATGGAATTAAATGAAAATTGTAATCAAATAAGACACTATGATTTATATAGAAAATGCCTCCAATGCGGAGGATAAAAACCATGAGGCAAGCTGGAAAAAATCCACTATAAAAATAATGAACATACAAATCTCAAAGTCTCTTGCCCAAAACCCAAGCAATAATCACAAGAGAATAATAGAGATACGAGGATTATATCATTGTGTATAATATCTAAAATTTCTCCAAATGATCACAGCAAGAATCTACTTCAAATCTAATCTAACCTGAGGTAAGAATACTATTTGGATGATTGAGAACAGCCTTTGTGTTATCCTCATATTCTTCTCTTATTCTTTTGCCCTCAACTACCACTACTGCTTATCTCTTTTTCTTAGCCATGTTCGCAACCACTACTGCCCTCCTTTTCTTAGCCCTAGCCACAAAAACCCAAGGTTTAAAAGAGTTAGGGTTTAAGTTAAGAGAAAAAAATGTTTCAATGACTACAAGCTATGGGTTATTAAAGCCCACTATGAGCTGAATAATTAGCTATGTGCCTAATAACCTCCCCCTTCAGCCCATAAGGGAGGTTGTCTCATAACTCCTTAGTGTGAAGCCATGTGGACCAACTTTCGCCACTTCTCCTACCTTTCTTTTGGTTAGGTCTTTGTCAACATGTCTGCTTTGTTATTATCTATGTAAATTTTCTAAAGTTGCAACTGCTTCTCTTCAAGTATATTTCAAATCCAATAGTATCTGACATCTGTGTGCTTTGACTTTAAATGAAAAGTTGAGTTCTTACATAAATGTATGACACTCTGGCTATTATAGTGTGCTAGTCATAGGTGCCCTACAAGATAATCACGTGAGTAATGACATGTGTAACTTGACATATTATTATTTAACATACAATTCATCCAACATATCATCTAGCCTAGGAATAGGATGTCTATACTTTACCGTGATTTTGTTGATGGCTCGGCAATCAACACACATTCTCCATGATCCATCCTTTTAGGCTCCGACAGAACAGAAATTACACATGGACTCATGCTTTCTCGCACATACCCCTTTTTCATAAGCTCACTTACTTGTTTTTGGATTTCCTTAGTCTCTTCGGGGTTGCATCTATATGCTGGCTTATTTGGTATGCTTGCACCTGGAATGAAATCAATTTGATGCTCAATTCCTCTAATTGGTGGCAAACCATTAGAAACTTCTTCGGGAAAGAGATCCTCATTCTCCTGCAAAAGATCAACAATAACACTAGGCAAACTCTTGTCAATTTTGTTAGAAGCAATCAGAACATCCTTGTACATAAGTACAAGTAAGGGCTGCCTCATGGTTAAGGCTTTCTTCACATCACTCATTTTGGCATAAACACTCATTTTTCTTTCACTCAAACTTTCTTTGTTTTCTCTCCCCTTGTATTTCCCAATACTCTCATTTTTATCACTCAACTCACCATTTTCTTTTTTCTCTCTTTCTTTTTCCCTCCCCAAAGTTTTGGTTAATGAAGACTCAAGCTCCTCAGATTGTTGTTTTATGCGCATTTGGTCCTAAAAAATTATCTTTGGAGGCAAAGGTCCAAGCTGATATTTCTGTCCATCTATGATCAAAGAATAACAGTTCTTGAATCCATCATGTATTAACCTTCGATCGTATTGCCATGGTCTCCCCAATAACATATGACTAGCATACATAGGTACCACATCACACCAAACTTCATTCTTATATCTACCAATTGAAAAGGAAATTAACACTTGTCGATTTACCTTTACTACACCACTATCATTCAACCATTGTAACTTGTAAGGTTTTGAATGCTTGATAGTAGGTAATTTCAGTTTCTCTATGAGCAAGGTGCTTGCCACATTTGTGCAACTTCCACTATCAACAATCATATTACACAACTTGTTAGCAATCAAACAATGAGTATGAAACAGATTTTCACGTTGTTCGCCATGTTCATCATTTTCATTTTGCAAACTAAGTATGTGTTGAACAACTAGATTTTCACTTTTAGCATACTCTACATCACTAGTATCCTCTAGAATGTCTTCATCATCCTCTTTCTCACTTTCAGATTCTACAATTCCATCCCTCATGATCATAACTCTTTTATTAGGTCATTCGCGTGACACATGTCCATGCCCAAGGCACTTAAAACACTTAATACCTCTAGTTTAATTAGGTAGATTCTCACCTTTACCCTTGCTGCCTAATTCATTTCTACCTTTAGTCTCATCAATTTTAGGCTTAATAATGGGTTTATCATCCTTTTTACTCCAATTCGGTTTCCAAGAAGAAGAAGAACCTGAATAAGGTTTTGAATCATACCTTGTGCCTTTTCTTTTGAGTTGCCTCTCAATCTTCATGGCCACATTCACCATGTCTTCAATCTCCACATAATGTTACAATTCTACAAGATCAGCAATGTTCTTGTTTAATCCACTCAAGAATCGAGCCATGGTGGCCTCACGATCTTCATCCACATTAGCCCTTATCATGGTTATCTCCATCTCCTTATGATACTCATCAACACTCATGGAACCTTGTGTCAAGGTTTGCAGCCGTTGATGCAAATCCCTATAGTAATAGCTAGGGACAAATCTCCTCCTCATGATTTGTTTCATCTCCAACCAAGTCTCCACGGGCCTTTCACCATTTCTACGCTTGTCTTTACACAATTGATCCCACCAAACAATAGCATAATAAAAAAATTCAACAGCGGCTAATTTTACTTTTTTCTCTTTAGAGTAGTTGTGACATTTAAAGATCATCTCGACTTTTCATTCCCACTCCAAATAGGTATCTAGATTATTCTTGTTGAATCTCGGATTTTGATGATGAAGTCAATTGTCATTTGTTATCTAATCTATGTGTTGAGATAAGTGTGCAGGATTAACTACGATAAGAGTAAGACAAGCAGCAGGTGTTGCGCCGGAGTCAAGATCATGATCACGTTGGGAGTTCGAGAGTTCGACAGAAGTTCGGACGGTCGTCGGAGGTTCAGCGAGAACAGATCCGAGAAGTCCAGAAGCTTGCCAAGCGAAGCTCGTCGGAACTCGCCAAGTGGATCGTCGCAAAGTCCAGGAGTATGCCGGATGTCCGCAGAAGGATCACCGAGGGTTATCGGTTGATCGACGGAAGTTGGCCGGAAACTCGCCGGAAGAAGCGATTGACACATCGGAGCAAAGCTGCAGAAGTTGTCTTAGAGTTAATCGTAGTTAGCATGATGATTAAGCATGAAAATGGGAGGTGATCCCATTAGCTTAATCTTGGGGCAATTGGGCCCCTGAAAAGATTCAAAGTGGGCCGAATGGAGTGAACCATTCGGACCCTGATTGCACCAGGAGGTGCAACCGCCCCAGCCAGGAGGTGCAACCGCCTGGGCTGTGGGGTTGGGAGGTGCAACCGCCCCAGCCAGGAGGTGCAACCGCCAGGGCTGCGAGGCTGGGAGGTGCAACCGCCCCAGCCGAGAGGTGCAACCGCCCAAAGCTCAGTCTTCGAGCTAGACTGGGCGGTGCAACCTCCTCTGCCAAGAGGTAGCACCGCCAGAGCTCAAGTTTCGAGCTCTGCCAGGCGATGCAACCACCGAGCTCAGTCTTCGAGCTCTGGCAGAGAGGTGCATCAGCCTGAGCTCAGTCTCGAGCTCTGCCAGGTGATGCAATCACCGAGCTCAGTCTTCGAGCTCTGGCAGAGAGGTGCATCAACCTGAGCTCAGTTTGGAGCTCTGCCAGGTGATGCAACCACCGAGCTCAGTTTCGAGCTCTGCCAGGTGATGCAATCACCAAGCTCAGTCTTCGAGCTCTGCCAGGTGATGCAACCATCGAGCTCAGTCTTCGAGCTCTGGCAGAGAGAAGCAATCGCCTGAGCTCAGTCTTCGAGCTCTGCCAGGCGGTGCCACCTCTCCAGTCAAGAGGTGCAACCGCCTGATCCCAGAATTCTGGGATTTGATCGATTTGATCGTTTTGAGCTCGAATTTTGAATTGGGTTGGGGCCTATAAATGTTGAATCTCGGATTTTGATGATGAAGTCAATTGTCATTTGTTATCTAATCTATGTGTTGAGATAAGTGTGCAGGATTAACTACGATAAGAGTAAGACAAGCAGCAGGTGTTGCGCCGGAGTCAAGATCATGATCACGTTGGGAGTTCGAGAGTTCAACGGAAGTTCGGACGGTCGTCGGAGGTTCAGCGAGAACAGATCCGAGAAGTCCAGAAGCTTGCCAAGTGAATCTCGTCGGAACTCACCAAGTGGATCGTCGCAAAGTCCAGGAGTATGCCGGATGTCCGCAGAAGGATCACCGAGGGTTATCGGTTGATCGACGGAAGTTGGCCGGAAACTCGCCGGAAGAAGCGATTGACGCATCGGAGCAAAGCTGCAGAAGTTGTCTTAGAGTTAATCGTAGTTAGCATGATGATTAAGCATGAAAATGGGAGGTGATCCCATTAGCTTAATCTTGGGGCAATTGGGCCCCTGAAAAGATTCAAAGTGGGCCGAATGGAGTGAACCATTCGGACCCTGATTGCACCAGGAGGTGCAACCGCCCCAGCCAGGAGGTGCAACCGCCTGGGCTGTGGGGTTGGGAGGTGCAACCGCCCCAGCCAGGAGGTGCAACCGCCAGGGCTGCGAGGCTGGGAGGTGCAACCGCCCCAGCCGAGAGGTGCAACCGCCCAGAGCTCAGTCTTCGAGCTAGACTGGGCGGTGCAACCTCCTCTGCCAAGAGGTAGCACCGCCAGAGCTCAAGTTTCGAGCTCTGCCAGGCGATGCAACCACCGAGCTCAGTCTTCGAGCTCTGGCAGAGAGGTGCATCAGCCTGAGCTCAGTCTCGAGCTCTGCCAGGTGATGCAATCACCGAGCTCAGTCTTCGAGCTCTAGCAGAGAGGTGGATCAGCCTGAGCTCAGCTTGGAGCTCTGCCAGGTGATGCAACCACCGAGCTCAGTTTCGAGCTATGCCAGGTGATGCAATCACCAAGCTCAGTCTTCGAGCTCTGCCAGGTGATGCAACCATCGAGCTCAGTCTTCGAGCTCTGGCAGAGAGAAGCAATCGCTTGAGCTCAGTCTTCAAGCTCTGCCAGGCGGTGCCACCTCTCCAGTCAAGAGGTGCAACCGCCTGATCCCAGAATTCTGGGATTTGATCGATTTGATCGTTTTGAGCTCGAATTTTGAATTGGGTTGGGGCCTATAAATACCCCACCCATTCAGCACTGAAAAGATACAGACCTACACCGAAATCTTGATCTTTTCTGTGATTCTAAGAGCTCAAAAGTGTTGTAAAGCCTTTAAGTCTCCTCCTTCTGTTCTTCAAGTTTTCAATTGTAAAGTGAGGAGAGAAAGGTCTGTAAAGGTTGTCTCCTAAGCCTGTCAAAAGGAGAGAAATTGTAAAAGGGCAGTTTGGCCTTCGCCCATTGAAGGTAGGCACCTAGTTGACGTCGGCAACCTCATCGGTGGAGGAAGCCAAAAGTGGAGTAGGTCAAGGCTGACCGAACCACTCTAAATCTCTGGTTTGCGTTTATTTTCGAGCACTTTATCATTACTGCAAACCCCCCTCATCACTACTGCTCTCTGCGCTTTCACGAACAAGTTCTAAGTGCTGTTCTTCCAAATCTGCATTCAGACGTAAATTCGTATTTTTCATACATTACAGTTTACGTTTACGTTTGATTCTGCAGAACTGTTTTCCGTGCTTTTACGAACGAGCTTCTTTGCAGTTTACGCTTACATTTTAATCCTATTAATAACTGCAATCTGTCCTCTACGATTTTACGAACGAGTTTCAACATTTAGACGTAAAACTGCATTCAGACGTAAATCGACTTTCCTCGCTCAATCATCAGATTTCAGTTCACGTTTATGTCTTGATTTCAACTGCATACTGCCTTCTGCGAGTATACAAACGAGTTTCAAAGTTTAGACGTAAATCTGCGTCTAGACGTAAAACTGCGTTTAGACGTAAATCTGCGTTTAGACGTAAATCTGCGTTTAGACGTAAAACTACGTTTAGACGTAAAACTGCGTTTAGACGTAAATCTGCGTTTAGACGTAAAATTGTGTTTAGACGTAAATCTGCGTTTAGACGTAAAT
Source organism: Musa acuminata AAA Group (assembly GCF_036884655.1). NCBI lineage: Eukaryota > Viridiplantae > Streptophyta > Magnoliopsida > Zingiberales > Musaceae > Musa > Musa acuminata. Next base: position 23,327,563 of record NC_088355.1, on the reverse strand, counting down.
CTGCGTTTAGACGTAAATCTGCGTTTAGACGAAAATATGCATTTAGACGTAAATCTGAGTTTAGACGCAAAACTGCGCTTAGACGCAAAACTACGCTTAGACGCAAAACTGTGCTTAAACGCAATCTGCGCTTAAACGCAAACTGCACTTAGATACAAACTGAGAATTTTAGTTTGCATCATAATAGTTTTTGAACGAACGCAGCTTTTGGTTTTTAAATTATTGTAAGATTTCCGCTGCACTAATTCACCCCCCCCCCTCTTAGTGCTCTCGATCCTAACAATAAATACCCCACCAATTCAGCACTGAAAAGATACAGACCTACACCGAAATCTTGATCTTTTCTGTGATTCTAAGAAGCTCAAAAGTGTTGTAAAGCCTTTAAGTCTCCTCCTTCTGTTCTTCAAGTTTTCAGTTGTAAAGTGAGGAGAGAAAGGTCTGTAAAGGTTGTCTCCTGAGCCTGTCAAAAGGAGAGAAATTGTAAAAGGGCAGTTTGGCCTTCGCCCATTGAAGGAAGGCACCTAGTTGACGTCGGCAACCTCATCGGTGGAGGAAGCCAAAAGTGGAGTAGGTCAAGGCTGACCGAACCACTCTAAATCTCTGGTTTGCGTTTATTTTCGAGCACTTTATCATTACTGCAAACCTCCCTCATTACTACTGCTCTCTGTGCTTTCACGAACAAGTTCTAAGTGCTGTTCTTCCGAATCTGCATTCAGACGTAAATTCGTATTTTCATACATTACAGTTTACGTTTACGTTTGATTCTGCAGAACTGTTTTCCGTGCTTTTACAAACGAGCTTCTTTGCAGTTTACACTTACATTTTAATCCTATTGATAACTGCAATCTGTCCTCTACGATTTTACGAACGAGTTTCAACATTTAGACGTAAAACTGCATTCAGACGTAAATCGGCTTTCTTCGCTCAATCATCAGATCTCAGTTCACGTTTACGTCTTGATTTCAACTGCATACTGCCTTCTACAAGTATACAAACAAGTTTCAAAGTTTAGATGTAAATCTGCGTCTAGACGTAAAACTGCGTTTAGACGTAAATCTGCGTTTAGACGTAAATTTGAGTTTAAGACGTAAATCTGAGTTTAGACGTAAATCTGCGTCTAGACGTAAAACTGCGTTTAGACGTAAATCTGTGTTTAGACGTAAATCTGCGTTTAGACGTAAATCTGCGTTTAGACGTAAACTGCGCTTAGACGCAAGACTGCGCTTAGACGCAATCTGCGCTTAGACGCAAACTGCACTTAGATACAAACTGAGAATTTGCTTTTGCATCATAATAGTTTTTGAACGAACGCAGCTTTTGGTTTTTAATCGCTGTAAGATTTCCGCTGCACTAATTCACCCCCCCCCTCTTAGTGCTCTCGATCCTAACAATTGGTATCAGAGCAAGGTTAACTCTCTAAAGGATTAAAACCCAAGAGAGATGGCATACGCCGGAAACCAAGAGGGGCATTCAATTACACGTCCACCCATGTTCAGTGGAACGGACTACACTTACTGGAAGACCCGAATGAGGATCTTTCTTATTTCTATGGATTTTGAACTGTGGAACCTTGTTGAAAATGGATTTTCAAAATCTTCTCTTCCAATGATCGATTGGAACGATTTGGAGAAGAAGGCTTTCGCTCTTAATGCAAAGGCTATGAATACCTTATTTTGCGCACTTGACAAAAACGAGTTTAATCGTGTTTCAACTTGCGAAACTGCTTTTGATATTTGGCACACACTTGAAGTGACCCACGAGGGCACAAGTAGAGTGAAAGAGTCAAAAATCAATCTGTTGCTGCATTCTTTTGAACTTTTCCGAATGAAACCGAGTGAAACCATTGGCGACATGTTTACCCGTTTCACGGATGTCGTCAACGGTCTAAAATGACTCGGAAAAAGTTTTTCGGATTTTGAACTCGTAAATAAAATACTAAGATCCCTTCCTAAAAGTTGGGATCCTAAAGTCACTGCCATTCAAGAGGCAAAGGATCTGCGCAACTTCCCTCTTGAAGAACTAATCGGGTCATTAATGACCTACGAAATGACTTGCAAAGCTCATGAAGAGCAAGAAGACATCCTTCCAAAGAACAGGAAGGATATGGCACTTAAAACTTCTGAATGCCACTTGAGAGAAAACTCAAGTGATGAGGACTGTGATGATGACTTGGCACTTTTGACAAGAAAGTTTAAGAAATTCTTCAAAAGAAACAAGTTTATAAACGATGTGAAAAATAAACCTGAACCAAAGAAGGACCAAGTGATCTGCTACGAATGTAAAAAGCCGGGACACTACAAAAGTGATTGTCCCCAAGTCAAGAAAAGAACAACAAAGAAGAAGGCGCTCCAAGCAACATGGGATGATTCGAGCGCATCTGAGGAAGAGGAGTCCAACACCGAGCAAGTTGCTCATTACGCCTTTATGGCCATCGAAGAGGAGGTAACGAATTTATTAGATGCTGATTTATCTTTCGATGAATTATTAAATGCCTTCCATGATTTATTTGATGAATGCAAAGTTATAAATAGAAAATACAAGTTGCTAAAAAAGGTACATGATAATCTTACTTGTGAGTTTGATAAGTTAAAAGTCGAACATCATGATAGTTTAAATTCATGTATCAAATGTCATGATTTAGAAACTATACAAAAAGAAAACTTGCTACTTAAGGACACCTTGAAGAAATTCGAGGTTGGTAGCAAGTCATTAAACATGATCCTTACAAACAAGGGTCATGCTCCCAAAAGAAGTGGGATTGGATTTGTGAGGAGTCCTCACCAAAATCCAACTACCTTTGTAAAAGGCCCCATCTTACATGTTCAACACCAAACCAAGTGCAACTTTTGTTGCAAATCTGGACACAAGACACATTGTTGTCCATTCAAGAAAATAAGTCCAAACAAATTAATTTGGGTTCCTAAGGGAACCATGATAAACTCTATGCAACATGATAGAAAATGTAGATCTATTTATGAGGCACCCAAAAGCAAATGGGTTCCTAAAGATCATCCCTTCCTATAAAAACATTAAAAGTCTAGGCCGGAGCAAGAAATAATATTCTGCTCCTTGACTCTCAATGGTCATAAACCAAGAATCAAAAAGGAACTCGCAACGCTTAAGTAACAAGTGGAAGTTATGAAATCACAAATACGATACAATCAGAAACATATGATATCCAAATTCACATACCCCCCTGATCTTCAAAACCCGTTCATCTACGAATTAATTCTTGTAGAAACTAAATATGTCATGATCTTAAAAGGGATACCAAACAAACATACGTATGCACGTTAAAAGATCTATCTTACAAAGAGCTTCTTCCTTAAATAAAAACTCATACGAAATCATGTAACGAACATTAATTGCTCTGAAACTCTCCTCAAGGCAAAGGCTCCCTAATCAAATCATCTTAAGTGCTCACCTGCTGCAGGCGGTGGCACCTCTCCAGCTGGCGGTGGCACCTCCAGCTATCACGGGTTGCCAGAGGTTGCACCGCTCCAGCCAGAGGTGCAACCGCCAGCAGCTCTGCCCTTTAAAATCACGCTAGGGCCGGCTAAGGAACCGACCACAACTCACCCCCATTTCCTCCTCTACTCTTCCAAGTCTCCTCCATTCCCATTTCACTCCTCTAAGCCTTCCAAATACCTCCCATTTCGGAGCAAAACATCAAGAATCCTTCCTTCTCTTGAAGATTTCACAAAGGTACTCTCTAAGAAGCTCTTAAATTCTGTTTTGTTCTTCATTTACTTTAGCTCATCATCATCCCTCTAAACAGCAGTAGTAATGGGATCTAGAAGATCCTCAAGGGACAAGGGAAAGAGGAGAGTTGTAGAAGAGTTTGATCTCACTCTTTTTGATTCCAAAATCCATGCTGAAAAATTTCTCTCCTTCGAACTAAGAAGCATCAATAAGGGAAAATACGTAGATCTGAATGAACTAAGAGATGTAGAGACTATCCATTGGTTTGCAAACCTAAATCTACTTCCCATTTTGCAGATCAACGAACCCATTTATCCTAGACTAGTTAGATTGTTTTACAACAACATGCAAATAGATGATGAAGAAAGGATATCAACCTATCTCTTAGGACAACACATCTCAATCACTGATAGATTCATTTGTGATATGATAGGTATTCCCATGAAAAGCATAGGACTTTACTTTAAAGGATTATGGGATGAAAAAACTATTGAAACATCCTACGTTGAAGCCTTAGGAACAATCCTTGCCAATCCTAACATAGAATCTATTCCTAAAAGTTGTGAACATCTAATGCCCTTTAACACTAAGATACTTCATCATATCATGACTAGTATAATTCTTCCTAAGCAATACCATCATGATGAAGTGAGTCAATTGGAATTAGGAATTATGTATCTAATCATGAAAGAACGTGACATTTGTCTTGGCTATCTGATCCAACAAAACATGTTGGAATTATCTACGAAAGATATGATGCTCCCATATGGTGGAATAATTACTAGAATAATGAAAGCTTACGACATTCAAATACCACTAGAAGAAGAAGTAATGAAATCAGATAGATTCAGCATAATAAACAAAAATCTACTTCACCGACTAAGATGTCACTATAGAAACGGTAACTGGGTTAGAATGCCTAGAAGAACTGATCCCCCTCAGCCTGAACCTGAACCTGAACCAGAGCCGGAAACCCCAGTCTTTAGGAGTACCCACTCTCCTCCGATCTGTCCCTTTGAGGAAACACATCCGGTTGAGCAAACTCACACATCATCCATCGAAGATATCGGGATTCGGATGGACCGATTTGAACAAAGACAAGAACGGCTTGAACTTCGACAAGATCAAATCCTAACCGAGCTGCAGCAAATCCATCGACAATTTGACTCTTTACTTAGGCACTTTAATCTTCCACCTCATGAATAAGCTTGTATAAACATCTGATGTTTTTGATATGACATGTTGTAAACTCCCTATGTTATTCATAAAGGACTTTGTCTTTATGGTTACCTGATATGCTGTACATATGTTACCCTGATATGGTTATCTTTGTTTGTGTAAGCATATTTGCAAACATCTCTTGTTGTTTATCTCGGTTTTTGCACTGAAACTAAAAAGGTTTAAAAGCCTATGCCTTGAAAAATATGAAGCAACATACCAATGTAAGTTGATAAGACAGCAGTATGACATTGATATGGTTGCTAATATGATTGCTATCTTACCATGTGATGCAATACTACACTTGCTGAAATAAAAATCTTGCTATGCAATATGATACAATGCTACACTTGCTGAAATAAAAATCTTGCTATGCAATATGATAGAATGCTGCACTTGAAATAATTGTGTTACTACATCAAAAGCTTAACACTCAAGAATCAAACACATTGATATCAGACATCACTTTATACGAGATCATGTCTCTAATCATGATGTAACCATAGAGTTCATTGATACCAAACATCAACTGGCTGATATCTTCACAAAACCCCTATGTGAAGAACAATTTGATTACATAAGAAGAGAATTAGGAATGCTGAATTGTCCGAATACTTTAACTAGTTAAAATTATTTTTCGGATGTTATTACTATTACATGCCTTGACAAACGCTTGATCAAATAACATGTTGCAAATTATGTGACAAATATTTTTAACCAGATGCATGTAAGAAGTTCATTTTTCGGTTTGTATGCTAAAAATGGGATGTTCTTGTACACTCTTATGAAAATTCTTTGAAAAATGACTTTCCTCCGTCAAGCAAAAACAATAAAAAGATATATGTGTCATGACTTCCTTTATATGCTTGATAATGCTATCATGCTTTTTGTTGATGACAAAGGGGGAGAAACATATGAATTGATAAACACTATGTCATAGCTGAACTGCCATAATCATATCTATGTCATAGTTGCAAATACTTGAGTGATGCTATAAACAATGTTATGCCATCCTTGCATCACCAAGAGATATGTGAACATGTGCTATAGTTTGCATCATATCTTGATTTGATATTCTATAGAAAATGCAAACTTGCTAGAAAATCTCAAATGTGTGCATCATGTAAAAAGTCCTTCGAAGCTTTATATTATTACATGATGAATTGTTACAAACACCATCATACAAACTTGATGATGTATGTCATGCTTTGACATCATTCTTGAAGAGATACATCATGATGGGCATCATGATGAGAGCATTGATAAGTTTAACTGATCTAACTTATCAATACGTCACTTGAATTCTTCGGCCTTGAATTCAAGGTTGACTTATCTCAACTATGGCATATAGATAGGGGGAGTTAAGGACAACTCCTTTATCAATTGATTGTCATCATCAAAAAGGGGGAGATTGTTGAATCTCGGATTTTGATGATGAAGTCAATTGTCATTTGTTATCTAATCTATGTGTTGAGATAAGTGTGCAGGATTAACTACGATAAGAGTAAGACAAGCAGCAGGTGTTGCGCCGGAGTCAAGATCATGATCACGTTGGGAGTTCGAGAGTTCGACGGAAGTTCGGACGGTCGTCGGAGGTTCAGCGAGAACAGATCCGAGAAGTCCAGAAGCTTGCCAAGCGAAGCTCGTCGGAACTCGCCAAGTGGATCGTCGCAAAGTCCAGGAGTATGCCAGATGTCCGCAGAAGGATCACCGAGGGTTATCGGTTGATCGACGGAAGTTGGCCGGAAACTCGCCGGAAGAAGCGATTGACGCATCGGAGCAAAGCTGCAGAAGTTGTCTTAGAGTTAATCGTAGTTAGTGATATGGCAAAAAATGGCAATGTGACACGTCATCCCCCTGACCAACGCACTGCCCGAGGCTCGCCATACCCTGCAGCAGCTCGGCCTCCCACGCAACCAAAGGTACAGTCCTGCCCTGCAGACAGCTACATCAGGTAACATCAAACCCCCTCTATAAATACCCCCGAGCCCTTAGAAAAAGGAGATCACACACTCAACAGACGGAGGTTTTCTCCTCCTCCTAAACCCCCTCCACATCTTTCTCTAACTTGATCGTCGGAGGGGTCGGGTCGAGCACCCCGGCCCGACCTGTGTGCAGGTGCGAGACGGTGTCGCCTCTTCCTGGCGCTGTGGCGGAGCTTCTTCCCGACCGGGACGACCCGAGCTTCTTCCCGACCGGGACGACCCGAGCTTCTTCCCGACCGGGACGACCCGGGCTTCTTCCCGACCGGGACGACCCGAGCTACCGAACCGACCTCCCGACCCGAACCACCGAGCTCGGCTGCTGGGAGACCCCGAGGAGCGCCCCCAAGGAGATCACCGCCTTCCGGACCCGAACCAAGCCGCGACGGCCCCGAGGCCCCGGCTAAAAAAGTTACTTACACTAACATAATGGCGCTAGAAGGAGGGCCCGGAATGACGGTACGTTAGCTTTCTCCTTGGTTGCTCCGTTGCAGCCGACCTGCACCAACAGCAGCGACTTCTGGGGCCGGTCTCGGCTCCTCGGCCTCTCGGCCACTCGGCCCCACGCGCGCGGCCAACCCGCCCGCGTCCCGCGCGCGGCCAACCCGCCCGCGTCCCACGCGCGCGACCAGCCCGTGCGTCCCGAGCTCCTCGGCCACGCGCGCGACCAGCCCGTGCGTCCTGAGCTCCTCGGCCACGCGCGCGACCAGCCCGCGCGTCCCGAGCTCCTCGGCCACGCGCACGACCAGCTCGTGCGTCCCGAGCTCCTCGGCCACGCGCACGACCAGCCCGAGCGTCCCGAGCTCCTCGGCCACACGTGCGACCAGCTCGCGCGTCCCGAGCTCCTCGGCCACGCGCGCGGCTCGGCCCCACACGCGCGGCCAGCCCGCCCGCGTCGGCCCCCACGCGCGCGGCCAGCCTGCCCGCGTCGGCCCCACGCGCGCGACCAGCCCGCCCGTCTCGGCCACTCGGCCCCACGCGCGCGGCCAACCCGCGCGTCTCAGCCACTCGGCCCCACACGCGCGGCCAACCCGTCCGCGTCAGCCTCACACGCGCGACCGGCCCGCGCGCCTCGGACCCCTCGATCCCACGCGCGCGGCCACCCCGCCCGCGTCCCACACGCGCGGCCGAACCGCCCGCGTCCCACGCGCGTGGCCGAACCGCCCGCGTCCACGCGCGCGGCCGAACCGCCCGCGTCCCACGCGCGCGGCCGAACCACCCGCGTCCCACGCGCGCGGCCGAACCGCCCGCGTCCCACGCGCGCGGCCAGCCCACGCGCCTTGGCCCCTCGGTCCCACGCGCGCGACCAGCCGACCTGCACCACGACTTCTGGGGTCGGTCTCGGCTTCCTGGCCAAACCCCCCTCGGTCCCACGCGCGCGGCCAACCCGCGCGCCTCACGCACCGGCCAAATCGCCCGCGTCCCACGCGCGTGGCCGAACCGCCCGCGTCCCATGCGCGCGGCCAGCCCGACCGCGCCGAACACCTCGGCCATAGCGTGCCCGAGACCTCCTCGGCCACAGCCTACCCGAGACCACCTCGGCCATAGCGTGCCCGAGACCTCCTCGGCCACAGCCTACCCGAGACCTCCTCGGCCACAGCCTACCCGAGACCTCCTCGGCCACGGCTTACCCGAGACTTCCACTACGCGGCCTAAGTAGCTCCTCGGCCATGGTATGCCCGAGAGCTCCACGGCCACGGCTTGTCCGAGACTTCCTCTATGCACGCGCAAGTAGCTCCTCGGCCGCGGCATGCATGAGGAGAGATATGGCGTCGCCTGAGAGACTTGGCTCATGCGCGGCCAACACGCTGCCTCGCTGCCTCGGCCACTCTGCCTCGGGCGCAGCCAGCACGCTGCCTCGGCCACTCGGCCTCGTGCGCAGCCAGCACGCAGCCTCGCTGCCTCGGCCTCATGCGCAGCCAACATGCTGCCTCGCTACCTCGGCCCCTCGGCCTCATGCGCGGCCAGCACGCTGCCTCGGCCCCTCGGCCTCGTTCGCAGCCAGCAAGCGGCCTCATGCAAACACGCTGCCTTGCTGCCTTGCTGCCTCGGCCCCATGCGCGGCAGCCCGCCTCAGCTGCTCGGCTGATGGCGCTGCCTGCTGCCTCGGCCCCGTGCGCAGCAACACGCTGCCTAGGCTCCTCGGCCCCGTGCGCAGCTAACACGCTACACGCTGCCTCGGCCCCGCGACGCCATGCGCAGCTTGCTGCGTCGGCCCCGTGCGCAGCAACACGCTGCCTCGGCCCCTCGGCACCATGCGCAGCAAACACGCTGCACGCTGCCTCGGCCCTCGACACCATGCGCAGCTTGCTGCGTCGGCCCCGTGCGCGGCCAGCCTGCGTCAGCTGCTCAGCTGACGGTGCAGCCCGTTGCCTTGACACCTCGGCCACTCGGCCCCATGCGCAGCAACACGCTGCCTCGGCCCCATGCGCTGCAGCCCGCCTCAGCTGCTCGGCTGATGGCGCTGCCTGCTGCCTCGGCCCCGTGCGTAGCAACACGCTGCCTCGGCTCCTCGGCCCCGTGCGCAGCTAACACGCTACACGCTGCCTCGGCCCCTCGACGCCATGCGCAGCTTGCTGCGTCGGCCCCGTGCGCAGCAACACGCTGCCTCGGCCCCTCGGCACCATGCGCAGCAAACACGCTGCACGCTGCCTCGGCCCTCGGCCCTCGGCCCTCGACACCATGCGCAGCTTGCTGCGTCGGCCCCGTGCGCGGCCAGCCTGCGTCAGCTGCTCAGCTGACGGTGCAGCCCGTTGCCTTGACACCTCGGCCACTCGGCCCCATGCGCAGCAACACGCTGCCTCGGCCCCATGCGCGGCGGCCCGCCTCAGCTGCTCGGCTGATGGCGCTGCCTGCTGCCTCGGCCCCGTGCGCAGCAACACGCTGCCTCGGCTCCTCGGCCCCGTGCGCAGCTAACACGCTACACGCTGCCTCGGCCCTCGGCCCTCGGCCGACGGCGCAACCTGCTGCCTCGGCCCCTCGATGCCATGCGCAGCTTGCTGCGTCGGCCCCGTGCGCAGCAACACGCTGCCTCGGCCCCTCGGCACCATGCGCAGCAAACACGCTGCACGCTGCCTCGGCCCTCGACACCATGCGCAGCTTGCTGCGTCGGCCCCGTGCGCGGCCAGCCTGCGTCAGCTGCTCGGCTGACGGTGCAGCCCGTTGCCTTGACACCTCGGCCACTCGGCCCCATGCGCAGCAACACGCTGCCTCGGCCCCATGCGCTGCAGCCCGCCTCAGCTGCTCGGCTGATGGCGCTGCCTGCTGCCTCGGCCCCGTGCGCAGCAACACGCTGCCTCGGCTCCTCGGCCCCGTGCGCAGCAACACGCTGCCTCGGCCCCTCGGCACCATGCGCAGCAAACACACTGCACGCTGCCTCGGCCCTCGACACCATGCGCAGCTTGCTGCGTCGGCCCCGTGCGCGGCCAGCCTGCGTCAGCTGCTCAGCTGACGGTGCAGCCCGTTGCCTTGACACCTCGGCCACTCGGCCCCATGCGCAGCAACACGCTGCCTCGGCCCCATGCGCTGCAGCCCGCCTCAGCTGCTCGGCTGATGGCGCTGCCTGCTGCCTCAGCCCCATGCGCGGCCACCCCACGACAGCTCTTCGGCTTCCGGCGCAACCTGCAGCCTCGGTCCCATGCGCGGCCGCCCGCGCTAGCTGCTCGGCTGACGGTACGGCCCGCTGCCTTGACACCTCGGCCCCTCGGTCCCATGCGCGGTCTATCCGCCCACACCGAGCACCTCGGCCAATCTCTGCCGAGACCCACCTCGGCGCGGCCCGACCGCCTGTCGTGTTCCTCGGCCGCGTGGTGCCCGAGGCCACGTCCTCGCGTCCTGCCCGCCTGATCGTGCTACTCGGTCGCATGGCCCTTGCGACCACGCCTGCGCGGTCTGCCCGCCTGCGTCGTGCTCCTCGGTCGCGTAAGGCCCGAGACCACACCTGCGCCGCCAGCCGCCTGCGTCGTGCTCCTTGGCTCCATGTTCCCGAGACAGACCAGTGCCGCCAGTACGCCCGCGTCGTGCCCCTCGGCTCCATAAACCCCGAGCCACGTCTGCACGGCCAGCCTGCCCGCGTCGACCTCCACGGCCATATCCACCTGGTTCACGCCCCTCGGTCGCGGCTTGCCTGCGCCGAACCCCGCAGCTCCATGCTTACCAAGCCCACCACCTCGGTCGCAGCCTACCTGCACCGAGCACCTCGGCGACTCTCTGCCGAAATCCCACCTCAGCGCGGCCTGCCCGCCTAAGCGGCGTCCCTCGGTCGCAGCCTGCCTGTACCGAGCACCTCGGCCAATCTCTGCCGAGACCCACCTCGGCGCGGCCCGACCGCCTGTCGTGTTCCTCGGCCGCGTGGTGCCCGAGGCCACGTCCTCGCGTCCTGCCCGCCTGCGTCGTGCTACTCGGTCGCATGGCCCTTGCGACCACGCCTGCGCGGTCTGCCCGCCTGCGTTGTGCTCCTCGGTTGCGTAATGCCCGAGACCACACCTGCGCCGCCAGCCGCCTGCGTCGTGCTCCTTGGCTCCATGTTCTCGAGACAGACCAGTGCCGCCAGTACGCCCGCGTCGTGCCCCTCGGCTCCATAAACCCCGAGACACGTCTGCACGGCCAGCCTGCCCGCGCCGAACTCCTTGGCCCTCTAGCTTTACACCACCCGGGACACGCCTGCGCGGCCTGCCCGCCTGCGCCGTGCTCCTCGGCTCTTCGGCCTTACGCCACCCGAGACCACGCCTGCGCGGCCTGCCCGCCTGCGTCGTGCTCCTCGGATCTTCGGCTTTACGCCACCCGAGACCACGCCTGCGCGGTCTGCCCGCCTACGTCGTGCTCCTCGGCTCTTCGGCTTTACGCCACCCGAGACCACGCCTGCGCGGCCTGCCCGCCTGCGTCGTGCTCCTCGGCTCTTCGGCTTTACGCCACCCGAGACCACGCCTGCGCGGCCTGCCCGCCTGCGCCGTGCTCCTCGGCTCTTCGGCCTTACGCCACCCGAGACCACGCCTGCGCGGCCTGCCCGCCTGCGTCGTGCTCCTCGTCTCTTCGGCCTTACGCCACCCGAGACCACGCCTGCGCGGCCTGCCCGCCTGCGTCGTGTTCCTCGGCTCTTCGGCTTTACGCCACCCGAGACCACGCCTGCGCGGCCTGCCCGCCTGCGTCGTGCTCCTCGGCTCTTCGGCTTTACGCCACCCGAGACCACGCCTGCGCGGCCTGCCCGCCTGCGTCGTGCTCCTCGGCTCTTCGGCTTTACGCCACCCGAGACCACGCCTGCGCGGCCTGCCCGCCTGCGTCGTGCTCCTCGGCTCTTCGGCTCTACGCCACCCGAGACCACGCCTGCGCGGCCTGCCCGCCTGCGCCGTGCTCCTCGGCTCTTCGGCTCTACGCAACCCGAGACCACGCCTGCGCGGCCTGCCCGCCTGCGTCGTGCTCCTCGGCTCTTCGGCTCTACGCCACCCGAGACCACGCCTGCGCGGCCTGCCCGCCTGCGTCGTGCTCCTCGGCTCTTCGGCTCTACGCCACCCGAGACCACGCCTGCGCGGCCTGCCCGCCTGCGTCGTGCTCCTTGGCTCTTCGGCTTTACGCCACCCGAGACCACGCCTGCGCGGTCACCCCGCCTGCGTCGTGCTCCTTGGCCCCATGTTCCCGAGACAGACCAGTGCCGCCAGTACGCCCGCGTCGTGCCCCTCGGCTCCATAAACCCCGAGCCACGTCTGCACGGCCAGCCTGCCCGCGCCGACCTCCACGGCCATATCCACCTGGTTCACGCCCCTCGGCCGCGGCTTGCCTGCGCCAAACCCCGCAGGTCCATGCTTGCCAAGCCCACCACCTCGGTCGCAGCCTGCCTACACCGAGCACCTCGGCGACTCTCTGCCAAAATCCCACCTCAGCGCGGCCTGCCCGCCTAAGCGGCGTCCCTCGGTCGCAGCTTGCCTGCACCGAGCACCTCGGCCAATCTCTGCCGAGACCCACCTCGGCGCGACCCGACCGCCTGTCGTGTTCCTCGGCCGCGTGGTGCCCGAGGCCACGTCCTCGCGTCCTGCCCGCCTGATCGTGCTACTCGGTCGCATGGCCCTTGCGACCACGCCTGTGCGGTCTGCCCGCCTGCGTCGTGCTCCTCGGTCGCGTAATGCCCGAGACCACACCTGCGCCGCCAGCCGCCTGCGTCGTGCTCCTTGGCTCCATGTTCCCGAGACAGACCAGTGCCGCCAGTACGCCCGCGTCGTGCCCCTCGGCTCCATAAACCCCGAGACACGTCTGCACGGCCAGCCTGCCCACGCCGAACTCCTCGGCCCTCTAGCTTTACACCACCCGTGACACGCCTGCGCGGCCTGCCCGCCTGCGTCGTGCTCCTCGGCTCTTCGGCTTCACGCCACCCGAGACCACGCCTGCGCGGCCTGCCCGCCTGCGTCGTGCTCCTCGGCTCTTCGGCTCTACGCCACCCGAGACCACGCCTGCGCGGCCTGCCCGCCTGCGTCGTGCTCCTCGGCTCTTCGGCTCTACGCCACCCGAGACCACGCCTGCGCGGCCTGCCCGCCTGCGCCGTGCTCCTCGGCTCTTCGGCTTTACGCCACCCGAGACCACGCCTGCGCGGCCTGCCCGCCTGCGTCGTGCTCCTCGGCTCTTCGGCTCTACGCCACCCGAGACCACGCCTGCGCGGCCTGCCCGCCTGCGCCGTGCTCCTCGGCTCTTCGGCTTTATGCCACCCGAGACCACGCCTGCGCGGCCTGCCCGCCAGCGTCGTGCTCCTCGGCTCTTCGGCTCTACGCCACCCGAGACCACGCCTGCGCGGCCTGCCCGCCTGCGCCGTGCTCCTCGACTCTTCGGCTTTACACCACCCGAGACCACGCCTGCGCGGCCTGCCCGCCTGCGTCGTGCTCCTCGGCTCTTCGGCTCTACGCCACCCGAGACCACGCCTGCGCGGCCTGCCCGCCTGCGTCGTGCTCCTCGGCTCTTCGGCTCTACGCCACCTGAGACCACGCCTGCGCGGCCTGCCCGCCTGCGCCGTGCTCCTCGGCTCTTCGGCTTTACGCCACCCGAGACCACGCCTGCGCGGCCTGCCCGCCTGCGTCGTGCTCCTCGGCTCTTCGGCTCTACGCCACCCGAGACCACGCCTGCGCGGCCTGCCCGCCTGCATCGTGCTCCTCGGCTCTTCGGCTCTACGCCACCCGAGACCACGCCTGCGCGGCCTGCCCGCCTGCGTCGTGCTCCTCGGCTCTTCGGCTCTACGACACCCGAGACCACGCCTGCGCGGCCTGCCCGCCTGCGCCGTGCTCCTCGGCTCTTCGGCTTTACGCCACCCGAGACCACGCCTGCGCGGCCTGCCCGCCTGCGTCGTGCTCCTCGGCTCTTCGGCTCTACGCCACCCGAGACCACGCCTGCGCGGCCTGCCCGCCTGCGCCGTGCTCGTCGGGCCTGCGCGGCCTGCCCGCCTGCGCCGTGCTACTCGGCTCTTCGGCTTTACGCCACCCGAGACCACGCCTGCGTGGCCTGCCCGCCTGCGCCGTGCTCCTCGGCTCTTCGGCTTTACGCCACCCGAGACCACGCCTGCGCGGCCTGCCCGCCTGCGTCGTGCTCCTCGGCTCTTCGGCTTCACGCCACCCGAGACCACGCCAGCGCGGCCAACCCGGCTGCGTTGTGCTCCTCGGCCCTCGGCTCTACGCCATCCCAAGACCACACCTGCGCGGTTGCCCCGCCTACGTTGTGCTCCTCGGCCCTCGGCTCTACGCCATCCCGAGACCACACCTGCGCGGTCATCCCGCCTGCATTGTGCTCCTCGGCCCTCGGCTCTACGCCTCCCGAGATCACACCTGCGCGGTCACCCCACCTGCGTTGTGCTCCTCGGCCCTCGGCTCTATGCCTCCCGAGATCACGCCTGCGCGGTCACCCCGCCTGCGTTGTGCTCCTCAGCCCTCATCGGCTCCATCGGCCCCGAGTCTAACCCTGCTCGGCTTCCTGACTGAGTTGCGCACTTCGGCCCCATGTTGCACGAGACACGTCCGCGCGGCTAGCCCGCCTACGTCATACGCCTCGGATATGCATGACCAGCCCACCTGAAGTAAAAAGCCATGCATCGGACCCCCTGCATGCAAGAACCGACGCATAGCTCCTTTCGGGGGGGCATATGATATGACAAAAAATGGCAATGTGACACGTCATCCCCCTGACCAACGCACTGCCCGAGGCTCGCCATACCCTGCAGCAGCTCGGCCTCCCACGCAACCAAAGGTACAGTCCTGCCCTGCAGACAGCTACATCAGGTAACATCAAACCCCCTCTATAAATACCCCCGAGCCCTTAGAAAAAGGAGATCACACACTCAACAGACGGAGGTTTTCTCCTCCTCCTAAACCCCCTCCACATCTTTCTCTAACTTGATCGTCGGAGGGGTCGGGTCGAGCACCCCGGCCCGACCTGTGTGCAGGTGCGAGACGGTGTCGCCTCTTCCTGGCGCTGTGGCGGAGCTTCTTCCCGACCGGGACGACCCGAGCTTCTTCCCGACCGGGACGACCCGAGCTTCTTCCCGACCGGGACGACCCGGGCTTCTTCCCGACCGGGACGACCCGAGCTACCGAACCGACCTCCCGACCCGAACCACCGAGCTCGGCTGCTGGGAGACCCCGAGGAGCACCCCCAAGGAGATCACCGCCTTCCGGACCCGAACCAAGCCGCGACGGCCCCGAGGCCCCGGCTAAAAAAGTTACTTACACTAACAGTTAGCATGATGATTAAGCATGAAAATGGGAGGTGATCCCATTAGCTTAATCTTGGGGCAATTGGGCCCCTGAAAAGATTCAAAGTGGGCCGAATGGAGTGAACCATTCGGACCCTGATTGCACCAGGAGGTGCAACCGCCCCAGCCAGGAGGTGCAACCGCCTGGGCTGTGGGGTTGGGAGGTGCAACCGCCCCAGCCAGGAGGTGCAACCGCCAGGGCTGCGAGGCTGGGAGGTGCAACCGCCCCAGCCGAGAGGTGCAACCGCCCAGAGCTCAGTCTTCGAGCTAGACTGGGCGGTGCAACCTCCTCTGCCAAGAGGTAGCACCGCCAGAGCTCAAGTTTCGAGCTCTGCCAGGCGATGCAACCACCGAGCTCAGTCTCCGAGCTCTGGCAGAGAGGTGCATCAGCCTGAGCTCAGTCTCGAGCTCTGCCAGGTGATGCAATCACCGAGCTCAGTCTTCAAGCTCTGGCAGAGAGGTGCATCAGCCTGAGCTCAGTTTGGAGCTCTGCCAGGTGATGCAACCACCGAGCTCAGTTTCGAGCTCTGCCAGGTGATGCAATCACCAAGCTTAGTCTTCGAGCTCTGCTAGGTGATGCAACCATCGAGCTCAGTCTTCGAGCTCTGGCAGAGAGAAGCAATCGCCTGAGCTCAGTCTTCGAGCTCTGCCAGGCGGTGCCACCTCTCCAGTCAAGAGGTGCAACCGCCTGATCCCAGAATTCTGGGATTTGATCGATTTGATCGTTTTGAGCTCGAATTTTGAATTGGGTTGGGGCCTATAAATACCCCACCCATTCAGCACTGAAAAGATACAGACCTACACCGAAATCTTGATCTTTTCTGTGATTCTAAGAAGCTCAAAAGTGTTGTAAAGCCTTTAAGTCTCCTCCTTCTGTTCTTCAAGTTTTCAGTTGTAAAGTGAGGAGAGAAAGGTCTGTAAAGGTTGTCTCCTGAGCCTGTCAAAAGGAGAGAAATTGTAAAAGGGCAGTTTGGCCTTCGCCCATTGAAGGAAGGCACCTAGTTGACGTCGGCAACCTCATCGGTGGAGGAAGCCAAAAGTGGAGTAGGTCAAGGCTGACCGAACCACTCTAAATCTCTGGTTTGCGTTTATTTTCGAGCACTTTATCATTACTGCAAACCTCCCTCATTACTACTGCTCTCTGCGCTTTCACGAACAAGTTCTAAGTGCTGTTCTTCCGAATCTGCATTCAGACGTAAATTCGTATTTTCATACATTACAGTTTACGTTTACGTTTGATTCTGCAGAACTGTTTTTCGTGCTTTTACAAACGAGCTTCTTTGCAGTTTACACTTACATTTTAATCCTATTGATAACTGCAATCTGTCCTCTACGATTTTACGAACGAGTTTCAACATTTAGACGTAAAACTGCATTCAGACGTAAATCGGCTTTCTTCGCTCAATCATCAGATCTCAGTTCACGTTTACGTCTTGATTTCAACTGCATACTGCCTTCTACAAGTATACAAACAAGTTTCAAAGTTTAGACGTAAATCTGCGTCTAGACGTAAAACTGCGTTTAGACGTAAATCTGCGTTTAGACGTAAATTTGAGTTTAAGACGTAAATCTGAGTTTAGACGTAAATCTGCGTCTAGACGTAAAACTGCGTTTAGACGTAAATCTGCGTTTAGACGTAAATCTGCGTTTAGACGTAAATCTACGTTTAGACGTAAACTGCGCTTAGACGCAAGACTGCGCTTAGACGCAATCTGCGCTTAGACGCAAACTGCACTTAGATACAAACTGAGAATTTGCTTTTGCATCATAATAGTTTTTGAACGAACGCAGCTTTTGGTTTTTAATCGCTGTAAGATTTCCGCTGCACTAATTCACCCCCCCCCCTCTTAGTGCTCTCGATCCTAACAATTGGTATCAGAGCAAGGTTAACTCTCTAAAGGATTAAAACCCAAGAGAGATGGCATACGCCGGAAACCAAGAGGGGCATTCAATTACACGTCCACCCATGTTCAGTGGAACGGACTACACTTACTGGAAGACCCGAATGAGGATCTTTCTTATTTCTATGGATTTTGAACTGTGGAACCTTGTTGAAAATGGATTTTCAAAATCTTCTCTTCCAATGATCGATTGGAACGATTTGGAGAAGAAGGCTTTCGCTCTTAATGCAAAGGCTATGAATGCCTTATTTTGCGCACTTGACAAAAACGAGTTTAATCGTGTTTCAACTTGCGAAACTGCTTTTGATATTTGGCACACACTTGAAGTGACCCACGAGGGCACAAGTAGAGTGAAAGAGTCAAAAATTAATCTGTTGCTGCATTCTTTTGAACTTTTCCGAATGAAACCGAGTGAAACCATTGGCGACATGTTTACCCGTTTCACGGATGTCGTCAACGGTCTAAAAGGACTCGGAAAAAGTTTTTCGGATTTTGAACTCGTAAATAAAATACTAAGAGGAAGGGATCCTAAAGTCACTGCCATTCAAGAGGCAAAGGATCTGCGCAACTTCCCTCTTGAAGAACTAATCGGGTCATTAATGACCTACGAAATGACTTGCAAAGCTCATGAAGAGCAAGAAGACATCCTTCCAAAGAACAGGAAGGATATGGCACTTAAAACTTCTGAATGCCACTTGAGAGAAAACTCAAGTGATGAGGACTGTGATGATGACTTGGCACTTTTGACAAGAAAGTTTAAGAAATTCTTCAAAAGAAACAAGTTTATAAACGATGTGAAAAATAAACCTGAACCAAAGAAGGACCAAGTGATCTGCTACGAATGTAAAAAGCCGGGACACTACAAAAGTGATTGTCCCCAAGTCAAGAAAAGAACAACAAAGAAGAAGGCGCTCCAAGCAACATGGGATGATTCGAGCGCATCTGAGGAAGAGGAGTCCAACACCGAGCAAGTTGCTCATTACGCCTTTATGGCCATCGAAGAGGAGGTAACGAATTTATTAGATGCTGATTTATCTTTCGATGAATTATTAAATGCCTTCCATGATTTATTTGATGAATGCAAAGTTATAAATAGAAAATACAAGTTGCTAAAAAAGGTACATGATAATCTTACTTGTGAGTTTGATAAGTTAAAAGTCGAACATCATGATAGTTTAAATTCATGTATCAAATGTCATGATTTAGAAACTATACAAAAAGAAAACTTGCTACTTAAGGACACCTTGAAGAAATTCGAGGTTGGTAGCAAGTCATTAAACATGATCCTTACAAACAAGGGTCATGCTCCCAAAAGAAGTGGGATTGGATTTGTGAGGAGTCCTCACCAAAATCCAACTACCTTTGTAAAAGGCCCCATCTTACATGTTCAACACCAAACCAAGTGCAACTTTTGTTGCAAATCTGGACACAAGACACATTGTTGTCCATTCAAGAAAATAAGTCCAAACAAATTAATTTGGGTTCCTAAGGGAACCATGATAAACTCTATGCAACATGATAGAAAATGTAGATCTATTTATGAGGCACCCAAAAGCAAATGGGTTCCTAAAGATCATCCCTTCCTATAAAAACATTAAAAGTCTAGGCCGGAGCAAGAAATAATATTCTGCTCCTTGACTCTCAATGGTCATAAACCAAGAATCAAAAAGGAACTCGCAACGCTTAAGTAACAAGTGGAAGTTATGAAATCACAAATACGATACAATCAGAAACATATGATATCCAAATTCACATACCCCCCTGATCTTCAAAACCCGTTCATCTACGAATTAATTCTTGTAGAAACTAAATATGTCATGATCTTAAAAGGGATACCAAACAAACATACGTATGCACGTTAAAAGATCTATCTTACAAAGAGCTTCTTCCTTAAATAAAAACTCATACGAAATCATGTAACGAACATTAATTGCTCTGAAACTCTCCTCAAGGCAAAGGCTCCCTAATCAAATCATCTTAAGTGCTCACCTGCTGCAGGCGGTGGCACCTCTCCAGCTGGCGGTGGCACCTCCAGCTATCACGGGTTGCCAGAGGTTGCACCGCTCCAGCCAGAGGTGCAACCGCCAGCAGCTCTGCCCTTTAAAATCACGCTAGGGCCGGCTAAGGAACCGACCACAACTCACCCCCATTTCCTCCTCTACTCTTCCAAGTCTCCTCCATTCCCATTTCACTCCTCTAAGCCTTCCAAATACCTCCCATTTCGGAGCAAAACATCAAGAATCCTTCCTTCTCTTGAAGATTTCACAAAGGTACTCTCTAAGAAGCTCTTAAATTCTGTTTTGTTCTTCATTTACTTTAGCTCATCATCATCCCTCTAAACAGCAGTAGTAATGGGATCTAGAAGATCCTCAAGGGACAAGGGAAAGAGGAGAGTTGTAGAAGAGTTTGATCTCACTCTTTTTTATTCCAAAAACCATGCTGAAAAATTTCTCTCCTTCGAACTAAGAAGCATCAATAAGGGAAAATACGTAGATCTGAATGAACTAAGAGATGTAGAGACTATCCATTGGTTTGCAAACCTAAATCTACTTCCCATTTTGCAGATCAACGAACCCATTTATCCTAGACTAGTTAGATTGTTTTACAACAACATGCAAATAGATGATGAAGAAAGGATATCAACCTATCTCTTAGGACAACACATCTCAATCACTGATAGATTCATTTGTGATATGATAGGTATTCCCATGAAAAGCATAGGACTTTACTTTAAAGGATCATGGGATGAAAAAACTATTGAAACATCCTACGTTGAAGCCTTAGGAACAATCCTTGCCAATCCTAACATAGAATCTATTCCTAAAAGTTGTGAACATCTAATGCCCTTTAACACTAAGATACTTCATCATATCATGACTAGTATAATTCTTCCTAAGCAATACCATCATGATGAAGTGAGTCAATTGGAATTAGGAATTATGTACCTAATCATGAAAGAACGTGACATTTGTCTTGGCTATCTGATCCAACAAAACATGTTGGAATTATCTACGAAAGATATGATGCTCCCATATGGTGGAATAATTACTAGAATAATGAAAGCTTACGACATTCAAATACCACTAGAAGAAGAAGTAATGAAATCAGATAGATTCAGCATAATAAACAAAAATCTACTTCACCGACTAAGATGTCACTATAGAAACGGTAACTGGGTTAGAATGCCTAGAAGAACTGATCCCCCTCAGCCTGAACCTGAACCTGAACCAGAGCCGGAAACCCCAGTCTTTAGGAGTACCCACTCTCCTCCGATCTGTCCCTTTGAGGAAACACATCCGGTTGAGCAAACTCACACATCATCTATCGAAGATATCGGGATTCGGATGGACCGATTTGAACAAAGACAAGAACGGCTTGAACTTCGACAAGATCAAATCCTAACCGAGCTGCAGCAAATCCATCGACAATTTGACTCTTTACTTAGGCACTTTAATCTTCCACCTCATGAATAAGCTTGTATAAACATCTTATGTTTTTGATATGACATGTTGTAAACTCCCTATGTTATTCATAAAGGACTTTGTCTTTATGGTTACCTGATATGCTGTACATATGTTACCCTGATATGGTTATCTTTGTTTGTGTAAGCATATTTGCAAACATCTCTTGTTGTTTATCTCGGTTTTTGCACTGAAACTAAAAAGGTTTAAAAGCCTATGCCTTGAAAAATATGAAGCAACATACCAATGTAAGTTGATAAGACAGCAGTATGACATTGATATGGTTGCTAATATGATTGCTATCTTACCATGTGATGCAATGCTACACTTGCTGAAATAAAAATCTTGCTATGCAATATGATACAATGCTACACTTGCTGAAATAAAAATCTTGCTATGCAATATGATAGAATGCTGCACTTGAAATAATTGTGTTACTACATCAAAAGCTTAACACTCAAGAATCAAACACATTGATATCAGACATCACTTTATACGAGATCATGTCTCTAATCATGATGTAACCATAGAGTTCATTGATACCAAACATCAACTGGCTGATATCTTCACAAAACCCCTATGTGAAGAACAATTTGATTACATAAGAAGAGAATTAGGAATGCTGAATTGTCCGAATACTTTAACTAGTTAAAATTATTTTTCGGATGTTATTACTATTACATGCCTTGACAAACGCTTGATCAAATAACATGTTGCAAATTATGTGACAAATATTTTTAACCAGATGCATGTAAGAAGTTCATTTTTCGGTTTGTATGCTAAAAATGGGATGTTCTTGTACACTCTTATGAAAATTCTTTGAAAAATGACTTTCCTCCGTCAAGCAAAAACAATAAAAAGATATATGTGTCATGACTTCCTTTATATGCTTGATAATGCTATCATGCTTTTTGTTGATGACAAAGGGGGAGAAACATATGAATTGATAAACACTATGTCATAGCTGAACTGCCATAATCATATCTATGTCATAGTTGCAAATACTTGAGTGATGCTATAAACAATGTTATGCCATCCTTGCATCACCAAGAGATATGTGAACATGTGCTATAGTTTGCATCATATCTTGATTTGATATTCTATAGAAAATGCAAACTTGCTAGAAAATCTCAAATGTGTGCATCATGTAAAAAGTCCTTCGAAGCTTTATATTATTACATGATGAATTGTTACAAACACCATCATACAAACTTGATGATGTATGTCATGCTTTGACATCATTCTTGAAGAGATACATCATGATGGGCATCATGATGAGAGCATTGATAAGTTTAACTGATCTAACTTATCAATACGTCACTTGAATTCTTCGGCCTTGAATTCAAGGTTGACTTATCTCAACTATGGCATATAGATAGGGGGAGTTAAGGACAACTCCTTTATCAATTGATTGTCATCATCAAAAAGGGGGAGATTGTTGAATCTCGGATTTTGATGATGAAGTCAATTGTCATTTGTTATCTAATCTATGTGTTGAGATAAGTGTGCAGGATTAACTACGATAAGAGTAAGACAAGCAGCAGGTGTTGCGCCGGAGTCAAGATCATGATCACGTTGGGAGTTCGAGAGTTCGACGGAAGTTCGGACGGTCGTCGGAGGTTCAGCGAGAACAGATCCGAGAAGTCCAGAAGCTTGCCAAGCGAAGCTCGTCGGAACTCGCCAAGTGGATCGTCGCAAAGTCCAGGAGTATGCCGGATGTCCGCAGAAGGATCACCGAGGGTTATCGGTTGATCGACGGAAGTTGGCCGGAAACTCGCCGGAAGAAGCGATTGACGCATCGGAGCAAAGCTGCAGAAGTTGTCTTAGAGTTAATCGTAGTTAGCATGATGATTAAGCATGAAAATGGGAGGTGATCCCATTAGCTTAATCTTGGGGCAATTGGGCCCCTGAAAAGATTCAAAGTGGGCCGAATGGAGTGAACCATTCGGACCCTGATTGCACCAGGAGGTGCAACCGCCCCAGCCAGGAGGTGCAACCGCCTGGGCTGTGGGGTTGGGAGGTGCAACCGCCCTAGCCAGGAGGTGCAACCGCCAGGGCTGCGAGGCTGGGAGGTGCAACCGCCCCAGCCGAGAGGTGCAACCGCCCAGAGCTCAGTCTTCGAGCTAGACTGGGCGGTGCAACCTCCTCTGCCAAGAGGTAGCACCGCCAGAGCTCAAGTTTCGAGCTCTGCCAGGCGATGCAACCACCGAGCTCAGTCTTCGAGCTCTGGCAGAGAGGTGCATCAGCCTGAGCTCAGTCTCGAGCTCTGCCAGGTGATGCAATCACCGAGCTCAGTCTTCGAGCTCTGGCAGAGAGGTGCATCAGCCTGAGCTCAGTTTGGAGCTCTGCCAGGTGATGCAACCACCGAGCTCAGTTTCGAGCTCTGCCAGGTGATGCAATCACCAAGCTCAGTCTTCGAGCTCTACCAGGTGATGCAACCATCGAGCTCAGTCTTCGAGCTCTGGCAGAGAGAAGCAATCGCCTGAGCTCAGTCTTCGAGCTCTGCCAGGCGGTGCCACCTCTCCAGTCAAGAGGTGCAACCGCCTGATCCTAGAATTCTGGGATTTGATCGATTTGATCATTTTGAGCTCGAATTTTGAATTGGGTTGGGGCCTATAAATACCCCACCCATTCAGCACTGAAAAGATACAGACCTACACCGAAATCTTGATCTTTTCTGTGATTCTAAGAAGCTCAAAAGTGTTGTAAAGCCTTTAAGTCTCCTCCTTCTGTTCTTCAAGTTTTCAGTTGTAAAGTGAGGAGAGAAAGGTCTGTAAAGGTTGTCTCCTGAGCCTGTCAAAAGGAGAGAAATTGTAAAAGGGCAGTTTGGCCTTCGCCCATTGAAGGAAGGCACCTAGTTGACGTCGGCAACCTCATCGGTGGAGGAAGCCAAAAGTGGAGTAGGTCAAGGCTGACCGAACCACTCTAAATCTCTGGTTTGCGTTTATTTTCGAGCACTTTATCATTACTGCAAACCTCCCTCATTACTACTGCTCTCTGCGCTTTCACGAACAAGTTCTAAGTGCTGTTCTTCCGAATCTGCATTCAGACGTAAATTCGTATTTTCATACATTACAGTTTACGTTTACGTTTGATTCTGCAGAACTGTTTTCCGTGCTTTTACAAACGAGCTTCTTTGCAGTTTACACTTACATTTTAATCCTATTGATAACTGCAATCTGTCCTCTACGATTTTACGAACGAGTTTCAACATTTAGACGTAAAACTGCATTCAGACGTAAATCGGCTTTCTTCGCTCAATCATCAGATCTCAGTTCACGTTTACGTCTTGATTTCAACTGCATACTGCCTTCTACAAGTATACAAACAAGTTTCAAAGTTTAGACGTAAATCTGCGTCTAGACGTAAAACTGCGTTTAGACGTAAATTTGAGTTTAAGACGTAAATCTGAGTTTAGACGTAAATCTGCGTCTAGACGTAAAACTGCGTTTAGACGTAAATCTGCGTTTAGACGTAAATCTGCGTTTAGACGTAAATCTGCGTTTAGACGTAAACTGCGCTTAGACGCAAGACTGCGCGCAATCTGCGCTTAGACGCAAACTGCACTTAGATACAAACTGAGAATTTGCTTTTGCATCATAATAGTTTTTGAACGAACGCAGCTTTTGGTTTTTAATCGCTGTAAGATTTCCGCTGCACTAATTCACCCCCCCCCTCTTAGTGCTCTCGATCCTAACAATTCTTCCCTTGAAAAGAAGGAATTTTCATTTTGATGCTGCCTATGTTTATGTCCACACCATCAAAACGTCCTCTCCTAGTTTGTCTCCTAGGATTAATATCTTGACCAATTAGAGTAACTTGGTCATCATATTCATCATTGACAAAGGTTGGTTGTCTCCCACATCGTGGTTCACCTTGCAATCTATTAATTGCAATATCATGCCTTTCTAGATGATCTCTTACATCTCTCATCACTTTGAACATATGTTCAAATTGTTGCTGCATTGCTTGAACTAAAAGATCATTGGATGAAGAACTCGCTTCTTTATTTTTTTTATAAGTAAAAGTAAATTGATTTTGTGTAAAGTTTCTACAAATAGCTTTGTCTATATAAGTTATAAACGAAGCTAGGTAACTCGTAGAGTACTCATGCGGTAGTTATGACTACATATGCTATAGACTATAACTCTTAACTATGGTCAACAAATAAAATTTAAAGTCCAGATATGCCAAGATTTCCTATGGGTATAGCTTTTAACATCATGCCCAAGATCTTTAGCTAATAGCAAAATTGAATTTGATAAAAATATCTTTTTCTCTTTGTGTAAGGTGCTCCATTTTGAGATCATTCTCCATACATGATCTTGAGTTTCTAATAATCTCTGTCAAGAGCTGCGTATTGTTTGTGTGTTGACACTCAAAGATTCTGCTATATCTTTCCTTCCACATCCACCAAATAGCGCATCTGAATATAACCTTTGTCAATTATGTAAGAGGCCCTTTTCTTGAAAAACATTGCATGAGGTCA
This sequence comes from Musa acuminata AAA Group, assembly GCF_036884655.1. Lineage (NCBI taxonomy): Eukaryota > Viridiplantae > Streptophyta > Magnoliopsida > Zingiberales > Musaceae > Musa > Musa acuminata. Next base: position 23,302,091 of record NC_088355.1, on the reverse strand, counting down.
CCTAATTTTTTATGCAAGTTTGGTTGCAGCATTCTATTGAGTTCGAATCACTGGAGAATCTCCTTCCATATCCATTTAGTATACTCACAAGCAAAATAGAGATGGTCAACAGTTTCTTCTTGTTGCATGCAAAGGGAGCATCGGTTAACATGATGGATATCTCTTCTTTTCACATTATCTATTGTAGGTAGTTTATTCAGAAGGGCTTGCCATGTACATAAGGAATGTCTCTGTGATCCTGGTCGATCCCATGTCCAATTGCTTGGGAGCCACTTGTTATTTCTTTGCCTAATTTGATTCTATGCGGATGTGGCACTAAATTTGCTATTGTCATGAAGCCAAATAAGTACATCTGAAGGGTTGTTCCTGATTGGAATAGCTATGATAGTCGGCCAAAGTGATAACATTTCAGGAGAAATAGGAGTAGGGAGACACCAGGTACCATTAGCAATGAACTCGAAACCTTCTAATCTTTGGGAGCCCCAAGGTCTTTTCGTATTCTGTCACCATATAATTGAAATATACTTTTCCCATTCACCCAAGGATCATACCACATATTAGTATTAGTTCTAGTAGAGGTTGCGTAAGAAATGTGTTTGATTAGCCAATTCCTTGCCTTTAAAATTCCTTTTCAAGCTGCAGAGTGGTATATTCTTGTTGAAATTTCCCAAATCGATTCCTTTGAAAGATACCTAGCAGAAACCCATTGTGACCATAAGGAACATTTGTTTTGCAAAAGGTCCCACAATTGCTTTACCAAACATGCTTTATTCCAATCTCTAGTATTTCTCAAGTTCAGCCCCCTTTCATCTTTCGGTTTGCAGATGCTGTCCCAATTTACCATATGCATTGTCTTATCATTTGTGCTATTCCAGAAGAAGTTTATTAATAACCGTTCAATATCTTGGAGAAATCCAATAGGCAGAAGAAATGCATTAGACCAATATATAGAGTAAGAGTACAACACCGAACGGATGAGCTCAAGTCGTCTTGCTTTTGAAAGAAGCCTATTTTTCCAGGATGAAATTCTATTCTTTATTTTTTGCAGGATAGGCTGACAGTGGATTTTGTGAATGCCAATGGATATGAGTGGGAGACCAAGATATGTAACTGGCAGATTTCCCTCACTAACCCTTAGGGTATGTGCAATAACATCTTTGTCCTCAATGCAAGGGCTTATGTAGACTTTACTTTTTGCATAATTTAACTGAAGGCCAGAAACTATACCAAAATCATTCAGAATAGTAGCCAGGTTTCTTACTGAAGTTAAATCATTCTGAAGAAATATAAGTGTTAGGATCGAGAGCACTAAGAGGGGGGGGGTGAATTAGTGCAGCGGAAATCTTATAACGATTAAAAACCAAAAGCTGCGTTTGTTCAAAAACTATTATGATGCAAAAACAAATTCTCAGTTTGTATCTAAGTGCAGTTTGCGTCTAAGCGCAGATTGCGTCTAAGCGCAGTTTTGCGTCTAAGCGCAGATTACGTCTAAGCGCAGTTTTGCGTCTAAGCGCAGTTTTGCGTCTAAACTCAGATTTACGTCTAAATGCAGATTTACGTCTAAACGCAGATTTACGTCTAAACGCAGTTTTATGTCTAAACGTAGTTTTACGTCTAAACGCAGATTTACGTCTAAACGTAGTTTTACGTCTAAACACAGTTTTACGTCTAAACGCAGATTTACGTCTAAACGCAGTTAGACGCAGATTTACATCTAAACTTTGAAACTCGTTTGTATACTCGCAGAAGGCAGTATGCAGTTGAAACTAAGACGTAAACGTGAACAGAAATCTGATGATTGAGCGAAGAAAGCCGATTTACGTCTGAATGCAGTTTTACGTCTAAATGTTGAAACTCGTTCGTAAAATCGTAGAGGACAGATTGCAGTTATTAATAGGATTAAAATGTAAGCGTAAACTGCAAGGAAGCTCGTTCGTAAAAGCACGGAAAACAGTTCTGCAGAATCAAACGTAAACGTAAACTGTAATGTATGAAAATACGAGTTTACGTCTGAATGCAGATTTGGAAGAACAGCACTTAGATCTTGTTCGTGAAAGCACAGAGAGCAGTAGTGATGAGGGAGGTTTGCAGTAATGATAAAGTGCTCGAAAATAAACGCAAACCAGAGATTTAGAGTGGTTCGGTCAGCCTTGACCTACTCCACTTTTGGCTTCCTCCACCGATGAGGTTGCCGACGTCAACTAGGTGCCTTCCTTCAATGGGCGAAGGCCAAACTTCCCTCTTACAATTTCTCTCCTTTTGGCAGGCTTAGGAGACAACCTTTACAGACCTTTCTCTCCTCACTTTACAATTGAAAACTTGAAGAACAGAAGGAGGAGACTTAAAGGCTTTACAACACTTTTGAGCTCTTTAGAATCACAGAAAAGATCATAATTTCGGTATAGGTCTGTATCTTTTCAGTGCTGAATGGGTGGGGTATTTATAGGCCCCAAACCAATTCAAAATTCGAGCTCAAAACGATCAAATCGATCAAATCCCAGAATTCTGGGATCAGGCGGTTGCACCTCTCGACTGGAGAGGTGGCACCGCCTGGCAGAGCTCGAAGACTGAGCTCTGCCGATTGCTTCTCTCTGCCAGAGCTCGAAGACTGAGCTCGATGGTTGCATCACCTGGCAGAGCTCGAAGACTGAGCTTGGTGAATGCATCACCTGGCAGAGCTCGAAACTGAGCTCGGTGGTTGCATCACCTGGCAGAGCTCCAAGCTGAGCTCAGGCTGATCCACCTCTCTGCCAAAGCTCGAAGACTGAGCTTGGTGAATGCATCACCTTGGCAGAGCTCGAGACTGAGCTCAGGCTGATGCACCAATCTACCAGAGCTCGAAGACTGAGCTTGGTGGTTGCATCGCCTGGCAGAGCTCGGAACTTGAGCTCTGGCGGTGCAACCTCTTGGCTGGGGCGGTTGCACCTCCCAGCCTCGCAGCCCAGGCGGTTGCACCTCCTGGCTGGGGCGGTTGCACCTCTCAACCCCTCAGCCCAGGCGGTTGCACCTCCTGGCTGGGGCGGTTGCACCTCTCAACCCCACAGCCCAGGCGGTTGCACCTCCTGGCTGGGGCGGTTGCACCTCTCAACCCCACAGCCCAGGCGGTTGCACCTCCTGGCTGGGGCGGTTGCACCTCCTGGTGCAATCAGGGTCCGAATGGTTCACTCCATTCGACCCACTTTGAATCTTTTCAGGGGCCCAATTGCCCCAAGATTAAGCTAATGGGGTCACCTCCCATTTTCATGCTTAATCATCATGCTAACTACGATTAACTCTAAGACAACTTCTGCAGCTTTGCTCCGATGCGTCAATCGCTTCTTCCGGCGAGTTTCCGGCCAACTTCCGTCGATCAACCGATAACCCTCGGTGATCCTTCTGCGGACATCCGGCATACTCCTGGACTTTGCGATGATCCACTTGGCGAGTTCCGACGAGCTTCGCTTGGCAAGCTTCTGGACTTCTCGGATCTGTTCTCTCTGAACCTCCGACGACCGTCCGAACTTCCGTCGAACTCTCGAACTCCCAACGTGATCATGATCTTGACTCCGGCGCAACTCCTGCTGCTTGTCTTACTCTCATCGTAGTTAATCCTACACACTTATCTCAACACATAGATTAGATAACAAATGACAATTGACTTCATCATCAAAATCCGAGATTCAACAATCTCCCCCTTTTTGATGATGACAATCAATTGATAAAGGAGTTGTCCTTAACTCCCCCTATCTATATGCCATAGTTGAGATAAGTCAACCTTGAATTCAAGACCTAAGAATTCAAGTGACGTATTGATAAGTTAGATCAGTTAAACTTATCAATGCTCCCATCATGATGCCTATCATGATGTATCTCTTCAAGAATTATGTCAAGGCATGACATACATCATCAAGTTTGTATGATAGTGTTTGTAACCAATCATCATGTAATCATATAAAGCTACGAAGGACTTTTTACATGATGCTCACATTTAAGATTTTCTAGTAAGTTTGCATTTTCTTCAAATCAAGATATGATGCAAACTATAGTACATGTTCACATATCTCTTGGTGATGCAAGGATGGCATAACATTGTTTATAGCATCACTCAAGTATTTGCAACTATGACATAGATATGATTATGGCAGTTCAGCTATGACATAGTGTTTATCAATTCATATTTTTCTCCCCCTTTGTCATCAACAAAAAGCATGATAGCATTATCAAGTATATAAAGGAAGTCATGACACATATATCTCTTTATTGTTTTTGCTTGACGGAGGAAAGTCATTTTCCAAAGAGTTTTCATAAGAGTGTACGGGAACATCCCATTTTTAGCATACAACCCGAAAAATGAACTTCTTACATGCATTTGGTTAAAAATATTTGTCACATAATTTGCAACATGTTATTTGATCAAGCGTTGTCAAGGCATGTAATAGTAATAACATCCGAAAAATAATTTTAACTAGTTAAAGTATTCGGACAATTCAACATTCCTAATTCTCTTCTTATGTAATCAAATTGTTCTTCACATAGGGGTTTTGTGAAGATATCAGCCAGTTGATGTTTGGTATCAATAAACTCTATGGTTACATCATGATTAGAGACATGATCTCGTATAAAGTGATGTCTAATATCAATGTGTTTTGTTCTTGAGTGTTGTATAGGATTTTTAGTTAAGCATATTGCACTCGTGTTATCACATTTAATGGGAATATCTTTAAGATTCACTTTGTAATCTTCTAAAGTGTTTTTCATCCATACAACTTATGCATAGCATGCACTTGCTGCAATGTATTCAGCTTCGGTTGTTGATAGGGCAACCGAGTTTTGTTTCTTAGATGACCAGGATACAAGGGCATGTCCTAAAAATTGACATGATCCTGATGTGCTTTTTCTGTCTAGTCTACAGCCAGCGAAGTCCGCATCAGCATAAGCTGTTAATTCAAAGTTTTCTGATTTTGGGTACCATAATCCTAGATTGGTAGTTCCATTAAGATATCTGAGTATTCTTTTGACTGCTTTGAGATGAGATATCTTAGGGTCTGATTGAAATCTAGCACAAAGTCCTACACTGAACATGATGTCTGGTCTGGTGGCAGTGAGGTAAAGTAAACTTTCTATCATACCCCTATAGGTTTTTTGATCGAAGCTTTCTCCATTCTCATCAATCTCTAACTTAGTGGAGGTGCTCATAGGAGTGTCAATGGCTTTTGAATTATTCATTTTGAACTTCTTTAGCAGACTCACAGCATATTTGGTTTGACTAATAAAGATGCCATTGCTTAGTTGTTTGATTTGTAGGCCTAAAAAGAATGTTAACTCTCCCATTAGACTCATTTCGAATTCATGACTCATAGTTTTTGCAAAGGATTCACAAAGAGACTCATTTGTAGAACCAAAGATAATATCATCAACATAAATCTGAATAATGAGAAAATCATTTTCAAAATTTTTGATAAACAATGTGGTATCAACCTTGCCTTTTATGAAATTATTTTCAATCAGAAAAGAGCTAAGTCTCTCATACCAAGCCCTTGGGGCTTGTTTTAAACCATAGAGAGCTTTAGTTAATCTAAACACATGATTAGGGTAGCCATTATTTTCAAATCCAGGAGGTTGTTCAACATAAACTTCTTCGGAAATGAAACCATTTAGAAAAGCGCTTTTAACATCCATTTGAAATAACTTAAAATTATTGCAACTAGCGTAGGCAAGGAGCATCCTTATGGCTTCCAATCGAGCCACAGGTGCGAAGGTTTCTTCGTAATCGATACCTTCTTCTTGGTTGAAACCTTTGGCCACTAATCTAGCCTTGTTTCTAACCACGATACCATTTTCATCTTGCTTGTTTCTAAAGACCCATTTAGTACCAATTACTAAATGGTCATTTGGCCTAGGAACAAGCGTCCACACCTCATTTCTCTCAAATTGATTTAACTCATCTTGCATTGCGATAATCCACGAATCATCTTTCATGGCTTCATCAACACATTTGGGTTCAATTTGGGAGAGAAAAGCGGCGTTGGCACAAAAGTTTTTAAAAGAAGATCGTGTTTGAACCCCCTTTGAGGTGTCTCCTAGGATTAGCTCCTTAGGATGAGCATCTATATACTTCCAATCCTTGGGTAAGGATGTTTTGGAAGTGGATGCAACCAAGTTGCTAGTTGGAGACGGGGTTTCGTTTAAATTCAAGGAATCAAAATTAATATCATCATCAAGATCATTTTTCTTAATTTCTGAAATCTCATTGAAAACAACATGGATGGATTCTTCAATAATTAAGGTTCTTTTATTGAAGATGCGAAAAGCTTTAGAAACTGAAGAATAACCAAGAAAGATTCCTTCATCAGATTTAGCATCGAATTTTCCTAAGTTATCCTTTTCATTCAAGACAAAACATTTACACCCAAAGACTTTAAAATATGAGACATTGGGTTTTTTGTTATTCCATAACTCATAAGGAGTTTTGGTGAGTAAGGGTCTTACTAGGACTCTATTTAAAATATAACATGCAGTGTTTACAGCTTCGGCCCAAAAATATTTGGGTAGGCTATGTTCATTCAACATGGTTCTTGCCATTTCTTGTAAATTTCGATTTTTTCTTTCTACTACCCCATTTTGTTGAGGATTTCTTGGAGTAGAGAAGTTATGGTTGTATCCGTTGAGTTCACAGAATTCTTGGAAGTCATGGTTTTGAAATTCTCCACCGTGATCACTTCTAATTGACGAAATAATAGATTCCTTCTCATTTTGAACAAGTTTACAAAACTTGGTAAAATGTCTAAAGCATTCATTTTTTTGTTTTAAGAAGTAGGTCCATGTATATCTGCTGTAGTCATCAATAATGACAAAGGCGTATTTGCTACCTCCTAGACTCGATGTAGAGATTGGTCCGAACAAGTCCATATGGATCAATTGTAAGGGCCTAGAGGTGCTTATTTGATTCTTAGCTTTGAAGCTACCCCTAATTTGCTTACCTAATTGGCAAGCATCACATACATTATCTTTGATGAACTTGATATGAGGAATTCCTCTTACAAGTTCTCTAGATGATACTTGATTGATTAGTTTCATGCTAGCGTGACCTAATCTTCTATGCCATAGCCAAGCATCCTCATTCATAACGGCAAAGCACATTTCATCACATAAGTCATTGATGTCAATAGTGTATACGTTGTTTTATTTTAATGCAATCATAGATACATTTTTGTGTGGTTTTTCAATGATGCAGGCATTAGATTCAAATCTTATAATATATCCTTTATCACATAATTGACTAATGCTCAAGAGGTTATGTTTTAAACCATCAACTAGTAAAACATCTTCAATAGAGAGGTTGGATTTGTTACCTATGGTTCCTTTGCCAATGATTTTACCCTTGTTGTTGTCTTCGAAGGTGACATATCCTTCGTCTATGCTAGAGAGCTTAGAGAATTGAGATGGATCTCCGGTCATGTGCCTTGAGCATCCACTATCAAGGTACCATTTCTTGCTCCTAGCTTGCGATTGTTTAGTTTTCTACAAGAAAGGATGACGTTTAGGTACCCATTTGCTTTTGGGTGCCTCATAAATAGATCTACATTTTCTATCATGTTGCATAGAGTTTATCATGGTTCCTTTAGGAACCCAAATTAATTTGTTTGGACTTATTTTCTTGAATGGACAACAATGTGTCTTGTGTCCAGATTTGCAACAAAAGTTGCACTTGGTTTGGTGTTGAACGTGTAAGATGGGGCCTTTTACAAAGGTAGTTGGATTTTGGTGAGGACTCCTCACAAATCCAATCCCACTTCTTTTGGGAGCATGACCCTTGTTTGTAAGGATCATGTTTAATGACTTGCTACCAACCTCGAATTTCTTCAAGGTGTCCTTAAGTAGCAAGTTCTCTTTTTGTATAGTTTCTAACTCATGACATTTGATACATGACTTTAAACTATCATGATGTTCGATTTTTAATTTATCAAACTCACAAGTAAGATTATCATGTACCTTTTTTAGCAACTTGTATTTTCTATTTATAACTTTGCATTCATCAAATAAATCATGGAAGGCATTTAGTAATTCATCGAAAGATAAATCAGCATCTAATAAATCCGTTACCTCCTCTTCGATGGCCATAAAGGCGTAATGAGCAACTTGCTCGGTGTTGGACTCCTCTTCCTCAGATGCGCTCGAATCATCCCATGTTGCTTGGAGCGCCTTCTTCTTTGTTGTTCTTTTCTTGACTTGGGGACAATCACTTTTGTAGTGTCCCGGCTTTTTACACTCGTAGCAGATCACTTGGTCCTTCTTTGATTCAAGTTTATTTTTCATATCGTTTTTAAACTTGTTTCTTTTGAAGAATTTCTTAAACTTTCTTGTCAAAAGTGCCAAGTCATCGTCACAATCCTCATCACTTGAGTTTTCTCTCAAGTGGCATTCAGAAGTTTTAAGTGCCATATCCTTCCTGTTCTTTGGAAGGATGTCTTCTTGCTCTTCATGAGCTTTGCAGGTCATTTCGTAGGTCAATAATGACCCGATTAGTTCTTCAAGAGGGAAATTTTGCAGATCTTTTGCCTCTTGAATGGCGGTGACTTTAGGATCCCAACTCTTAGGAAGGGATCTTAGTATCTTATTAACAAGCTCAAAATCCGAAAAGCTCTTTCCGAGTCCTTTTAGACCGTTGACGACATCCGTGAAACGGGTAAACATGTCGCCAATGGTTTCACTCGGTTTCATTCGGAAAAGTTCAAAAGAATGCAGCAACAGATTGATTTTTGACTCTTTCACTCTACTTGTGCCCTCGTGGGTCACTTCAAGTGTGTGCCAAATATCAAAAGCAGTTTCGCAAGTTGAAACACGATTAAACTCGTTTTTATCAAGTGCGCAAAATAAGGCATTCATAGCCTTTGCATTAAGAGCGAAAGCTTTCTTCTCCAAATCGTTCCAATCGATCATTGGAAGAGAAGATTTTGAAAATCCATTTTCAACAAGGTTCCACAGTTCAAAATCCATTGAAATAAGAAAGATCCTCATTCGGGTCTTCCAGTAAGTGTAGTCCGTTCCACTGAACATGGGTGGACGTGTAATTGAATGCCCCTCTTGGTTTCCGGCGTATGCCATCTCTCTTGGGTTTTAATCCTTTAGAGAGTTAACCTTGCTCTGATACCAATTGTTAGGATCGAGAGCACTAAGAGGGGGGGGGTGAATTAGTGCAGCGGAAATCTTATAACGATTAAAAACCAAAAGCTGCGTTTGTTCAAAAACTATTATGATGCAAAAACAAATTCTCAGTTTGTATCTAAGTGCAGTTTGCGTCTAAGCGCAGATTGCGTCTAAGCGCAGTTTTGCGTCTAAGCGCAGATTACGTCTAAGCGCAGTTTTGCGTCTAAGCGCAGTTTTGCGTCTAAACTCAGATTTACGTCTAAATGCAGATTTACGTCTAAACGTAGATTTACGTCTAAACGCAGTTTTACGTCTAAACGTAGTTTTACGTCTAAACGCAGATTTACGTCTAAACGTAGTTTTACGTCTAAACGCAGTTTTACGTCTAAACGCAGATTTACGTCTAAACGCAGTTAGACGCAGATTTACGTCTAAACTTTGAAACTCGTTTGTATACTCGCAGAAGGCAGTATGCAGTTGAAACTAAGACGTAAACGTGAACAGAAATCTGATGATTGAGCGAAGAAAGCCGATTTACGTCTGAATGCAGTTTTACGTCTAAATGTTGAAACTCGTTCGTAAAATCGTAGAGGACAGATTGCAGTTATTAATAGGATTAAAATGTAAGCGTAAACTGCAAGGAAGCTCGTTCGTAAAAGCACGGAAAACAGTTCTGCAGAATCAAACGTAAACGTAAACTGTAATGTATGAAAATACGAGTTTACGTCTGAATGCAGATTTGGAAGAACAGCACTTAGATCTTGTTCGTGAAAGCACAGAGAGCAGTAGTGATGAGGGAGGTTTGCAGTAATGATAAAGTGCTCGAAAATAAACGCAAACCAGAGATTTAGAGTGGTTCGGTCAGCCTTGACCTACTCCACTTTTGGCTTCCTCCACCGATGAGGTTGCCGACGTCAACTAGGTGCCTTCCTTCAATGGGCGAAGGCCAAACTTCCCTCTTACAATTTCTCTCCTTTTGGCAGGCTTAGGAGACAACCTTTACAGACCTTTCTCTCCTCACTTTACAATTGAAAACTTGAAGAACAGAAGGAGGAAACTTAAAGGCTTTACAACACTTTTGAGCTCTTTAGAATCACAGAAAAGATCACAATTTCGGTATAGGTCTGTATCTTTTCAGTGCTGAATGGGTGGGGTATTGATAGGCCCCAAACCAATTCAAAATTCGAGCTCAAAACGATCAAATCGATCAAATCCCAGAATTCTGGGATCAGGCGGTTGCACCTCTCGACTGGAGAGGTGGCACCGCCTGGCAGAGCTCGAAGACTGAGCTCTGCCGATTGCTTCTCTCTGCCAGAGCTCGAAGACTGAGCTCGATGGTTGCATCACCTGGCAGAGCTCGAAGACTGAGCTTGGTGAATGCATCACCTGGCAGAGCTCGAAACTGAGCTCGGTGGTTGCATCACCTGGCAGAGCTCCAAGCTGAGCTCAGGCTGATCCACCTCTCTGCCAAAGCTTGAAGACTGAGCTTGGTGAATGCATCACCTTGGCAGAGCTCGAGACTGAGCTCAGGCTGATGCACCAATCTGCCAGAGCTCGAAGACTGAGCTTGGTGGTTGCATCGCCTGGCAGAGCTCGGAACTTGAGCTCTGGCGGTGCAACCTCTTGGCTGGGGCGGTTGCACCTCCCAGCCTCGCAGCCCAGGCGGTTGCACCTCCTGGCTAGGGCGGTTGCACCTCTCAACCCCTCAGCCCAAGCGGTTGCACCTCCTGGCTGGGGCGGTTGCACCTCTCAACCCCACAGCCCAGGCGGTTGCACCTCCCGGCTGGGGCGGTTGCACCTCTCAACCCCACAGCCCAGGCGGTTGCACCTCCTGGCTGGGGCGGTTGCACCTCCTGGTGCAATCAGGGTCCGAATGGTTCACTCCATTCGACCCACTTTGAATCTTTTCAGGGGCCCAATTGCCCCAAGATTAAGCTAATGGGGTCACCTCCCATTTTCATGCTTAATCATCATGCTAACTACGATTAACTCTAAGACAACTTCTGCAGCTTTGCTCCGATGCGTCAATCGCTTCTTCCGGCGAGTTTCCGGCCAACTTCCGTCGATCAACCGATAACCCTCGGTGATCCTTCTGCGGACATCCGGCATACTCCTGGACTTTGCGATGATCCACTTGGCGAGTTCCGACGAGCTTCGCTTGGCAAGCTTCTGGACTTCTCGGATCTGTTCTCTCTGAACCTCCGACGACCGTCCGAACTTCCGTCGAACTCTCGAACTCCCAACGTGATCATGATCTTGACTCCGGCGCAACTCCTGCTGCTTGTCTTACTCTCATCGTAGTTAATCCTGCACACTTATCTCAACACATAGATTAGATAACAAATGACAATTGACTTCATCATCAAAATCCGAGATTCAACAATAAGAAGATCATCTACAAAGATTATATGTGATATATGAATAGGGCCAGCATGGGGTACCTTAATATTTCCATCAGAGATCGCATATTCCAACATATAGCTAAGTCCTTCCATTGCAATAGTAAAGAGATATGGAGAGAGTGGATCACCTTGTCGGATGCCATTCTTGCTCCCAAAAAAACCAATAGGTGAGTCGTTGAAGAGTATTGAAAACTTTGGAGTTTCTAAGCAATATTGAATCCAATTAACCCATTGCTGAGTCAAAGGCTTTTCATAGATCAGCTTTAAAACAGATTTTTGTCCCTTTTGCTTTTGAGTGTAGATCCTTGACCAAGTCATTAGCAAGCAGAATATTATGATGTATACTTCTCCCTTTGATGAAAGCAGCTTGATTTGGACTAATTATCTTGTGTATTACCTTTTGCAATCTATCTGCTAACAGTTTGGAGATTATCTTGTAAATAAAGTTACATAAAGATATGGGTCGATAGTTCTCTGGTGAATTAGCCCCTGCATTCTTGGGAATTAAAGAAATAAAAGTGCAATTCATCTCTCTAAGAATATGCCCTGAAGAGAAAAAGTGTTGGTAAGCTTTAATCACATCATTACCAATAATAGACCATGTAATTTGGTAAAATTTAACAGGAAATCCATCTGGACCAGGGCTTTTGTGCTTTGGTGACTTAAAGACAACTCTTACTATTTCGTCATCTATAATTGGGGCATTGAGGATAGAAATGGCACTCGAATCAAGCTTTCTAGTTGGCTTCACATGAATATTATTAGGTTGCCCCTCTTGGTTGAGTAAGGAATAAAAAAATTGCTCAGTGTATGCTTTAACCTCATCTAAATTCTCAATAAGATTGTTATCTTTGTCTCTGCATTTCCTGATGCGGTTAACAGCTCTTCGAGTAGCAATAAAAGCATAAAAAAACTTAGTATTGGAATCTCCTAAAGTAAGTCAATGCTGTCGAGACTTCTGTTTTGCAAAAAATTCCTCGTGCTTTATGGCTTGCATGAAGTTATTTCTAGCTTCTGTCTCTTTGTCGATAAGATTCTCATCATGGGGCTGAAGTTGCAACTCATGTTGCATTGCTATTAGTTCCTTTCTGCAAAATTGAACTCGGGTGGTAATATTACCAAAGGTATTTGTATTCCACTCCTTAAGTGCTGCTTTACATGCTTTGAGTTTTTGACATAAGATGTAAGGGGGGGATCCATGCACATTAACATTCCAAGCTGATCTGATAACATCAAGGAACTGAGGATGAGTACTCCACATGTTAAAGAATCTAAACAGTTTCTTGCCTTTTGGTGTTGCTTTATCTGCGTGTATGTACATTAAAGAATTATCAGAAAATAATGGAGCATCATACTCAAGAAGTGAATCAGGTAAACTATTAATCATTCTTGATTAATTAGACATCTATCGAGTCAAGCCATTATTTTTCTGTTAGCAGCACCTTGATTACTCCAGGAGAGCCAATTACCCACATATTTCATATTAGTCAATGCAATAGTATCTATGTAATCATTAAAACTCTAAAGCTGACTTTCTGAAAGCTGTCTACCCCCCACTTTTTCATTTGTTTAGGTACCTTAGTTAATCTAAGAACTCGCTTCTTTATCTTTAGATATGTATACAACCTGAAAAACAAAGTTAGAACAACCACACCAACACTCCCTCACGTTTTTTTTTACTCTAGATTTGATTCACTCCACTCATGTTTCACACAATTTTTTTGGCTTTTCTCTATACTAATCTTACCACTCTTGCCATTTACCTCTCTTTATTTGAGTTCTTAGATTAACTAAGGTACCTAAACAAACAATTCAGATTATAGCAATTCAAAAAAAAATAGTGAAATTAGACAGCTTTAAAAGTAAACAAAAGGTAGGCCAATTTAAAGGTGTGTGTAATGCACTTTAATCATAAGCAAAGACTATAATTTTTTTTTTTTTTTTTAGGAATGAAGAAAGATTTCCAAATCGAAATAGAAATTCAAATGAACAAAGATCAAATTCTGTAACTTGCAAGTATTCTTTGAATCTGCAATTTTTTTTTCTAATTCTGATCTCTGTTTTTTTTACCTTTGATTTTCCCTCTCTTTTTTTTTAGCCTTAGATTTTCTCTCTTTTGTTTTTTGACTTTTTGATTTTTTTTATACCATAAAGTACGAAATTACAAATAAGAATAGTAATAACACAAGAAGCAAAACAATGAAGATGAAAGAAGAACAATAATTATAGATATTGGCCAAAAAGAAGAAGAAGAGAAAAGAAAAAAAATCTAAAAGATAGCAAATAAATAGATACACAAACCTCAAACTTGAGCCAAGCTCTGATACCAAATGATGGAAATCTTCAACTTAGCAACCATATACCCCGATAGCTAAAGAGCTATGATACATATGGAATGTAAATTGACCCCCTCCAACGATTTGAAACAAGATGGATCATTCAAGATTGAAGTTAGGAAAACTATTCTAATCACATAATCAATGAAAATTTGATGAAGTAATTAGAATAGTACTTTGATTCCTTTAAAACGCCACAAACTGAGAAGCTTGATAAGTTGAAAGGAAAAACAAAAATTTTTCTTGGGTTTTGAACGCCACAAATAGAAATGCTTGATAAGTCCAAAGTTCATGCAAGAACTTAAAAACAAAATACTCACCGGTGTTGTAAGTTGAATATACTTCTCAATGTCCCCTTACAAAGAGAGTCAGCCTTGTTTATATAGTACAAAGGCCAAGTACAAAGGGAATGAATATATTAAATAACATTCATATTCCTAATGCATGAATGTAGATTACTCATGAATCTACATTGAATTGTTTTGAATAATTATTCATGAATAAGCCCACAATTCCTAATATGGTCCAATATGGCTGAATGACCTTTATTCTTCAAAGATGACTAAAAATTCATCCTTCTCTCAAGGTTGGACTTTCTCTTCATGATGTTGACTTATTTGAATCAGGTTGATTATTTTAGGCTCTTCTTGTATCCATAGAACCTTGACCAAGTTTTGACTAGCTTGCTCCTTCCAAATACCTTCTAATAAACAAGTTAAGGCTTATTTCATCCTTTTAGTTTTCGCTCTTGTCATTGGTCTTTGATAAATAGTTAACGGGTCTTTGGCAGAATTATAATCAACTTGCTCATTCATATCATGGTTGACATCAAGTATGCCATATAAGGGATTTGAAACCCACATTTTCGAAAAATAAAGATGTAACAGAAATGAATGACATACAGATTTTGCAGGAATTAAACAATCAAGATATGAGCTTCTATCTTAATATGCTTCCACTATTTTACTAGTGAGTCATGCGACACCCTCAGCACGTGAAATGGAAGTCTCCGGCAGACTTCTAGTGGGGATCAGGATCCAATCAGCATCTTAGTGTAACCTAGAGGGACTCGACTAATCACATTAAGCCCAAAAGGTAGGCAACTCTTGCCGATCACAACTTCTTGTGATTTCCATCCTGCTCGGCCTCTGAATCACCATAGTCTCGAGGGACTCGATGAACCATGATGCTCGGTTAAGTCAACACCATCATTGCAAGATGAGTCTGATTCGATGATATACCCTCGAGGGACTCGACTAAGCATACCATGTCCTCAGGTCACCGGTGACATCTCTATGTCGTAAGCAAGATAGCGAATCACGATATAGGTAGGCCTCGAGGGACTCGACTAACTTAACCTACACAGGGAATCGATTCCTACCTATAATGATGGAAGGCCATGCGGGTCAATCTAATTGCCTCACTTTTACCGACTTAATATTATCGAAAGAGATATTTCTATGATTTGGTCTCATCGCATGCAAATATATATACATATCTAGTATGTGTATAAGCAATCACACCAGATGATCATGAACCATAACCTAATGTGATCAGGCCCGAGCCAGTCGGCCTAATCACTCACATCAAGATCTATGTGTGCAATGGTGCATCTTCATGCCCTATGATTGTCCATCTCATCCTCGTTAGTTCCGTCGACATCTCGATGCATCTTTATGCATCACGATCGTCCATCTCATGGGTCCCGTTATCGCATCCACGCTCCCGCTGCGCCTCCTCATGTAATTATAACTTAATCATAGGCACGCAGGTCCGACAATAAATTAGAAATATAATGGAGGCTCGTAGACCCCAATAATAATAATCACAAGTATACACATCACCCGATCCATGATCATCTGTCCACACATCAAACATCATATGTATAAATCATTATCATGTAGGACTACTAGATAATAATAATAAATAATAATCAACTAAACCTTTTAATTAAATAATATTTTATGAAATCAGGGACATGTAGGGAATTTTTGAATTCCTAAGGGTATTTTCATAATTTGGACAAAAGACAGAAACTAGAATTTCTCAAATTTTGAGGGGCAAAACTATCTTTTTGCCTAAAACCCTAAGCACCTCTCCCTCTTCCCTACTGCTGCCGCCACCCTGCCGATGGTGGCATGTGCAATGGGGCCGGGGCGTCGCCCTTGCATGTCACGGCCTTAGCTGGAATTGCCTAAGGCGTGAGGCACCCTTGCGGCCAAGACACAAACTTAGCTTGTGTTGCCTAAGTCACGCTTCACCCTTGCGATATTGCTCTGCAAAGATTAGCCCACTTGTAACCTCTCGCAGGTCCTGAAGGACCTGTAAAAGAGAAAGTTGATTAGTTCGAAAGAACGAGCGACGGACAAGTCTCGACGTCTCGTGAAAAGAGGGGAAGCTTTACAATCAATTCAGTGAGCACCTTGCGTGCACAAGAGAAAAGAGGGAGAGGGGGAAAACAAGGGCTTTGGAAGGTTGAACGAACAGCTGCAAGCCCACAAACAGCTGCTCACCAAGTCCCGTGCGCAACAACAAGTTCCCGTCAAGGCAACATGCGAACTTGCGAATGAGTGTTCAATGCCCGGTACTATACCGAAGCCCCATCCAGCCCTATGCCACCCAGGGGGTTCAAAGGGGCTGAGATGGCTGACATTTTGGTGAGCGGAGGTAGATTCCAGAAATCAGCCCGCGGCACACGAAAACGGAGCTATTTTGGGCTATTTTGGGGTTGTTTTGCTCGGTTCGGTGAGCGGTCGCTTTGTAACGCTGTAGCTTGTTCAAACTTACATTTTTATAAGCAAAATGACTCAAAACCAAGGCAAATTAGGCTGCCAAGTAACTGTACATGTAGATGAGAGCGACGAATGGTTCGTTGAACGAAGTTGTTGCGGGTGCGCGATGACCGTTCTGTTGAGAAATCATGGGGGCGACATCACATGCGCAGCGGAAGAACAAGAAAACAAAATCCCCGATTCCCAAAAAGATGTTCGTCGTCGTGCGAAGATTGGTGCGCAAAATCCGCGAAACTCAAAATTGCGTATAAAGTATATTGTGTTACCTAGGGAGATCGTATATCCCTGTTTCCTTACAGATCCTTAGAAGAGGGTGAAGAAGGTTAAGCGTCCTCCTCTCTAGCGGTGATTCACACAGCAGGGTTGCGACGATGCTCCTCAAGACTCCAGGCCTACTCTGAGGTGGAGAGGAAGAGGAGAATAGGAAAGGCAAGCAAAGGCTCTAGCCTATGAGGCTCTGAATCCCTCCTATTTATAGAGATCCCCTGTCAAACCCTAATGGGTCCTCCCCTAGTGGGTATTGGATCTGCATCCAATAAGACAAGGGCTCCGTCGGATATCTCATATCCGAACCTCTACTCATCGCAATGCCTACCATATGTTTGTGACTCTCTAGGCCCAATATCGAGCTGGCCGTGAGTCATACCTGTCAGAACTCCTTCTAACTCAGTGAATTATTATCTCTGTAATAATTCACTTGACTCATCGACTACGGAAGTACTAGGCCACTACGCCGTAGTCCCCAGACGATACAGGGGAATCCAATACATTGGACCTGTTTGTCCTCAGTTACCGTGTACCTATAATCCCTCATCCATCAAATATCCCAGAGACCGTATATCGAGCATGGTATTGTCAGACCCATACGGTTTCTACTCGAGTCTCGCTCTAATCGGATTCTCCCGGAGAACTCTTTCTCTCTCAACCCGAATAACCCTGGCCAGGGATTTGTCTGAGCAAGAACACATGGGATATTCCTCTCATGACGCCAAGAGTAGATGATCCTCTATCGACACTCAATAGCTCTCGTAAGGTCGACTACCACTCCCATTGACTAGTTGTACTAGATCTGGGACAGCCAAACCTATAAGTCTGGTATCAAAGAGTGGAGCACTCATACAGGACATTCTTGGTGTCTTAAGTCTAAGGACCAGATACACCACTAGGACTACGGAATCGCTGTCTGACAATAAGGCATCATCAACCATCCAGCATTCCGTAAGCGGATCAATCAGTGAACTCATTCTCCAATGAGCACCTGTACTGTATCCCTAGTGTCCCTACACGAGCGGCTATGAGACTAGCTGCATCCATCATATGGACGGGTATATAGCACACTAGTCTATCCGGTTATCACGATGTCCCTCTCGAGTAACCTATGACCGGGATCATTTAGGATGTGTTTAAAGGTGAATCGATCTCATTATCGTGATCTCATCACGATCCGATTCCCATTGCATAAATCCAAGGACATCACAATATATGTATACATTTATGCAATAGTTATAAAGTGATATACGCCAAAATATAATAAGCAAAAAGATTATGTATCAAGTCACACGTGTCATCACTCACGTGATTGGCTTGTTGGGCTAGGGACTAGCAATCTCCCACTTGACCTAAAGCCAATAACCTATGTGTCAGATCCCCATCAGACCCCTGTGACGCTCATAGACAAAATGAGACAACGTCTTTGTCAGTGGATCTGCAATGTTATCTTCGGATGGAACTCTTTCCATTGCTACATCTCCTCGGGTTACGATCTCTCTGATAAGTTGGAACCTCCTCAGAACACTTCTGATGAGACCCGAGTTCCCTTATTTGAGTAATCGCCCCATAGTTGTCGCAATATAAGGAAGTCGACTCCTCGCTACCCGACACGACTCCCAAATATGTGATGAACTTCTTCACCCAGACTCCCTCCTTTGCTACATCTAATGTAGCAATGTACTCCGCCTCTGTGGTCGAGTCAGCAGTAGTATCTTGTTTGGAACTCTTCCAACATACTGCTCCTCCATTCAAGGTGTACACATACTTTGAATTCGACTTGCTATCATCGACATCAGACTGAAAACTTGAGTCTGTGTAGCCTTCAACCTTAAGGCTATTACCTCCATATACTAGTAAAAGATCCTCAGTCCTTCTCAAGTACTTAAGGATACACTTTACTACTTTCCAGTGCTCCAAGCCTTGATCCGCCTGATACCTGCTCGTGACACTCAGAGCATGCGCTATATCAGGCCTAGTACATAGCATGGCATACATGATAGACCCTATTGCTGAGGCATAAGGTATCATATCCATGTTCGCCCTTTCTTGGAATTTTCCATGCCAAAACTTTTGATAATGGTTTCTATGTACCTGGACTGGGACAAGCCAAGCATCCTCTTGGACCTATCTCTATAGATTCTAATCTCCAAGATATAGGATGCTTCCCCTAAGTCCTTTATGGAGAAGTGTCTAGATAACCAAGTCTTTACTATGGATAGCATTCCTACATCATTCCCAATGATGAGGATGTCATCCACATATAACACCAAAGAGGTGATAGCGCTCCCACTTACCTTTCTGTATACACAAGGCTCATCTTCGTTCTTAACGAAGTCATAAGATCTGATTGCCTCATCAAATCTTATGTTCCAACTTCGGGAAGCTTGCTTTAGTCCATAAATGGATCTAAGCAACCTACACACCTTATCTGGGCAGTTCTTGGACACGAATCCCTCAGGTTGCATCATATATACCTCCTCCTCGAGGTTCCCGTTGAGGAATGCAGTTTTCACATCCATCTGTCAGATCTCATAATCATAGTGTGCTGCAATAGCCAATAGAATTCTGATGGATTTTAGCATTGCTACGGGTAAGAAGGTTTCGTCGTAGTCAACACCTTGCCTTTGATGATACCCCTTAGCCACTAGCCTTGCTTTATAGGTCTCTACCTTTCCATCTACTCTGATCTTTTTCTTAAAGATCTACTTGCAACCAATGGGTACAATACCTTCGGGCGCATCAACTAGGGTCCAAACCTTATTGGAGTACATAGAATCCATATCAGAATTCATGGTTTCTTGCCACTTCCCGGAGTCTATACTCATAATAGCCTCCATGTAGGTCTGAGGATCAATATCCTCAACATCCTCTCCTCTAATATGTCCTACATATCTCTCAGGAGGATGAGATACTCTATCAGACCTGCGTAAAGTTGAAAATTGTGTATTAGGTACCTGAACAGACTCGGGCTGTAGAGTGGTGCTTGAGCTTGGTTCTCCAACCTCGCTCAACTCTATCATTCTCCCACTGTCTCCGCCAAGAATGTGTTCCTTCTCAAGGAACACTGCTAGTCATAAGTGCCCAGCAAGCCAATCACGTGAGTGATGGCACGTGTGACTTGATACAGAATCTTTTTGCTTATTATATTTTGGCGTATATCACTTTATAACTATTGCATAAATGCATATATATTGTGATGTCCTTGGATTTGTGCAATGGGAATCGGATCGTGATGAGATCACGATAATGAGATCGATTCACCTTTAAACACATATCCTAAATAATCCCGGTCATAGGTTACTCGAGAGGGACATCGTGATAACCGGATAGACTGGTGTGCTGTATACCCGTCCATATGATGGATGCAGCTGGTCTCATAGCTGCTCGTGTAGGGACACTAGGGATACAGTACAGGTGCTCATTGGAGAATGAGTTCACTGATTGATCCGCTTACGGAATGCTGGATGGTTGATGATGCCTTATTGTCATACAACGATTCCGTAGTCCTAGTGGTGTATCTGGTTCTTAGACTTGAGACACCAAGGATGTCCTGTATGAGTGCTCCACTCTTTGATACCAGACTTATATGTTTGGCTGTTCCCAGATCTAGTACAGTTGGTCATTGGGAGTGGTAGTCGACCTTACGAGGGCTATTGAGTGTCGATAGAGGATCATCCACTCTCGGTATCATGAGAGGAATATCTCATGTGTTCTTGCTCAGACAAATCCCTGGCCAGGGTCATTCGGGTTGAGAGAGAAAGAGTTCTCCGGGAGAATCCGATTAGAGCGAGACTCGAGTAGAAACCGTATGGGTCTGACAGCACCATGCTCGATATACGGTCTCTGGGATATTAGATGGATGAGGGACTATAGGTACATGGTAACTGAGGACAGACAGGTCCAATGGATTGGATTCCCCTGTATCGTCTGGGGACTACGGCGTAGTGGCCTAGTACTTCCGTAGTCGATGAGTCGAGTGAATTATTACAGAGATAATAATTCACTGAGTTAGAAGGAGTTCTGACATGTATGACTCACGGCCAGCTCGATATTGGGCCTAGAGGGTCACACACATATGGTAGGCATTGCGATGAGTAGAGGTTCGGATATGAGATATCCGACGGAGCCCTTGTCTTATTGGATGCAGATCCAATACCCACTAGGGAAAGGACCCATTAGGGTTTTGACACGGGATCTCTATAAATAGGAGGGATTCACAGCCTCATAGGCTAGAGTCTTTGCTTGCCCTTCCTATTCTCCTCTCCCTCTCCCCCTCAGAGTAGGCCTGGAGTCTTGAGGAGCGTCGTCGCAACCCTGCTGTGTGGATCACCGCTAGAGAGGAGGACGCTTGACCTCCTTCACCCTCTCCTAAGGATCTGCAAGGAAATAGGGATATACGATCTCCCTAGGTAACACAATCTCTATACGCAGTTTTGTGTTTTGCGGATTTTTTTGTGCACCAATCTTCGCACGACGACGAACATCTTTTTGGGAATCAGGGATTTTGTTTTTCTTGTTCTTCCGCTGCGCATATGATGTCGCCCCCCTATGATTTACCAACAGTGGTATCAGAGCCAGGTTGTTCGTGCGAATGATTAGTTTTGAACTGCGTGTATTGTGTTTAGGAAGAATTTTGACGTCAAAATCGTTGACGCAAAAGAGAGGAAGGGCAGCAACAGTTGCTGCCCTCGATCTGCATGCCTGCAGCCACCTGCAGCGGCAGCCGCAGCCAGGCAGCACAGCGCCGGCGCATGCGCAAGCGCTGTGCCTGCAGCAGCCGGCCGGCGGCCTGCTTGCAGCAGGCTTGCTGCCGGCGGGGCTGGCAACCCACGGGCAGAGGCGCCGCAGGGCAGCGGCGCCTGCCGCCGAAAGGAAGCGGCGCCTGCCGCCGCAGGGCAGCGACGCGCAACGCCTGCCGCCGCTGCTCCCGCGGGCGAAACCCCCCCACAGGGGCGGCCGCCCGGCGGGACAGCACCGCCTGCGGAGGCAGCGGCGCCCGAAAGGGGAGCCCACCCGCAGCGGCATCGCCGCCAGCGGGCGTGCCGCCTGCAGGCGAGGGCAGTGCCCTCGCCCCGCCGCACAGGCCGCCGCCGGTAGGGTGGCGGCGGCGGCAGCTGCGAAATGGGGAAAGGGCATTAGGGTTTTCTGGGAAAAAGACAGTTTTGCCCCTCGGAATTTGAGAAATTCCAGTTTCTGTCTTTTGTCCAAATTACGAAAATACCCTTAGGAATTAAGAAATTCCCTATATATCCCTGATTTCAGAAAATATTAATTAATTAAAAGGTTTAGTTGATTATTATTTTTATTATTATCTAGTAGTCCTACATGATGATGATTATTTATACATGTGATGTATGATGAGTGGACGGATGATCATGGACCGTGTGATGTGTGTACTTGTGATTATTATTATTGAGGTCTGCGAACCTCCATTATATTTCTCGTTTATTGTCGGGCCTGCGTGCCTATGATTAAGTTGTAATCACACGAGGAGGCGCAGCGGGAGCGTGGATGCGATAGCGAGACCCACGAGACGGACGATCGTGATGCATGGAGATGCATCAAGATGTCGACGGAACCGACGAGGACGAGATGGACGATCACAGGGCATGAAGATGCACCGTTGCACACATAGATCTTGATGTGAGTGATTAGGCTTACTGGCTCGGGCCTAATCATATTAAGTTGTGGTCCATGATCATCTGGTGTGATTGCTTATACACATACTAGATATGTATATATATTTGCATGCGATGTAGATATATATTAAATATGTATATGTGTGACATGTCATATTAGGAGACCAAATCATAGAAACATCTCTCGATAATATTAAGTCGGTAAACGTGAGGCAATTAGATTGACCCACGTGGCCTTCCATCGTTATGAGTAGGAACCGAATCCCGGTGTAGGTTGAGTTGGTCGAGTCCCTCGAGACTCACCTATATCGCGATTCGCTATCTTGCTTACGACATAGAGATGTCACCGGTGACCTGAGGGCATGATATGCTTGGTCGAGTCCCTCGAGGGTATATCATCAAATCAGACTCATCTTGTAACGAAGGTGTTGACTTAACCGAGCATCATGGTTGGTCGAGTCCCTCGAGGCCATGGTGATTCGGAGGCCGAACAGGACGGGAATCACAAGGAGTTGTGATCGGCAAGAGTTGTCTACCTTTTAGGCTTAGTGTGATTGGTCGAGTCCCTCGAGGTTACACTAAGACGCTGATTGGATCCTGATCCCCACTAGAAGTCTGCCGGAGACTTCCGTTTCACGTGCTGAGGGTGTCGCGTGACTCGTTAGTAAAATAGTAGGAGCATATTAAGATAGAAGTCCATATCTTGATAGTTTATTTCTTGCAAAATCTGCATGTTATTCATTTTTGCTACATCTTTATTTTCAGAAAATGTCGCTTTCAAATCCCTTATGTGGCATACTTGATGTCAACCGCCTCACTGGTCCAAATTATACGGATTGGCTCCGTAACTTGAGAATTGTTCTCACAGCGGAGAAAATCGTGTACGTCCTTGATACAGTGATGCCTACGCCCGAAGAAGGGGCAAGCGAGGATGAGATCGCTCGCTACGTGAAGTACATTGATGACTCCACTCTTGCTCAGTGCTATATGTTGGGCTCTATGACTCCAGAGTTACAGAGACAACATGAAAAGATGGATGCCAGATCCATTCTCCTACATGTCCGTAAATTGTTTGAGGAACAGGGAAGGACTCAACGATATGAGATATCCAAGAGCCTTTTCCGCGCTAGGATGACTGAGGGGACACCGGTTCAGAACCATGTCCTAAAGATGATTGAGTGGATAGAGAAACTCACAGGTCTAGGAATGGTCCTAGAGGATAACTTGTGTGTGGACATTGTGCTTCAGTCCCTACCAGATTCCTTTTCACAGTTCATAATGAACTTTAATATGAACAAGCTTGAGGTGACTCTCCCAGAGCTCCTCAATATGTTGAGGGAGGCAGAGAGTACTATTAAGAAAGAGAAGCCAGTTCTCTACACTGGTGAGACCAGAAAGAAAAGGAAAGCAGAAAGGTCCATTAAGAAGGGAAAGGGCAAGGGCAAACAAGGTAAAGCAAAGGTTGCTAAGAAAGACCCAACAAAGGACAAAGGCCAGTGCTTCCACTGTGGTAAAGATGGGCACTGGAAGAGAAACTGCAAAGAGTACCTTGCAGAAAGGGCGAAACAAAAGCTTGATGAAGCTTCAGGTACATTCATGATCAGTCTCCATTTGTCAGACTCTTATGATAACACATGGGTATTAGATACCGGTAGTGCTTATCATATATGCAATTCGTTGCAGGTTCTGGCAAGGCCTAGGAGACTAGAGAGAGGCGAGATGGACCTCAAGATGGGTAATGGAGCAAAAGTTGCTGTATTAGCTGTTGGCGAGGTCGCCCTACATCTGCCTAGTGGAGCTTTTATTGCATTAGATGCATGTTATTTTGTTCCTTCTATTATCAAAAACATTATCTCCATTTCATGTTTAACAGTTAGTGGATATAAATTTGTTTTTGAGAACAATGGTTGTTCGATATTATTAGATGATAAGATCATCACGAAAGGAACATTGCATAATGGTTTATTTATGTTAGACACCACTCCACATATCATGAATATAAATGGGTCAAAAAGGAAACGAGATGAGTTGAACAGTGCATACCTATGGCATTGTAGGCTAGGTCACATCCATGAAAGAAGGATTCAAAAGTTGCTAAATGATGGATATCTAGATCCATTCGACTATGTGTCATATGCAACTTGTGAGCCTTGCATTCGTGGAAAACTGACCAACTCTCCATTTAGTGGAACTGGAGAGAGGGCCACTGAGTTGTTGGAACTCATACATAGTGATGTATGTGGACCCATGTCAACTCATGCCATTGGAGGTTACTCCTACTTCATTACATTTACTGATGATTTCTCAAGGTATGGATATGTGTACTTAATGAAGTACAAGTCCGAGGCCTTTGAGAAATTCAGAGAGTATAAGAATGAGGTGGAGAACCAGACTGGAAAGAGTATCAAAACTCTTCGATCAGATCGAGGAGGTGAGTACTTAAGTACAGAGTTTACTCACTTCCTCAAGGACCATGGGATATTATCCCAATGGACACCTCCTTATACACCTCAGCTCAATGGTGTCTCTGAAAGGAGAAATCGTACATTATTAGATATGGTACGGTCCATGATGAGTTTCGCTGACCTACCCATCTCATTCTGGGGATATGCCCTAGAAACCGCAGCTTACCTTCTGAACAGAGTTCCAACTAAGTCGGTAGTGTCTACACCATATGAGATATGGAAAGGGAAGAAGCCTGATCTTAAGGTTGTTAAGATTTGGGGCTGCTCTGCCCATGTTAAAAGACACAACCCCGATAAGTTAGAATCAAGGACAGGGCGATGTAAATTTGTGGGATACCCCAAGGAAACTTGTGGGTATTATTTCTATCATCTCGAGGACCAAAAGGTCTTTGTAGCTAAGAGAGCAGTGTTCCTTGAGAAGGAACACATTCTTGGCGGAGACAGTGGGAGAATGATAGAGTTGAGCGAAGTTAGGGAACCAAGCTCAAGCACCACTCTACAGCCCGAGTCTGTTCAGGTATCTAATACACAAGTTTCAACTTTACGCAGGTCTGATAGAGTATCCCATCCTCCTGAGAGATATGTGGGACATATTAGAGCAGAGGATGTAGAGGATATTGATCCTCAGACCTACGAGGAGGCTATTATGAGTATAGACTCCGGGAAGTGGAAAGAAGCCATGAATTCTGAGATGGATTCTATGTACTCCAAAAGGTTTGGAACCTAGTTGATGCACCCGAAGGTATTGTACCCATCGGTTGCAAGTGGATCTTTAAGAAAAAGATCGGAGTAGATGGAAAGGTAGAGACCTATAAAGCAAGGCTAGTGGCTAAGGGGTATCGTCAAAGGCAAGGTGTTGACTACGACGAAACTTTCTCACCCGTAGCAATGCTAAAATCCATCAGAATTCTATTGGCTATTGCAGCACACTATGATTATGAGATCTGGCAGATGGATGTGAAAACCGCATTCCTCAACGGGAACCTGGAGGAGGAGGTGTATATGATGCAACCTAAGGGATTCGTGTCTAAAAACTGCCCAGATAAGGTGTGTAGGTTGCTTAGATCCATTTATGGACTAAAGCAAGCTTCCCGAAGTTGGAACATAAGATTTGATGAGGCAATCAGATCTTATGACTTCGTTAAGAACGAAGATGAGCCTTGTGTATACAGAAAGGTAAGTGGGAGCGCTATCACCTTTTTGGTGTTATATGTGGATGACATCCTCATCATTGGGAATGACGTAGGAATGCTATCCACAGTAAAGACTTGGTTATCTAGACACTTCTCCATAAAGGACTTAGGGGTAGCATCCTATATCTTGGGGATTAGAATCTATAGAGATAGATCTAAGAGGATGCTTGGCCTGTCCCAGTCCAGGTACATAGAAACCATTGTCAAAAGTTTGGCATGGAAAATTCCAAAGGGCAAACATGAATATGATACCTTATGCCTCAGCAATAGGGTCTATCATGTATGTCATGCTATGTACTAGGCCTGATATAGCGCATGCTCTGAGTGTCACGAGCAGGTATCAAGCGAATCCAGGCTTGGAGCACTGGAAAGCAGTAAAGTGTATCCTTAAGTACTTAAGAAGGACTAAGGATCTTTTACTAGTATATGGAGGTAATAGCCTTAAGGTTGAAGGCTACACTGACTCAAGTTTTCAGTCTGATGTCGATGATAGCAAGTCGAATTCAATGTATGTGAACATCTTGAATGGAGGAGCAGTGTGCAGGAAGAGTTCCAAGCAAGATACCACTACTGACTCGACCACAGAGGCGGAGTACATTGCTGCATCAGATGCAGCAAAGGAGGGAGTCTGGGTGAAGAAGTTCATCACAGATTTGGGAGTCGATACAGATAGCGACAAGTCGACTTCCTTATATTGCGACAACTATGGGGTGATTACTCAAATAAGGGAACCCGGGTCTTATCAGAAGTGTTCTGAGGAGGTTCCAGCTTATAAGAGAGATCGTAACCCGAGGAGATGTAGCAGTGGAAAGAGTTCTATCCGAAGATAACATTGCAGATCCACTGACAAAGCCGTTGTCTCATTTTGTCTTTGAGCGTCACAGGGGTCTGATGGGGATCAGACACATAGGTGATTGGCTTTAGGTCAAGTGGGAGATTGCTAGTCATAAGTGCCCAGCAAGCCAATCACGTGAGTGATGGCACGTGTGACTTGATACAGAATCTTTTTGCTTATTATATTTTGGCGTATATCACTTTATAACTATTGCATAAATGCATATATATTGTGATGTCCTTGGATTTGTGCAATGGGAATCGGATCGTGATGAGATCACGATAATGAGATCGATTCACCTTTAAACACATATCCTAAATAATCCCGGTCATAGGTTACTCGAGAGGGACATCGTGATAACCGGATAGACTGGTGTGCTGTATACCCGTCCATATGATGGATGCAGCTGGTCTCATAGCTGCTCGTGTAGGGACACTAGGGATACAGTACAGGTGCTCATTCGAGAATGAGTTCACTGATTGATCCGCTTACGGAATGCTGGATGGTTGATGATGCCTTATTGTCAGACAACGATTCCGTAGTCCTAGTGGTGTATCTGGTTCTTAGACTTGAGACACCAAGGATGTCCTGTATGAGTGCTCCACTCTTTGATACCAGACTTATATGTTTGGCTGTTCCCAGATCTAGTACAGCTGGTCATTGGGAGTGGTAGTCGACCTTACGAGGGCTATTGAGTGTCGATAGAGGATCATCCACTCTCGGTATCATGAGAGGAATATCCCATGTGTTCTTGCTCAGACAAATCCCTGGCCAGGGTCATTTGGGTTGAGAGAGAAAGAGTTCTCCGGGAGAATCCGATTAGAGCGAGACTCGAGTAGAAACCGTATGGGTCTGACAGCACCATGCTCGATATACGGTCTCTGGGATATTAGATGGATGAGGGACTATAGGTACATGGTAACTGAGGACAGACAGGTCCAATGGATTGGATTCCCCTGTATCGTCTAGGGACTACGGCGTAGTGGCCTAGTACTTCCGTAGTCGATGAGTCGAGTGAATTATTACAGAGATAATAATTCACTGAGTTAGAAGGAGTTCTGACAGGTATGACTCACGGCCAGCTCGATATTGGGCCTAGAGGTTCGGATATGAGTAGAGGTTCGGATATGACACACATATGGTAGGCATTGCGATGAGTAGAGGTTCGGATATGAGATATCCGACGGAGCCCTTGTCTTATTGGATGCAGATCCAATACCCACTAGGGAAAGGACCCATTAGGGTTTTGACACGGGATCTCTATAAATAGGAGGGATTCACAGCCTCATAGGCTAGAGTCTTTGCTTGCCCTTCCTATTCTCCTCTCCCTCTCCCCCTCAGAGTAGGCCTGGAGTCTTGAGGAGCGTCGTCGCAACCCTGCTGTGTGGATCACCGCTAGAGAGGAGGACGCTTGACCTCCTTCACCCTCTCCTAAGGATCTACAAGGAAACAGGGATATACGATCTCCCTAGGTAACACAATCTCTATACGCAGTTTTGTGTTTTGCGGATTTTTTTGCGCACCAATCTTCGCACGACGACGAACATCTTTTTGGGAATCGGGGATTTTGTTTTTCTTGTTCTTCCGCTGCGCATATGATGTCGCCCCCCTATGATTTACCAACACTTTTGGTCCTCGAGATGATAGAAATAATACCCACAAGTTTCCTTGGGGTATCCCACAAATTTGCATCGCTCTGTCCTTGATTCTAACTTATCGGGGTTGTGTCTTTTAATGTGGGCAGGGCAGCCCCAAATCTTAACAACATTAAGATCAGGCTTCTTCCCTTTCCATATCTCATATGGTGTAGACACTACCGACTTAGTTGAAACTCTGTTCAGAAGGTAAGCTGCGGTCTCTAGGGCATATCCCTAGAATAAGATGGGTAGGTCAGCGAAACTCATCATGGACCGTACCATATCTAATAGCATACGATTTCTCCTTTCAAAGACACCATTGAGCTGAGGTGTATAAGGAGGTGTCCATTGGGATAATATCCCATGGTCCTTGAGGAACTGAGTAAACTTTGTACTTAAGTACTCACCTCCTCGATCTGATCGAAGAGTTTTGATACTCTTTCCAGTCTGGTTCTCTACCTCATTCTTATACTCTCTGAATTTCTCAAAGGCCTCGGACTTGTACTTCATTAAGTATACATATCCATACCTTGAGAAATCATCAGTAAATGTAATGAAGTAGGAGTAACCTCCAATGGCATGAGTTGACATGGGTCCACATACATCACTATGTATGAGTTCCAACAACTCAGTGGCTCTCTCTCCAGTTCTACTAAATGGAGAGTTGGTCAGTTTTCCATGAATGCAAGGCTCACAAGTTGCATATGACACATAGTCGAATGGATCTAGATATCCATCATTTAGCAACTTTTGAATCCTTCTTTCATAGATGTGACCTAGCCTACAATGCCACAGGTTTGCACTGTTCAACTCATCTCATTTCCTTTTGGACACATTTACATTCATGATATGTAGAGTAGTGTCTAGCATAAACAAACATTTATGCAATATTCTTCTCGCCAATCTCCCCTCGACTTTGCTAGAATTTACAATAAATTGAAGATGTGATAAGCAATACTGGTATCCAATACCAATGGACTATCACAAAAATATGACAATTAGAGATTGATCATGAATGTACTTGAAGCTTCACCAAGCTTCTTGTTTCGCCCTTTCTGCAAGGTACTCTTTGCAGTTCCTCTTCCAGTGCCCATCTTTACCATAGTGGAAGCATTGGCCTTTGTCCTTTACTGGGTCTTTCTTAGCAACCTTTGCTTTACCTGGTCTGCCCTTGCCCTTTCCCTTCTTAAGGGACCTTTCTACTTTCTTTTTCTTTCTGGTCTCACCAGTGTAGAGAACTGGCTTCTCTTTCTTAATAGTACTCTCTGCCTCCCTCAACATATTGAGGAGCTCTAGGAGAGTCACCTCAAGCTTGTTCATATTAAAATTCATTATAAACTGTGAAAAGGAATCTGGTAGGGACTGAAGCACAATGTCCACACACAAGTTATCCTCTAGGACCATTCCTAGACCTGTGAGTTTCTCTATCCACTCAATCATCTTTAGGACATGGTTCTGAACCGGTGTCCCCTCAGTCATCCTAGCGCGGAAAAGGCTCTTGGATATCTCATATCGTTGAGTCCTTCCCTATTCCTTAAACAATTTACGGATTTGTAGGAGAATGGATCTGGCATCCATCTTTTCATGTTGTCTCTGTAACTCAGGAGTCATAGAGCCCAACATATAGCACTAAGCAAGAGTGGAGTCATCAATGTACTTCACGTAGCGAGCGATCTCATCCTCGTTTGCCCCTTCTTCGGGCGTAGGCATCATTGTATCAAGGACGTACACGATTTTCTCCGCTGTGAGAACAATTCTCAAGTTACGGAGCCAATCCGTATAATTTGGACCAGTGAGGCGGTTGACATCCAGTATGTCACATAAGGGATTTGAAAGTGACATTTTCTGAAAATAAAGATGCAGCAGAAATAAATAACATGCAGATTTTGCAAGAAATAAACTATCAAGATATGGACTTCTATCTTAATATGCTCCCACTATTTTACTAACGAGTCACGCGACACCCTTAGCACGTGAAACGGAAGTCTCCGACAGACTTCTAGTGGGGATCAGGATCCAATCAGCGTCTTAGTGTAACCTCAAGGGACTCGACCAATCACACTAAGCCTAAAAGGTAGGCAACTCTTGCCGATCACAACTCCTTGTGATTCCCGTCTTGTTCGGCCTCCAAATCACCATGGCCTCGAGGGACTCGACCAACCATGATGATCGGTTAAGTCTGTTAGGATCGAGAGCACTAAGAGGGGGGGGGGGTGAATTAGTGCAGCGGAAATCTTACAGTAATTTAAAAATGAAAGCTGCGTTCGTCCGATAAAAAAACGATTTCGATATAAAAGCAGAATCACAGTGCAGTTTGCGTCTAAGCGCAGTTTTGCGTCTAAGCGCAGTTTGCGTCTAAACTCAGTTTTACGTCCAAACGCAGTTTTACGTCTAAACGTAGTTTTACGTCTAAACGCAGTTTTGCGTCTAAACGCAGTTTTACGTCTAAACGCAGTTTTACGTCTAAAAGCAATTTTACGTCTAAACGTAGTTTTACGTCTAAACGCAGTTTTACGTCTAAACGTAGTTTTGCGTCTAAACGCAGTTTTACGTCTAAACGTAACTTTACGTCTAAATGTAGTTTTGCGTCTAAAAGCAGTTTTGAACCTTGAAAAGCGTTTTACGTAGAAAGCAGTTTGCAGTTATAAATGGAATCCGAATGTAAGCGTAAACTGCAGTGTGAAGATCGTACGAAAACACGATTTACGTTTGAATGCAGATTCTGAAAGATCAGACCTTAGAAACTCGTTCGTAAAGGCGCAGAGGGCAGTAGCAATGTAGGAGGTTTGCAGTAATGATAAAGTGCTCAAGGTAAAAGCAAACCAGAGATTTAGAGTGGTTCGGTCAGTCTTGACCTACTCCACTTTTGGCTTCCTCCTCCGACGAGGTCAACGACGTCAACTAGCTGCCTTCCTTCAATGGGCGAAGGCTAACTGCCCTTTTACAGTTTCTCTCCTTTTGACAGGCTTAGGAGACAACCTTTACAGATCCTTTCTCTCCTCTCTTTACAACTCAAGACTTAAAGAACAGAAGGAGGAGAACTTTAGGACTTTACACAAATTTGAGCTCTTAGAATCACTGAAAAGATCAACAATTCGGTGTGGATCTATATCCTTTCAGTGTTGAATGGGTAGGGTATTTATAGGCCCCAACCCAATTCAAATTTGGAGCTCAAAACGATCAAATCCCGGAATTCCGGGATCAGGCGGTTGCACCTCTTGACTGGAGAGGTGGCACCGCCTGGCAGAGCTCGAAGACTGAGCTCAGGCGATTGCACCTCTCTGCCAGAGCTCGAAGACTGAGCTCAGTGGTTGCATCGCCTGGCAGAGCTCGAAGTCTGAGCTCGGTGGTTGCATCACCTGGCAGAGCTCGAAACTGAGCTCAGGCTGATGCACCTCTCTGCCAGAGGTGGTTGCACCTCTCTGCCAGAGCTCGAAGACCGAGCTCAGGCGATGCATCACCTGTCCAAAGAGGTTGTACCTCTCTGCCAGAGCTTGAAGACCGAGCTCGGTGGTTGCACCTTTTGGCAGAGCTCGAAACTTGAGCTCTGGCGGTGCTACCTCTTGACAGAGGAGGTTGCACCGCCCAGTCTCGCTTGGAGACTGAGCCCTGGGCGGTTGCACCTCTTGGCTGGAGAGGTTGCACCGCCCAGTCCCGCTGGAAGACATGGCCTGGGCGGTTGCACCGCCTGGCTGGGGCGGTTGCACCGCCCAGTCCCGCAGCCCAGGCGGTTGCACCTCCTGTCCTAGGCGGTTGCACCGCCTGGTGCAATCAGGGTCCGAATGGTTCGCTCCATTCGGCCCAATTTGAATCTTTTCAGGGGCCCAATTGCCCCAAGATTAAGCTAATGGGATCACCTCCCATTTTCAAGCTTAATCATCGTGCTAACTACGATTAACTCTAAGACAACTTCTGCAGCTATGCTCCGATGCGTCAGTCGCTTCTTCCGGCGAGTTTCCGGCGAACTTCCGTCGATCATCCGATAAACCCTCGGTGATCCTTCTGCGGACATCCGGCATACTCCTGGACTTTGCGACGATCCACTTGGCGAGTTCCGACGAGCTTCGCTTGGCAAGCTTCTGGACTTCTCGGATCTGTTCTCGCTGAACCTCCGACGACCGTCCGAACTTCCGTCGAACTCTCGAACTCCCAACGTGATCATGATCTTGACTCCGGCGCAACACCTGCTGCTTGTCTTACTCTCATCGTAGTTAATCCTGCACACTTATCTCAACACATAGATTAGATAACAAATGACAATTGACTTCATCATCAAAATCCGAGATTCAACAATCTCCCCCTTTTTTATGATGACAATCAATTGATAAAGGAGTTGTCCTTAACTCCCCCTATCTATATGCCATAGTTGAGATAAGTCAACCTTGAATTCAAGACCTAAGAATTCAAGTGACGTATTGATAAGTTAGATCAGTTAAACTTATCAATGCTCCCATCATGATGCCCATCACGATGTATCTCTTCAAGAATGATGTCAAGGCATGACATACATCATTAAGTTTGTATGATGGTGTTTGTAACTTTTCATCATGTAATCATATAAAGCTACGAAGGACTTTTTACATGATGCACACATTTGAGATTTTCTAGCAAGTTTGCATTTACTTCACAAAATAGAATATCAAATCAAGACATGATGCAAACTATAGCACATGTTCACATATCTCTTGGTGATGCAAGGATGGCATAACTATAACATTGTTTATAGCATCACTCAAGTATTTGCAACTATGACATAGACATGATTATGGCAGTTCAGCTATGACATAGTGTTTATCAATTCATATGTTTCTCCCCCTTTGTCATCAACAAAAAAACATGATAGCATTTATCAAGCACATAAAGGAAGTCATGACACATATAATTCTTTGAATATCTCTTTATTGTTTGTTGCTTGAAGGAGGAAGGTCATTTTTCAAAAAGTTTTCATAAAAGTGTACAGGAACATCCCATTTTTAGCATACAAACCGAAAAATGAACTTCTTACATGCATTTGGTTAAAAA
Source organism: Musa acuminata AAA Group (assembly GCF_036884655.1). Lineage (NCBI taxonomy): Eukaryota > Viridiplantae > Streptophyta > Magnoliopsida > Zingiberales > Musaceae > Musa > Musa acuminata. Next base: position 23,268,374 of record NC_088355.1, on the reverse strand, counting down.
TATTTGTCACATAATTTGCAACATATTATTTGATCAAGCGTTGTCAAGGCATGTAATAACATCCGAAAAATAATTTTAACTAGTTTAAGTATTCGGACACATCAACATTCCTAATTCTCTTCTTATGTAATCAAATTGTTCTTCACATAGGGGTTTTGTAAAGATATCAACTAGTTGATGTTTGGTATCAATAAACTCTATGGTTACATCATGATTAGTGACATGATCTCGTATAAAGTGATGTCTAATATCAATGTGTTTTGTTCTTGAGTGTTGTATAGGATTTTTAGTTAAGCATATTGCACTCGTGTTATCACATTTAATGGGAATATCTTTAAGATTCACTTTGTAATCTTCTAAAGTGTTTTTCATCCATACAACTTGTGCACAGCATGCACTTGCTACAATGTATTCAGCTTCGGTTGTTGATAGAGCAACCGAGTTTTGTTTCTTAGATGACCAGGATACAAGGGCATGTCCTAAAAATTGACATGATCCTGATGTGCTTTTTCTGTCTAGTCTACAGCCAGCGAAGTCCGCATCAGCATAAGCTGTTAATTCAAAATTTTCTGATTTTGGGTACCATAATCCTAGATTGGTAGTTCCATTAAGATATCTGAGTATTCTTTTGACTGCTTTGAGATGAGATATCTTAGGGTCTGATTGAAATCTAGCACAAAGTCCTACACTGAACATGATGTCTGGTCTGGTGGCAGTGAGGTAAAGTAAACTTCCTATCATACCCCTATAGGTTTTTTGATCGAAGCTTTCTCCATTCTCATCAATTTCTAACTTAGTGGAGGTGCTCATAGGAGTGTCAATGGCTTTTGAATTATTCATTTTGAACTTCTTTAGCAAACTCACAGCATATTTGGTTTGACTAATAAAGATGCCATTGCTTAGTTGTTTGATTTGTAGGCCTAAGAAGAATGTTAACTCTCCCATTAGACTCATTTCGAATTCATGACTCATAGTTTTCGCAAAGGATTCACAAAGAGATTCATTTGTAGAACCAAAGATAATATCATCAACATAAACTTGAACAATGAGAAAATTGTTTTCAAAGTTCTTGATGAATAATGTAGTATCAACCTTGCCTTTTATGAAATTATTTTCAATAAGAAAAGAACTAAGTCTCTCATACCAAGCCCTAGGAGCTTGTTTTAAACCATAGAGAGCTTTAGTTAATCTAAACACATGATTAGGGAGACTATTATTTTCAAATCCAGGAGGTTGTTCAACATAGACTTCTTCGGAAATAAAGCCATTAAGAAAGGCGCTTTTAACATCCATTTGAAACAACTTAAAATTATTACTGCTAGCGTAGGCAAGGAGCATCCTTATGGCTTCCAATCGTGCCACAGGAGCGAAGGTTTCTTCGTAATCGATACCTTCTTCTTGGTTGAAACCTTTGGCCACTAATCTAGCCTTGTTTCTAACCACGATACCATTTTCATTTTGCTTGTTTCTGAAGACCCATTTAGTACCAATAACTAGATGATCATTTGGTCTAGGAACAAGCTTCCACACTTCATTTCTCTCAAATTGATTTAATTCATCTTGCATTGCGATAATCCATGAATCATCTTTCATGGCTTCATCAACGCATTTGGGTTCAATTTGGGAGAGAAAGGCGGTATTTGCACAAAAGGTTTTAAGAGAAGATCGTGTTTGAACTCCCTTTGATGTGTCTCCTAAGATTAGCTCCTTAGGATGGGCATCTATATACTTCCAATCCTTGGGTAAGGAAATCTGAGAAGTGGATGCATCCAGGTTGCTAGTTGGAGACGGGGTCTCGTTTAAATTTAAAGAGTCAAAATTAACATCATCGTCAAGATCATTTTTCGTGATTTCAGAAGTCTCATTGAAAACAACATGAATGGATTCTTCAATAATTAGAGTTCTTTTATTAAAGATACGAAAGGCTTTAGAAACTGTAGAATAACCAAGAAAGATTCCTTCATCGGATTTAGCATCAAATTTTCCTAAGTTGTCTTTTTCATTCAAGATAAAACACTTACACCCAAAGACTTTGAAATATGAAACGTTGGGTTTTTTATTGTTCCAAAACTCATAGGGAGTTTTGGTTAGTAGAGGTCTCACTAGAACTCTATTTAAGATATAGCATGCAGTATTTACGGCTTCGGCCCAAAAATATTTGGGTAGGTTATGTTCATTCAACATGGTTCTTGCCATTTCTTGTAAATTTCAATTTTTTCTTTCTACAACTCCATTTTGTTGAGGGTTTCTAGGAGTAGAGAAATTATGGTTGTATCCATTGAGTTCACAAAATTCTTGGAAATCATGGTTTTGAAATTCACCACCATGATCACTTCTAATTGACGAAATCATAGAACCTTTCTCATTCTGAACGAGTTTGCAAAACTTGGTAAAAGATCTAAGGCATTCACTTTTCTGTTTTAAAAAGTAAGTCCATGTGAATCTGCTATAGTCATCTATGATGACGAAAGCGTATTTGCTACCTCCTAGGCTTGATGTGGAGATGGGTCCGAACAAGTCCATATGGATCAATTGTAAGGGCCTAGAGGTGCTTACTTGATTTTTGGATTTGAAGCTACTCTTAATTTGTTTACCTAATTGGCAGGCATCACATACATTATCTTTGATGAACTTGATATGAGGAATTCCTCTTACAAGTTCTTTAGATGATATTTGAGTGATTAGCTTCATGCTAGCATGACCTAATCTTCTGTGCCATATCCAAGCATTCTCATTTAAAGCAGAAAAACATGTTTCATTACATAAATCATTGATGTCAATAGTGTATACGTTATTTTGTTTTAATGCAATCATGGATATGTTTTTGTGAGGTTTTTTAATGACGCAAGCATTAGATTCAAATTTGATGATATATCCTTTATCACATAATTGACTAATGCTTAGAAGATTATGTTTTAGACCATCAACCAGCAAAACATCTTCAATAGAAAAGTTGGATTTGTTACCTATGGTTCCTTTGCCAATGATTTTACCCTTGTTGTTGTCTCCGAAGGTGACATATCCTTCGTTTATGCTAGAGAGCTTAGAGAATTGGGATGAATCTCCGGTCATATGCCTTGAGCATCCACTGTCAAGGTACCATCTCTTGCTCCTAGCTTGCGATGGTTTAGTTTTCTACAAGAAAGGATGATGTTTAGGTACCCATTTGCTTTTGGGTTCCTCACAAATAGATCTACATTTTTTATCATGTTGCATAGAATTTGTCATGGTTCCTTTAGGAACCCATATCAATTTGTTTGGACTCAATTTCCTGAATGGACAATAATGTGTCTTGTGACCAAACTTGCAACAAAAGTTGCATTTGCTTCTAACATGTAAGATGGGGCCTTTTATAAAGGTAGTTGGATTTCGGTGAGGACTCCTCACAAATCCAATCCCACTTCTTTTGGGAGCATGACCCTTGTTTGTAAGGATCATGTTTAATGACTTGCTACCAACCTCGAATTTCTTCAAGGTGTCCTTGAGTAGCAAGTTTTCTTTTTGATAGATTTCTAGATCATGACATTTTATACATGAATTTAAACTATCATGATATTCGATTTTTAACTTATTAAAATCACAAGTAAGACTATCATGTACCTTTTTTAGCAATTTGTATTTTCTATTTATAACTTTGCATTCATCAAATAAATCATGGAAGGCATTTAATAATTCATCGAAAGATAAATCAGCATCTAATAAATCCGTTACCTCCTCTTCGATGGCCATTAAGGCGTAATGAGCAACTTGCTCGGTGTTGGACTCCTCTTCTTCAGATGCGCTCGAGACATCCCATGTTGCTTGAAGAGCCTTTTTCTTTGATGTTCTTCTTTTGACTTGGGGACAATCATTCTTGTAGTGTCCCGGCTTTTTACATTCGTAGCAGATCACTTGGTCCTTCTTGGGTTCAAGTTTATTTTTCACATCGTTTTTAAACTTGTTTCTTTTGAAGAATTTCTTAAACTTTCTTGTCAAAAGTGCCAAGTCATCATCACAGTCCTCATCACTTGAGTTTTCTCTCAAGTGGCATTCAGAAGTTTTAAGTGCCATATCCTTCCTGTTCTTTGGAAGGATGTCTTCTTGCTCTTCATGAGCTTTGCAAGTCATTTCGTAGGTCATTAATGACCCGATTAGTTCTTCAAGAGGGAAGTTGCGCAGATCTTTTGCCTCTTGAATGGCAGTGACTTTAGGATCCCAACTTTTAGGAAGGGATCTTTGTATTTTATTTACGAGTTCAAAATCCGAAAAACTTTTTCCGAGTCCTTTTAGACCGTTGACGACATCCGTGAAACGGGTAAACATGTCGCCAATGGTTTCACTCGGTTTCATTCGGAAAAGTTCAAAAGAATGCAGCAACAGATTGATTTTTGACTCTTTCACTCTACTTGTGCCCTCGTGGGTCACTTCAAGTGTGTGCCAAATATCAAATGCAGTTTCGCAAGTTGAAACACGATTAAACTCGTTTTTATCAAGTGCGCAAAATAGGGCATTCATAGCCTTTGCATTAAGAGCGAAAGCCTTCTTCTCCGAATCGTTCCAATCGATCATTGGAAGAGAAGATTTTGAAAATCCATTTTCAACAAGGTTCCACAGTTCAAAATCCATAGAAATAAGAAAGATCCTCATTCGGGTCTTCCAGTAGGTGTAGTCCGTTCCACTGAACATGGGTGGACGTGTAATAGAATGCCCCTCTTGGTTTCTGGCGAATGCCATCTCTCTTGGGTTTTAATCCTTTAGAGAGTTAACCTCGCTCTGATACCAATTGTTAGGATCGAGAGCACTAAGAGGGGGGGGGGTGAATTAGTGCAGCAGAAATCTTACAGTAATTTAAAAACGAAAGCTGCGTTCGTCCGATAAAAAAACGATTTCGATATAAAAGCAGAATCACAGTGCAGTTTGCGTCTAAGCGCAGTTTTGCGTCTAAGCGCAGTTTGCGTCTAAACTCAGTTTTACGTCCAAACGCAGTTTTACGTCTAAACGCAGTTTTACGTCTAAACGCAGTTTTGCGTCTAAACGCAGTTTTACGTCTAAACGTAGTTTTACGTCTAAAAGCAATTTTACGTCTAAACGCAGTTTTACGTCTAAACGCAGTTTTACGTCTAAACGCAGTTTTGCGTCTAAACGCAGTTTTACGTCTAAACGTAACTTTACGTCTAAATGTAGTTTTGCGTCTAAAAGCAGTTTTGAACCTTGAAAAGCGTTTTACGTAGAAAGCAGTTTGCAGTTATAAATGGAATCCGAATGTAAGCGTAAACTGCAGTGTGAAGATCGTACGAAAACACGATTTACGTTTGAATGCAGATTCTGAAAGATCAGACCTTAGAAACTCGTTCGTAAAGGCGCAGAGGGCAGTAGCAATGTAGGAGGTTTGCAGTAATGATAAAGTGCTCAAGGTAAAAGCAAACCAGAGATTTAGAGTGGTTCGGTCAGTCTTGACCTACTCCACTTTTGGCTTCCTCCTCCGACGAGGTCACCGACGTCAACTAGCTGCCTTCCTTCAATGGGCGAAGGCTAACTGCCCTTTTACAGTTTCTCTCCTTTTGACAGGCTTAGGAGACAACCTTTACAGATCCTTTCTCTCCTCTCTTTACAACTCAAGACTTAAAGAACAGAAGGAGGAGAACTTTAGGACTTTACACAAATTTGAGCTCTTAGAATCACTGAAAAGATCAACAATTCGGTGTGGATCTATATCCTTTCAGTGTTGAATGGGTAGGGTATTTATAGGCCCCAACCCAATTCAAATTTGGAGCTCAAAACGATCAAATCCCGGAATTCCGGGATCAGGCGGTTGCACCTCTTGACTGGAGAGGTGGCACCGCCTGGCAGAGCTCGAAGACTGAGCTCAGGCGATTGCACCTCTCTGCCAGAGCTCGAAGACTGAGCTCAGTGGTTGCATCGCCTGGCAGAGCTCGAAGTCTGAGCTCGGTGGTTGCATCACCTGGCAGAGCTCGAAACTGAGCTCAGGCTGATGCACCTCTCTGCCAGAGCTCGAAGACCGAGCTCAGGCGATGCATCACCTGTCCAAAGAGGTTGCACCTCTCTGCCAGAGCTTGAAGACCGAGCTCGGTGGTTGCACCTCTTGGCAGAGCTCGAAACTTGAGCTCTGGCGGTGCTACCTCTTGACAGAGGAGGTTTAATGGGATCACCTCCCATTTTCAAGCTTAATCATCGTGCTAACTACGATTAACTCTAAGACAACTTCTGCAGCTATGCTCCGATGCGTCAGTCGCTTCTTCCGGCGAGTTTCCGGCGAACTTCCGTCGATCATCCGATAAACCCTCGGTGATCCTTCTGCGGACATCCAGCATACTCCTGGACTTTGCGACGATCCACTTGGCGAGTTCCGACGAGCTTCGCTTGGCAAGCTTCTGGACTTCTCGGATCTGTTCTCGCTGAACCTCCGACGACCATCCGAACTTCCGTCGAACTCTCGAACTCCCAACGTGATCATGATCTTGACTCCGGCGCAACACCTGCTGCTTGTCTTACTCTCATCGTAGTTAATCCTGCACACTTATCTCAACACATAGATTAGATAACAAATGACAATTGACTTCATCATCAAAATCCGAGATTCAACAAAGTCAACACCTTCGTTACAAGATGAGTCTGATTTGATGATATACCCTCGAGGGACTCGACCAAGTATACCATGCCCTCAGGTCACCGGTGACATCTCTATGTCGTAAGCAAGATAGCGAATCGCGATATAGGTGAGTCTCGAGGGACTCGACCAACTCAAACTACACCGGGAATCGGTTCCTACTTATAACGATGGAAGGCCACGTGGGTCAATCTAATTGCCTCACGTTTACTGACTTAATATTATCGAGAGATGTTTCTATGATTTGGTCTCCTAATATGACATTTCACACATATACATATTTAATATATATCTACATCGCATGCAAATATATATACTTATCTAGTATGTGTATAATCAATTACACCAGATGATCATGGACCACAACCTAATGTGATTAGGCCCGAGCCAGTAGGCCTAATCACTCACATCAAGATCTATGTGTGCAACGGTGCATCTCCATGCCCTGTGATCGTCCATCTCGTCCTCGTCGGTTACGTCGACATCTTGATGCATCTTCATGCATCGCGATCGTCCGTCTCGTGGGTCCCGCTATCGTATCCATGCTCCCGCTGCGCCTCCTCATGTGATTACAACTTAATCATAGGCACGCAGGCCCGACAATAAACGAGAAATATAATGGAGGCTCGCAGACCTCAATAATAATAATTACAAGTACACACATCACACGATCCATGATCATCCGTCCACACATCATACATCACATGTATAAATAATCATCATCATGTAGGACTACTAGATAATAATAAAAATAATAATCAACTAAACCTTTTAATTAATTAATATTTTCTGAAATCAGGGACATGTAGGGAATTTCTGAATTTATAGGGGTATTTTCGTAATTTAGACAAAAGACAGAAACTGGGATTTCTCAAATTCCGAGGGGCAACACTGTCTTTTGCCCACAAAACCCTAATGCCCTTTCCCCTTTTCGCTGCTGCCCCGCCGCCACCCTGCCGGCGTCGGCCTGTGCGGCAGGGCTAGGGCACTACCCTCGCTTGCAGGCGGCACGTCCGCTGGCGGCGCTGCCGCTGCGGGTGGGCGCCCCCTTCGGGAGCCGCTGCCTCCGCAGGCGGTGCTGTCCCGCCGGGTGGCCACCCCTGTGGGGGGGGGGTTTCGCCCGCGGGAGCAACGGCGGTAGGCGCCGCCGCTGCCCTGCGGCACCTCTGCCCGTGGGCTGCCAGCCCCGCCGGCAGCAAGCAGATCACCGGCCGGTTGTTGGAGGCGCAGCCCCTGTGCTGCCAGCCTTCGGCTGCGCTTCACGCACGCAGATCGAGGGCAGCAACTGTTGCTGCCCTTTATCGCTTTTGCGTCAACGATTCTGACGTCAATATTCTTCCTAAACACAACACACGCAGTTCAAAACCAATCATTCACATGAACAACCTGGCTCTGATACCACTATTGGGAAATCATGGGGGCGACATCACATGCGCAGCGGAAGAACAAGAAAACAAAATCCCCGATTCTTAAAAAGATGTTCGTCGTCGTGCGAAGAATGGTGCGCAAAATCCGCGAAACTCAAAACTGCGTATAAAGTAGATTGTGTTACCTAGGGAGATCGTATATCCATGTTTCCTTACAGATCCTTAGGAGAGGGTGAAGAAGGTCAAGCGTCCTCCTCTCTAGCGGTGATCCACACAGCAGGGTTGCGACGACGCTCCTCAAGACTCCAGGCCTGCTCTGAGGTGGAGAGGAAGAAGAGAATAGGAAAGGCAAGCAAAGGCTCTAGCCTATGAGGCTCTGAATCCCTCCTATTTATAGAGATCCCCTGTCAAACCCTAATGGGTCCTCCCCTAGTGGGTATTGGATCTGCATCCAATAAGATAAGGGCTCCGTCGGATATCTCATATCCGAACCTCTACTCATCGCAATGCCTACCATATGTGTGACCCTCTAGGCCCAATATCGAGCTGGTCGTGAGTCGTACCTATTAGAACCCCTTCTAACTCAGTGAATTATTATCTCTGTAATAATTCACTTGACTCATCGACTACGGAAGTACTAGGCCACTACGCCGTAGTCCCCAGACGATACAGGGGAATCCAATCCATTGGACCTGTTTGTCCTCAGTTACCATATACCTATAATCCCTCATCCATCTAATATCCTAGAGACCGTATATCGAGCATGGTGTTGTCAGACCCATATGGTTTCTACTTGAGTCTCGCTCTAATCGGATTCTCCCGGAGAACTCTTTCTCTCTCAACCCGAATGACCCTGGCCAGGGATTTGTATGAGCAAGAACACATGGGGTATTCCTCTCATGACGCTAAGAGTGGATGATCCTCTATCGACACTCAATAGCCCTCATAAGGTCGACTACCACTCCCAATGACCAACTGTACTAGATCTGGGACAGCCAAACCTATAAGTCTGGTATCAAAGAGTGGAGCACTCATACATGACATCCTTGGTGTCTCAAGTCTAAGGACCAGATACACCACTAGGACTACGGAATCGATGTCTGACAATAAGGCATCATCAACAATCCAGCATTCCGTAAGCGGATCAATCAGTGAACTCATTCTCCAATGAGCACCTGTACTGTATCCCTAGTGTCCCTACACGAGCAGCTATGAGATCAGCTGCATCCATCATATGGACGGGTATACAGCACACCAGTCTATCCGGTTATCACGATGTCCCTCTCGAGTAACCTATGACCGGGATCATTTAGGATATGTGTTTAAAGGTGAATCGATCTCATTATCGTGATCTCATCACGATCCGATTCCCATTGCACAAATCCAAGGACATCATAATATATGTATGCATTTATGCAATAGTTATAAAGTGATATATGTCAAAATATAATAAGCAAAAAGATTCTGTATCAAGTCACACGTGCCATCACTCACGTGATTGGGTTGCTGGGCACCTATGACTAGCACGTTCATGACATTCTCCCCCACTTAAACTGTCAACGCCCTCGTTGATGCTTGTTGGTAGTTGTCGATGATCTCTTCTTCATGTCGTAGGGCATCTTCAAGCTTCCAACTGGCTTCAGTTCGGGGAAGCTTTCGCCACTTCACCAAGTACTCTGTCTGCTCAGCTCCGTTGGGTAGCTTTATCTTGCTGTCCGCTATAATGGTTTCAACTCGCTTCTCGTAGGTGGCTGTGATGGGAGGTATCTGAGTTGAAACACTTCGGGAAGCATCTTGCAGATCTTAGTGGTAGGCTTTTAGGTTGCTGGCGTGAAGAACGTTGTGAATTTTGAACCACGCCGGCAGCTGCAACTTGTAAGAGACATTGCCTACCCTGTTGATAATTGGGAAGGGCCCTTCATACTTGCGCACCAATCCTTTGTGGACTTTGTTCCTAAAGAATTGGAGTGATGCTGGTTGGAGCTTTACCAATACCAAATCGCCAACTTTGAACTCTTGCGGTCGCCTTCCCAAGTCTGCCCACTTCTTCATCCTTTTTGCCGCCTTCTCCAAGTAAGCCCGCATAATATCTGCATTTCGGTGCCACTCCTTTATGAAATGGTAGGCTGACGGACTACTCCCAGTATACCCAATGGCCATGGTGTGCAGAGTCGACGGTTGTTATCCGGTAATGATCTCGAAGGGGCTCTTGTTGGATGGAGAGCTCCGCTGCAAGTTGTAGGAGAATTGGACAATGTCCAACAGCTTCACCCAATCTCGTTGGTTGGCACTCACGTAGTGCCGAAGATATTGCTCCAGGAGCGAGTTTATCCTTTCAGTCTAGCCATCCGTCTAAGGGTGGAGGCTTGTAGAGAAGTATAATTTTGACCCCAACAATTTGAATAGCTCGGTCCAGAATCGTCCCAGGAACCGAGCATCTCGATCACTAATGATATTGTGCGGGACACTCCAATACTTCACCACATCCTTCATCATTAGCTTGGCCGCCTCCTCCACTGAACAGTATAGGGGAGGAGCAATGAAAGTTGCATACTTTGAAAACCGATCGACCACCACGAGTATCGATCCAAGTTTCCCTACAAGTGGCAAGCTTGATATGAAGTCTAAGGAAATGCTCTCCCACGGCCTTTCTGGTACGGGCAATGGTTCCAAAAGCCCCACCGGCTTCCGCTGTTCCACCTTGTCTTATTGGCAAGTAAGGCATGTTCGAACATATTCCTCCACATCAGTCCCCATCTTTGGCCAATAGAAGGCCCTCTCCACGAGAGCCAACGTTCTGTCAATGCCTGGGTGTCCAGCCCAAAGGGAATCGTGACACTCTTTTAAGAGTTCACGCCTCAAAATGTCTACTCGAGGAACATAAACCCTATTCCCTTTTGTGTAAATGAGTCCCTCCTGGACCCAAAATCGTCATGCCTTGCCTTCTTTGATGAGCTGCATCATGATAACTGCTTGGGGGTCACTATACAGTCCATCCCTGATCCTAGAAAGGAAGTTGGAGTGCAACTGACTTGCTTGGCCTCCGCCCTCCAATTGTGCGGCATTCACACGCTCCACTTTCCGACTCAATGCATCGGCCACGACATTTTCCTTCCCAGGCTTATACTCCATTGCCATATCAAATTCAACCAGGAAGTCCTGCTAATGCGCCTACTTTGGGGAGAGCTTCTTCTGAGTTTAGAAATAGCTCAGAGCGATGTCCGTCCTCAGTACAAATCGCGATCCGAGGAGATAGTGTCGCCAAACTCGTAGACAGTGGATCACCACTGTCATCTCCTTCTCATGCACTAGATACTGCCACTCTGTCACAGACAAACTTCTAAACAAGATGTTTGATGTAACGCTTATGTATGTCCGTGTCTTTTGGCATGTTCATGCCTTGTACAGCATGTAGAGGGACGGCCGAAGGCTTAATAGTCCCATTTTAGTTATGTTGGTGGCCTCTTTAGGCTTGTAAATAAAGGTTGTGTTATGTGGACACGTGTGAGAGACTTTCGGTCTGTAATGGATCATTTTACCCTTTGTTGTGCAACTGTTCAAAGCTTGTAAAGTCTGTTTGTAATTTGCATTGTCTATGAAGTGTTTTTCAGAGATGTTTGCTTATGGATCCCGATTGAGGCGTTCTCTCTAACCCATTCTCTCTTTTGTTGGTCTTAAGGGACAATGGGAGGCTTCGGGGAGGCTGACCTTTGTGGACGGACACGCAAGGGTGCCGCACGACTTAGGCAAAACCAGCTAAGTCCGTGAAAGATGGTATCAGAGCGAGACAAGCACTCATAGAAACACTTGGCATGCAAACGTGGGGGACCTAGCGGGGCTGCCTTGAGGGCAGTCAGCACACGCATGACAGTTTGGGGGAAAATGGGCATGGAGATGTAGGGAAAAGGAGTCGCTCGGAAGAGCGGGCATCTGAGATTGGCATTCAGAGGAATGGCCAACCCTTCGCGCAAGAGGCACCACGAGAACAGGCAAGCCTAAAAGAATGCGAAGCGCACAAAGGTTGGGATGGCTGAGTTTGAGCTATGGCTCAACGTTGACAACCATACCTGATGGTGCTCATGACAAGCGAGGCGCTTGGTAAAGGATGAGACCATGCAAGGTGGAATGAGTTGCTCAACGACCAAAAGAGTTATGTAAAGCTCATAGAGGTGAGGGGAATTGCTAACCCAAAGAATTTGGTACTCATGCATGAGCTTGTATGCGGACGATGGAATGTTCGTGGCCATCCCAAGGCGACGGAAACTCGGTGCCATGGAGTATTGAAACTTTCCCTTTGGCATGTGAAGGATACGTCCGTAGGAGGTTGAAGTGTGCAACGAGTTCAGCATGTTGCTAGGCCTTGAGTGGTGCAGCGGGGGCTATATTGATGTGGAGTCACAATCTAGCAAGTGTGTTTGCAGGAGATAGAACAATGCACAGTTTGTTCAACAGAACAAAGTAGTCCAAGGGGATGGTGGTCTCCGAAACAAAGAGAGATGTTGCTCCAACAGGACAGTTATCCAAGAGGGATAAGTCCCGGCTCTCCAAAGGGAGGAATATGTGGGACGGACCTCACAAGTTGAGGAGGAATACCTCAAAAAACAACAACTCTATGAAGCTCAATGGACTGAGCAAGCAACGAGGAGTTGTCACATGATCTCGCTCGAGAGAATACATTAGTGGATGCATTGCGAGATCAAGTGGGGGAGAGACCCAAAGCAAATCAAATGAAGGCACACTTGGAGTCGATATGAGATCGGACTCAAGGGAGGGCTGTGCTAGTCATAGGTGCCCAGCAAGCCAATCACGTGAGTGATGGCACGTGTGACTTGATACAGAATCTTTTTTGCTTATTATATTTTGGCGTATATCACTTTATAACTATTGCATAAATGCATATATATTGTGATGTCCTTGGATTTGTGCAATGGGAATCGGATCGTGATGAGATCACGATAATGAGATCGATTCACCTTTAAACACATATCCTAAATAATCCCGGTCATAGGTTACTCGAGAGGGACATCGTGATAACCGGATAGACTGGTGTGCTGTATACCCGTCCATATGATGGATGCAGCTGGTCTCATAGCTGCTCGTGTAGGGACACTAGGGATACAGTACAGGTGCTCATTGGAGAATGAGTTCACTGATTGATCCGCTTACGGAATGCTGGATGGTTGATGATGCCTTATTGTCAGACAACGATTCCGTAGTCCTAGTGGTGTATTTGGTTCTTAGACTTGAGACACCAAGGATGTCCTGTATGAGTGCTCCACTCTTTGATACCAGACTTATAGGTTTGGCTGTTCCCAGATCTAGTACAACTGGTCATTGGGAGTGGTAGTCGACCTTACGAGGGCTATTGAGTGTCGATAGAGGATCATCCACTCTCGGTATCATGAGAGGAATATCCCATGTGTTCTTGCTCAGACAAATCCCTGGCCAGGGTCATTCGGGTTGAGAGAGAAAGAGTTCTCCGGGAGAATCCGATTAGAGCGAGACTCGAGTAGAAACCGTATGGGTCTGACAGCACCATGCTCGATATACGGTCTCTGGGATATTAGATGGATGAGGGACTATAGGTACATGGTAACTGAGGACAGACAGGTCCAATGGATTGGATTCCCCTGTATCGTCTGGGGACTACGGCGTAGTGGCCTAGTACTTCCGTAGTCGATGAGTCGAGTGAATTATTACAGAGATAATAATTCACTCAGTCAGAAGGAGTTCTGACAGGTATGACTCACGGCCAGCTCGATATTGGGCCTAGAGGGTCACACACATATGGTAGGCATTGCGATGAGTAGAGGTTCGGATATGAGATATCCGACGGAGCCCTTGTCTTATTGGATGCAGATCCAATACCCACTAGGGAAGGACCTATTAGGGTTTGACACGGGATCTCTATAAATAGGAGGGATTCACAGTCTCATAGGCTAGAGTCTTTGCTTGCTCTTCCTATTCTCCTCTCCCTCTCCCCCTCAGAGTAGGCCTGGAGTTTTGAGGAGCGTCGTCGCAACCCTGCTGTGTGGATCACCGCTAGAGAGGAGGACGCTTGACCTCCTTCACCCTCTCCTAAGGATCTGCAAGGAAACAGGGATATACGATCTCCCTAGGTAACACAATCTTTATACGCAGTTTTGTGTTTTTACGGATTTTGCGCACCAATCTTCGCACGACGATGAACATCTTTTTGGGAATCGGGGATTTTTGTTTTATTGTTCTTCCGCTGCGCATATGATGTCGCCCCCTATGATTTCCCAACAGTGGTATCAGAGCCAGGTTGTTCGTGCGAATGATTGGTTTTGAACTGCGTGTATTGTGTTTAGGAAGAATTTTGACGTCAAAATCGTTGACGCAAAAGCGAGGAAGGGCAGCAACAGTTGCTGCCCTCGATCTGCATGCCTGCAGCCACCTGCAGCGGCAGCCGCAGCCGCATCCAGGCAACACAGCGCCGGCGCATGCGCAAGCGCTGTGCCTGCAGCAGCCGGCCGGCGGGGCTGGCAACCCACGGGCAGAGGCGCCGCAGGGCAGCGGCGCCTGCCGCCGAAAGGAAGCGGCGTCTACCGCCGCTGCTCCCGTGGGCGGAACTCCCCCCACAGGGGCGGCCGCCCGGCGGGAGAGCACCGCCTGCGGAGGCAGCGGCGCCCGAAGGGGGCGCCCACCCGCAGCGGCATCGCCGCCAGCGGGCGTGCCGCCTGCAGGCGAGGGCAGCGCCCTCGCCCCGCCGCACTGGCCGCCGCCAGCAGGGTGGCGGCGGCGGCAGCGGCAGCAGAAAGAGGGAATTAGGGTTTTCTGGGAAAAAGATAGTTTTGCCCCTCGGAATTTGAGAAATTCCAGTTTCTGTCTTTTGTCCAAATTACGAAAATACCCTTAGGAATTGAGAAATTCCCTACATGTCCCTGATTTCAGAAAAATATTAATTAATTAAAAGGTTTAGTTGATTATTATTTTTATTATTATCTAGTAGTCCTACATGATGATGATTATTTATACATGTGATGTATGATGTGTGGACGGATGATCATGGACCGTGTGATGTGTGTACTTGTGATTATTATTATTGAGGTCTGCGAACCTCCATTATATTTCTCGTTTATTGTCGGGCCTGCGTGCCTATGATTAAGTTGTAATCACATGAGGAGGCGCAGCGGGAGCGTGGATGCCATAGCGGGACCCACGAGACGGACGATCGTGATGCATGGAGATGCATCAAGATGTCGACGGAACCGACGAGGACGAGATGGACGATCACAAGGCATGGAGATGCACCGTTGCACACATAGATCTTGATGTGAGTGATTAGGCCTACTGGCTCGGGCCTAATCATATTAGGTTGTGGTCCATGATCATCTGGTGTGATTGCTTATACACATACTAGATATGTATATATATTTGCATGCGATGTAGATATATATTAAATATGCATATGTGTGACATGTCATATTAGGAGACCAAATCATAGAAACATCTCTCGATAATATTAAGTCGGTAAACGTGAGGCAATTAGATTGACCCACGTGGCCTTCCATCATTATGAGTAGGAACCGAATCCCGGTGTAGGTTGAGTTGGTCGAGTCCCTCGAGACTCACCTATATCGCGATTCGCTATCTTGCTTACGACATAGAGATGTCACCGGTGACCTGAGGGCATGATATGCTTGGTCGAGTCCCTCGAGGGTATATCATCAAATCAGACTCATCTTGTAACGAAGGTGTTGACTTAACCGAGCATCATGGTTGGTCGAGTCCCTCGAGGCCATGGTGATTCGGAGGCCGAACAGGACGGGAATCACAAGGAGTTGTGATCGGCAAGAGTTGTCTACCTTTTAGGCTTAGTGTGATTGGTCGAGTCCCTCGAGGTTACACTAAGACGCTGATTGGATCCTGATCCCCACTAGAAGTCTGCCGGAGACTTCCGTTTCACGTGCTGAGGGTGTCGCGTGACTCGTTAGTAAAATAGTGGGAGCATATTAAGATAGAAGTCCATATCTTGATAGTTTATTTCTTGCAAAATCTGCATGTTATTCATTTTTGCTACATCTTTATTTTCAGAAAATGTCGCTTTCAAATCCCTTACGTGGCATACTTGATGTCAACCGCCTCACTGGTCCAAATTATACGGATTGGCTCCGTAACTTGAGAATTGTTCTCACAGCGGAGAAAATTGTGTACGTCCTTGATACAGTGATGCCTACGCCCGAAGAAGGGGCAAGCGAGGATGAGATCGCTCGCTACGTGAAGTACATTGATGACTCCACTCTTGCTCAGTGCTATATGTTGGGCTCTATGACTCCAGAGTTACAGAGACAACATGAAAAGATGGATGCCAGATCCATTCTCCTACATGTCCGTAAATTGTTTGAGGAACAGGGAAGGACTCAACGATATGAGATATCCAAGAGCCTTTTCCGCGCTAGGATGACTGAGGGGACACCGGTTCAGAACCATGTCCTAAAGATGATTGAGTGGATAGAGAAACTCACAGGTCTAGGAATGGTCCTAGAGGATAACTTGTGTGTGGACATTGTGCTTCAGTCCCTACCAGATTCCTTTTCACAGTTCATAATGAACTTTAATATGAACAAGCTTGAGGTGACTCTCCCAGAGCTCCTCAATATGTTGAGGGAGGCAGAGAGTACTATTAAGAAAGAGAAGCCAGTTCTCTACACTGGTGAGACCAGAAAGAAAAGGAAAGCAGAAAGGTCCCTTAAGAAGGGAAAGGGCAAGGGCAAACAAGGTAAAGCAAAGGTTGCTAAGAAAGACCCAACAAAGGACAAAGGCCAGTGCTTCCACTGTGGTAAAGATGGGCACTGGAAGAGAAACTGCAAAGAGTACCTTGCAGAAAGGGCGAAACAAAAGCTTGATGAAGCTTCAGGTACATTCATGATCAGTCTCCATTTGTCAGACTCTTATGATAACACATGGGTATTAGATACCGGTAGTGCTTATCATATATGCAATTTGTTGCAGGTTCTGGCAAGGCCTAGGAGACTAGAGAGAGGCGAGATGGACCTCAAGATGGGTAATGGAGCAAAAGTTACTGTATTAGCTGTTGGCGAGGTCGCCCTACATCTGCCTAGTGGAGCTTTTATTGCATTAGATGCATGTTATTTTGTTCCTTCTATTATCAAAAACATTATCTCCATTTCATGTTTAACAGTTAGTGGATATAAATTTGTTTTTGAGAACAATGGTTGTTCGATATTATTAGATGATAAGATCATCACGAAAGGAACATTGCATAATGGTTTATTTATGTTAGACACCACTCCACATATCATGAATGTAAATGTGTCCAAAAGGAAACGAGATGAGTTGAACAGTGCATACCTGTGGCATATGTAGGCTAGGTCACATCCATGAAAGAAGGATTCAAAAGTTGCTAAATGATGGATATCTAGATCCATTCGACTATGTATCATATGCAACTTGCGAGCCTTGCATTCGTGGAAAACTGACCAACTCTCCATTTAGTGGAACTGGAGAGAGAGCCACTGAGTTGTTGGAACTCATACATAGTGATGTATGTGGACCCATGTCAACTCATGCCATTGGAGGTTACTCCTACTTCATTACATTTACTGATGATTACTCAAGGTATGGATATGTGTACTTAATGAAGTACAAGTCCGAGGCCTTTGAGAAATTCAGAGAGTATAAGAATGAGGTGGAGAACCAGACTGGAAAGAGTATCAAAACTCTTCGATCAGATCGAGGAGGTGAGTACTTAAGTACAGAGTTTACTCACTTCCTCAAGGACCATGGGATATTATCCCAATGGACACCTCCTTATACACCTCAGCTCAATGGTGTCTCTGAAAGGAGAAATCGTACATTATTAGATATAGTACGGTCCATGATGAGTTTCGCTGACCTACCCATCTCATTCTGGAGATATGCCCTAGAAACCGCAGCTTACCTTCTGAACAGAGTTCCAACTAAGTCGGTCGTGTCTACACCATATGAGATATGGAAAGGGAAGAAGCCTGATCTTAAAGTAGTTAAGATTTGGGGCTGCTCTGCCCATGTTAAAAGACACAACCCCGATAAGTTAGAATCAAGGACAGGGCGATGTAAATTTGTGGGATACCCCAAGGAAACTTGTGGGTATTACTTCTATCATCTCGAGGACCAAAAGGTCTTTGTAGCTAAGAGAGCAGTGTTCCTTGAGAAGGAACACATTCTTGACGGAGACAGTGGGAGAATGATAGAATTGAGCGAAGTTAGAGAACCAAGCTCAAGCACCACTCTACAGCCCGAGTCTGTTCAGGTACCTAATACACAAGTATCAACTTTACGCAGGTCTGATAGAGTATCCCATCCTCCTGAGAGATATGTGGGACATATTAGAGCAGAGGATGTAGAGGATATTGATCCTCAGACCTACGAGGAGGCTATTATGAGTATAGACTCCGGGAAGTGGAAAGAAGCCATGAATTCTGAGATGGATTCTATGTACTCCAGTAAGGTTTGGAACCTAGTTGTTGCACCCGAAGGTATTGTACCCATCGGTTGCAAGTGGATCTTTAAGAAAAAGATCGGAGTAGATGGAAAGGTAGAGACCTATAAAGCAAGGCTAGTGGCTAAGGGGTATCGTCAAAGGCAAGGTGTTGACTACGACGAAACTTTCTCACCCGTAGCAATGCTAAAATCCATCAGAATTCTATTGGCTATTGCAGCACACTATGATTATGAGATCTGGCAGATGGATGTGAAAACCGCATTCCTCAACGGGAACCTGGAGGAGGAGGTGTATATGATGCAACCTGAGGGATTCGTGTCCAAAAACTGCCCAGATAAGGTGTGTAGGTTGCTTAGATCCATTTATGGACTAAAGCAAGCTTCCCGAAGTTGGAACATAAGATTTGATGAGGCAATCAGATCTTATGACTTCGTTAAGAACGAAGATGAGCCTTGTGTATACAGAAAGGTAAGTGGGAGCGCTATTAGCTTTTTGGTGTTATATATGGATGACATCCTCATCATTGGGAATGACGTAGGAATGCTATCCACTGTAAAGACTTGGTTATCTAGACACTTCTCCATAAAGGACTTAGGGGAAGCATCCTATATCTTGGGGATTAGAATCTATAGAGATAGATCCAAGAGGATGCTTGGCTTGTCCCAGTCCAGGTACATAGAAACCATTGTCAAAATGTTTGGCATTGAAAATTCTAAGAAAGGGCGAACATGGATATGATACCTTATGCCTTAACAATAGGGTCTATCATGTATGCCATGCTATGTACTAGGCCTGATATAGCGCATGCTCTGAGTGTCACGAGCAGGTATCAGGCGGATCCAGTCTTGGAGCATTGGAAAGCAGTAAAGTGTATCCTTTAGTACTTGAGAAGGACTAAGGATCTTTTACTAGTATATGGAGGTAATAGCCTTAAGGTTGAAGGCTACACTGACTCAAGTTTTCAGTCTGATGTCGATGATAGCAAGTCGAATTCAGGGTATGTGTACACCTTGAATGGAGGAGCAGTGTGCTGGAAGAGTTCCAAGCAAGATACCACTGCTGACTCGACCACAGAGGCGGAGTACATTGCCGCATTAGATGCAGCAAAGGAGGGAGTTTGGGAGTCGATACGGATAGCGACAAGTCGACTTCCTTATATTGCGACCACTATGGGGTGATTACTCAAATAAGGGAACCCGGGTCTTATCAGAAGTGTTCTGAGGAGGTTCCAGCTTATAAGAGAGATCGTAACCCGAGGAGATGTAGCAGTGGAAAGAGTTCCATCCGAAGATAACATTGCAGATCCACTAACAAAGCCGTTGTCTCATTTTGTCTTTGAGCGTCACAGGGGTCTGATGGGGATCAGACACATAGGTGATTGGCTTTAGGTCAAGTGGGAGATTGCTAGTCATAGGTGCCTAGCAAGCCAATCACGTGAGTGATGGCACGTGTGACTTGATACAGAATCTTTTTTGCTTATTATATTTTGGCGTATATCACTTTATAACTATTGCATAAATGCATATATATTGTGATGTCCTTGGATTTGTGCAATGGGAATCGGATCGTGATGAGATCACGATAATGAGATCGATTCACCTTTAAACACATATCCTAAATAATCCCGGTCATAGGTTACTCGAGAGGGACATCGTGATAACCGAATAGACTGGTGTGCTCTATACCCGTCCATATGATGGATGCAGCTGGTCTCATAGCTGCTCGTGTAGGGACACTAGGGATACAGTACAGGTGCTCATTGGAGAATGAGTTCACTGATTGATCCGCTTACGGAATGCTGGATGGTTGATGATGCCTTATTGTCAGACAACGATTCCGTAGTCCTAGTGGTGTATCTGGTTCTTAGACTTGAGACACCAAGGATGTCCTGTATGAGTGCTCCACTCTTTGATACCAGACTTATAGGTTTGGCTGTTCCCAGATCTAGTACAGCTGGTCATTGGGAGTGGTAGTCGACCTTACGAGGGCTATTGAGTGTCGATAGAGGATCATCCACTCTCGGTATCATGAGAGGAATATCCCATGTGTTCTTGCTCAGACAAATCCCTGGCCAGGGTCATTCGGGTTGAGAGAGAAAGAGTTCTCCGGGAGAATCCGATTAGAGCGAGACTCGAGTAGAAACCGTATGGGTCTGACAGCACCATGCTCGATATACGGTCTCTGGGATATTAGATGGATGAGGGACTATAGGTACATGGTAACTGAGGACAGACAGGTCCAATGGATTGGATTCCCCTGTATCGTCTGGGGACTACGACGTAGTGGCCTAGTACTTCCGTAGTCGATGAGTCGAGTGAATTATTACAGAGATAATAATTCACTCAGTCAGAAGGAGTTCTGACAGGTATGACTCACGGCCAGCTCGATATTGGGCCTAGAGGGTCACACACATATGGTAGGCATTGCGATGAGTAGAGGTTCGGATATGAGATATCCGACGGAGCCCTTGTCTTATTGGATGCAGATCCAATACCCACTAGGGAAGGACCTATTAGGGTTTGACACGGGATCTCTATAAATAGGAGGGATTCACAGCCTCATAGGCTAGTCTTTGCTTGCCCTTCCTATTCTCCTCTCCCTCTCCCCCTCAGAGTAGGCCTGGAGTTTTGAGGAGCGTCGTCGCAACCCTGCTGTGTGGATCACCGCTAGAGAGGAGGACGCTTGACCTCCTTCACCCTCTCCTAAGGATCTGCAAGGAAACAGGGATATACGATCTCCCTAGGTAACACAATCTTTATACGCAGTTTTGTGTTTTTGCGGATTTTGCGCACCAATCTTCGCACGACGATGAACATCTTTTTGGGAATCGGGGATTTTTGTTTTCTTGTTCTTCCGCTGCGCATATGATGTCGCCCCCTATGATTTCCCAACAGGCTGACCCGTGGAATGGTGGGCACGAGGGCCACTGTAACATCCCCTATTTTTGAAATTTTAGTAAAAGGTTTGTTTGTAAAAATAAGGGTTATTTAATAATTATTTTATATTCAATGATATTATATTAAAAGTTTATGGCTAGGGACCTAAGAGTAAATATTAGAAGTTTGATATAATTTATGAAAGATTCATATTTAAGTTTAAAAAAAAAGAAAAAAAAAATACAGTGGACATGTGTCACTAGCTAACCTAAGGTTGGTGCCACTTATCTTTGCTCTAAAGATGACACCTAGCCCCTTTCATGCATGCATGACACATTGCAACTTTTGCATTAGCCAAAACCCAAATAATTAGATGAAAGGTTAAAGAAAACAAACCTGAAGAGTTGCAGCCAACGTGAGTTTGAGAAAAGAAGAAGAAGAAGAAGAAGAGCTTGAGGTTTTTCATCAATTTTCCCATATTTGGGATTCAAATCATTTTAAGGCAAGTGTTCTAACCCCATCCCATAGTAACCTTAATCTTTTTTTCCATTTTTATTCTGCAAAATTTGAAATATTTCAACTGAGAACTAGACCTTCTTTCGTTTTGATATAAAGCTATGAATCTGTAATTTTTTGGTAATCTGACCTCTATGCAATGTTTCAGTCATAACATTTTGTAATAAAATCTGATTTATACAAGACCTATTCCATTTGAAAGTAGACAAAAAAATCTTTATTTTGATACTAAGATCGAATGATTTGGAGTTTAAATGCCTACTAAGACTTCTGTTTAAAGTAACCCTACAGATTCTGCAAAACAGGGACTGAAATTTTTGACCTCTTGTTGCTTAACTACTTATAACTTTCTGCTGTGAAATCAGATTCATACAAAGTATGATTTATTCGAAGCTAAACTCAAAATTCTTTCTGTATATATCTGATTTGAAATTTTTGGAGTACAATTGCTAACTGAAACATCTGCTTCCATCGACCCTATGGATTCAGTATAACAGAGCTAATATTTTCAGACCTTTCGCTGCGAAATTATATGTAATTCCCTGTTGTAAATTCCAATTCTTGTTAAACTTGATTTTCCTAAAACTAGATTGACAAATATTTCTAATGACACCTATTTTGTATAAATTGGAGCATAATTGGTTGTCCAAATAGTTCATACAATGTTCCTATCAAATTCTGCCAGAATCGAGCTTTGGTCGATTTCGGCTTTCCTTGTTTCTTCTCTTTGGAAATCGATTTCGGCAAAAACTCTTACTTCATTTAAGCTTTATATTATACCTTAAATTCCTATATACTTTTGTCCTTATTTATTTGTACATCTGCAGCTATCATCTAAAGATCATGTTTGCATCGTAATGATTCGGCACATGCATCCCATTGTTCCGCATTTGCTTTCGATATGTGCCTCTTCCAGTTTCATTTCTTTGGACATTGAAATTATCTAACTTTCTTATTTCAATTGAGCTATATATGGTTTCTTGAAATCCTTGTATGCTCTTGCTTTTGTTTCCTTTCAAATCTGAATACATTGTGAAAGATTATATTTGTATCGTATTGACTCGAAAGGCATATGTACATTTCGTTGTTCCGCATGTGCTTCCAATATATGCTAATTTCATTATTCATACTGTCCCTTTGTACTCCAGTGTTTGTGGGATAAATGTGAACCTTTGCTAGAAATGGTAAAGGGAGTTATGCTTAGAGCCCGCGATGCTTTGCCGGCCCCCTATGACTTCACTCAGACGTGGGTGGATGGAGCTCCCAGACGTGGGAGACTTATGTTTGTTGGTCATTCAGAAATGGATGGACCATATTATGTTATGATCCCACTTCACCTTCTATGTGTTTGATATGATATCCAAAGCTTTGGCTATGTTTCTATGCATGCTTTGGATAAGAATGAAATGAATGCATCGTCATGTGACATTTGAGCTTCTATTCATGTTTTGCTCTTTGATATATTTCCGAAATGTTATAAGTCTTTGTTATACCTTGAAAGCTACCATATGTCATCGATATGCTCCTTATGCCAATGATATGCTCCAATTACCTTTCCTCGATTGTATGAATAAAACGTGCTTCGAACGATACGATATTGTAATTCTGCATTCAAACAAAACATACTACTGTTTCATCTTGTATCTCTGCTTTGTATTTTGATACCTCATTTGTTTGAAAACTGTCCTCTTTACTATGGATATGTTAGTCATTTGCTGAGCTTTATATGCTCACCCCGTTGCTATATAAATTTTTCAGGATAGCTTATCGCTCACTAAAATGTGTAAATTGGGTCGAGGCAGTGGAAGACTAGAAGATTTTGGGGCAAATATTTTGTACTTGATAGGTTGATGTTGTATAAGTTCTTTTTGGGTGTAATGAAATATTAATGACAAATCTAGATTAATGTATCTTGTAAATATTTGAGAAGTACCTCTTATGTCAGGATTTTGGAAATGTTAGGTCTAAACTGTGTACTGATATAAACATGTAGTACATGTTGGTTTTGTGATTGCATTAATTGCCACGCTTATGGATTCATGATATAGTCATGGTTTAGTTAAGTTGCTTTTGGATTTTAAGAATCATCTAGTGACATGATGTATGATTATAGACTGCACAGTTTTTTTGAATTGTGAATTGTAGAGGTGAATGACTTGAATGTTTTTTTTCTTAGTGACCTCAAATGTGTGATTGGATCCTGGATTGTTTGTTGAATTAAATATTATCAATCTTGAATTAGGTTCACACCTCCTAAATGAGAATTAAATTCGGGGGGGGTGGGCGTGACAGGTTGGTATCAGAGCATTGTTTGAGGATCACTGAAATATTTGATTTGCTAACGTGCAAAATATATTGAGGTCTAGTGAACCATAGTGATCCGTAGAAATTTTCTTTGATGCATTTTACGAATATAGGATGACGAGGACATTTAGTCCTCCTACTTCATTTGCTTTTGATTAATTAAGTACGATAAAAGGGTTGATCGGGGATATTAAATCAGAGTGGCGCAATAGAAGCGTGGTGAACCTAATACATTGGTACCAGAAAAATAGATGATACGATTGGAGATGATATTTGATGTACGAAATTGTTCTAATGATCAAAAGAATTTCTTGAGATCAAGAACAGGAATAGCAAGGATAAGTTTACCAAAAAAAAAAGATTAGAAATGAATTAGAATGTGATAGCAGGAGGGATCATCGATTTGAAAAGGGAAGTCACCACAAAAAAAAAAATTCAATCATGTGTAAGATGCGTGTGAAATTATGAAATAAGTTTGTATTCGTAGGGTGACTAGAGCCTATTTTGCTTATGGAAAGTTGGATCATTAAATAAAAGACTATCGTTTGAATAAGAAGAAAGAATCACTACCTCATAAATCATCAGTCCATGTTAGAGTGTATGTTATCACGGAATATGATTCTAAAGCTTCTGAATTAGTGGTCAAAGGTACTATTCATGTTTCTGAAAGAATGCAAATATTTGTTTGACCATGTGTCTCATCTATGATTTGATTTGCAATATTTTGCTTATCACATGGGCATTGAACCTAGACCCTTAGATTATATGTTATATGTAACTACTGCTATTGGGGATTCTTTGACAATAAACTTGGTTTATCCATCTTGTTTGATTTCTATCGGAGAATGTGAACTTCTTGCTGATTTGATTCTCCTAGAGATCCAGGATTTTGATATTATACTTGGCATGGATTGGCTATCTTCCTATCATGCTAGTGTTGATTGCTATACAAAAATAATTACTTTCTGCATACCATATCAGCCTATATTTTACTTTGAAGGTATTAGGCATGATTTGCCTCCTTGCTTGATATCAGCACTTCAAGTTTATCGTTTTATGCAGAAGGATTGTTTTTGTTATATGGTATGTGTAAAGGAGCATTCAAATCAAGAAACTCACCTAAATGAAATTACAGTGGTCAAAGAGTTCCCTGATGTATTTCCAAATGACTTGCCTGGTTTATCTCTAAATAGAGAGGGCGAATTTACTATTGATTTGGTCCCTGGGACAACCCCAATATCTAAGCCTCCTTATAGAATGGCACCACTCGAGCTAGAGGAATTGAAAAAGCAACTACAAGAACTATTAGATAAGGGTTTCATTCGATCCAGTGTTTCACCATGGGGTGCTCCGGTGCTATTAGTTAAGAAGAAGGATGGAATGTTAAGGCTTTGTATTGATTATAGACAATTGAATCAGGTGACCATAAAAAAACAAGTATCCCCTACCCATAATTGATGATTTGTTTGATCAATTGCAAGGTGCACAAGTATTCTCCAAGATTGATTTAAGGTTAGGTTACTATCTGTAATATCCCTCACTTTTGAAAATTATTAATAAAGATTTATTTATAAATCAGAGGACCTATATGTAAATATGGAAATTTCAAGGACTAAACTGTTAAGTTATAAAAAGAAGAAAATAAATAAAACCAAAAATTTCGGTTTTATCCCACCGCCTCCCACGCTCTCTCTGTTTCTTCGATAAACAAAGAGAAGCGGTGGGGCGTGGGGAGAAGAAGAAGAGAAGTAGAGGGAGAAGAGAAGAAGAGGGAAAAGAAGAGAGGAAGAAGAGGGAGAAGAGAAGAAAAGAAGAAGTAGAAGAGAGGGAAGATGGAGAGGAGAAAGAGAGGCAGCTGCAGCAGCTAGGGCTGCAGCACCTCTGTTTCCCGCAGGTGGAAACAGAGGAGAGGATGTGTGGGGCGTTGAGGATGAAAAGGGAAGAAGAAGAAGAAGAAGACGAAGAAGAAGAAGCAGAGAGGAGGATAGCTGCGGCAAGGCTGCAGCGAGGAGGTGTGTGGCCTTGGGGAGGAAAAGGGAAGAGGAGAAGAAGAGAATGAGAAGAAGAGGGAAAAGAGAGGGAAGACGGAGAGGAGCGAGAGGTGGCAGCAGCTAGGGCTGCAGCACCTCTGTTTCCTGCAGGTGGAAACAGAGGAGACATGTGGGGTGTCGGGTAGGAGAAGAGCAGAAGAAGAAGAAGAGGAAGAGAAGAAGAAGGGGAAGCAAGAGAAGAGGTTGTGATTGTTAGGATCTAGAGCACTAAGAGGGGGGGGGGTGAATTAGTGCAGCGGAAATCTTACAGCAATTTAATAACCGAAAGGTGTGTTCGTTTAATAAAATCTATTATGATGCAAAAGCCGATTCACAGTTTGTATTTAAGCGTAGTTTGCGTCTAAGCGCAGATTGCGTCTAAGAGCAGTTTTACGTCCAAACGCAGTTTTACGTCTAAACGCAGTTTTACGTCTAAACGCAGTTTTATGTCTAAACGCAGTTTTACGTCTAAACGCAGTTTTACGTCTAAATGTAGTTTTGCGTCTAAAAGCAGTTTTGAACCTTGAAAAGCGTTTTACGTAGAAAGCAATTTGCAGTTATAAATGGAATCCGAATGTAAGCGTAAACTGCAGTGTGAAGATCGTACGAAAACACGATTTACGTTTGAATGCAGATTCTGAAAGATCAGAGCTTAGAAACTCGTTCGTAAAGGCGCAGAGGGCAGTAGCAATGTAGGAGGTTTGCAGTAATGATAAAGTGCTCAAGGTAAAAGCAAACCAGAGATTTAGAGTGGTTCGGTCAGTCTTGACCTACTCCACTTTTGGCTTCCTCCTCCGACGAGGTCACTGACGTCAACTAGCTGCCTTCCTTCAATGGGCGAAGGCTAACTGCCCTTTTACAGTTTCTCTCCTTTTGACAGGCTCAGGAGACAACCTTTACAGATCCTTTCTCTCCTCTCTTTACAACTCAAGACTTGAAGAACAGAAGGAGGAGAACTTTAGGACTTTACACAAATTTGAGCTCTTAGAATCACTGAAAAGATCAAGAATTTGGTGTGGATCTGTATCCTTTCAGTGTTGAATGGGTGGGGTATTTATAGGCCCCAACCCAATTCAAATTTGGAGCTCAAAACGATCAAATCCCGGAATTTCGGGATCAGGCGGTTGCACCTCTTGACTGGAGAGGTGGCACCGCCTGGCAGAGCTCGAAGACTGAGCTCAGGCAATTGCACCTCTCTGCCAGAGCTCGAAGACTGAGCTCGATGGTTGCACCGCCTGGCAGAGCTCGAAGACTGAGCTCGGTGGTTGCACCGCCTGGCAGAGCTCGAAGTCTGAGCTCGGTGGTTGCATCACCTGGCAGAGCTCGAAACTGAGCTCAGGCTGATGCACCTCTCTGCCAGAGCTCGAAGACTGAGCTCGGTGGTTGCACCGCCTGGCAGAGCTCGAAGACTGAGCTCGGTGGTTGCACCGCCTGACAGAGCTCGAAGTCTGAGCTCGGTGGTTGCTCCGCCTGGCAGAGCTCGAAACTTGAGCTCTGGCGGTGCTACCTCTTGACAGAGGAGGTTGCACCGCCCAGTCTAGCTCGAAGACTGAGCTCTGGGCGGTTGCACCGCCTGGCTGGGGCGGTTGCACCGCCCAGTCTCGCAGCCCTGGCGGTTGCACCTCCTGGCCTAGGCGGTTGCACCTCCTGGCCTAGGCGGTTGCACCGCCTGGTGCAATCAGGGTCCGAATGGTTCACTCCATTCGGCCCAATTTGAATCTTTTCAAGGGCCCAATTGCCCCAAGATTAAGCTAATGGGATCACCTCCCATTTTCAAGCTTAATCATCGTGCTAACTACGATTAACTCTAAGACAACTTCTGCAGCTATGCTCCGATGCGTCAATCGCTTCTTCCGGCGAGTTTCCGGCGAACTTCCATCGATCATCCGATAAACCCTCGGTGATCCTTCTAAGGACATCTGGCATACTCCTGGACTTTGCGACGATCCACTTGGCGAGTTCCGACGAGCTTCGCTTGGCAAGCTTCTGGACTTCTCGGATCTGTTCTCGTTGAACCTCCGACGACCGTCCGAACTTCCGTCGAACTCTCGAACTCCCAACGTGATCATGATCTTGACTCCGGCGCAACACCTGCTGCTTGTCTTACTCTCATCATAGTTAATCCTGCACAACAAAACAAAACTTCGATCGAGACAATTAATCCTAAGCAATTAACCAAGTTGTCCGACATGTCATTGGTCCCTCGACGCTTCGTCCGATTCTTCAGCGCATCGTCCTCTCCTGCAACCTATTGCCCAATCGGCCAGTTGACTCCGCAACTCCGATATCTTTGGCACAATACTCGCTCTTCTTGGCCCGATGCCCGAGTCCACGGCCCGAAGCCTTCTGTCGATACGTCGACCGATCCACCGACCCGACGTCCAATCTTCTGACATGTTCCTTCGACACAACATGATTTTCCTGCTTTAATTGTCTCATCCTGATCGAAGCATCCTGCGTCACTCAAAACGCAGATTAAATCATAAACATATATCAAGTAGTTTCATCATCAAAATACGAGATTCAACAATCTCCCCCTTTTTGATGATGACAACCACTTGATGACGGAGTTAAACTTAACTCCCGGAGTTTAAACAAAACTCCCCCTATCAATATGCCATATTGATAGAACCTTGAATTCAAACTGAATTCAAATCATTGCAATATTCATCATGAATACTTGCAATACGTCAACATGAACATATGCATAAACTTATGCATCACATGTCATGTAATCAACATACTTCTCCCCCTTTGTCATCAACAAAAAGGAGAAGTATCACAATCAATCGTTTGTGATATTGATTCAACTCATTGCATGAAAAACATAGTATCAAGTTTTATCATCATGCAATCATGCTTAGAACATTCATGCTATCAAGTTTTAGATATGCAAGTTTTATATCATATAAGATAGCACTTTTGGTAATATTTAAGATAGCAAGTTCTATATCATGCAAGCTAGCAAATTAGAGATGTTCAAGAAGGCAACTCTTGCTTCTTGAAAATTTTGTTCACTTTGCTAGATGCGCAAGTTAGCATTTTTGCCTCTTGAGATAGGCAAGATAGCACATTAGCTTCTTTTGAGATAGCAACTTTTTGCTTCTCTTTAGACCAACAAGCTAGCAATTTTTACGACATACAAGTTTCACAATATATAAGCTAGCAAAAATTTCGAAAGCAAATGCAAGATAGCTTTCTTGTGTCAGCTCATGATTCTTGCTTCCTATTGCAATGTGCAAATTGCAAGTTTTGCTTCTTGAGATATTCAAGATAGTGATGTTCAAGAAGACAATTTTTCTTCTTGAAATAAGCAAGTTAGCAATCTTTGCTACTTAAGATAGGCAAGCTAGCAATCAAGTTTTTGCATCTTCTTGACTAGTACAAGCTAGCTATCTCCCCCTTTGTCATTGTCAAAAAGAAAGGAAGAATACAGTTTTGTAGTTCTTTTTCCTTTTACAATGATTTCAAAATCATGACAAAGGATGAATAATCAAGTTATGAATGTCAAGACAAATTTTCATCATGAATATTTTATCATTGCATGCATCATTATCATAAGTTGAAGTATTACATGCATGATATCATATCACCATTCATAATTACATTAATGTTTCAATATAACAATTTCTTCTCAAAATGTGTAACTTGGCACTCATAGCATTTTAAATCATGATTTACATCATATGCAATACATCGTATCATAATTAGAAAGAACAAGTATTGCATGCATAATTGCACATCATAAATGTTTCATATCATGATGGTATCAATTTTGTCAAATTATATCCTACCATGCATGATCAAAACTTCTCCCTATTTTATCATTGAAAACAAGAAGAAAGTAGGGGGAAGAGCATAAAAGTGTTAAATATTTCAATCATTTCAAGGCATTTACATCATAGATCAAGTCAGATTTGTGATTCATCATAAAGCAAGTTAGATTTCAATCATCACATAAGGCATTTAAGAAATTTTTGAAATATAGGAGAATGATTAATTTAAGCATACAATGTTTCAATCCAATTCAAGTCATGAATATCAATGCTTTCATATTGTGAGTATCAATTCATGAATACCACAAGATATTATTTGTGACTTCAATTTTGCAAGATCAAGATTATGATTTAGATAAAACTTATTAAAATCAAATCATTAACTTGAAATTCATAATCAAGTCATTAAAATTAATTTCGAGATTCACAAAATATCATGAAATCATTAATCTCGATTAGATGGGAAAAGCATTTTTTTTTTTAAAGATTCTTTTTCATCTAAGCATGCCTTAGTCATTATATGCCAAATTAAGATAAGCATGAAAGTTCAAGACATAAGGCAAAGAAATCTTGTATTATGAAATATATGATATTAAGGCTCATGATTTATTCGAAAAGATATAGTACAAAGAGCAACTTGAAACATTCTTCTCAAGATCACATTTTAAAATATTCCACGTTTCAAGATATCAATATGACACTTCATTGAATTGCATTTCATTTGAAGAACTCCTTTTTGATAAATGTAGGGAGCATAATGAACGATCTTGATTTATAAAGAGTTTCATGTTATAATTATCAAGATCATGATTATGATTATTCTCTTTAGCAAAGAATCACAAAAGCACTTTATTTTTGTATAAGAAATCTCATTGTATTATGATTTATAAATTCTTTTTCTGCACATGAATCATAGGAGATATGAGTGTGAAACAAATCTTCGCAAGCAAAAACACTATCATTCATATTTCAAGATGGAATTTATAAGCAGGAATCATTTCATCAAATCCATTTTAGAAAAATATTTTTCATAAGTGTATGAGAAAATCTGATTGTTAGGATACCAATTGTTAAGTGAATCCGAAAATGAAATTAACACTTTTATATATTCAGACATGATCTTTGTTATAGATCTTGAAATTAAATCAAGAAGATTAAACAAGCTCATGATCATGGATAACTTAAAATCTCATGCATAAAATTGTTAATAACCATTTAATATTACATCTTTATGCATTACTTTAAATGAAACGTGATTTCATTCAACAATGTTAATCAAACATGATACACATTATTACTTCTTAACCATGATCAAAATCATTTTGTTTGTTTATCATGCAATATTATCATTTTCGAAATTATCAGCATGATCATAATTTTTGTATTTTTATTTTTAAACATGTAATTTTCAAGAAAATTAATTCTAAACTAAAAAAGAAAATATATCATGAAAGCATCAAGTAATTTTAAAATAAACCAAAGGCATTTTAATTACCTCAATGTCGTAGGCTGGTAAGGCGTAGTTTGCCACCTCGCTTTTGTTGACTTTCTCGTTTTCAGAGGAGCTCGATTCATCCCAATTTTTGTTCTTCTTCTTGCGTTTAAAGCAAGTAGTTCTATTCTTTTTGCTTTTTAATTTTCGTTTCATTTGTAGTTTAAGTTCACCATCACTTGAGCTTATGCTCAAGTGGTCTTCAAATGTTCTATGTCCCAAATCCTTCTTGTTCTTTGGAAGGTTGGTTTGTTCATCATTGTCCTCATCACTTGAGTCATCGCTCAAGTGGCATTCATTTGTCCAGAGTTCCAAATCCTTCCTGTTCTTTGGAAGGTGATTGTGTTCAACATGTTCATCATGTGCATTGTGCACCATTTCATATGTCATCAATGAACCAATTAGTTCTTCAAGTGGTAATTTGTTTAGATTTTTAGCTTCTTGTATTGCAGTTACTTTTGAATCCCACTTTTTAGAAAGAGAACGCAAAATTTTGTTTACGAGTTCAAAATCCAAAAAACATTTTCCAAGAGCTCCTAAACTATTGACGACATCCGTGAAACGGGTGTACATGTCGCCTATAGTCTCGCTTGGTTGCATTTGAAAAAGCTCGAAATCATGCAATAAAAAGTTAACTTTCGAGTCTTTGACTCTACTAGTTCCCTCGTGCGTGATTTCAAGTGTTCGCCAGATGTCAAAAGCCGTTTCGCACGTGGAAATCCGATTGGACTCATTTTTGTCCAAAGCGCAAAATAAGGTATTCATAGCCTTTGCGTTTAAAGAAAAATACTTCTCCGAATCCGACCATTCGTTCATCGGTTTAGAGGGAAGTTGAAAACCGTTTTCAATGATATTCCATAAATCTAAATTCATAGAAATCAAGAAAACTCTCATTCGAGTTTTCCAATATGTGTAGTCCAATCCGTTAAACAACGGTGGACGAAAGACCGAAAAGCCCTCTTGAAAACCATGAAGAGCCATTTCTCTCGGGTGTGAATCCGAAATGAGAAAAACCGGGCTCTGATACCAATTGTTAGGATCTAGAGCACTAAGAGGGGGGGTGAATTAGTGCAGCGGAAATCTTACAGCAATTTAATAACCGAAAGGTGTGTTCGTTCAATAAAATCTATTATGATGCAAAAGCCGATTCACAGTTTGTATTTAAGCGCAGTTTGCGTCTAAGCGCAGATTGCGTCTAAGAGCAGTTTTACGTCCAAACGCAGTTTTATGTCTAAACGCAGTTTTACGTCTAAACGCAGTTTTACGTCTAAACGCAGTTTTGCGTCTAAACGCAGTTTTACATCTAAACGCAGTTTTACGTCTAAACACAGTTTTACGTCTAAACGCAGTTTTGCGTCTAAACGCAGTTTTACGTCTAAACGTAATTTTACGTCTAAATGTAGTTTTGCGTCTAAAAGCAGTTTTGAACCTTGAAAAGCGTTTTACGTAGAAAGCAATTTGCAGTTATAAATGGAATCCGAATGTAAGCGTAAACTGCAGTGTGAAGATCGTACGAAAACACGATTTACGTTTGAATGCAGATTCTGAAAGATCAGAGCTTAGAAACTCGTTCGTAAAGGCGCAGAGGGCAGTAGCAATGTAGGAGGTTTGCAGTAATGATAAAGTGCTCAAGGTAAAAGCAAACCAGAGATTTAGAGTGGTTCGGTTAGTCTTGACCTACTCCACTTTTGGCTTCCTCCTCCGACGAGGTCACCGACGTCAACTAGCTGCCTTCCTTCAATGGGCGAAGGCTAACTGCCCTTTTACAGTTTCTCTCCTTTTGACAGGCTCAGGAGACAACCTTTACAGATCCTTTCTCTCCTCTCTTTACAACTCAAGACTTGAAGAACAGAAGGAGGAGAACTTTAGGACTTTACACAAATTTGAGCTCTTAGAATCACTAAAAAGATCAAGAATTCGGTGTGGATCTGTATCCTTTCAGTGTTGAATGGGTGGGGTATTTATAGGCCCCAACCCAATTCAAATTTGGAGCTCAAAACGATCAAATCCCGGAATTTCGGGATCAGGCGGTTGCACCTCTTGACTGGAGAGGTGGCACCGCCTGGCAGAGCTCGAAGACTGAGCTCAGGCAATTGCACCTCTCTGCCAGAGCTCGAAGACTGAGCTCGATGGTTGCACCACCTGGCAGAGCTCGAAGACTGAGCTCGGTGGTTGCACCGCCTGGCAGAGCTCGAAGTCTGAGCTCGGTGGTTGCATCACCTGGCAGAGCTCGAAACTGAGCTCAGGCTGATGCACCTCTCTGCCAGAGCTCGAAGACTGAGCTCGGTGGTTGCACCGCCTGGCAGAGCTCGAAGACTGAGCTCGGTGGTTGCACCGCCTGGCAGAGCTCGAAGTCTGAGCTCGGTGGTTGCTCCGCCTGGCAGAGCTCGAAACTTGAGCTCTGGCGGTGCTACCTCTTGACAGAGGAGGTTGCACCGCCCAGTCTAGCTCGAAGACTGAGCTCTGGGCGGTTGCACCGCCTGGCTGGGGCGGTTGCACCGCCCAGTCTCACAGCCCTGGCGGTTGCACCTCCTGGCCTAGGCGGTTGCACCGCCTGGTGCAATCAGGGTCCGAATGGTTCGCTCCATTCGGCCCAATTTGAATCTTTTCAGGGGCCCAATTGCCCCAAGATTAAGCTAATGGGATCACCTCCCATTTTCAAGCTTAATCATCGTGCTAACTACGATTAACTCTAAGACAACTTCTGCAGCTATGCTCCGATGCATCAATCGCTTCTTCCGGCGAGTTTCCGGCGAACTTCCGTCGATCATCCGATAAACCCTCGGTGATCCTTCTGCGGACATCCGGCATACTCCTGGACTTTGCGACGATCCACTTGGCGAGTTCCGACGAGCTTCGCTTGGCAAGCTTCTGGACTTCTCGGATCTGTTCTCGCTGAACCTCCGACGACCGTCCGAACTTCCGTCGAACACTCGAACTCCCAACGTGATCATGATCTTGACTCCGACGCAACACCTGCTGCTTGTCTTACTCTCATCGTAGTTAATCATGCACAACAAAACAAAACTTCGATCGAGACAATTAATCCTAAGCAATTAACCAAGTTGTCCGACATGTCATTGGTCCCTCGACGCTTCGTCCGATTCTTCAGCGCATCGTCCTCTCCTGCAACCTATTGCCCAATCGGCCAGTTGACTCCGCAACTCCGATATCCTTGGCACAATACTCGCTCTTCTTGGCCCGATGCCCGAGTCCACGGCCCGAAGCCTTCTGTCGATACGTCGACCGATCCATCGGCCCGACGTCCAATCTTCTGACATGTTCCTTCGGCACAACATGATTTTCCTGCTTTAATTGTCTCATCCTGATCGAAGCATCCTGCGTCACTGAAAACGCAGATTAAATCATAAACATATATCAAGTAGTTTCATCATCAAAATAAGAGATTCAATAGTGATACCTCTGTTCCCTGCAGAGGAAACAGAGGAGAGGGTGTGTGTGACGCCGGGAAGAAGAAGGGGAGGAAGGAGAAGAAGAGAAGAAGAAGAAAGGAAGGAGAAGGAAGAGGAGAAGGGAAAGAAGTAGCTGCGGCTGCGGCTGTGGCAGCTGCAGCTGTGGCAGGGAAAGAGGAAGAGAAAGGAAGAAGGGAAGGAGAGGAAGAAGAGAAGGGAAAGAAGGGGCTACGGCTGCGGCGATGGCAGCTGCAGTTGGAAGAGAAGAAGGAGAGGAAGATGAGTAGGGGAGGAAGAAGAGGCTGTGGCTACGATTGAGGCTGCGACTGTAGTAGTGTAGCTGGGAAAGAAGAGAAGGAAAGGAAGAAGAAGAGAAAGGAAAAGGGAAGAATAGAGGAAGAGGAGAAGGAGAGGCAGCTGTGGCAGTGGCAGCTGCAGTTGGAAGAGAAGGAGAGGAAATAAAGCAGGGGAGAAAGAAGAGGCTGCGGTTGTGGTGGCTGCGGCCATGGTTGCGACTGCGACTGCGGCAGTTGCAGCTGGGAAAGAAAAGAAAGGAAAGGGGGAAAAAGGGGCTGTAGACGGGATTGCGGCCGCAGCGGCAGCGACTGCGTATGCAGCAGTTATGTCTGCGAGTGAAGGGAGGAAGGAAGGTAGTGCGGTGGAAGGGGCTGCGATTGTGGCAGCGGCAGCGGCGGCGGCTGTGGCAGCTGCGTTTGGAAAAGAAAAAGAAGGAATGAGAGTAAGAGAGAGCAGGTGACTGTGCCTCGATGTTCGACACGTGGTGTAGTTACGAAGAAAGGAAGAAAACGAGAGCACAAAATGAAACAAAGAGAGGACGTGGAGGAAAAGTAGAAGGATTTGGGCATACACCTTCTTTGGATCTTCGAATCAAAATATTTGAAAGGCAAGTTCCCTGATCGTTTCTCCTATAATTGCTCTGATATTTCTTATTGCAAGTTCCCTTATCGTTCCTCCTGTAATTGTTCTAATCTTTCCTATTGCAAGTATCCTGATCTTTCCTCACTGCCATTTTTATCTCTACATTTGCTTTGAATATGAGGAACTTTGAATTGTTCTAGCCTTGCATTAGATATATCTCCTGTTTAGACGTAACGATTCGAATCTGTGCAACTTCTGAGATTCTGACTTTTTGATACCGAGCTGCCTATAAGTCTTTGTTGGAAACTCTGATTTGTTCAAAACTGATTTCATTGGAAACTAGACTCGTAGATCTTTCTTTGATATATGGATTGAAAGATTTGGAATCCAAACACCTGCCCAGTTATCTGTTGAATCTGACCTTATGAATTTTGCCAACAGAGATTTTGTTCTACGACTCTTGCTTACCAAATTATTTGTAACTCTCTCTGTTGGACAGTTCAATTCATATAAAGCCTGTCTTATCTGAAAGTATTATCCAATGATTATTTCTGAGTAAATTGGAGCACGTTTGATAGTTTAAATCAATTGTTCAATATGCCTCTTGTATTCTGCCAGAAATCGAGCTTTGGTCAATTTCTCATATTCTGGTTTCATACCTTTGGAAATTGATATTCTTTAGCCTTCTTATTCAATTGAGCTTTATATTACTGCTTTGAATTCTTGTATGCTCTTGTCCTTACAATTATTTGCATTCTTGAAAACTATTGTGTAACGTTTATGCTATATCGTATTGACTCCTATAGGCACATGTGTATCCCATCGTTCCGCATTTGCTTTCGATATGTTCCTATTCCATTTCATTCCAAAATCTGAATACATTTGTGAGAGATTTGTTCCTTGTATCGTATTGTCACGAAAAGGCACATGTACATTTTGTTGTTCCGCGTATGCTTCCGATATATGCTACTTATTGTTAAAACTACCTTCTTGTACTCTGGTGTTTGTGGGATTGTCTGGACCTTTGCCAGAAATGGTAAAGGGTGTTATTCTGGACCTTTGCCAGAAATGGTAAAGGGTATGTGCTTAGAGCCTGCGATGCTCTGCCGGCCCCCTCTGACTTCACCTAGACGTGGGTGGATGGAGCTCCCAGACGTGGGAGAATTTTGTCAGGTGGTCATTCAGAAATGGATGAATCACATTCTGACTGAGATCCCACTACACCTTCTGTATGTTTGATATGATATCCAGAGCTTTGGTTATGTGTTTCTGTACATGCTTTGGATAAGATTGATATGTTTGCAACGTCAAAGACGACGTTTGAGCTTCTATACGGTATTTGTTATTGATATGCTCTGAAATGTTTCATCCACTGTTGATATGTTTCGAAATGTTCCATATGTCATTGATATGCTCCGGAACATTTCATACGCCATTGATATGCTCAAATTACTCTGTGCTCCATTTGCTATGAACTGATATGTTATGAAATGTCCTATCTGCCATTGATATGCTCCAATTACTCTGTGCTCCATTTGCTATGAACTGATATGTTCTGAAATGTCCTATCTGTCATTGATATGCTCCAATTACTCTGTGCTCCATTTGCTATGAACTGATATGTTCTAAAATGTCCTATCTGCCATTGATATGCTCCAATTACTCTGTGCTCCATTTGCTATGAACTGATATATTATGAAATGTCCTATATGCCATTGATATGCTCCAATTACTCTGTGCTTCATTCATTATGGATCAAATATATTTTGAATGACATGATACATATGATTTTGTATCTAATGAGATGGTATCCTTGAGAATTCTTGTATTCTGCCTTGCATTATGATACCTTACTCGTTTCAAACCGTTCCTTTTGTTCTGAATATGCTTTGTCACTTGCTGAGCTGTTTTTGGCTCACTCCGTTGTTATATAAATCTTTCAGGTCAACTTGTCACTCTTCCAGATGTTTGATTTGGGCTGAGACAGTGGATAGCTATTCAGAATTATGGGCAAGTCTGGTTGGTTATTATGATATTGTTGTATAAGTATGTTTTGTATGTAATGAAATGTTGTCGATGAACCGAAATGGATATACTGTGTCAAAGTGTTAGGAGATCTCTCTTATTTGGAATTTCAGAATGTTAAGTCTAATTTATGATGATATGAACTTGTGGTGAATAGTTGGAGTTCTGATTGTATAATTTATTTAACTTGTGGATTTATAAATGTTGTTCATGTTTGTCAAGTTGGCTTGGGTTGCCATAAATGTGAATTATCGAGTGGTGTGATATATGATTATAAACTGCACAGGTTTTATAGATGTGAATTTGAATAGAATGTTTTTCAGTGTCCTCAAACGTTAGTTTGGCTCCTAGATTGGTCTGTGATGAAAATTTTAAAAATCATGGATATTTTGAGGGGCGTGACACTATCAGTTGAAGATCATGAAGGAGGATATTCCAAAAATAGCTTTTAGAACTTGATATGGTCACTATGAATTCTTAGTGATGCCTTTTGGTCTAACTAATGCCCCTGCAGCTTTTATGGAACTGATGAATAGGATATTTCAGCCATTCTTGGACGATTGTGTGATTGTATTCATTGATGACATATTAGTATATTCAAGGAGTAATCAGGAGCATGAGGAACACTTGAGAAATGTATTATTCATACTAAGAGAAAAGAAGTATGCAAAGTTCAGCAAATGTGAATTTTGGTTGAATGAAATTGCTTTCTTAGGCCATGTGATTTCAGGGAAGGGTATATTTGTTGATCCAAAGAAAGTGGAAGCTGTTGTTAAGTGGGAAGTACCACTAAACGTGACAGAAGTTAGAAGTTTCTTGGGTATGGCAGGTTATTATAGGAGATTTGTGGAGGGATTTTCTCGAATCTCTCAACCTCTCACCAAACTCACTCAAAAGAATGTGAAATTTGTATGAGGTGATGATTGTGAGCAAAGTTTTCAAGTGTTAAAAAGGAGATTGACTAGTGCCCCTATTCTCACTATTCCAAGTGGTGATGAGGGATTTATGGTTTACACTGATGCCTCAAGAAAGGGCCTTGGATGTGTTTTGATGCTAGAAGGGAAAGTGATTGCTTATGCTTCTAGACAACTAAAGAGTTATGAACTAAATTATCCAACTCATGATTTGGAATTGGCAGCAATTGTTTTTGCTCTAAAGATTTGGAGGCAATACTTGTATGGACGAACATTTGAAATCTTTACTGATCATAAGAGTTTAAAGTATATTTTTACTCAAAAAGAGTTAAACATGAGACAACGGAGATGGATAGAACTTCTGAAGGATTATGATTGTACCATTCGTTATCACCCGGGTAAAGCTAATGTTGTAGCAGATGCCCTTAGTAGAAAATCTACAAGTTTTATGGCGACTTTGGTTGTGAAGCAATTGAAGTTATTAGAAGAGAATTATGATTCGAATGTTATGAGAAAAGGGCAAGACTCAATGATATTAATGGCCTCCATCCAAGTGCAATCTGATCTCATTCAACAAATTAAAGGAGGACAACTACAAGATCGACGCTTGATCTGCTTAAGGAATGAAGTAGAAAAGGGATTGAAAGTGAATTTTCGAGTTTCAGAGGATGGCTTATTGAGATTTAAGGATAGAATATGTGTTCCAAATGACTCAGATATCAAAGATCAAATCCTGAGGGATGGTCATAATTCAAAGTACACCATGCATCCTGGTAGCACTAAGATGTATAGAGATCTCTAAAGTCATTATTGGTGGGAAGGCATGAAGAAGGAGATTGCAAGATATGTTTCAAAGCGTTTGACTTGTCAGCAAATCAAAGCAGAACACCAAAGACCTGGAGGTTTGTTGCAACCTTTAGATATTCCTGAATGGAAATGTGAATGTATTACCATGGACTTTATTTCAGGACTACCCCGAACTTCTAGAAACCATGATGCTATTTGGGTTATCATTGATAGGTTAACGAAATCTGCACATTTTCTACCGATCAATATGACTTATTCTCTTGATAGGCTTGCAGATTTATATATAAATGAAATAGTAAGACTTCATGGTGTTCCAAAGGAGATAATCTCTGACAAAGACTCTAGATTTCTATCTAGATTTTAGAGAAGGTTACAGGAATCTATTGGTACTAAAGTCAAGTTTAGCACTGCTTATCACCCTCAAACTGATGGTCAATCAGAAATAACTATTTAAACACTTGAGGATTTGCTTCGAGCCTATGTTATGGATTGGAAAGGTGAATGGGATAAAGATATCTCTCTTATTGAGTTCACTTACAATAATAGTTATCATTCAAGTATTCAAATGGCTCCTTATGAAGCTTTATATGGGCGAAAGTGTAGAACGCCTATATGTTAGGAAGAAATTGGCGACAGAAAGTTATTAGCACCAGAAAAAGTACAAGAGACTACTGAGAAAATTTAACTTATAAGAAAAAGGTTAAAGACTGCTCAGAGTCGTCAAAAGAGTTATGCTGATAACAGAAGATGAAATATTGAGTTTAAAATCGGGGATTTTGTATTCCTGAAGGTCTCCCCTTCTAAAGGCATTGTAAGATTTGGGAAGAAAGGAAAGTTAAGCCCAAGATTTATTGGACCTTTTGAGATTCTTGAGAGGGTTGGTTCTGCCGCTTACAGGATTGCCTTGCCACCATCATTATGCCATATCCATGATATATTTTATGTTTCAATGATCAGAAAGTATATACCTGATCCCTCTCATATCATTAAGTATGAGCCGATGGTGATTGATAAAGACTTGTCTTATGTGGAAGAGCCCACTCAGATTGTTGATAAAAAAAAAAGAAAAGATCTTGAGGAATCGGGTTACCCCTCTAGTTAAAGTGATCTAGAGATATCATTCTGGAGAGGAAACAACTTGGGAGCTTTTCGTCGAATAAGGTATGATAAATTTAGAGGACTAAATTTTTTTTTTAAGGAGGGGAGAGTGTAACATCCCCTATTTTTGAAAATTTAGTAAAAGGTTTGTTTGTAAAAATAAGGGTTATTTAATAATTATTTTATATTCAATGATATTATATTAAAAGTTTATGGCTAGGGACCTAAGAGTAAATATTAGAAGTTTGATATAATTTATGAAAGATTCAGATTTAAGTTTAAAAAAAAGAAAAAGAAAAAAAAATATAGTGGATATGTGTCACTAGCTAACCTAAGGTTGGTGCCACTTATCTTTGCTCTAAAGATGACACCTAGCCCCTTTCATGCATGCATGACACATTGCAACTTTTGCATTAGCCAAAACCCAAATAATTAGATGAAAGGTTAAAGAAAACAAACATGAAGAGTTGCAGCCAACGTGAGTTTGAGAAAAGAAGAAGAAGAAGAAGAAGAAGAAGAAGAGCTTGAGGTTTTTCATCAATTTTCCCATATTTGGGATTCAAATCATTTTAAGGAAAGTGTTCTAACCCCATCCCACAGTAACCTTAATCTCTTTTTCCATTTTTATTCTGCAAAATTTGAAAGATTTCAACTGAGAACTAGACCTTTTTTCGTTTTGATATAAAGCTATGAATCTGTAATTTTTAGGTAATCTGACCTCTCTGCAATGTTTCAGTCATAACATTTTGTAATAAACTCTGATTTATACAAGACCTATTCCATTTGAAAGTAGACAAAAAAATATTTATTTTGATACTAAGATCAAATGATTTGGAGTTTAAATGCCTACTAAGACTTCTGTTTAAAGTAACCCTACAGATTCTGCAAAACAGGGACTGAAATTTTTGACCTCTTGTTGCTTAACTACTTATAACTTTCTGCTGTGAAATCAAATTCGTACAAAGTATGATTTATTCGAAGCTAGACTCAAAATGCTTTCTGTATATACTTGATTTGAAATTTTTGGAGTACAATTACTAACTGAAACATCTGCTTCCATCGACCCTATGGATTCAGTAAAACAGAGCTAATATTTTAAGACCTTTCGCTACGAAATTATCTGTAATTCCCTGATGTAAATTCCAATTCTTATTAAACATGATTTGCCTAAAACTATATTGACAAATATTTCTAATGACACCTATTTTGTATAAATTGGAGTATAATTGGTTGTCCAAATAGTTCATACAATGTTCCTATCAAATTCTGCCAGAATCGAGCTTTGGTCGATTTCGGCTTTCCTTGTTTCTTCTCTTTGGAAATCGATTTCGGCAAAAACTCTTACTTCATTTAAGCTTTAGATTATACCTTAAATTCTTGTATACTTTTGTCCTTATTTATTTGTACATCTGCAGCTATCATCTAAAGATCATGTTTGCATCGTAATGATTCGACACATGCATCCCATTGTTCCGCATTTGCTTTCGATATGTGCCTCTTCCAGCTTCATTTCTTTGGACATTGAAATTATCTAACTTTCTTATTTCAATTGAGCTATATATGGTTTCTTGAAATCCTTGTATGCTCTTGCTTTTGTTTCCTTTCAAATCTAAATACATTGTGAAAGATTATGTTTGTATCGTATTGACTCGAAAGGCATATGTACATTTCGTTGTTCTGCATGTGCTTCCAATATATGCTAATTTCATTATTCATACTGTCCCTTTATACTCCGGTGTTTGTGGGATAAATATGAACCTTTGCTAAAAATGGTAACGGGAGTTATGCTTAGAGCCCGCGATGCTTTGCCGGCCCCCTATGACTTCACTCAGACGTGGGTGGATGGAGCTCCCAGACGTGGGAGACTTGTGTTTGTTGGTCATTCAGAAATGGATGGACCATATTATGTTATGATCTCACTTCACCTTCTATGTGTTTGATATGATATCCAAAGCTTTGGCTATGTTTCTATGCATGCTTTGGATAAGAATGAAATGAATGCATCGTCATGTGACATTTAAGCTTCTATTCATGTTTTGCTCTTTGATATATTTCTGAAATGTTATAAGTCTTTGTTATACCTTGAAAGCTACCATATGTCATCGATATGCTCCTTATGCCAATGATATGCTCCAATTACCTTTCCTCGATTGTATGAATAAAACGTGCTTCGAACGATACGATATTGTAATTCTGTATTCAAACAAAACATGCTACTGTTTGATCTTGTATCTCTGCTTTGTATTTTGATACCTCATTTGTTTGAAAACTGTCCTCTTTGCTATGGATATGTTAGTCATTTGCTGAGCTTTATATGCTCACCCCGTTGCTATATAAATTTTTTAGGATAGCTTATCGCTCACTAAAATGTGTAAATTGGGTCGAGGCAGTGGAAGACTAGAAGATTTTGGGGCAAATATTTTGTACTTGATAGGTTGATGTTGTATAAGTTCTTTTTGGGTGTAATGAAATATTAATGACAAATCTAGATTAATGTATCTTGTAAATATTTGAGAAGTACCTCTTATGTCAGGATTTTGCAAATGTTAGGTCTAAACTATGTACTGATATAAACATGTAGTACATGTTGGTTTTGCGATTGCATTAATTGCCACGCTTATGGATTTATGATATAGTCATGGTTTAGTTAAGTTGCTTTTGGATTTTAAGAATCATCTAGTGACATAATGTATGATTATAGACTGCACAGTTTTTATGAATTGTGAATTGTAGAGGTGAATGACTTGAATGTTTTTTTTCTTAGTGACCTCAAATGTGTGATTGGATCCTGGATTGTTTGTTGAATTAAATATTATCAATCTTGAATTAGGTTCACACCTCCTAAATGAGAATTAAATTCGGGGGGGGGGGCGTGACAGCCACCATCAACTCAATACAAAAACGAGGAGCGGAGCAACTTGGGTGTAACTTGGCAAAGTACCCAAGCCGCTTGAAGGGAGCCAACATAGAAGATGGAACATGGAGCGGAGGCATAGTGCTTTCCTTGGACAGAGGTCAAGGACATGAACTCTTCTAGAGGCAAGAGCAGGATCATGTTGTTCTATGGGTCATTCATTCTGTCGGAGCGGACTCATCTTGTATGGTGCCAAAGACGAAGGGAGCTTCTGGGCACATGCACATTATCTCGGAGGAGTATTTGTTGGAGGAACTAAGGCGACTCAATTTGTGGAGGC
The DNA here is from genome assembly GCF_036884655.1 of Musa acuminata AAA Group. NCBI lineage: Eukaryota > Viridiplantae > Streptophyta > Magnoliopsida > Zingiberales > Musaceae > Musa > Musa acuminata. Next base: position 23,224,608 of record NC_088355.1, on the reverse strand, counting down.
GAAGTTGGGTTCAGAAGGCCTTAGCACAGGGCAAGAGGACTTAGAGATGGGAACTCTTGAAGAATATGCCACAGTGTTGCCATTCAAGTTGCCATGAAGGAAGCGGTGCACAGCAGAGATTATGCTGGTAGGGGCAGAGGCCCAAGATCCAGACAATGGTGCACAAATTACAGTGAAGTCGGTGGACTTCGAGAGCTACTAGGCGACGGACTGTCCTAGAGCGGTGCTTAATCTAGGTGTGACCCAAGAGTGGGTTGATGAAGGTCGATTGCCAAAGGAGCGAACAAAATCGAAGGTGGAAGAGACCCTGCGATGTATTGGCAGAGGCCACACATGGAGGGTTCACAATTCGAGTTCATCCCACAAGGATCAGAATGTAATAGAGATGTCACCAGGAGGCGACATGGTGCAGCGGATCGTGGTGGAACAGTTCGTGGCAAATGCGATACACACGATCTAGTCCCGTGAAGGACTAGATCATATGGAGGTATGATCGGGAGCTACTAGAAGCTCCACTTCGGTGAACAACATGATGGCAAGAAGGGCTATGGATTCAAGGAGTGAAGGCAATGGTACCGCAGAGGTGGGTCTTCCGTGCGTGCATCGAATTTTGCATCGGATGAAAACCTTGGTCATCAACATATGGGGGCTAGGTTCCACCAAGGGAAAAGTTCAAATGCAAGTACCAGTGAGTCCCATGGGAGGGGCTTGATCATACAAAGGTATGATCAAAGCAACTAGAGAGTTGGACTGCTCCAGAGCTCATATTCGCTTAAGGGAGCCCAGCAAGTCAGAGGACAAGGTCGAGTAAGCGAACATTGCCACCAAGGAAGCTAAGGAGAATAGAATCGGTGCAAACCCTACAATGTGATGGTAGAGGCCATGCATGGGAGTTGCAGTCTATCTTTCCATCGACCAGAGGGAGCTACTTGGAGAACACAGAGGTGTTGAAGCAGGGGGTCGAAAGGGGTGAGGAAGCGATGACGAGTCTAGAGGGACTTAGCTACCCAAAATCAAGCATCAGTTAGAATGGAGGTGGACTTAGAGGAGTGCCACAGAGACATATCTACTGATTGTGAAGAAAAGGGATGCAGATGCGAGGCGACGGATAGTAGGGCCATGGGCATGGTAGCGCCATGGTACCATAGAGGGGGGACTTCCGTGAAAGTCATTGATCCCTTGCTCTCATGGAGGGAGAGCGCTTGGTCGTGAAAGGGACCGAGGAGGTGGAACGTGCAGAGGCAATCTCCAAGTACCGTGACAAGGCTGAGGGGCAGAGGCCAAGAAACTTCATAAGACCGGTGTCAACAAGTTTCTCATCAAGATAGCCGAAAGTGAAGGACTTCGGGTCATGCAAGAGTGCACGACCAAGGAACAAAGTAGGCAGTACGTGGTACTATACCTTCACTACTCAGGGGAGTAGGCAGCAAGGTTGATGGAGAAGACGGTATAATCCCAGAGGCGACCTCATCTATTAGAAAATTACTCCAAGTTGGGGTGAAAACTTCCCGCATTCCAGAAGTTCGATGGCATTGAGAAGGTGAATCACAGTAGCTAACTCAACTCTAGGAGTGCAAACACTTCAAGTGCTTCAGAAGTGTGAGCAAAGAGCAGGCGAAGGCTAGTAACCAGCTCGATGCATGGAGTACAACCTCGAGGAGGCGGGCGAAGTCAAGTAACCTTTGCCTTCTCAACTCTTAAGAGAATGGGCGAAACCGAGTACCCCAATTCTCTTATCTATCCAACAGAGGAGCTCTGCATATGTTCAAAGACCCTTCGAAGATAATGGAAGACAATAGTTGTCAAGTCCTCACCAATGATGATTAGTGTTACTGAGAGTAGATTGTCCGCTTCATTTCCCAATGAAATACCAATCGAAAGCGGAAGTGATGCGAACCTACTTGGATATGACAACTAAGTGAAAGAAGAGTCAATGAGCAAATTTTGTGGAGAAAGGACCCAAAACTTCAGAAGTTTGCGAGACGATGCTCGTTAAAAGCTCCAACAAGCATCCACTTGGTTCAAAGAGCATAATGCATTTGAGAGACTCGCGCAGTAAGGATGGTCTTTTCCTTCATTTGGAAGATCCGCAGGAATCAATAAGGATCAGCACAACTCAACCAACCCCACACCAGAGTCAAAGTCATTGGTGAGTTGAAGCAGCATGGCGGATCAAAGGTTCGACTACTCAAAAACGACAGTGGAGAGCAGATGGGAGCCAAGAGGCGCATTGTAGCTGGAGCAGAAGATTGAAGACTCAGCAAAGGCGAGGAGTTGCAGTGTCGACAAAGGCTTCAACGAGGACGTTGAAGGAATAAGTGAGGGAGAATGTCACGGACAAACTTCTAAACAAGATGTTTGATGTAATGCTTATGTATGTTCGTGTCTTTTGGCATGTTCATGCCTTGTACAACATGTAGAGGGACGACCAAAGGCTTAATAGTCCCATTTTAGTTAGATTGGTGGTCTCTTTAGGCTTGTAAATAAATGTTGTGTCAAGTGGACACGTGTGAGAGATTTTTGGTCTATAATGGACCATTTTACCCTTTGTTGTGCAACTGTTTAGAGCTTGTAAAGTCTGTTTGTAATTTGCATTGTCTATGAAGTATTTTTCAGAGATGTTTGCTTGTGGATCCTGATTGAGGCGTTCTCTCTAACCCGTTCTCTCTTTTGTTGGTCCTAAGGGACAATTTGAGGCTTCGGGGAGGCTGACCTTTGCGGACGGATACGCAAGGATGTCGGACGACTTAGGCAAAACCAGCTAAGTCTATGACAACTCGGTCTCATTGAGTTTGCGGCTCTCGTAGGCCACCGGAGGACCCTCCTGCATGAGTACTCCCCCAATAGCAAAGTCTGAAGCATCTGTATGGACTTCAAAAGGCTCCCCATAGTCTGGCAATTTGAGCACTGGTTCTTCCATAACAGCAGCCTTTAGATCTTGGAATGCTATTTCATATTTGTCAGACCACTTCCAAGGCTGCTCCTTTAGCAACTCCGTCAATGGGGTTGCACGCTTCGAATATCCCGCTATGAAGCGTCGATAATAGTTGACGAAACCAAGGAAGGATCTCAACTCTGGCACCTTCTTTGGAGTTCACCATTCCGCAACCACTTGCACCTTCAACTTATCTATTCAAATGGAGCCATCACCGATTTGATGTCCCAAGAATAAGATATCAGTTTGAGCAATGTAGCATTTCCCCCTTTTCACGAACAAAGTGTTTTCCCTGAGAACCTTGAAAATTGTCCGAAGGTGTTTGACGTGCTCCTCGAGCGTTTGACTGTAGACGACGATATCGTCCAAGTAGACGACCACGAACTTATCCAAATACTCCTTGAATAACTAGTTCATGAGAGTGCAAAACGTGACCGGAGTGTTAGTTAAGCCAAAAGGCATCACCAAGAACTCAAATGCTCCATACCTGATCATACAAGTAGTCTTCGCTACGTCGCCTTCAGAAATGCGAACCTGCCAATACCCCGACCGAAGGTCGAGTTTTGAGAAATACTTGGCTTTGTCCAATTGGTCGAACAAGTCCACAATGAGCAGGATGGGATACTTGTTCTTCACTGTCACTTTGTTGAGGGCTCGGTAGTCGACGCATAATCGGAGGCTCCCATCTTATTTCTTCTGGAAGAGAACTGGAGCTCCGAAAGGTACTTTAGAGCTGCGGATGAGACCACGGCTAAGCAGTTCACCTAACTGCTTCCTGAGTTTTGCCAACTTTGGCGAGGGCTGTTAGGATCGAGAGCACTAAGAGGGGGGGGGGGGGGGGGGGGGGGGGGTGAATTAGTGCAGCGGAAATTTTTCAACGATTAAAACGAAAGCTGCGTTCGTTCGATAAAAAACGATTTATGTCTAAGTGCAGATTTAGAAAGTTTTGAACTTAGAAACTTGTTCGTAAGATCGCAGAAGGCAGTAAGCAGTTATGATTGAAATCAAAACGTAAACGTAAACTGAAATATGATGATCGTACGAGAAAAGCCGATTTACGTCTAAACGTAGATTCGAAAAATTCTGAACTTAGAAACTTATTCGTAAGATCGCAAAAGGCAATAAACAGTTATGATTGAAATCAAAACGTAAACGTAAACTGAAATATGATGATTGTACGAGGAAAGTCGATTTATGTCTAAATGCAGATTTATGTCTAAACGCAGATTTACGTCTGAACCTTGAAACTCGTTCGTAAAATCGCAGAGGGCAGTAAGCTATTGAGAAGTTTGTAGTGAAGGTAAAATACTCAAAGGAAATGCAAACCGAGATTTAGAGTGGTTCGGTCAATCTTGACCTACTCCACTTTTGGCTTCCTCCACCGACGAGGTCACCGACGTCAACTAGAGGCCTTCCTTCAATAGGCGAAGGCCAACCACCCTCTTACTGATTCACTCCTTTTGACGGGCTTAGGAGACAACCCTTATAGAAGTTTTCTCTCCTCTCTTTACAACTCAAACTTGAAGAATAGAAAGAGGAGAACTAGCAGTTTTGAGCTCTAAGAAACACAGAAAGACAGCAAGATTTCGAGTGTGTGTTCTGTGCTTTCAGTGCTAAATGAGTGGGGTATTTATAGGCCCCAACCCAGTTCAAATTTGGAGCTCAAATCTGTCAATTCCCGGAATTCCGGGATCAGGCGGTTGCACCTCCTGACTGGGGCGGTTGCACCTCTTGGCAGAGCTCGAAGACTGAGCCTCTGGGCGGTGCCACCTCTATCAGGGGCGGTTGTGCTAGTCATAAGTGCCCAGCAAGCCAATCACGTGAGTGATGGCACGTGTGACTTGATACAGAATCTTTTTGCTTATTATATTTTGGCGTATATCACTTTATAACTATTGCATAAATGCATATATATTGTGATGTCCTTGGATTTGTGCAATGGGAATCGGATCGTGATGAGATCACGATAATGAGATCGATTCACCTTTAAACACATATCCTAAATAATCCCGGTCATAGGTTACTCGAGAGGGACATCGTGATAACCGGATAGACTGGTGTGCTGTATACCCGTCCATATGATGGATGCAGCTGGTCTCATAGCTGCTCGTGTAGGGACACTAGGGATACAGTACAGGTGCTCATTGGAGAATGAGTTCACTGATTGATCCGCTTACGGAATGCTGGATGGTTGATGATGCCTTATTGTCAGACAACGATTCCATAGTCCTAGTGGTGTATCTGGTTCTTAGACTTGAGACACCAAGGATGTCCTGTATGAGTGCTCCACTCTTTGATACCAGACTTATAGGTTTGGCTGTTCCCAGATCTAGTACAGCTGGTCATTGGGAGTGGTAGTCGACCTTACGAGGGCTATTGAGTGTCGATAGAGGATCATCCACTCTCGGTATCATGAGAGGAATATCCCATGTGTTCTTGCTCAGACAAATCCCTGGCCAGGGTCATTCGGGTTGAGAGAGAAAGAGTTCTCCGGGAGAATCCGATTAGAGCGAGACTCGAGTAGAAACCGTATGGGTCTGACAGCACCATGCTCGATATACGGTCTCTAGGATATTAGATGGATGAGGGACTATAGGTACATGGTAACTAAGGACAGACAGGTCCAATGGATTGGATTCCCCTGTATCGTCTGGGGACTACGGCGTAGTGGCCTAGTACTTCCGTAGTCAATGAGTCGAGTGAATTATTACAGAGATAATAATTCACTGAGTTAGAAGGAGTTCTGACAGGTATGACTCACGGCCAGCTCGATATTGGGCCTAGAGGGTCACACACATATGGTAGGCATTGCGATGAGTAGAGGTTCGGATATGAGATATCCGACGGAGCCCTTGTCTTATTGGATGCAGATCCAATACCCACTAGGGAAAGGACCCATTAGGGTTTTGACACGGGATCTCTATAAATAGGAGGGATTCACAGCCTCATAGGCTAGAGTCTTTGCTTGCCCTTCCTATTCTCCTCTCCCTCTCCACCTCAGAGTAGGCCTGGAGTTTTGAGGAGCGTCGTCGCAACCCTGCGGTGTGGATCACCGCTAGAGAGGAGGACGCTTGACCTCCTTCAACCTAAGGATCTGCAAGGAAACAGGGATATACGATCTCCCTAGGTAACACAATCTCTATACACAGTTTTGTGTTTTTTGCGGATTTTGCGCACCAATCTTCGCACGACGATGAACATCTTTTTGGGAATCGGGGATTTTTGTTTTCTTGTTCTTCCGCTGCGCATATGATGTCGCCCCCGATGATTTCCCAACAGTGGTATCAGAGCCAGGTTGTTCGTGCGAATGATTGGTTTTTGAACTGTGTGTGTTGTGTTTAGGAAGAATATTGACGTCAAAATCGTTGACGCAAAAGCAAGGAAGGGCAGCAACAGTTGCTGCCCTCGATCTGCATGCCTGCAGCCAGCCGCAGCCAGGCAGCACAGCGCCGGCGCATGCGCAGCACAGCAGGCTTGCGGCCGGCGGGGCTGGCAGCCCGCTCGGTAGAAGCGCCTGCGGCCACTGAGCCCGCGGGCAGAGGCGCCGCGGGGCAGCAGCGCGGGCTGAGGCACCGCAGGGCAGCGGCGCCTGTGGCCGCTGCTCCCACGGGCAAAAACCCCGCAGGGGCGGCCGCCAGCGAGACAGCACCACCTGCGGGCGCTGACTCGCGGGCAGAACCGCCCGCGAAGGCGGCGGCGCCCGCGGGGGCCCCCACCTGCAGCGGCAGCGACCCCAGCGGGCGTGCCACCTACAGGCGAGGGCAGTGCCCTCGCCCTCGCCGCACAGGCCGCCGCCAGCAGGGTGGCGGCGGCGGCGGCGCAGCAGCAAGGGGGAGAAGGGCATTAGGGTTTTCTGGGAAAAAGATAGTTTTGCCCCTCGGAATTTGAGAAATTCCAGTTTCTGTCTTTTGTCCAAATTACGAAAATACCCTTAGGAATTGAGAAATTCCCTATATATCCCTGATTTCAGAAAATATTAATTAATTAAAAGGTTTAGTTGATTATTATTTTTATTATTATCTAGTAGTCCTACATTATGATGATTATTTATACATGTGATGTATGATGAGTGGACGGATGATCATGGACCGTGTGATGTGTGTACTTGTGATTATTATTATTGAGGTCTGCGAACCTCCATTATATTTCTCGTTTATTGTCGGGCCTGCGTGCCTATGATTAAGTTGTAATCACATGAGGAGGGGCAGCGGGAGCGTGGAAGCCATAGCGGGACCCACGAGACGGACGATCGTGATGCATGGAGATGCATCAAGATGTCGACGGAACCGACGAGGACGAGATGGACGATCACAAGGCATGGAGATGCACCGTTGCACACATAGATCTTGATGTGAGTGATTAGGCCTACTGGCTCGGGCCTAATCATATTAGGTTGTGGTCCATGATCATCTGGTGTGATTGCTTATACACATACTAGATATGTATATATATTTGCATGCGATGTAGATATATATTAAATATGTATATGTGTGACATGTCATATTAGAAGACCAAATCATAGAAACATCTCTCGATAATATTAAGTCGGTAAACGTGAGGCAATTAGATTGACCCACGTGGCCTTCCATCGTTATGAGTAGGAACCGAATCCCGGTGTAGGTTGAGTTGGTCGAGTCCCTCGAGACTCACCTATATCGCGATTCGCTATCTTGCTTACAACATAGAGATGTCACCGGTGACCTGAGGGCATGATATGCTTGGTCGAGTCCCTCGAGGGTATATCATCAAATCAGACTCATCTTGTAACGAAGGTGTTGACTTAACCGAGCATCATGGTTGGTCGAGTCCCTCGAGGCCATGGTGATTCGGAGGCCGAACAGGACGGGAATCACAAGGAGTTGTGATCGGCAAGAGTTGTCTACCTTTTAGGCTTAGTGTGATTGGTCGAGTCCCTCGAGGTTACACTAAGACGCTGATTGGATCCTGATCCCCACTAGAAGTCTGCCGGAGACTTTCGTTTCACGTGCTGAGGGTGTCGCGTGACTCGTTAGTAAAATAGTGGGAGTATATTAAGATAGAAGTCCATATCTTGATAGTTTATTTCTTGCAAAATCTGCATGTTATTCATTTTTGCTACATCTTTATTTTCAGAAAATGTCGCTTTCAAATCCCTTACGTGGCATACTTGATGTCAACCGCCTCACTGGTCCAAATTATATGGATTGGCTCCGTAAAAATCGTGTACGTCCTTGATACAGTGATGCCTACGCCCGAAGAAGGGGCAAGCGAGGATGAGATCGCTCGCTACGTGAAGTACATTGATGACTCCACTCTTGCTCAGTGCTATATGTTGGGCTCTATGACTCCAGAGTTACAGAGACAACATGAAAAGATGGATGCCAGATCCATTCTCCTACATGTCCGTAAATTGTTTGAGGAACAGGGAAGGACTCAACGATATGAGATATCCAAGAGCCTTTTCCGCGCTAGGATGACTGAGGGGACACCGGTTCAGAACCATGTCCTAAAGATGATTGAGTGGATAGAGAAACTCACAGGTCTAGGAATGGTCCTAGAGGATAACTTGTGTGTGGACATTGTGCTTCAGTCCCTACCAGATTCCTTTTCACAGTTCATAATGAATTTTAATATGAACAAGCTTGAGGTGACTCTCCCAGAGCTCCTCAATATGTTGAGGGAGGCAGAGAGTACTATTAAGAAAGAGAAGCCAGTTCTCTACACTGGTGAGACCAGAAAGAAAAGGAAAGCAGAAAGGTCCCTTAAGAAGGGAAAGGGCAAGGGCAAACAAGGTAAAGCAAAGGTTGCTAAGAAAGACCCAACAAAGGACAAAGGCCAGTGCTTCCACTGTGGTAAAGATGGGCACTGGAAGAGAAACTGCAAAGAGTACCTTGCAGAAAGGGCGAAACAAAAGCTTGATGAAGCTTCAGGTACATTCATGATCAGTCTCCATTTGTCAGACTCTTATGATAACACATGGGTATTAGATACCGGTAGTGCTTATCATATATGTAATTCGTTGCAGGTTCTGGCAAGGCCTAGGAGACTAGAGAGAGGCGAGATGGACCTCAAGATGGGTAATGGAGCAAAAGTTGCTGTATTAGCTGTTGGCGAGGTCGTCCTACATCTGCCTAGTGGAGCTTTTATTGCATTAGATGCATGTTATTTTGTTCCTTCTATTATCAAAAACATTATCTCCATTTCATGTTTAACAGTTAGTGGATATAAATTTGTTTTTGAAAACAATGGTTGTTCGATATTATTAGATGATAAGATTATCACGAAAGGAACATTGCATAATGGTTTATTTATGTTAGACACCACTCCACATATCATGAATATAAATGTGTCCAAAAGGAAACGAGATGAGTTGAACAGTGCATACCTGTGGCATTGTAGGCTAGGTCACATCCATGAAAGAAGGATTCAAAAGTTGCTAAATGATGGATATCTAGATCCATTCGACTATGTGTCATATGCAACTTGTGAGCCTTGCATTCGTGGAAAACTGACCAACTCTCCATTTAGTGGAACTGGAGAGAGAGCCACTGAGTTGTTGGAACTCATACATAGTGATGTATGTGGACCCATGTCAACTCATGCCATTGGAGGTTACTCCTACTTCATTACATTTACTGATGATTTCTCAAGGTATGGATATGTGTACTTAATGAAGTACAAGTCCGAGGCCTTTGAGAAATTCAGAGAGTATAAGAATGAGATGGAGAACCAGACTGGAAAGAGTATCAAAACTCTTCGATCAGATCGAGGAGGTGAGTACTTAAGTACAGAGTTTACTCACTTCCTCAAGGACCATGGGATATTATCCCAATGGACACCTCCTTATACACCTCAGCTCAATGGTGTCTCTGAAAGGAGAAATCGTACATTATTAGATATGGTACGGTCCATGATGAGTTTCGCTGACCTACCCATCTCATTCTGGGGATATGCCCTAGAAACCGCAGCTTACCTTCTGAACAGAGTTCCAACTAAGTCGGTGGTGTCTACACCATATGAGATATGGAAAGGGAAGAAGCCTGATCTTAAAGTAGTTAAGATTTGGGGCTGCTCTACCCATGTTAAAAGACACAACCCCGATAAGTTAGAATCAAGGACAGGGCGATGTAAATTTGTGGGATACCCCAAGGAAACTTGTGGGTATTACTTCTATCATCTCGAGGACCAAAAGGTCTTTGTAGCTAAGAGAGCAGTGTTCCTTGAGAAGGAACACATTCTTGACGGAGACAGTGGGAGAATGATAGAATTGAGCGAGGTTGGAGAACCAAGCTCAAGCACCACTCTACAGCCCGAGTCTGTTCAGGTATCTAATACACAAGTTTCAACTTTACGCAGGTCTGATAGAGTATCCCATCCTCCTGAGAGATATGTGGGACATATTAGAGCAGAGGATGTAGAGGATATTGATCCTCAAACGTACGAGGAGGCTATTATGAGTATAGACTCCGGGAAGTGGAAAGAAGCCATGAATTCTGAGATGGATTCTATGTACTCCAATAAGGTTTGGAACCTAGTTGATGCACCCGAAGGTATTGTACCCATCGGTTGCAAGTGGATCTTTAAGAAAAAGATCGGAGTAGATGGAAAGGTAGAGACCTATAAAGCAAGGCTAGTGGCTAAGGGGTATCGTCAAAGGCAAGGTGTTGACTACGACGAAACTTTCTCACCCGTAGCAATGCTAAAATCCATCAGAATTCTATTGGCTATTGCAACACACTATGATTATGAGATCTGGCAGATGGATGTGAAAACCGCATTCCTCAACGGGAACCTGGAGGAGGAGGTGTATATGATGCAACCTGAGGGATTCGTGTCCAAGAACTGCCCAGATAAGGTGTGTAGGTTGCTTAGATCCATTTATGGACTAAAGCAAGCTTCCCGAAGTTGGAACATAAGATTTGATGAGGCAATCAGATCTTATGACTTCGTTAAGAACGAAGATGAGCCTTGTGTATACAGAAAGGTAAGTGGGAGCGCTATTAGCTTTTTGGTGTTATATGTGGATGACATCCTCATCATTGGGAATGACATAGGAATGCTATCCACAATAAAGGCTTGGTTATCTAGACACTTCTCCATGAAGGACTTAGGAGAAGCATCTTATATCTTGGGGATTAGAATCTATAGAGATAGATCCAAAAGGATGCTTGGCTTGTCCCAGTCCAGGTACATAGAAACTATTGTCAAAAGGTTTGGCATGGAAAATTCCAAAAGAGGTCTCATACCGATGAGACATGGGATATCGCTTTCTACGAGTATGTCCCCAAAGACTCCAGAAGAAAGGGCGAACATGGATATGATACCTTATGCCTCAGCAATAGGGTCTATCATGTATGCCATGCTATGTACTAGGCCTGATATAGCGCATGCTCTGAGTGTCACGAGCAGGTATCAGGCGGATCCAGGCTTGGAGCACTGGAAAGCAGTAAAGTGTATCCTTAAGTACTTGAGAAGGACTAAGGATCTTTTACTAGTATATGGAGGTAATAGCCTTAAGGTTGAAGGCTACACTGACTCAAGTTTTCAGTCTGATGTCGATGATAGCAAGTCGAATTCAGGGTATGTGTACACCTTGAATGGAGGAGCAGTGTGCTGGAAGAGTTCCAAGCAAGATACCACTGCTGACTCGACCACAGAGGCGGAGTACATTGCTGCATCAGATGCAGCAAAGGAGGGAGTCTGGTTGAAGAAGTTCATCACAGATTTGGGAGTCGTGCCAGATAGTGAGGAGTCGATTTCCTTATATTACGACAACAACGGGGCAATTGCTCAAGCGAAGGAACCTAGGTCTCATCAGAAATCTAAGCATGTTCTGAGGAGGTTCCACCTTATCAAAGAGATCGTGACCCGAGGAGATGTAGCAGTGGAAAGAGTTCCATCCGAAGATAACATTGCAGATCCACTAACAAAGCCATTGTCTCAGATTGTCTTTGAGCGTCACAGGGGTCTGATGGGGATCAGACACATAGGTGATTGGCTTTAGGTCAAGTGGGAGATTGCTTGTCATAAGTGCCCAACAAGCCAATCACGTGAGTGATGGCACGTGTGACTTGATACAGAATCTTTTTGCTTATTATATTTTGGCGTATATCACTTTATAACTATTGCATAAATGCATATATATTGTGATGTCCTTGGATTTGTGCAATGGGAATCGGATCGTGATGAGATCACGATAATGAGATCGATTCACATTTAAACACATATCCTAAATAATCCCGGTCATAGATTACTCGAGAGGGACATCGTGATAACCGGATAGACTGGTGTGCTGTATACCCGTCCATATGATGGATGCAGCTGGTCTCATAGCTGCTCGTGTAGGGACACTAGGGATACAGTACAGGTGCTCATTGGAGAATGAGTTCACTGATTGATCCGCTTACGGAATGCTGGATGGTTGATGATGCCTTATTGTCAGACAACGATTCCGTAGTCCTAGTGGTGTATCTGGTTCTTAGACTTGAGACACCAAGGATGTCCTGTATGAGTGCTCCACTCTTTGATACCAGACTTATAGGTTTGGCTGTTCCCAGATCTAGTACAGCTGGTCATTGGGAGTGGTAGTCGACCTTACGAGGGCTATTGAGTGTCGATAGAGGATCATCCACTCTCGGTATCATGAGAGGAATATCCCATGTGTTCTTGCTCAGACAAATCCCTGGCCAGGGTCATTCGGGTTGAGAGAGAAAGAGTTCTCCGGGAGAATCCGATTAGAGCGAGACTCGAGTAGAAACCGTATGGGTCTGACAGCACCATGCTCGATATACGGTCTCTGGGATATTAGATGGATGAGGGACTATAGGTACATGGTAACTGAGGACAGACAGGTCCAATGGATTGGATTCCCCTGTATCGTCTGGGGACTACGGCGTAGTGGCCTAGTACTTCCGTAGTCGATGAGTCGAGTGAATTATTACAGAGATAATAATTCACTGAGTTAGAAGGAGTTCTGACAGGTATGACTCACGGCCAGCTCGATATTGGGCCTAGAGGGTCACACACATATGGTAGGCATTGCGATGAGTAGAGGTTCGGATATGAGATATCCGACGGAGCCCTTGTCTTATTGGATGCAGATCCAATACCCACTAGGGAAAGGACCCATTAGGGTTTTGACACGGGATCTCTATAAATAGGAGGGATTCACAGCCTCATAGGCTAGAGTCTTTGCTTGCCCTTCCTATTCTCCTCTCCCTCTCCACCTCAGAGTAGGCCTGGAGTTTTGAGGAGCGTCGTCGCAACCCTGCTGTGTGGATCACCGCTAGAGAGGAGGACGCTTGACCTCCTTCACCCTCTCCTAAGGATCTGCAAGGAAACAGGGATATACGATCTCCCTAGGTAACACAATCTCTATACACAGTTTTGTGTTTTTTGCGGATTTTGCGCACCAATCTTCGCACGACGATGAACATCTTTTTGGGAATCGGGGATTTTTGTTTTCTTGTTCTTCCGCTGCGCATATGATGTCGCCCCCGATGATTTCCCAACAGGTTGCACCTCTCTGCCAGAGCTCGAAGACCGAGCTCAGGCGGTTGCACCGCCTGACTGGAGAGGTTGCACCGCCTGGCAAAGCTCGAAACTTGAGCTCTAGCGGTGCTACCTCTTGACAGAAGAGGTTGCACCGCCCAGTCTCGCTCGGAGACTGAGCCCGGGGCGGTGCCACCTCTTGGCTGGAGCGGTTGCACCTCCCAGTCTCGCTGGGAGACATAGCCTGGGCGGTGCTACCTCCCTGCCTAGGCGGTTGCACCTCCCACAGCAACCTGGGTCCGAATGGGTTGAACCATTCGACCCAATTTGAGTTCTTCAGGGGCCCAATTGCCCCAGGATTAAGCTAATGGGATCACCTCATATTTCTAACTTAATCGAAGTGCTAACTACGATTATTTCCTAAGACATATTCTGCAGCTTGCTTCGGTGCGTCACTCGCTTCTTCCGGCGAGTTTCCGACGAACTTCCATCGATCATTCGATGAACCCTCGGTGATACTCCTGCGGACTTCCAGCAAACTCCTGGACTGCGACGATCCACTTGGCAAGTTCCGACGAGCTCCTTTGTCAAGCTTCTGGACTTCTCGGATTTGTTCCCACAGAACCTCTGATGACTGTCCGAACTTCCGTCGAGCTCTTGAACTCCCAACGTGATCATTGTCATGACTCCGGCGTAACTCCTACTGCATGTCTTTCTTCCATTGTAGTTAATCCTGCACACTCAAAACAAAAACTTCGATCGAGACAATTAATCCTAAGCAATTAACTAAGTTGTCCGGCATGTCATTGGTCCCTCAACGCTTCGTCCGATTCTTCGGCGCATCGTCCTTTCCTGCAGCCTATTGCCCAATCGGCCAGTTGACTCCGCAACTCCGATATCCTTGGCATAATACCCGCTCTTCTTGGCCCGATGCCCGAGTCCATGGCCCGAAGCCTTCTATCGATACGTCGACTGATCCACCGGCCCGACGTCCAATCTTCTGACATGTTCCTCCGGCACAACATGATTTTCCTACTTTAATTGTCTCATCCTGATCGAAGCATCCTGCGTCACTCAAAACGCAGATTAAATCATAAACATATATCAAGTGGTTTCATCATCAAAATACGAGATTCAACAATCTCCCCCTTTTTGATGATGACAACCACTTGATGACGGAGTTAAACTTAACTCCCGGAGTTTAAACAAACTCCCCCTATCAATATGCCATATTGATAGAATCTTGAATTCAAACTGAATTCAAGTCATTGCAATATTCATCATGAATACTTGCAACACGTCATTATGAACTTATGCATTAACTTATGCATAACATGTCATGTCATCAACATACTTCTCCCCCTTTGTCATCAACAAAAAGGAGAAGTACCACAATCAAGTGTTTGTGATATTGGTTCAACTCATTGCATGAAAAACATAATATCAAGTTTTATCATCATGCAGTTTTGAAGCCAGAAAATTTAGCAAATATTACATCATGCTTAGAACATTCAAGCTATCAAGTTTTAGATATGCAAGTTTTACAGCATACAAGATAGCACTTTTATAACATGCAAGCTAGCAATATTGCAACATTTTATAACTTGCAAGCTAGCAATTTAGAGATGTTCAAGAAGGCAACTCTTGCTTCTTGAAATATGTAAGTTGCAAGCTAGCAAATTTTTACGATATGCAAGTTTTGCTTCTTGAGATAGGCAAGATAGCACTTTTGCAATTTTTGTTTGGCAAGCTTGTGATGTTCAAGATAATAAGCTCTTTCTTCTCTTTTGAGAAGTGTCATTTTTGCTTTCTTTGTAAAGTGCAAGCTAGCAAAATGCCAAACTAGCAAGAGATAATGTTTTACATGAGGCAAGCAAACAATTTGGCAAGTGTTACATTTGCATCTTCTCTTTAGATGTGCAAGAAAATAAACAAGTTTTTGCATTTTCTTGACATTTCAAGCTAGCAATTATCGGTGATGTTCAAGATAGCAATTTCTTCTCTTTTGTAATTTTTGTCTTTTTCTTGAATTGTGCTAGCAATCTATCTCCCCCTTTGTCATTGTCAAAAAGAAGGGGAAAACCCTTTACATCAATTTCTAAATCATGACAAAGGTAAGTAATCATTCTTATTTGTGCTTCATTATAGTTTCAATGCACAAATTCATTAACATTACATTTCATTTTTTTTTTTATGCATGATACCGAAAAATCAATCATCATCATGAGCATATCAAACATGATATTCAAGCATTCATGATATATCATTTTGGCAACATGATCATAGATATTCAAACGATGGTATCTAAATGTCAGAATTCATTACATCCTATTATGCATGATCATTAACTCCTCATTTGTATTTCATACATTATTTCATTTCATCTCATAAGGAATACCAAGAAGAGTTATTGGATGATGAGATAAATATTTTATGAATACACGGAATATCATAAGTGTTTCATGTATTCATATTGTCATATGAAGCATATTATCATTTTTAAGATTCATAACATGAATAACGTTATTACTATTTCATCAAAATCAATTTCGAGATTCACACAATATCATGAAATCATTATTCTCGATAAGATGGGAAAAACATTTTCTTTTTAAGTGATTCTTTTAACACATCATAAAAAACTCATTCATAATTCAAGTGATTTACAAGATATCATAAATGAATTTATCACTTGTATTTCATCAAAATCGAGAACTCTAGAGATAGAAAATGATTGAAGCATTTAACATGATTGAAGCATGATTCATATTTAAAGTGTATCTTATGTCGTAAATACGAATCAAGCATTTGTCAAATCTGAAATCATCCTCAAAATTTCATTCAATAACTTCATGTATGACAAGCATAGATTTATTGAAAAATCAATAAGATAGAGGATTACATTTCAAGTGTTCATCAATTGTAGCATTTCATCATATGGTAAGATATCAATGCGTAAAACTGTGAAGCAAGATTTTGTTTGATATCTTGATACAGTGCATGATGTACACATTTCGAATATTTTAGCAAGTATAGCATTGCATCACATGGTAAGATATCAGCTCGTATGATGCAAATTTTTGTTTGATATCTTGATACAAGGCATATAGCAATGATAGCAATCATATATTTCTTGGTGATGCAAGCATGGGATAATCATAGCATAGTGTTTATAGCATCAATTCATATATTTCTCCCCTTTTTTAAGTGTTTCATCTTAAGTGATCGATTTCATGTTAGCATGCCTTTTCATTTATGTCAAATGAAAACATGCATCAACGTTTAGGATCGTAAAATGAATTTCATCATAAAACCATCAATCACAAAAATCATCATGTATAACTTTAAAATCTCATGCATAAAATCGTCAAATCATAGTATCAAAACTTTAATATTTTCATTGCAACATTAAGCAAGGTTTCATTGAACATAATTTTGAATGATTCTTATAAATGTCTAAAACTTCTTTAGTT
Source organism: Musa acuminata AAA Group (assembly GCF_036884655.1). Classification (NCBI taxonomy): domain Eukaryota; kingdom Viridiplantae; phylum Streptophyta; class Magnoliopsida; order Zingiberales; family Musaceae; genus Musa; species Musa acuminata. Next base: position 23,207,730 of record NC_088355.1, on the reverse strand, counting down.
TTAATTTATATGATTGACTTTATAATAGCATGCTCAACTCTTTATTCTTATGTCAAAACCATACATCATATTTAACAAACAAAGACAATGAAAAATATCAAGCCTTCTAGACAAAAGCCATGTATCATCACTGAAAAGCAATATGAAAATCATCAAAATATACATTCTTGCTTCTCAAGCACATAAATAAGATTTAATCTCACTAGGTGTACAATCATTAGATTTCTATCTTGCATTAACATAAGACATGAAATTTTCATTTTCATTTTCAAAATTATAAGCATGATCATATTTTTGCATTTTCATTATTAAATTATTAAAAATGTAATTTTCAAGAAAATTTAAAGAAAAAGAGAAATGCATCATGAAAAACATCATGTAATTTCAAAGTAAATTAAAGGCATTTTGATTACCTCAGCGTCGAAAGGCGTAAAGGCGTAGTTTGCCACCTCGCCTTTGTTGATTTTCTCCTCGTCTTGAGAGGAGCTCGATTCATCCCAATTTTTGTTCTTCTTCTTGCGTTCAAAGCAAGTAGTTCCGTTCTTTTTACTTTTTAATTTTTGTTTCATTTGTAGTTTAAGTTCACCATCACTTGAGCTTATGCTCGAGTGGTCTTCAAATGTTCTATGTCCCAAATCCTTCCTGTTTTTTGGAAGGTGGTTCTCAAGTTCTTCACGTGCATTGCACGTCATTTCATATTTGATCAAGAAACCAATTAGTTCTTCAAGTGGAAATTGGTTCAAGTTTTTCGATTCTTGAATAGCAGTTACTTTTGAATCCCAAGGTTTAGAAAGTGAGCGCAAAATCTTGTTTACGAGTTCAAAATCCGAAAAACATTTTCCAAGAGCTCTTAAACTATTGACGACATCCGTGAAACGGGTGTACATGTCGCCTATAGTCTCGCTTGGTTGCATTCGAAAAAGCTCAAAATCATGCAATAAAATGTTAACTTTCGAGTCTTTGACTCTACTAGTTCCCTCGTGCGTGATTTCAAGTGTTCGCCAAATGTCAAAAGCCGTTTCGCACGTAGAAATCCGATTGAACTCATTTTTGTCCAAAGCGCAAAATAAGGCATTCGTAGCCTTTGCGTTTAAAGAAAAATACTTCTTCTCCAAATCCGACCATTCGTTCATCGGTTTAAAGGGAAGCTGAAAATCGTTTTCAACGATATTCCATAAATCCAAATTCAAAGAAATCAAGAAAACTCTCATTCGAGTTTTCCAATAAGTGTAGTCCAATCCGTTAAGCAACGGTGGACGAAAGACCGATAAGCCCTCTTGAAAGCCTTGAAGAGCCATTTCTCTCGGGTGTAAATCCGAAATGAGAAATACCCCGCTCTGATACCAATTGTTAGGATCGAGGGCACTAAGAGGGGGGGGGGGGGGTGAATTGCTAGTCATAGGTGCCCAGCAAGCCAATCATGTGAGTGATGGCACGTGTGACTTGATACAGAATCTTTTTGCTTATTATATTTTGGCGTATATCACTTTATAACTATTACATAAATGCATATATATATTGTGATGTCCTTGGATTTGTGCAATGGGAATCGGATCGTGATGAGATCACGATAATGAGATCGATTCACCTTTAAACACATATCCTAAATAATCCTGGTCATAGGTTACTCGAGAGGGACATCGTGATAACCGGATAGACTGGTGTGCTGTATACCCGTCCATATGATGGATGCAGCTGGTATCATAGCTGCTCGTGTAGGGACACTAGGGATACAGTACAGGTGCTCATTGGAGAATGAGTTCACTGATTGATCCGCTTACGGAATGCTGGATGGTTGATGATGCCTTATTGTCAGACAGCGATTCCGTAGTCCTAGTGGTGTATCTGGTCCTTAGACTTGAGACACCAAGGATGTCCTGTATGAGTGCTCCACTCTTTGATACCAGACTTATAGGTTTGGCTGTCCCAGATCTAGTACAGCTAGTCATTGGGAGTGGTAGTCGACCTTACGAGGGCTATTGAGTGTCGACAGAGGATCATCCACTTTCGGCGTCATGAGAGGAATATCCCATGTGCTCTTGCTCAGACAAATCCCTGGCTAGGGTCATTCGGGTTGAGAGAGAAAGAGTTCTCTGGGAGAATCCGATTAGAGCGAGACTCGAGTAGAAACCGTATGGGTCTGACAGCACCATGCTCGATATACGGTCTCTGGGATATTAGATGGATGAGGGACTATAGGTACATGGTAACTGAGGACAGACAGGTCCAATGGATTGGATTCCCCTGTATCGTCTGGGGACTATGGCGTAGTGGCCTAGTACGTCCGTAGTCGATGAGTCGAGTGAATTATTACAGAGATAATAATTCACTGAGTTAGAAGGAGTTCTGACAGGTATGACTCACGGCCAGCTCGATATTGGGCCTAGAGGGTCACACATATATGGTAGGCATTGCGATGAGTAGAGGTTCGGATATGAGATATCCGACGGAGCCCTTGTCTTATTGGATGCAGATCCAATACCCACTAGGGAAGGACCCATTAGGGTTTGACACGGGATCTCTATAAATAGGAGGGATTCACAGCCTCATAGGCTAGAGTCTTTGCTTGCCTTTCCTATTCTCCTCTCCCTCTCCACCTCAGAGTAGGCCTGGAGTTTTGAGGAGGGTCGTCGCAACCCTACTGTGTGGATCACCGCTAGAGAGGAGGACGCTTGACCTCCTTCACCCTCTCCTAAGGATCTGCAAGGAAACAGGGATATACGATCTCCCTAGGTAACACAATCCCTATACGCAGTTTTGTGTTTTGCGGATTTTTTGCGCACCAATCTTCGCACGACGACGAACATCTCTTTGGGAATCGGGGATTTTTGTTTTCTTGTTCTTCCGCTGCGCATATGATGTCGCCCCCCATGATTTCCCAACAATGGTATCAGAGCTAGGTTGTTCGTGCGAATGATTGGTTTTGAACTGCGTGTGTTGTGTTTAGGAAGAATATTGACGTCAAAATCGTTGACGCAAAAGTGAGAAAGGGAAGCAATAGTTGCTGCCCTCGATCTGTGTGCGTGCAGCGCAGCCGAAGGCGGGCAGCGTAGGGGCTGCGTCTACAGTAGCCGGCCGGCGGCCTGCTTGCAGCAGGCTTGCTTCCGGCGGGGCTGGCAACCCACGGGCAGCGGCGCCTGCCATCGCTGCTCCCGCGGGCAAAACCCCCCCCACAGGGGCGGCCGCCCGGCGGGACAGCACCGCCTGCGGAGGCAGCGACGCCCGAAGGGGGAGCCCACCTGCAGCGGCAGCGCCGCCAACGAGCGTGCCGCCTGCAGGCGAGGGCAGCGCCCTCGCCCCGCCTCACAGGCCGCCGCCAGTAGGGTGGCGGCGGCGGCAGCGGCAGTATAAAGAGGGAATTAGGGTTTTGGGCAAAAAGACAGTTTTGCCCCTGTGAATTTAAGAAATTCCAATTTCTGTCTTTTATCCAAATTACGAAAATACCCTTAGGAATTGAGAAATTCCCTACATATCCCTGATTTCAGAAAAATATTAATTAATTAAAAGGTTTAGTTGATTATTATTTTTATTATTATCTAGTAGTCCTACATGATGATGATTATTTATACATGTGATGTATGATATGTGGATTGATGATCATGGACCGTGTGATGTGTGTACTTGTGATTATTATTATTGAGGTATGTGAACCTCAATTGTATTTCTCATTTATTGTCGGGCCTGCGTGCCTATGATTAAGTTGTAATCACATGAGGAGGCGCAGCGGGAGCGTGGATGCTATAGCGGGACCCACGAGATGGACGATCGTGATGCATGGAGATGCATCAAGATGTCGACGGAACCGATGAGGACGAGATGGACGATCACAGGGCATGGAGATGCACCGTTGCACACATAGATCTTGATGTGAGTGATTAGGCCTACTGGCTCGGGCCTAATCATATTAGGTTGTGGTCCATGATCATCTGATGTGATTGCTTATACACATACTAGATATGTATATATATTTGAATGCGATGTAGATATATATTAAATATGTATATATGTGACATGTCATATTAGGAGACCAAATTATAGAAATATCTCTCGATAATATTAAGTCGGTAAACGTGAGGCAATTAGATTGACCCACGTGGCCTTCCATCGTTATGAGTAGGAACCGATTCCCGGTGTAGGTTGAGTTGGTCGAGTCCCTCGAGACTCACCTATATCGCGATTCGCTATCTTGCTTACGACATAGAGATGTCACCGGTGACCTGAGGGCATGGTATGCTTGGTCGAGTCCCTCGAGGGTATATCATCAAATCAGACTCATCTTGTAACGAAGGTGTTGACTTAATCGAGCATCATGGTTGGTCGAGTCCCTCGAGGCCATGGTGATTCGGAGGCCGAACAGGACGGGAATCACAAGGAGTTGTGATCGGCAAGAGTTGCCTACCTTTTAGGCTTAGTGTGATTGGTCGAGTCCCTCGAGGTTACACTAAGACGCTGATTGGATCCTGATCCCCACTAGAAGTCTGCCGGAGACTTTCGTTTCACGTGCTGAGGGTGTCGCGTGACTCGTTAGTAAAATAGTGGGAGCATATTAAGATAGAAGTCCATATCTTGATAGTTTATTTCTTGCAAAATCTGCATGTTATACATTTCTACTACATCTTTATTTTCAGAAAATGTCGCTTTCAAATCCCTTACGTGGCATACTTGATGTCAACCGCCTCACTAGTCCAAATTATACGGATTGGCTCCGTAACTTGAGAATTGTTCTCACAGCGGAGAAAATCGTGTACGTCCTTGATATAGTGATGCCTACGCCCGAAGAAGGGGCAAGCGAGGATGAGATCGCTCGCTACGTGAAGTACATTGATGACTCCACTCTTGCTCAGTATGTTGGGCTCTATGACTCCAGAGTTACAGAGACAACATGAAAAGATGGATGCCAGATCCATTCTCCTACATGTCCGTAAATTGTTTGAGGAACAGGGAAGGACTCAACGATATGAGATATCCAAGAGCCTTTTCCGCGCTAGGATGACTGAGGGGACACCGGTTCAGAACCATGTCCTAAAGATGATTGAGTGGATAGAGAAACTCACAGGTCTAGGAATGGTCCTAGAGGATAACTTGTGTGTGGACATTGTGCTTTAGTCCCTACCAGATTCCTTTTCACAGTTCATAATGAATTTTAATATGAACAAGCTTGAGGTGACTCTCCCAGAGCTCCTCAATATGTTGAGGGAGGTAGAGAGTACTATTAAGAAAGAGAAGCCAGTTCTCTACACTGGTGAGACCAGAAAGAAAAGGAAAGCAGAAAGGTCCCTTAAAAAGGGAAAGGGCAAGGGCAAACAAGGTAAAGCAAAGGTTGCTAAGAAAGACCCAACAAAGGACAAAGGCCAATGCTTCCACTATGGTAAAGATGGGCACTAGAAAAGAAACTGCAAAGAGTACCTTGTAGAAAGGGCAAAACAAAAGCTTGATGAAGCTTTAGATACATTCATGATCAGTTTCCATTTGTTAGAATCTTATGATAACACATGGGTATTGGATACCGGTAGTGCTTATCATATATGCAATTCGTTGCAGGTTCTGACAAGGCCTAGGATACTTGAAAGAGGCGAGATGGACCTCAAGATGGGTAATGGAGCAAAAGTTGTTGTATTAGCTGTTGGCGAGGTCGCCCTACATCTGCCTAGTGGAGCTTTTATTGCATTAGATGCATATTATTTTGTTCCTTCTATTATCAAAAACATTATCTCCATTTCATGTTTAACAGTTAGTGAATATAAATTTATTTTTGAGAACAATGGTTGTTCAATATTATTAGATGATAAGATCATCACAAAAGGAACATTGCATAATGGTTTATTTATGTTAGACACCACTCCACATATCATGAATGTAAATGTGTCCAAAAGGAAACGAGATGAGTTGAACAGTGCATACCTGTGGCATTGTAGGCTAGGTCACATCCATGAAAGAAGGATTCAAAAGTTGCTAAATGATGGATATCTAGATCCATTCGACTGTATGTCTTATGCAACTTGTGAGCCTTGCATTCGTGGAAAATTGACTAACTCTCCATTTAGTGGAACTGGAGAGAGAGCCACTGAGTTGTTGGAACTTATACATAGTGATGTATGTGGACCCATGTCAACTCATGCCATTGGAGGTTACTCCTACTTCATTACATTTACTGATGATTTCTCAAGGTATGGATATATGTACTTAATGAAGTACAAGTCCGAGGCCTTTGAGAAATTCAGAGAGTATAAGAATGAGGTGGAGAACTAGACTGGAAAGAGTATCAAAACTCTTCGATCGGATCGAGGAGGTGAACACTTAAGTACAGAGTTTACTCAGTTCCTCAAGGACCATGGGATATTATCCCAATAGACACCTCCTTATACACCTCAGCTCAATGATGTCTCTGAAAGGAGAAATCGTACATTATTAGATATGGTACGGTCCATGATGAGTTTCGCTGACCTACCCATCTCATTCTGGGGATATGCCCTAGAAACCGCAGCTTACCTTCTGAACAGAGTTCCAACTAAGTCGGTAGTGTCTACACCATATGAGATATGGAAAGGGAAGAAGCCTGATCTTAAGGTTGTTAAGATTTGGGGCTGCCCTGCCCATGTTAGAAGACACAACCCCGATAAGTTAGAATCAAGGACAGAGCGATGCAAATTTGTGGGATACCCCAAGGAAACTTGTGGGTATTACTTCTATCATCCCGAGGACAAAAAGGTCTTTGTAGCTAAGAGAGCAGTGTTCCTTGAGAAGGAACACATTCTTGGCGGAGACAGTGGGAGAATGATAGAGTTGACCAAAATTAGAGAACCAAGCTCAAGCACCACTCTACAGCCCGAGTCTGTTCAGGTACCTAATACACAAGTTTCAACTTTACGCAGGTCTGATAGAGTATCTCATCATCCTGAGAGATATGTGGGACATATTAGAGGAGAGGATGCTGAGGATATTGATCCTCAGACCTACGAGGAGGCTATTATGAGTATAGACTCCGGGAAGTGGAAAGAAGCCATGAATTCTGAGATGGATTCTATGTACTCCAATAAGGTTTGGAACCTAGTTGATGCACCCGATGGTATTGTACCCATCGGTTGCAAGTGGATCTTTAAGAAAAAGATCGGAGTAGATGGAAAGGTAGAGACCTATAAAGCAAGGCTAGTGGCTAAGGGGTATCGTCAAAGGCAAGGTGTTGACTACGACGAAACCTTCTCACCCGTAGCAATGCTAAAATCCATCAAAATTCTATTGGCTATTGCAGCACACTATGATTATGAGATCTGGCAGATGGATGTGAAAACTGCATTCCTCAATGGGAACCTCGAGGAGGAGGTGTATATGATGCAACCTGAGGGATTCGTGTCCAAGAACTGCCCAGATAAGGTGTGTAGGTTGCTTAAATCCATTTATGGACTAAAGCAAGCTTCCCGAAGTTGGAACATAAGATTTGATGAGTCAATCAGATCTTATGACTTCGTTAATAACGAAGATGAGCCTTGTGTATACAGGAAGGTAAGTGGGAGCGCTATCACCTTTTTGGTGTTATATGTGGATGACATCCTCATCATTGGGAATGACGTAGGAATGCTATCCACAGTAAAGACTTGGTTATCTAGACACTTCTCCATAAAGGACTTAGGGGAAGCATCCTATATCTTGGGGATTAGAATCTATAGAGATAGATCCAAGAGGATGCTTGGCTTGTCCCAGTCCAGGTACATAGAAACCATTGTCAAAAGGTTTGGCATTGAAAATTCTAAGAAAGGGCGAACATGGATATGATACCTTATGCCTCAGCAATATGGTATATCATGTATGCCATGCTATGTACTAGGCCTGATATAGCGCATGCTCTGAGTGTCACGAGTAGGTATCAGGCGGATCCAGGCTTGGAGCACTAGAAAGCAGTAAAGTGTATCCTTAAGTACTTGAGAAGGACTAAGGATCTTTTACTAGTATATGGAGGTAATAGCCTTAAGGTTGAAGGCTACACTGACTCAAGCTTTCAGTCTGATGTCGATGATAGCAAGTCGAATTCAAGGTATGTGTACACCTTGAATGGAGGAGCAGTGTGCTGGAAGAGTTCAAAGCAAGATACCACTTCTGACTCAACCATAAAGGCGGAGTACATTGCTGCATCGGATGCAGCAAAGGAGGGAGTCTGGATGAAGAAGTTCATCACAGATTTGGGAGTGGATACAGATAGCGACAAATCGACTTCCTTATATTACGACAATTATGGGGCGATTACTTAAATAAGGGAACCCGGGTCTCATCAGGAGTGTTCTGAGGAGGTTCCAGCTTATCAGAGAGATCGTAACCCGAGGAGATGTAGCAGTGGAAAGAGTTCCATCCGAAGATAACATTGCAGATCCACTGACAAAGCCGTTGTCTCAGATTGTCTTTGAGCGTCACAGGGGTCTGATGGGGATCAGACACATAGGTGATTGGCTTTAGGTCAAGTGGGAGATTTCTAGTCATAGGTGCCTAGCAAGCCAATCACGTGAGTGATGGCACGTGTGACTTGATACAGAATCTTTTTACTTATTATATTTTGGCGTATATCACTTTATAACTATTGCATAAATGCATATATATATTGTGATGTCCTTGGATTTGTGCAATGGGAATCGGATCGTGATGAGATCACGATAATGAGATCGATTCACTTTTAAACACATATCCTAAATAATACTGGTCATAGGTTACTCGAGAGGGATATCGTGATAACCGGATAGACTGGTGTGCTGTATACCCGTCCATATGATGGATGCAGCTGGTCTCATAGCTGCTCATGTAGGGACACTAGGGATATATTACAGGTGCTCATTGGAGAATGAGTTCACTGATTGATCCGCTTACGGAATGCTGGATGGTTGATGATGCCTTATTGTCAGACAGCGATTCCGTAGTCCTAGTGGTGTATCTGGAACTTAGACTTGAGACACCAAGGATGTCCTGTATGAGTGCTCCACTCTTTGATACCAGACTTATAGGTTTGGCTGTCCCAGCTCTAGTACAATTGGTCATTGGGAATGGTAGTCGACCTTACGAGGGCTATTAAGTGTCGACAGAGGATCATCCACTCTCGGCGTCATGAGAGGAATATCCCATGTGCTCTTGCTCAGACAAATCCCTGGCCAGGGTCATTCGGGTTGAGAGAGAAAGAGTTCTCTGGGAGAATCCGATTAGAGCGAGACTCAAGTAGAAACCGTATGGGTCTGACAGCACCATGCTCGATATACGGTCTCTGGGATATTAGATGGATGAGGGACTATAGGTACATGGTAACTGAGGACAGACAGGTCCAATGGATTGGATTCCCCTGTATCGTCTGGGGACTACGGCGTAGTGGCCTAGTACGTCCGTAGTCGATGAGTCGAGCGAATTATTACAGAGATAATAATTCATTGAGTTAGAAGGAGTTCTGACAGGTATGACTCACGGCCAGCTCGATATTGGGCCTAGAGGGTCACACACATATGGTAGGCATTGCGATGAGTAGAGGTTCGGATATGAGATATCCGACGGAGCCCTTGTCTTATTGGATGCAGATCCAATACCCACTAGGGAAGGACCCATTAGGGTTTGACACGGGATCTCTATAAATAGGAGGGATTCATAGCCTCATAGGCTAGAGTCTTTGCTTGCCTTTCCTATTCTCCTCTCCCTCTCCACCTCAGAGTAGGCCTGGAGTTTTGAGGAGGGTCGTCGCAACCCTGCTGTGTGGATCACCGCTAGAGAGGAGGACGCTTGACCTCCTTCACCCTCTCCTAAGGATCTGCAAGGAAATAGGGATATATAATCTCCCTAGGTAACACAATCTCTATACGCAGTTTTGTGTTTTGCGGATTTTTTGCGCACCAATCTTCGCACGACGACGAACATCTTTTTGGGAATCGGGGATTTTTGTTTTCTTGTTCTTCCGCTGCGTATATGATGCTGCCCCCCATGATTTCCGAACATGAATTAGTGCAGCGGAAATTTTTCAGCGATTAAAACGAAAGCTGCGTTCGTTCGATAAAAAACGATTTACGTCTAAGTGCATATTTAGAAAGTTCTGAACTTAGAAACTTATTCGTAAGATCGCAGAAGGTGGTAAGCAGTTATGATTGAAATCAAAACGTAAACGTAAACTGAAATATGATGATCGTACGAGAAAAGCCGATTTACGTCTAAATGTAGATTCGGAAAATTTTGAACTTAGAAACTTATTCGTAAGATCGCAGAAGGCAGTAAACAGTTATGATTGAAATCAAAATGTAAACGTAAACTGAAATATGATGATTGTACGTGGAAAGCCGATTTACATCTAAACGCAGATTTACGTCTGAACCTTGAAACTCGTTCGTAAAATCGCAGAGGGCAGCAAGCTATTGAGAAGTTTGCAGTGAAGGTAAAATACTCAAAGGAAATACAAACCGAGATTTAGAGTGGTTCGGTCAATCTTGACCTACTCCACTTTTGGCTTCCTCCACCGACGAGGTCACCGACGTCAACTAGAGGCCTTCCTTCAATAGGCGAAGGCCAACCACCCTCTTACAGATTCACTCCTTTTGACGAGCTTAGGAGACAACCCTTACAGAAGTTTTCTCTCCTCTCTTTACAACTCAAACATGAAAAATAGAAAGAGGAGAACTAGCAGTTTTGAGCTCTAAGAAACACAGAAAGACAGCAAGATTTCGAGTGTGTGTTCTGTGCTTTCAGTGCTAAATGGGTGGGGTATTTATAGGCCCCAACCCAGTTCAAATTTGGATCTCAAATCTGTCAATTCCCGGAATTCTGGGATCAGGCGATTGCACCTCCTGACTGGGGCGGTTGCACCGCTTGGCAGAGCTCAAAGACTGAGCCTCTGAGCGGTGCCACCTCTGTCAGGGGCGATTGCACCTCTCTGCCATAGCTCGAAGACCGAGCTCAGGCGGTTGCACCGCCTGGCAAAGCTCGAAACTTGAGCTCTGGCGGTGCTACCTCTTGACAGAAGAGGTTGCACCGCCCAGTCTCGCTCGGAGACTAAACCCGGGGCGGTGCCACCTCTTGGCTAGAGCGGTTGCACCTCCCACTCTCGCTGGGAGACATAGCCTGGGCGGTGCTACCTCCCTGCCTGGGCGGTTGCACCTCCCACAGCAACCTGGGTCCGAATGGGTTGAACCATTCGACCCAATTTGAGTTCTTCAGGGGCCCAATTGCCCCAGGATTAAGCTAATGGGATCACCTTCCATTTCTAACTTAATCAAAGTGCTAACTACGATTATTTCCTAAGACATATTCTGCAGCTTGCTTCGGTGCGTCACTCGCTTCTTCCGGCGAGTTTCCGGCGAACTTCCGTAGATCATCCGATGAACCCTCGGTGATACTCCTGCGGACTTCCGGCAAACTCCTGGACTGCGACGATCCACTTGGCAAGTTCCGACAAGCTCCTTTGGCAAGCTTCTGGACTTCTCGGATTTGTTCCTGCAGAACCTCCGACGACTGTCCGAACTTCCGTCGAGCTCTTGAACTCCCAACGTGATCATTGTCATGACTCCGGCGTAACTCCTGCTGCATATCTTTCTTCCATCGTAGTTAATCCTGCACACTCAAAACAAAAACTTCGATCGAGACAATTAATCCTAAGCAATTAACCAAGTTGTCCGGCATGTCATTGGTCCCTCGACGCTTCATCCGATTCTTCGGCGCATCGTCCTTTCCTACAGCCTATTGCCCAATCGGCCAGTTGACTCCGCAACTCCGATATCCTTGGCACAATACCCACTCTTCTTGGCCCGATGCCCGAGTCCACGGCCCGAAGCCTTCTGTCGATACGTCGACCGATCCACCGGCCCGACGTCCAATCTTCTGACATGTTCCTCCGGCACAACATGATTTTCCTGCTTTAATTGTCTCATCCTGATCGAAGCATCCTGCATCACTCAAAACGTAGATTAAATCATAAATATATATCAAGTGGTTTCATCATCAAAATACGAGATTCAACAAGGGCATGCGGTAGGGTGGTCTCGCTGGAGGCTTCACTCCTGGCTCCAGCTCGATGTTGTGATCTACGCCCCTGCGTGGTGGAAGAGTCTTCGGCATCTCGGGTGGCATAACGTCATTGAACTCTTTCAGGACGTTCGCCACCACAGTAGGTTCTTGAATGGCCTTCTCGTAAAGTGGCTCTAGCTTCATCGCAGCCACAAAAGTTAATTCACCTTTTCGCACCCCTTTCTTTAGTTGCAACGCCGATATATGTTGTGGTTCCTTGGTTCCTCTCCGAGAGACAGGAACCACGCAGGGATCGTTGCCTCCCATCATACATAGGGAGTTCAAGAACGACATTAGCACCAACTTCGCCGTGTGCATAAACTCCATTCTAAGAATCACTTGGAAGTCATTCAATAGCACTGCCATCATGTTGGTGTTCCTGCTCCATGTCACGATTTTGATGGGAACTCCCTTCGCCAACCCGGAGATTTGTTTGGCCTCCGAGTTCACCGCCTTCATTCGACTTGGGCTCTTCTCCAAGATCAACCCAAGTCGATTTGCTTCTTGATCGACTATAAAGTTGTGGGTAGCGCCCATGTCCACCATGGCACGAGTTGTTTGGCCATTGAGCTTGATGTCAACATACATTAGCTCGCCACTTCCTGCTTTTTGTTGCCTTGTCTTCGGGTTCTCCCCCACTTGACCCCGCATGGCGTTCAACAAACGCATAGCTCCTATCTGGGGTCCTTGCGACTCCTCATCGTCGCTGTTGGCTTCGGAACTACTCGAACTAAGGGCGACATTATCCGATTTGGGAGGGTGGATGGAAGCTATTAGTGCATTGAGTGCTTGTTTTTGTGGGCACTCCCTCACCATGTGTGGCCCTCCATATAAGAAGCATTCACCAAGTTTCGGGGCCTTGCCTTTCGGGCTTGGCCCTTTGTGGGAACTCTTCTTCTTTTGTTCGCCCCCGAGCTCCTTCCCTCGAGAATGTTTTAGAGGGTGATTGCCTGAAGATTGTTTCCTTCTCCTTGGGTCTTCGGAGGAAACAAAGTTGGTGAGCCTTTCTGCAGCAGGAATTGCCCTGACCACATCGGTAACATTCCTTCGATTTAGCTCCTGTTGAGCCTATAGCTTCAAACCATCGAGGAAGCTGAACAACTTGTCCTTCTCGGACATGTCATATATGTCCAGTATTAGTGCAGAAAATTATTTCATATAGTCTCGGATGGTGGTACTCTGGCGGAGTTGTCTTAACTTCCTTCTTGCGACAAACTCTGTGTTCTTCAGTAGGAACTGAGTTCTCAACTCCCGCTTCAAGTCCTCCCATGTGTCGACTCGACACTGACCTTGTTGGATCTCCTCCCAACGGGTTCGCCACCAAAGTTTTGCATCTCTATTCAGATACATTGTTGCTATAGAAACTTTGGTATCTTCAGAATTGGGCCTTATAGCTCGAAAGTATTGTTCCATGTCGAACAGAAAATTCTCGAGTTCTTTGGCATCTCTGGCCCCTCTATAACCATGAGGCTCGGGTAACCTCAAGTTTTGTGGTGGTGCAATGTGGGTGTTGCTTCCTCCCACATTTAGTGCTCTTATGAGCATGGCCACCTTTGAAGTGAGTTCCGCCATAACATCCTGTAAGTATTGCATGGAGTCTTTGGTGTCATCAAACAGTCGGTCGACTAGGGCCTCAACCTTGTCAATCCTGGACTCTGCTTCCTCTTGCGAGCTCTCTACCCTAACAAGCCTTTGTTGGCCATGGTAGAGTTCCTCCACGCTCGCTTCAAGAATATCCAGGTGGGTTTCCGCCGTTGTGAGTCTCTCCTTGTGACTCTTTTTTCCAGTTGGTGCTCCAGATTGCGCCTCCTCCGCTCGCGGAGAGTAGCCAACTTCTTGCTCATCATGTTCGCTGTCGCGCTCCTCTTGAGCGGCTCCAACAGCATGAGAGCGAGTGTGCACATGCAGCCCACCTGCGACTTCTTGGGGCAAGGGTCCAGCTTGCCCCGTCTTGCTGGATTCGCCACGATGCTTTGCCATGGCGAAGTTGCGAAGTTCCTTCGATGCTCGCTCAAAGTGCTTGCCTGCTCTGATACCATAATGTCACGGCCTTAGCTGGAATTGCCTAAGGCGTGAGGCACCCTTGCGGCCAAGACGCAAACTTAGCTTGCATTGCCTAAGTCGCGCTTTGCCCTTGCGATATTACTCCGCAAAGATTAGCCCATTTGTAACCTCTCGCAGGTCCTGAAGGACCTGTAAAAGAGAAAGTTGATTAGTTCGAAAGAACGAGCGACGGACAAGTCCCGACATCTCACAAAAAGAGGGGAAGCTTTACAAGCAATTTAGCGAGCACCTTGCGTGCACAAGAGAAAAGAGGGAGAGGGGGAAAACAAGGGCTTTGGAAGGTTGAACGAACAGCTACAAGCCCACAAACAGCTGCTCACCGAGTCCCGGGCGCGACAACAAGTTCCCGTCAAGGCAACGTGCGAACTTGCGAATGAGTGTTCAACGCCCGATACTATACCGAAGCCCCATCCAGCCCTGTGCCACCCGGGGGGTTCAAAGGGGCCGAGATGGCTGACATTTTGGTGAGTGGAGGCAGATTCAAGAAATCAGCCCGTGGCACATGAAAACGGAGCTGTTTTGGGCTGTTTTGGGGCTGTTTTGCTCGATTCGGTGAGCGATCGCTTTGTAACAGTGAAGCTTGTTCGAACTTACATTTTTACAAGCAAAATGACTCAAAACCAAGGCAAAACAAGCTGCCAAGTAACTGTACATGTAGATGAGAGCGACGAACGGTTCGTTGAACGGAGTTGTTGCGGGTGCACGACGACCATTCATGACATGCAGGTGGGCGCCCCCGTGGGAAGCGCTACACCCGCAGGCGGTGCTGCCTCGTCAGGCAGCTGCTCCTATGAGGGTTTTGCATGGGGGAGCAGCGGCCATAGGCGCCGCTGCCATGCGGTGTGTCACCCCGTGGGAGCAGCGGCCGCAGGCGCCACTGCCCTGCGGTGCCTTTGCCCATGGGTCCAACACCCGCATGCATCGCCCTTGCGTGCCACCACTATAGGCGGCCTGCCTGCACGAAGATGGCAGGAAGCAGGAAGCTATCTTCGAGCGCAGTAATGGCAGTAATAGTTGCTACCCTTCCTCGTCTATTGCGTCAATAATTTAACATCAAAATTCTTCCTAAACACAATACACACAGTTCAAAACCAATCATTCATACGAACAACCTGGCTCTGATACCACTATTGGGAAATCTTGGGGGCGACATCACATGCGCAGCGGAAGAATAAGAAAAAACAAAATCCCTAATTTCATAAAAAGATATTCGTCGTCGTGCGAAGATTGGTGTGCAAAAATTCCGCGAAACAAACTACGTATAGAATAGATTGTGTTACCTAGGGAGATCGTATATCCCTGTTTCTTTGCAGATCTCTAGGAGAGGGTGAAGGAGGTTAAGCGTCCTCCTCTCTAGTGGTGATCCATATAGTACGGCTGCGACGATGCTCCTTAAAAATCCAAGCCTACTCTGAGGTGGAGAGGGGGAGGAGAATAGGAGAGGCAAGCAAAGGCTCTATTTAGCCTATGAACCACTGAATCTCTCCTATTTATAGAGGTCCCCTATCAAACCCTAATGGATCCTCCCCTAGTGGGTATTGGATCTGCATCCAATTACCCAAGTCTTTTATTAGTGGATCTCTATCCAATAATCTCTCATGGGTTCTTATTGGATCTCATCCATGGGATCCAATAATTCAGGGGCTTATTGGATATCCAATAAGATAGGGGCTCCGGCGGATATCTCATATCTGAACCTCTACTCATCGCAATGCCTACCATATGTGTGTGACCCTCTAGGCCCAATATCGAGCTAGCCGTGAGTTATACCTATCAGAACTCCTTCTAACTTAGTGAATTATTATCTTTATAATAATTCACTCGACTCATCGGCTATGAACATACTAGGCCACTACGCCGTAGTCCCCAGATGATACAGGGGAATCCAAACAATTGGGCCTGTCTGTACTTAGTTACCGTATTGTAACATCCCTCATTTTTAAAAATTTATTAAAAGGTTTGTTTGTAAAAAAATAAGGATTATTTAATAATTATTTTATATTAAATGATTAAATATTTATATGTAAAAAAAAAAAAATTTAGTGGACATGTGTCATTAGCTAACCTAATGGTGCCACCTAAGTTTGCTCTAAGGATGACATCTAGCACTTTTCATGCATGCTTGCCACCTTGAAACTTTGCAACTCTTGTGTTAACCAAAAGTAATTAAATAAGAGATTAAAGGAGAAACTAAATGTAACATTCAGATGCTGCATCCAACGTGAGTTTAAGAAGAGAAGAGAAGGGAAGAAGAAGAAGAAGAAGAGGAATTGAAGAAGAAGATTTGATTGAGGTTTTGCATCAACTCCCCCCATTTGGGAATCAAATTTGTTTAAGGCAAGTGTTCTAACCTCTTCCTACAGAATTCCTAATCTCTGTTTTCCTTTTAATTCTTCATAATGCAAAAGATTTCAGCTTAGTACCAAACCGTTCTTTCCTTTTGATACAAAGCCATGAATCTGAAATTTTTCGGTAATCTGACTTCTGTACATTGTTTTCGATCTAACTTTTAGCACTAAACTCTGATTTAGGTAAAACCTATTCCATTTGAAAGTAGACTCAAATATCTTTATTTTGACACTAAGATTGAATGATTTGGAGTTTAAATGCCTACTAAGACTTCTGTTTCAATTAACCCTACAGATTCTGCAAAATAGAGACTGAAATTTCTGACCTCTTGTTGCTTAACTACTTATAACTTTCTGCTGTGAACTCAGATTCATACAAAGTATGATTTATTCGAAGCTAGACTCAAAATTCTTTCTTTATATACCTGATTTGAAATTTTCGGAGTATAATTGCTAACTAAAACATCTGCTTTCATCGACCCAATGGATTCAGTAAAACAGAGCAAATATTTTCAGACCTTTGGCTATGAAATTATCTGTAACTCCCTGTTGTAAATTCCAATTCTTGTCAAACTTAATTTGCCTAAAATTAGATTGATAAAGCTTTCTAATGACACATATTTTGCATAAATTGGAGCATAATTGGTTATCTAAATAGTTCATACAATGTCCCTATCAAATTCTGCCAGAATCGAGCTTTGGTCGATTTCGGCTCTCCTTGTTTCTTCTCTTTGGAAATCGATTTCGGCAAACACTCTTCAGTTAAGCTTTACATTATTACCTTAAATTCCTGTATACTTTTGTCCTTTATTTATTTGTCTGCAGCTATCATCTAAAGTTCATGTTTTCAGCGTAATGATTCGGCACATGCATCCCATTGTTCCGCATTTGCTTTCGATATGTGTCTCTTCCAGTTTCATTTCTTTGGAGATTGAATTCATCTAACTTTCTTATTTCAATTGAGCCATATGTGATTTCTTGAAATCCTTGTATACTCCTGCTTTTGTTTCCTTTTAAATCTGAATACATTTGTGAAAGATTCTGTTTGTATCGTATTGACTCGAAAGGCATATGTACATTTCGTTGTTCCGCATGTGCTTCTGATATGTGTCAATGTTATTGTTCATACTACCCTTTTGTACTCTGGTGTCTTGTGGGATATTGTGAACCTTTGCCAGAAATGGTAAAGGGAGTTATGCTTAGAGCCCGCGATTGCTCTGCCGGCCCCATTGACTTCACTCAGACGTGGGTGGATGGAGCTCCCAGACGTGGGAGACTTATGCTTGGTGGTCATCCAGAAATGGATGGACCATATTATGTTATGATCCCACTTCACCTTCTATCTGTTTGATATAAAATTCAGAGCCGACCTAGCACTTGGGCAGGGTGAGAGGGCTCGAGTAGGAAAGGGCTACCCGTGGATGGAGTCGAGAACTCATCACGGCGTGGAGCCACCACTGAGTTAATCCTCACATGCACTATGCTAGAGTACGACGTTTGAGCTTCTATTTCATATTTGTTCTTTGATATGTTCTGAAATGCTTCTTATGCTTCCGAAATATTTTCATATGCCATTGATACGTTCTGAAGCATTTCATTCACCATTGATATGTTCCGAACTGTTTCGTATGCCATAGATATCCAAAATGCTCCTTACGTCTTTGTTATGCCTTGAAATTATCAAATGTCATCGATATGCTCCTTATGCCAATGATATGCTCCAATTTCTTTTCTCCTATTGTTATGTCTAATGCCTGTTTTTGAACGAGATAAACCTTTGTGATTTTATATCAAATGAGATGACTTCAAATGAACACTTGTATTTCTGCTTTTGTTATCTTGATACTAAGCCTGCTTGAACTTCTCCTATCGCCATGGATATGTTAGTCGCTTGCTGAGCTCTTTATGCTCACCCCGTTGCTATATAAATTTTTCAGGGTAGCTTGTTATGTTCTGAAAATCTAGAATTGGGTTGAGGCAGTGGAAAGCTAGAAGATTTTGGGTCAAATCTTTCGTAATTAATAAGTTGATATTGTATAAGTTCTTTTGTGTGTATCAACGACAAATCTAGATTGATGTATCTTATAAATATTTGGAAAGTACCTCTTGTGTTGGGATTTTGGGAATGTTAAAGTTTAAACTGTGTAATGATATAAACATGTAATACATGTTGGTTTTGTGATTGTATAGATTGCTACGCTTATGGATTTATGATGTGGTTATGGTTTAGTTGAGTTGGCTTTGGATTTTGTGAATCATTAAGTGATATTATACTATGATTATAAACTGCACAGGTTTTATGAATTGGAAAATTATAGATATGAATGACCTGAATGTTTTCTCAGTATCCTCAAATGTGTGAACGGATCCTGGAATGAATTGTTGTTGAATTATAATACAAAAGAAAAAAAAAATCAGCGGGGCGTGACACGTATACCTATAGTCCCTTATCCATCTAATATCCCAAAGACCGTATATCGAGCATGGTACTGTCAGACCCATACGGTTTCTTCTCGAGTCTCACTCTAATCGGATTCTCCAGGAGAACTCTTTCTCTCTCAATCCGAATAACCCTGGCCAGGGATTTATCTGAGCAAGAAGATATGGGATATTCTTCTCATGATGCCGAGAGTGGATGATCCTCTATCGACACTTAATAGCCCTCGTAAGGTCGATTGTCACTCCCAATTACCAATTGTACTAGATCTGAGACATCCAAACCTATAAGTCTGGTATCAAAGAGTGGAGCACTCATACAGGACATCCTTGGTGTCTCAAGTCTAAGGACCAGATACACCACTAGGACTACAGAATAGTTGTCTGACAATAAGGCATCATCAACCATCTAGCATTCTGTAAGCGAATCAATCAGTGAACTTATTCTCCAATGAGCACTTGTACTATATCCATAGTGTCCCCACATGAGCAACTATGAGACCAACTGCATCTATCATATGGACGGTTATCACGATGTCCCTCTTGAGTAACCTATGATCGGGATTATTTAGGATCTATGTTTAAAGGTGAATTGATCTCATTATCGTGATCACATCACGATCCGATTCCCATTGCACAGATCCAAGGACATCACAATATATACATGCATATATATAATAGTTAATATAAAGTGATAAATGTCAAAATATAATAAGCAAAAAGATTCCGTGTCAAGTCACATATGTCATCACTCATGTGATTGGCTTGTTGGGCACCTATAACTAGCAGGTACCGCCTAGACTGAGCGGTAGTACCGCCTAGTGTCAGTTGTCAAGCAATAGTACCGCCCAGTAATGGCAGTGGTACTACTAGGACCCCGAAAATTCGGGATTAGACACTTTTATGCTCCATTTTTTAAGTCATTGGGGCCTATAAAAACCCCACCCTTTCCTGCATGAAAGGGCACAAAAGCATTAAGATATTCTTGAGTTGTTGGAGTGTAAAAGTATTATAAACAAGTGCTAGAGTTCTCTTCCTCCCTTTCTAAGTTTTGAGATTATTTAAGAGAGGTGTGAGGCTTGTAAGAGTTCTCTCCTAAACTCGTGAAAAAGAAAAAGTACTGTAAAAGGTAGTTACTCTTCACCTATTGAAGGAAGGCTTTTAGTGGATGCCGAAGACCTCGTCAAAGGAGGAATCCGAAAGTGGATGTAGGTCACATTAACCGAACCACTCTAAATTCTGGTTTGCTTTACATAAGTGCAATTTACTTTAACTGCAAATCATTTCATAGAAAACTTCTTCTCCTCCTTATCTTGCTTATGCTCTCATACGTTTCAAGTTACTATCTTCTGATTCAGTTTTCATCGAACGTACGAAATATTTTATGTGAAAATCAAAGAATTTTTCACTACACTAATTCACCCCCCCCCCCCCCCCCCTCTTAGTGCCACTCTTGATCCTAATAATGATGTGTAAAGCTCATGAAGAGCTTCAGGACACCCTTCCAAAGAATAGGAAGGGCATAGCATTGAAAACATAAGAAGACCACTTGAAAGAAAACTCAAGTGATGAGGACTTTGATGATGACTTGACACTCTTAACAAAGAAGTTCAAAAGATTCATAAAGAAAAATAAATTTAAAAATGATACTAAAAATAAATTTGAACCTAAGAAAGATCAAGTAATATGTTACAAATGCAAGAAGCCGGGACACTACAAGAACGAATATCTCCAAGCCAATAAGAGGACACCAAAGAAGAAGGCTCTCAAAACAACATGGGATAACTCAAGTGCATCCGAAGAAGAGGAGCCAACCAACATCCAAGCAAGTTGCTCACTATGCACTAATGGTCATTGGAGATGAGGTAACAATTTCAATTCATGCAAATTTATCATTTGATGAACTATTAAATGTTTTTCATGATTTATTTGATGAATGAAAATCAATTAGTAAAAAATATAAATTCTAAAAAAATGAGCATAATTCTCTTGTTAGTGATTACAATAGATTAAAAGTTGAGCATAATGATAGTTTAGCTCCATGTACGAAATGTCATGAAGTAGAAACACTCAGAAAGGAAAACTTACTACTCAAAGAAACCTTAGAAAAATTTAAGGTTAGTAGTAAGTCCTTGAACATGATCCTTGCCAATAAGAGTCACGTTCATAAAAGAAGTTGAATCGGATTTGTGAGTAGCTCTCACCAAAACCCAACCACCTTTGTTAAAAGCCCTATCTTACATATTTCACCCCAAAACAAATGCAACTTTTGTTACAAACTTGGACATGTCGCTTATTATTGTCCATTTAAGAAGTGTAGTCCACACAAGTTGATTTGGGTTCATAAAGGAACCGTAAAAAATTCCATGCAAAATGACAAGTTAAGCCGATCGATTTTTTAGGCACTCAAGGTCAAATGGGTACCATCATCCTCTTTTGTAGAAACGTATACCATCACAAGCTAGGAGCAAGAGATGATACCTTGATAGTGGATGCTCAAGGTATATAACCGGAGATTCATCTCAATTCTCTAAACTCACTAGCCTAGACGAAGGATATGTCACCTTTGGAAACAACAAGGGTAAAATCACTGGCAAATGAACTATAGGTAACACATCCAACTTTTTTATTGAAGATATGTTATTAGTTGATGGCTTAAAGTATAACCTTTTGAGCATTAGTCAATTATGTGATAAAGGAGATATATTGTTAGATTTGAATCTAGTGCTTGTATTATAGAAAAACCATATAAAAACACATCTACGATTGCTCTAAAATAAAATAATGTATATACTATCGATATTAATTATCTTTGTAATGAAATATATTTTTCGGTTTTAAATAACAATACTTGGCTTTGGCATAGGAGATTAGGTCATGCTAGCATGAAATTAATCTCTCAAACTTCATCTAAAGAACTTGTAAGAGGAATTTCTCATATCAAGTTCGTCAAAGATAATGTGTGTGATGCATATTAACTAGGAAAACAAATAAAAGGTAGCTTGAAACCTAAGAACCAAATAAGCACCTCTAGACCTTTGTAATTGATCCATATGGACTTGTTCGGACCAATTGCTACATCAAGTATAGGAGGTAGCAAATACGCATTTGTTATCGTGGATGATTATAGTAGATACACATGGACTTATTTTTTGGCACACAAAAGTGAATGCTTTAAGTATTTCTCTAAGTTACGTAAACTTGTTCAAAATGAAAAGGGTTTTATGATTTCGTCAATTCGAAGTGATCACGGTGTGAATTTTAAAACCATGATTTCTAAGAATTTTATGAATCTAATGGATAGAACCATAACTTCTCTACTCTAAGAAATCCTCAACAAAATGGAGTAGTAGAAAGAAAGAATAGAAACTTACAAGAAATGGAAAGAACCATGTTTCTAAAGCATGTTTCTAAAGAATAGAAACTGATGAAGGAATTTTTCTTAGCTATTCCTTTGCTTCTAAAGCATTTCGTATCTTTAACAAAAGAACTTTGATTATAGAAGAATTCATTCATATTGTTTTTAATGAAATTTCTGAAATTAAAAAAATTGAACTTGATGATGATATTGATTTTGACGCTTTGAATTTAAATGAAACCCCTTCTCCAAATAGCAATTTGGATGCATCTTCTTTCGAACCTTCTTTACCGAAGGAATGGAAGTATATAGATGCTCATCGTAAGGAGCTAATTATAAGAGAAACATCGAAAGGGGTTCAAACTCATTCTTCTCTTAAAAATTTTTATGCCAACGCCACTGTTCTCTCCCAAATTGAACTTAAATGCATTGACGAGGCCATGAAAGATGATTCATGGGTCATTACAATGTAAGAAGAGTTAAATCAATTTGAGGGATAGGTGTGGAAGCTTGTTCCTAGACCAAATGACCATTTAGTTATTGGTACTAAATGGGTCTTTAGAAACAAGCGAGACGAATTTGGTATCGTGGTTCGAAACAAGGCTATATTAGTGGCCAAAGGTTTCAACCAAGAAGAAGATATCGATTACGAAGAAACCTTCGCTCATATGGCTCGATTAAAAGCCATAACGATGCTCCTTGCCTATGCTAGTAGTAATAATTTTAAGTTGTTTCAAATGGATGTTAAAAGTGCTTTTCTTAATGGCTTTATTTCTAAATAAGTTTATGTTCAACATATAAACTTCACTTCTTCTTTTTTTTTTCTTAGGTTGCTTGCATTAATTCTTATAATGTCATTTCTCACCACAATTATAGCAAACAATATCTTTTCTTGATCTTGACTTACTTCTACTCATGTGTGAATCACGTTTATCCTTGAACTTTGACCCTTTTTCTATTCTCTAAGTGCTAGCAAATCAATTTGAGATATTGTTGAATTCTTTCTTCTCAACTCCTCATTCAACAAACTGCTTATTACTTGACTTATAGTGACAACATCATTTGGCATAGAATTACCAAGGGAAACCACTAGTAGACATCTCCCAACTTTCTGGTAATGAATTGAGAAGTAACAATTCCTGCAACTCATTATCAAGAGATATTTTCATAGAGGATAACTAGTTAGTAATACTCTACATTTCATTCAAATCCTTAGCAATAAAAGTGCCCTCTTTTATATTTTAGGTTCATGAGTTTTCTGATCAAGAAAGCTTTGTTGTTAGCCATTTTTTTTTCATAAAGATCTTCTAACTTTTTCTAAAGAGAATATGTAGAACTTTCAATAAAAATACGGTGAAAGATATTGTTATCTTTAAAAGACAAGATGATAGTATATGTCATAGTTACGAGCTTTGCACTATCCCCTTGCAAATAAACCCATTTGTTTTTAAATCTAACATCTTCCGATCATTATCTAACCTCTTCGATCTAACCCAATTATTTTTCGATCTAACCTTTTCTACTCATTATCTGTCATAGTTACGAGCTTTGCAATATCCCCTTGCAAAGGTCCATACAAATTTTTACAATACAAGAGATCTTACATGCTTGGTTTTCATATCATCCAATTGTTTCCGTTCAAGCTAATCATACGAGAAACACTACTGACCTCTATGTTCGAACATAAAAATTAAATTCCACCAAAATCCTGCTCTAATACAAATTGATACGATAAAAAAAAACTTTGTATATAAAACGAACAAATACTAGCAGGCCATAACACACAATGGAATTAAACGAAAATCACAATCAAATAGGATACCAAAATTTACATGAAAAATTCCTCTAATGTGAAGGGTAAAAATCATGAGGTAAGCCAAAAGAAAATCCACTATAAAAATAAAGAACATACAAATCTCAAAGTCTTTTACCCAAAATCCAAACGACAATCACAAGGGAATAACAAGGATGCAAGGTTTATGTCACTATGTATAATATCCAAAATCTCCCCAAGTAATCACAGTAAAAATTTATTATAAATATGATCTAACCTGAGGTGAAAATACTGCCTGAATGATTGAGAACAACCTCTGTGTTATCCTTGTCTTTTTTTTTTTCTTCTTCTCTTATGCTTTTGCCCTCAACTGTTATTACTGTTTCTCCCTTTTTCTCGATCATTTTTACGATCATCACTACCCTCCATCCTAGTTGTCGAAACCTATGTTTAAAATGGTTAAGGGTTAGATTAAAAAAACAGGATTGAATTATTAAAGCCCAGCTGAATAATGGGCTATCTGCCCATCAGCCTTGGCAAGCGGGACGGCCGGCCATGGTGGACATGCGGCGGGTGGAGTCTTAGAGGCACATCGTCACCAACGTTGTGCAGCCGGAAACGGAGGCGGCGGCGTCGACGTACGGGCCACGGAGTACATCAATAAGGTTCGCGCCAAGAACCGTGCTGCCCATCCCGATGCTTCGCCTAATGTCATACCTCCACCTCCCATGCGCGCTAAGTACGCCACACGTTAGCGTATAGATCTCATGCATGTAACGAGGGACGGAGGATGTACTTGCTGCTCTTCTTCTGGTTTGTGACTGTTAATGGGGACTTGGGAGGGACGAGAAATGATTCGGGATCCCAAGATTCATAGTTACTAATGCTGTAGGTGTGGATGATTGGAACATAATTTGCCTCTTGGTTCCCTTACCTTTTGCTGTCCATGCCGGCCTTTGTGCATGTTCTGCTGTAGAATTCCAGGATGGCTGCAGTGGTCGCTGCACAAAAACACAAATTGATTTTTAAAGAGATTGAATGTCTTCTGTACTTAATGTCCTACTTGGACTTGAATAGATTTCACATGCATGCAAAGGTTCATTTATTGGTGCAAATCATTGGTAACTCTTGGAAGAATAATGTTGTTTTATTAGAGTAATGATTCTATATGTGACAGCATACTAGTCTCAATCAATAATATAGTTTTATGAATTTCAACCTAGTATAAAATTTGAAAAGAACATTTTGTTCATATCCTAAAATATTTTTTTTATATTAAGCTCACTATAAAATGATCACAGATCACAATAATCGAAGTCAGTTATTATTTATTTAAAAAAAAAATTATTTTAAAATTAATTATATCATCGAAAAACTTTCATCCGGTCTTCATCTTTATATAGATCGATAATCAAATAAATATTCGAATCAAATCGATATCACCGTCATGTAATTTATATATAGTGGAAGTCACTCGAGGAAGGTGACAGTCTTCCGTCATGGTTGCTCCTCCATCACTTTTATTTTTGTTATATATAGTATACAGTTAATGCTTGCATCAAGTGGTACTGCTACAACAGCATCAGTTCTCAGCTGTCTGTCTGTTGACCCTAATCATTGCCTCGAATTATGGCTTTCCCTTTGTGAAAGTTTGAAGTAACGTACTGGTCTCAGTTCCACGGGAGCACATCTTATCAAAGAAAGGAGTTGTTGCTTCCCAGCCTCAGCTAACCACGTATATATCTTAATGGCAAGAGAAGCCAATTGGAATTGTCGTCACAAAACAAGGGTTGTGTTTTCATTTTCTCTTCTTTTCACACAGTGATATGAGCTCTCATCACAGATGTATCTTTGTCACATTGTCTTGACAGCTTCCACTATGGTGGATTGCGAGTACAATAAGTATCAGACATCAGCTTTTTTTTTTTTTTTTTTTTCTCTTCAGCTTGTTCTTCTTCTGGGATGCATGGTGATGGTCCACAGCATGCTTCTTCAGTGCGGTACGTGAGAAAAGCCAATATAAGCATCAAACTTATGCCAACAAACACAAGATGACAGGAAGAGAACACATTTTTGTATCTCCACCATCTTCTGCACCACCTCTCACAGCATGGAAAGCAAGCAATAATAGCAAAACAACAACAGCCCATCTCTCTCTCTCTCTCTCTCTCTCTCTCTCTCTCTCTCTTCGCAGTTCATCAATTGACTTATGCCAACCCCTCCCCAAATCCTGTTCTCCCAACAGCTGCTCCAACCCCACCACCCACCTACAATTATCTACTATCTCATATTATATATATCCCCATCGGATGATGATCTCAGTATCCAAGAAAGAATTCAGCTGTTGATCTTTAAATCTTGCCTTCATGAGAAAGTGTTAGAAAAATATTTGTTAAATTCTTCCAAGTGATCTCATAGATGACACAAAGGCTTCTGAATCTCTTTTTCCATCATAAGTTTCTCATGAGATTATGAATTGGTCTTCATGTGACTATTCCCCAGAGTCTGCAACTTTGCTCTGAACTCTATCCTCATGCCTGTTATCATCTTTCTTTGCATGCTGAGTCAACTAAGAATATAGAATGTATTTATGAAACCAGTTGGAGAATTTAAGTTTCAGGAAGATGATCTCATAATAAAAAGCATCACATGTATATAGTGCTCCTCCTATTCCCACCTTGATGATATGAACCCATACTTTATTGAGGTCAATGCTCGATACGTCTTCTGACAGCCTAGTCCACGGTTTCACCACCGGTACAAAACAAGGGTGAGTGAAGCTAAAGATATTATCTCTTACTGAGAATAAAAGTATCTGTCTTGGACTGCATAAATATATTTGGAAACCCATTCTTAAATTTACCTGTATTAATATAACCTATATTATTTTTTATACTTATTTAATTTTTACTATATTTGTTGTGTTTTTTGCTTTTCGTTTCTTGGGTGAACATGGAAAGGCTGTGTGTCAAGTTCTCGAGTCATGCGAGCGCAAGTGTAATGGGAAGATTTCGGCACTCAATAATAAATTTCATATTTAAGTGAAGTCGGACGTAGTTACTAAGATCTTTCGGATTTGTTAAACCCAGGCATATTTAAATATCCAAATAAATGTAAAAATATTGATTTTACCTCTATCAATGTTCTAAGAAGAATTATTTTTTTACTTTTCCGTATGAATTTTATAATTTTTATCAAATAAATAAATAAATATGATTGTGATAAAGATCCAGATTTATGATTTTAACAGTTTAATATATATATATATATATATATATATATATATATATATATATATATATATATACATATAAAAGGTAAAAAAGGTAATTGCTTCACGTTCTCAACCTATCCATAAGTAGCCGTTAAAAGTGCAGCCACATATATATTTAAATTGCAGTGCTGAAGACAGCCAAGAAATTGAGATCCCATGCGCTGTCACACTCTCTTCACTTTGGTTAGGTTTTGGGCCTAAACATGAGAGTGTAGCAGTCAAGCAAGTAATTAAATGCAAAAGAAAATCCCGCTTTTGTCATCTTCCTTTCCCCCTTCTTCTTCCTTACTCCTTAAATGCAAAAGAAAATCCTTTTTGTTTAAGGAAAATGGCTTGGCCGACACTACTTTTGTGTTGGAAGGCAAGCATATGAGTCTCCTGCGCTGTCATGAGAGAGAAATGAGGAGGAGGAGGAGATTGTGAGAGGAGATGAGGCTTGCTTCCCGTTTCTTGGTGGGAATGGATCGTTCCCGCGCATCACTAGCGGCTCTTTTTTATCTTGCTCCTCTTCTCCTCCTCTCGACTACTCTAGTGGCCGTGGCGGTGGAATCGGCCACCGACTCATTGGATGGTACGCTTTCCTTTGTCTGAGTTGTCGTAGATGTAGTCGGCAAAATCGACTCTCCATTGAGATGATCAAGGAATTGATTTGCAGTTCAAGCTCTTGGTGTGCTGTATGCTTCCTTGAATAGCCCGCGGCAGCTCTCCGGGTGGACGCGCAGCGGGGGTGATCCGTGTGGTACCTCGTGGTTGGGGGTTTCTTGCTCTGGTTCGGCGGTGGTTGCCATGTAATGGCTCCCGAGTCTCCTGTTTAGATACCTCCGTTTCTTCTCTTGTTCTTGTTTGGTGATCATGCTGCTTCCTGTGCCGCCGCAGCCATCTGTCGGGATTAGGGCTCAATGGTTCTCTGGGATACCTACTCTCGGATCTCTTGTCCTTGAAAACACTGTGAGAGATCTCACTCTATGTTCCGTTCCATTAACAACAACGTTCGCTCTTGAATCAAGAAATTTATGTGGTCTTTCCTTTTCATGTTTGTTTGTAGGGACTTGAGCAACAACAACATACATGAAACCATTCCATATCAATTACCGCCGAACCTAACCTATCTGTAATGTTTTTAGTGTTCTGGCACTTAGATTTCATTTCTTTTTCCCTGGGCCATTTTCACCATTGGTGAATTGACATGGTTTGCTTCCTTCAATTATGCAGGAATCTTGCCGGCAATGATCTTTCTGGGAATCTTCCATACTCTATATCTTCCATGGTTTCACTCAATTACCTGTAAGTTGCTTGTTGGGGTTCCATATGCATTGCAATTATGGAAATAATTTTCATACTGATGAGTATGTAAATTATATCAACTATAGGAATCTCAGCCATAACCTACTGTCTCAAACAGTTGGTGATATCTTCAGCGATCTTCAGGACCTCTCTGAGTTGTAAGATCTTTAACAATCTCGTTCGACAGTAGAATTTGATCGTGCTACTATTAGAATTTCTACCTTACCTACATCGTAAAGTACCAGAAGACCTGTTTATGATGGTTTGATGCTTATTAATTTTAATATGTTCCGTTATATTTATGCATTGATCATGTTCTTCAAGCATAGTGATCTAAGTAGGATATGCTGTCACCCAGGAAGACTATCATCCTTTAATGTCAAGTATGGTAGTTAAGAGTGGAGTAGAAACTAAAAAGTGTTCTTAATTAATCTACTGATTTTACTTAGATGTACATTATGTAATATACTGGAAAAGAATAGCAAGTATAAAAGCTTCACTCTAAATTGTTGGACTGATGGATATTGAAGTGGCTATATGCTATAATCTTTGTACGTACCTCAACTTGCCAATAAACAGAGGAAAACAAGATGATAGGTGAACAAATATAGAATGTGATGAGAGATAAACCTTCTATATCTTAGCCTCTTATTGAAGCCTCAGTTACAGTTCTACCATGGAAGCACTCATTGTATAAATGTAACATCTCTAGGAAAAAATGGCTTAGCTTTTTGCTGAAGTAATAAGTTATACATATCTTTACCTCTTTTGATGTCTATATGGGGAAAAGGCCTCCTTCAAAATATTTAGTACAATAGGAATAGTTAAATCATTTTATTTAAAAACACATTCAGGATGGACCTATTGTTGTTGTAATGACCAATTCGAATGGTAAAAGCACACTCACATTCATGATTTCAGGCACGCGAGTGATAGAGATACATGACTGGGTCTCTATATGTATGTAGGACCAGCTTTCTTACCTTCTCATAAAGATGAATTATCCTGTCAATGTTTGTTATGTTTTGCATTGTATGTAAGTTTGAAGCTTGTAAGCAATTCATGACAGGGATTTGTCGTTCAACAGCTTCACGGGAGATCTTCCAAACTCTTTTGGTTCTCTGTCAAACCTTTCAAATCTGTGAGTGTACAAGATAATAGCTGCTTGTTTACAGCTGCATTTTCTGCTGCCATATGTGAAACTCACTACCCTATAATCATTTTTCACTTCTCTGCAGTTATTTGCAGGACAATCAATTTATGGGCCCAGTAAATATTCTTGTGAATCTAGACCTAACTACTCTGTAAGTTACCCTGTACAAAGTCTTACTGACCATTTTCTATGGATAATCAATCTAACTCACTTTGTTTTTGTCAGAAATATTGCAAATAACCAGTTTAATGGCTGGATACCCCAGGAATTCAAATCAATCACAAATCTTGAGTGAGTAGAACTCTTCACGGGGGTAGAAAGAGGGTCTTGATTTTCATCAATGCAAGTCTTTGTTTCATCTTTCCTGATTTTATGCATGCAATTTCATACATAGAATTGGTGGTAATTCCTTTTCTCATGGTCCGGCTCCACCTCCACCTCCATACATGCCACCGCCTCCTGGTAGACTGCACAGGAGTCACAATAACACTCGGAACCCTTCACAGGGGTCTGGGGGTAAATCATCCGCTCCAGATCATGTACGCAACAAGAAGAGTTTGACTGCAGGTCTGCTGATAGGGATAGTCATAGGCTCAGCATTTGGTGCTTTGTGCATAATACTAGCTATTATATTATGCCTTCACAACATCCAGAAGTGTAAAAATGGCAATGTAAATAACAGGAATGACTCTGGAACATCTGCTGCTGTGGGTACAAATAAAGGTACTACTTTTTTTTTCATAAATTTGAGTTCTGGGCATTTCAATATCCTACATATCTGAAATATGCTAGTATTTGTTGTAAATAATTCATCATAGTATGTCACTAATTAGCCAAGATTGACGTTGCATAAGAATCTGGATATTTATTTATTGATAACAAAATAGTTTCCTTTCTCTATTTTGTTTTTACATTTTGAGATAATATTAAGTAAAACATAGTTTCTGTTTAGTTCTAATAGTCAAAAAATTTTATAACGGCTTGTTTATGCATACTATTAGGACAAGAAGCTTTCATGCTAAATCCTATGCTATTTTAGTACATGATTACATTGGGTTTCTGCAATTATATATCAGAATAAATGGTGAAAGTTTTAAAGAGGGTGATCATGAAGACCAACCTTTAAGTTGTTTTCATGCCAAGAAATTCCAGAAAAATTATAGCAGCAGGTGCAAAGTGTAGGCTCCTCTTCTTTATGGAAGTAATTAGTGTGGTATCTGAATGCAAACTGTGACAAAACTATATCCAAAAGTTATAAATCAGTTGGAACAAACGAGGTTGACCAAACCAGAACAAGCCATTAGGCGGCTTCAGCCATAAATGATTATTAATAAATATAAAAGCAAAAAATGAAAATATTGTAACATGATAAATATTTTTTGGAACAGGAGATAGTGCAACTTTAATAAAAAGTATAGGGAAACAAGTAGTTCTGGTTATGATAGGATTATATTGTTGACTAGTTATTATTAGGACCGAAATCGGGCACTAAGAGGGGGGGGGGGGGGGGGGGGTGAATTAGTGATTTTAGGAAAACGACGTCGATTCGGAAAACTTCAATGATTTGGAAAAGCTTGATTCGATGAAACCGTATCGGAAATGATATCAAAGTGTGCTTGACTTAGAGTAAATATAATAAGCAGTTAAAGCAGAAAAATAATAGTAATGAAGAGCAGAAAGAAGATGCACACCAAATTTATAGTGGTTCGGTCGTCATGACCTACGTCCACTCTCGATTCCTCCTCCGTTGAGGCCATCAGTGTTCACTAACTGTCTTCTTTCAATGGGCAAAGACCAACTATCCTCTTACAACTCTTTTCTCTTTTTCACATGTTTAGAAGACAACCTTTACAATTCACTCACCCTTCTCTCAAACTGAATTCAAAACTTAGAGCTAGAGAAAGGGAACTTTTAGGAATTACAACAACGTTTCACACTAATTTTCGTTCAAGATGTTCTATATATTGAACAGGGATGAGTGGGTTATTTATAGACCCCAAATGACTTAAAAAATGGAGCCAAAAAATGTCTTATCCCGGGTTCTCGGGGTACTAGCGGTACCACTGCTTGCAGACTAACACTGGACGGTACCACTGCCTGATAAAGCCTGGAAACTGGGCTCTGGCGGCACCACTGCCTGGCAACATTAACTGCCGACGGTACCATCGCTTAGACTCCCTAAGAGGCCGAGCCTTTGGCGGTTCCACCGTTAGCTCTGGCGATGCTATCGCCTGACGTGGCACCAAGTCATTGAATGGGCCATCCATTCAGCCCAAATCAGCCCTCATTCGGGCCCAATTGGCCCCTAATTGAGTTAGTAGGATTTCTCCCAAAACTAACTCAAATTGAAACCTTAACTACGATAATTAAGGCTAAACAATTACAATGCAAGCAATCCTAGTTGTCCAGCACGTTAATTGTTCATCCGAACTCCCGGCAAAACTTCCAGCGCACTCCCGGCAATCTTCCGGCGAGCTTTCGGCGAACTC
Source organism: Musa acuminata AAA Group (assembly GCF_036884655.1). NCBI lineage: Eukaryota > Viridiplantae > Streptophyta > Magnoliopsida > Zingiberales > Musaceae > Musa > Musa acuminata. The sequence continues at coordinate 23,175,541 of NC_088355.1, read as the reverse complement.
CCGGTGAGCTTTTGACGCATCGTTTGAACCTTCGGCGTATCCCCCGATTCCTCTGGCTCGATGCTCGATCTTTGACTTCGGCCCAACATTCAATTCTTCTTTAATTGTTTCATCTTTTCACGATCGTAGTTAGTCCTGCATCATTTTTCTCAACACATGGATTAAATCATTAATTCATCAATTGATTTCATCATCAAAATCCAAGATTCAACAGTTATAAGCTCTTTCCTAAACATTCATGTGCAATACAATTTACTTTAAATCATTTGGATTCTATCTCATGGCAGATGACAATGCATCAATTCATTATAGTGCATAAGATTAATGACTAAGAGAAATTTAGTGGATAACATTGACTGATGAAATTGTAGACTGCTCTGGAACATTAATGCATAGTCTGTCAAAGTTTGTGTGCTTAACACCATACAATGTAGATCCACCAAATTTTTGCCAAATTCACATGGGAAAATATGTTGTTCTCCTTTTACTGTTCTGGATTCAAATCTCCATAAACCTTGCACAATAAGTATACATTTTTAACTGTGTTGGTTCATCAGGGTTCAGTGCAAGCGTGTTAAGGAGCAGTTTCATTGGCTTTCATATTATATTCTTTCTTTGTTCAGATTTTTGAAATTACATGTTATACTTGGCAATCAATATAACCGTATAATTAAAGAAGTTTTTCGCCTTTCTACATGATATTATCAGTGACAAAGAAGGAGATGCAAGAGCAGAGGCTGAAAAGTTCTTCCATAACTAGTCCGAAACCTCCTACTGATATAGTGATGGTTGAGAAGTTACATGGGAAGAATATGGCTGCAAAGCCATCAAAAGTCCCTATAACTGCAACATCATATACTGTTGCTTCTCTTCAGATTGCAACAAATAGCTTTAGTCAGGATTGTCTTGTTGGTGAAGGTTCTTTTGGTCGGGTTTACAGAGCAGAGTTCCCGAATGGAAAGGTAATCTTTGATCACCTTCATTAACTATTATATCTTGTTTGGGTTTATAGTTCTCTGCAGTAAGAGATACTTATCGAAAACCTCATGCGTTGTAATACAATTGTTCAAATGAAAAATATGTCAAAGTGGGAAGATGAGAATATGCCTCCTGTGCTTCATGCATATGGTGAACTCGAAAATAGAAGAAGTCTTTAATGCTGTTCTATCACATGTCCATCTCGATCAATGTGATTGCCTATTTTCATGATTGGAGTAGCTGATGTGCTGTTATTTCTAGTTTCCAGTAAGTTTGATAATGTTACTATTAACCTATGCAATAAGTAGCTGCTTTTGATAGTTCAACATTCCAAATTTCACTTTCCCCTTTTTCTTCCCCTCCCCCATCCCTCTTAACTGAAATTACTTGCAGATCTGGTTGATTAGCTTAGTATAATCATCAAACTTCCATGTCAGTGGAGAAGCTTCAAGGGCATCTTGCTAATAACTTTGACAGTATGTTATATTTAAACAGTTGCAGACATGACATCAGTTTGTTGCCTCTCCCAGATTTTGGCTGTTAAAAAGATTGACAGTGCAGCAGTATCCTTACAAGAAGAGGATAGTTTTCTTGAGGCTATTTCAAATATGTCAAGATTTAGGCATCCAAATATCGTGACACTTTCAGGATACTGTGTCGAACATGGGCAGCGGCTTTTGGTTTATGAGTATATTGGTAACGGGACTCTGCATGATATGTTGCACTTTGCTAATGATAGTAGCAATACTTTATCATGGAATGCACGAGTGAGAGTGGCACTTGGCGTTGCTAGGGCTCTGGAGTAAGTGCTGTGCTTGGTTCAGTATTCTGTGTAATATATGTTCCTACCGGAAAATTAAATGTATTTTGACTTCACAGGTATCTGCATGAAGTGTGCTTGCCTTCTGTAGTACATAGAAACTTGAAGTCTGCAAACATACTACTTGATGAAGAGCTTAATCCTCGCTTATCAGACTGTGGATTAGCTGCATTAACACCAAGTACAGAAAGAAAGGTAAGTGACAACAAATTAGTCATATACCAATGAGATTGGCTATGAAATATCTCTCTCTAAATTGTCACTTGCCTTTTCACTTGATAGGTTTCGACAGAGGTAGTTGGCTCCTTTGGTTATAGTGCTCCAGAATTTGCATTGTCTGGAGTGTATACTGTAAAGAGTGATGTTTATAGCTTCGGAGTAGTGATGTTGGAGCTACTGACTGGTCAGAAGCCACTGGACAGGTCTATCTTGCTTGCCTCATAATTTCATATGATTTTTCACATGCTTATTTGATTTTGTTGACTTCAGAAAGTAACTGTCTAATTTTCGAATCGCTCATATACTTATTTGGTCTGTCAATATCGGATATGAAATGTATACTTTCCATTTGCTTGCTTCTTTCAGTTCTAGAGTTAGATCAGAACAGTCCCTTGTCAGATGGGCTACCCCTCAACTCCATGATATTGATGCATTATCTAAGATGGTTGATGCAGCGTTGAATGGAATGTATCCTGCAAAATCCCTTTCGCGTTTTGCTGACATAATTGCACTATGTGTTCAGGTACTTCATCTTATTTTTCCTTTCCTATTTGTCCTTTTAGCACCAAGAAACTTCTGCTGCATGTTTTATGCTTGAGCAACATTCACATGGGGAGCTCCAGATTGTGATATTGTCTGTTCTGCTATCAGCATGTAGATGCTTAGGGCTTTTTTTTTTTTTTTTTCTGAGACTTAGACTTTGATCACGCTCTCAACAGGAGAGTTTGTGGTGCTATTATTTCCTGATAAATGCTCTGACATTGATTTCATCAGGAACAATCAAACTTTCATTATATAAATCATTGACAAAATATCCAATAGTCCAGATAATCACACACCTGTATAATCCGAGTGTCTTGCACTTTGCAATGTTCAGTTTTGCAGCTAATCAAGAAGCCCAATCTCACTGCTCACTGAACTCTAAACATTCTCATTCTAATGTGTAATTTCTTTTAATTATTCATGCAGTTTACATGTAACTTATTGGTTATAAAATCATCTATGGTTTCTTACAAAAACTTGTTCTTCGGAATCATTATTACTCCCACATTTTTTGACAATCTGAGTACAATTAGCAGACTACGCATATTACATGACCCAAGAGATCAAATTCAGGTATATGTTTGACATCTTTTTGACTCGATACTTTTAAGATCAGTTTTATAAACCAAGCGAAAGCACACACCAACATTTATGACTTTACAGAGTCGAAAGCATTAGGGAACAGGAGGTCAAAAGACAACCCAATATAAGCAATAATAGTGGGATCAGAAAATGGAAGCATAAACAGAACCTGGTGCTTCATTTTTCTGCAAAGCCTTATCGCTTCTCTAAAAGATATGTCATGCATATTCAATTAATTATATATTACTATCTGATTTTTCTTGATCCGGAAAGATGAAACAGCTACTTCTATCATTTACAGAGGCCATTTTGCAGTTATGTTCTTGTGATCTAGACATGCATTTTCATTTCTTCTGGCCTCAAGCTTTAAAGATACTTGTAACTCATGTTCTTGTGATCTAGACATGCATTTTCGTTTCTTCTGGCGTTGAGCTTTAAAGATACTTATAACTCTCAAGAGCCTGAACCTAATGTGCTATCAAATTCTACAGCCGGAGCCAGAATTCCGACCTCCGATGTCTGAAGTGGTGCAAGAACTAGTTCGTTTGGTGCAAAGGGCAAGTGCGGTCAGAAGGCGATCCGGAGAAGAGATTGGGTTCTCATATAGGGTGATGGAGCAGGATGCTAGCATGACCGACATATCGTTCTGAATGAATAATTCTTTCATGCCACGATCCAGGTTTCTTCTTTTCGGCACGTACCGAAAGCACAAATTTGAAGGGGGAAAAAAAAAATGCAGTTTGGCAACAATAAATCTTGTGGCCGGGAACTGTTATGCCCATGAACTACTTAAGTAGCTTAGTTCATGGGCATCTCAGTAAAATGAAAGAAAGATTTCACCTCAATTTCCATCTACATGCTGAAGACATCTTTTCTTTTTCCCTTTTTGGTTTGTGACTAACGCTCCTTCTATGCCATGTACATGTATTATGTCAGAGTACACTCATCTAATAACAAAAAGAAATAAGTTTTCAGAAGCATGTGTGCTTATCACGATGGAAATCCAAATGTACAGAAGAAAAGGGTCGTCGAGGCATAATTTTGAAACATCAATTAAGGCGAGGATCGTAGCACTAATCACCGCCTCAGGGAATATACCGACACCTGTGCCTCGTCAGCTTGATATGATATCCCGACACCAACTCAGGTCCCTTGTCAGATTGACAAGATGGCCGCGTAAATCACCTGACACACGATACACAACAGTGCGGACTCACTCACGTTTCAGCCTGACAGTCACTTATCCTTTGTGCCAAAACAAAACAAAAAAAATCGAAACAAGGAGTCCAACGATCACACGTAATCTGGCTCCTGCTATTACAACCTCTAATCATAACATCTTTCTGCGTCCTTTAATACTTTCAAATACTCAACCACCTACCTATATTCAAATCTATTTTCGTTAGATCGAGGGCTCAAAGTCTTTTCATTTTCCTTTTTGTCCTCCATAGAACTTTAACTTCTCCTGAATGGGATCTGATGCGTCCGAGTGAAGAAAGAGAGAAAAAAATTCGACCGAACAGGAACACGAGAACCATTGCTGTTGTTGCTAGTTAACCACATACCAGATTTGAGTGGCTTACGGCACATTCTCTCTTTAGTCTCCATTGGACGAACCAAAATGATTAACGAGCCTCCTGCTTCATCATCGTAGGCTATCATCTATGTGATGCAATGAGGTTGATATGCAACAAATAACAGGTTTAACCAAGTAATTTGGTTAAGCAGTACCTGTAAACTCCGTGACCGTTTGGCGGAAGCAGGATATATATATATATATATATATATATATATATATATAAACACTGCATCTTGCGCCTTGCTAAGCATTCCTATAAGATGATGCATCAAACACATCTTAGACCAGCATATATATTTGAAGGCTTCAGTATGAGAAGAATGGTTGATTACAGAGATTCGACTGAACTTCTAAATTGACGCAGCCTCAATCATTCGTTTTCTTTCTCGGGTCCCATATAAGCGGTGCCGCAGACCGATGCTAAAATGAGCAAACATCCAATGAGTTTATAAGATGATGGAGCAGCACCCAAGAAGGTCATGCTCCACAGCTGCCATAAGAGCACCTGAAATTGAGATGCTCAAAACTCATTTCAAGGAGAATAAAACTTGAGAAATTGTAATTTTTATTAGATACATCAATTTAAAAAAAAAGCAAATCAAAACATTCAACTTCCTTTAAGTTTGGCACAAATTACTGTTGGCCAGTTGGCATTTATACCACTGTATCATGAATCATGAGCAGGATTACTGCTCAATAGTTGAGATAAGAAATTAGTCACCAACTCTTGACATCAAGTGATTATTGTTTCAATCACCTCCATTCTCTAATTAGTAAGAAGCTTCGTCCAACATAGACTGAAACTTCTGAATTACTTCTTTTTTAACAGGACATCAGTTTAGTGTTGTGCCTCCTAAACCTAAATATTCACTTCACCCCTGGTTCCAATACTAGCAGGGGAGGCTCACCAAAAATAGATCAAAGCAATGTAAGTGGTAGGAAGTGTTGTGTGATCCCAACTTAATGTAAACAGAGTAGATGGAGATGTAGATCAGTGTTCCAGTTGTTGAGAGGGACTAGGAAACTAGAGGACCGAAAGGTCAACACATGTTTCAAGATTTCCATATAGCATACCATATTTTTTTGCATCTTTGCTTCTGGAAGAAAAACAACCTTATGGTTGAAGAGGAAGCGTTAAAAAGAAAAAAAAGAGGCCAACTTGCTGCAGATGTGTGATCATCCTTCCTAAGTTTACTTATATAACGGTTCAAAGAGACAGGCTACGGGAAACAAAGAAAGTGTTGTTGACCTCTGATAACTTACAACTTTACAAAGTCAATACAACTTCCAAAACAGTATAATAAACTGAGATATTAATCAATTACAAGTCATAAATTGAGCCAATTGTATGAGTCCTAACCAAAACGAACAATGTAAGTAGTTTATTAATAAGCGAATAAGATATTACTGGCTTTGTCTTGTCATTGTCTAATGTGGTAGAAAAAATCATACATCTAAATGCCAGCTTACTACCACTATTTATTGTGCATACTAAATTGGAATCAAGTTTCATTTGGAGTGTGAGTTAACTTATGTGTATATATATACAAGACTACGCATCATCCAGATATGACCATATATCAAAAGTCAAAATTCTTCTCCAATAACTACAAAGTGCAGCAGATGATAACCTTTATGTACTGAATGTTTGTGACTTTGGCAATCCTCTCGAGCTGAAGTCCACGTGCCAAAAGGATCTGTGAAATATTGAATACTATCAGACTGTATCTGCTTTTGCTGTTGCTTACATGGAGATCAATTCAAGGATGTATCTGAACTTCCAAAAAGAAGAAGAAAAAAAAATCTCAAAATGCATGAGAAACAGAACTTGACCCAGAAATCATAGCTCATACCTCAGCGTAGAATGCTAATACACCTAGCACCATCATCAGAAGAAAAGTGAAAAGATTAGGAAGAACAAATTCCTGTGATTGGAGTATAATTAGAAAGAAAGTACAATTAGTAACTAATATGTTGGGTTAACAAGCCTGCTAATCAGGTAGGTAGAACATGCTTATAGGAAGCACTGAAAAAAAACTAACTAGAAAGATACTAACTCATTAAATAGTATATCAGCAAAAATAGCTTAGATTTCTCCACCTGGTTGTACAATGGCAGTCTAGCACAGCAGAAGATAAAAAGTCGTGCAAAGTTTTCTGAGAATGATTCTCTGTGCACCTTACTAACTCATTAAATAGTATATCAGCAAAAATAGCTTAGATTTCTCCACCTGGTTGTACAGTGGTAGTCTAGCACAGCAGAAGATAAAAGTTGTACAAAGTTTTCTGAGAATGACTCTCTGTGCACCTTACTAACTCATTAAATAGTATATCAGCAAAAATAGATTAGATTTCACAACCTGGTTGTACAGTGGCATTCTAGCACAGCAGAAGATAAAAAGTTGTGCAAAGTTTTCTGAGAATGATTCTCTGTGCACCAGGTTTACCGGCAGGATGATGAACATGCCTCAAGACAGTGAGACATGCTTTATGTTGACTATCACATGTAAATATGTACAGAAATTATCAACCTGTATGTGCTCGACTGCCTGTGTGTGCATGGAGCACAATAATCTCCTTGTATCTAGTGCTTAAATGGAAGAAGATATTAAAAATTAGTTTTGAGTGAACCCTGAAGCTCCTTCATCAAGACTAGAACTCCACCACAATTCCATCATTATGGACCACAATGAAGTTCAGCACTCCCCTTTGATCTAATTTTATCTAACCCAAAAATTACATGTTGAGAATGTAATCCATTTCGTTGCTGATTATTCTTTTGCTTACATGTTCATTATAAATCGTTAAATATTTTGAAAGGACTTTTCATCAGCAAGTTATTAAATAATTTAAAAAATTCTGCAAATAAAAATGGAAGAATCAAAAGCTTGTTGAAGTATTAAGTTAACTAATGATAATCAACTGGTGGTCTGCCCTTTTCTATGCCTATTCACCAACCACTTACCTAAAGCCAGTCACAATCAGCCAAGCTGAGCTTTCAGAATTAGGTAGCATCTATTAAAACTCATGAATCAACAGAATGAAGTTCCGAGTTATGTGTATGGGGAGAAAAGCACTCCTGTGCAGTAAGGACACGGTAGGCAGATAATTCAGACGTTGCAAGATAACCAGTTTATTTCAGGGCTAGGATAAATCCTGAAATATTCAAACTTTTAACTCAAAAATGATTAGCTTAAATGTATAACCAAAAAACAAAGTAAACAGATCACAAAGAATGAAGCGTAAGTCATGCAGCTGACCTATTATATAGAACACCAAAACATCAACACCAATTGAAAATCATTTATTGTGCATCATTACTTCACAACTCTCAACAAAGTACCAGTTAACTATATTGCTCAAACGTGGAAACCAAACACCAGGTGTTTTTAATTAAAATATAGTACAATGACTAGTATTCTAAAAGCAGAAAATATTTGCTGTCTATACCTGAAATATCAAAATGCATATGGCTGAGAGAGGACAAGCAAGTATCGCAAATGAAAAAACTGTATACCTGTGACAAGTGATGAATTTTATCAAGAATGATCATTTCATTCAAATGCACTAACATTGTAACTAATTTTCATTTGGGTTAAGTTTCACAATCTATGGCCCAATGTAACAGTAACAATGAATAGATTAAACATCACAATGACAGTGTTAAGAAGGTAACTAATACCTAGTTGATTGGGAATGCAAAAAGGACAAAATAAATAAAATCAAAGATTTGAATGCCATTATGTACAGCCTATATCTGGCAGTATTTAGTGGTGGGACACAGGACTAGGATTATTATGCAAAGCATACATTATCTAAAACCATCAGACCATCTCTACGTGACATTTGAAAAGGTCTTTTGAGTTAGACCAGACCCAGTCTCACACTTTGAGACCCAACCACATCACAAAAGTTACAAGGAATGGTTGCTCAAGGTAATATGTGCAGTCCTCATGCAAGTGACACCATATTTCTAAATTATATATGTTAGTAAGCTTGTTTTCATTTCCCTTTCTTCACATTCTTGTGGGCAGCAGTGCTTGATGTAAACAGTTAGGGGCTTTTCCTCAAGGTGGCAAGATACAGTTAGACATAACATTTGCCACACATTATTATATTTAAGGTCATGAAATGCAACAAAATTTTGCAGAATATTAATTTAGTGAAAAAATGTTGCATCAACATTAAATCAATATGAACAAATTTCTGGGTCACAAATGCATCATTGCTTTAACATGTAAAAGTTTTTCTATGTTGCATCAAGCATCAAAATGATGTGATAGTGTACATTCAGCTCAATCATATGGCCCACAAAGTGCAAAAAATTTGGATATGAAAACATTTTCGCAAAAAACTAATCTTCTGGCAAAGAAATAGAACCATGTAGAGGATGTAAAATTTTAATTTACGAAATATGAACATGGATTCATAACCATGACAACAAAATCCTCTAATATTGCAGAGAATAGAAGAGTATTTACTTTTGGGTATTTAGTATTCACACAAAGTTATTTTCACTTGTCCTACCAACTTTGGCACCTATAATTTAGATAATTGGTGCCCACTGGTATGGAGATTTACAAGAGGAAGTATATCTGAATCCCATCACATAGGATCAACATATCACATGGCTGTTTACTAGTAGCAATGAGGATGAAACCAAAGGAAGCACAAGTACAGGGAAAACCAGAACATCTCTAATTAGTTAGCTGATTATAGGGCTAAAATTCATAGCATGATGTTTTATTCAAGAGATTCCTTTAAAAAGGAAAAAAAAAACTTAGGAAAGCTTGTTAAATTACTTCGCATTTAAAACCTGTTTATTCATGGAGCATTGTCTATAATACCCCAGTTTAGTTCCACATTGGTTGTGAGTAAATATTTGATTTGACTCATAAAGAGTTTGATAGGTAATAATACTGTTAAGTTGGGCATAACCGTTTTGGGTCAGCGATTCAGATTATCCCATCAGACCATGTTGTGACATTGTCAGCGAACAACTGAAAGTAACAAACAAGTTCTTTTTATTAGATTTTCCATAAAGGATCATGAACAAATACAGATTTTTTTCCCTTGATGCTTCCATATCAATGCGGTATGGATAATCTTTGTAAGAACAGATTGTGAATAGTTTACAAATTAGAATTATTTGACTTCAGCTATGAAACTCTCTTAAGGTGTCTATGAAATGGATTACTATCAGGTTAGCAATTTACAGAACATAACTAATGCAAGTTTCTTACTTTGTTGTAGTTAAACCAAAGGATTATCATACTGTAACATGGGAGAAATTGTAACTTTCTAGCATAATACAATTTTGTTAAGTACACAGGACAAAAATTGGCCTGGCCATATGTCAGAGACTCAACCTATGGCATGTATTGATGTATTTCTAGATTTTAGCATGGTATACTTCAATCACTGTTGATCGGCACAACAATCCTTGATTCTACCTGCTATTTTCCAATTTCCAAGTTCCAACACTTGTATTTAATTATAAACAAGTGTCTAGGTCAGGAAATTAACATTGACTAGCATTATTTTCTTTTTCTACTTGCATGTTTTCTCTTTTGCTCATTATTTTGCTTGCAACATTACCAAAAACACATAGGCTGCATAAAACCACTTGTGTATCTGATTTAATATTGAATCATTTCTTTCCTTCATTGAAGGTCCTTGCAAGAAGTTAACATTCATTTACAAGACAGCAAATTCTTTCATGCAAATATGTGCACCAAGCGACACTCAAATATTGTAGTTGATTAATGCTTCAGATATAAAAATAAAAATAAAAAATGCATTAAACATAAAGATTAATGAGCACTTGAAACTCTAAATATTATCAGGCCGAATACATACACAGGTTGATCAGATGCCATGGCACCAGCACGTATGAGACAGTAGCTAACTCCACCCAGAATTGTTGAAAATATACCAACAAAAATAGAGAAAATAACATCCTTTCCTCTATCAGTGACAACAGTGTCCATCTGAAAAGTCTCAGTCAAACTCCCTGCATATGTTAAACATCAAAATTTGCAGAAGAAAAATAAAGGCAATCCTTCTTTACTACTAGGCGTAGTTACAGTATGATGTAATAAAAGCAAAGCATTAAAAATATTATTTTATCCAGATGGTAGATGTAGAAACATAGAACAATAGCTGAATAGAATGGACTAATTGCCCAAACTAAGGTAGGTCGGTAGCAAATGAAGATGGTTTCCAATTAATGGAAGAAACATGATGTAACAAGAACAACCAAAATACTAAAAGAGATTTGGTTTTGATATTACTTTCAAGTCTAAGCATAAATGTTCTTGGTAAACTCAATTTGTAGGGCAGATGGTTTGCAAGAACATACTAATCACAATGTGGATCAGCTTAGTGTGGAAATCTACAGATAGGTCACTTAAACTAAACTTCATGTAACAGTTTTAGAGGATAATGGTAGGCCTCTTGTCAGGTCAAGATAAAAAGGCATGACAACCACAATTCAAGTGTTGTTCCAGGCTTCACATATGAATCCATAACTAGAATTGCTATGGCACAAATTAAACTTGATCCAATATCTCTCATTGATGAGCAACAATCAGATCCTCTATTAAACCGAAGAAATATTTGAGGACAGGAAGAATATAATAAATCTAATCTCACTTTCTTTCTGCCTTTAACCAACTCGTTAGCTATCAATAGCATTCAACCAAATACACTTGCCCTTAGATAATTCTTCTCACATAGAATAAATAGTAAATACCCTAGAAGCAATCTCATTCTTACACAATCTATACCCTAGAAGAGATCATATTATAACAGGAACCACTAAAATGAGATAAACTATATAAGTAACGAAGAGAAAAGGTCAAAAAAAGAAAGTTATGAAAAAGATATACAAACATTAATACTTCATTAGCAAGTATTTTGCAATGTAAAGAATATCACTCACATAAGAATACAACAATATCCGATAAAAAATAATACCTTTTGAAAGAAGAATAGGTTGCAGAATCAACAGGAGACCAATAAAACTGCAAGTTAAACCTGATGTACAAACAGACAAAAACAACTTCCCATTATTTTTTAAGAGTCAAAATAACAGAATTTTGCCGAAGATGCTAAAACTTCAATGTATAAGAGTCAAAATAACAGAATTCTGACATGGTAACAAGTTAATGGAAGCAAGATTAGTAAGAAAAATGAAACGCTCCAGATCAAACAAGAAAACCCCCCTTTTTTTTGTTGAGAGAGAGAGAGGAAGCAGTTCTGTGCCAAGTTTTGGAATGTGGTAAGAGTATGACCCACTGTGGTCTAACCAGTGACTCAATGACCACAAGCTCAGCTGGGTTGATGACCATTCCGGTTTTTAAACTAACAATACAGCATACCTTGACCTTTACACTTCCTAGGCACTGGCTAGCATCGCAATCATCAATCCATTCTATAGTATCAAGAACAGGTATTTAACATATACAAGAAAGAAATAAATCATAAAATGCATGCTGATTTTAAAAGAAAAATAACTGGCAATGAGGCCTTAGATCAACTTTCAGCTTTAGTTAAAGTAATGCAACAGAGAGTGCATATTGTTAAAGAAAAGTGAAAGACCAGAGAATCAAACAATAAATATCTATACTGTCCACAATCTGCAAGATTGAATATATTCCTTAGGAAAGAGTGAATAGCTAGATTGGTTTCAGGGGCTTTTCCTAGAGTAAGAAAATTGAATGGGCAACGTAAAAACAAGTGGGGAAGAGAAAAAAGAAGGGGAGGGAAATAAAGGAAAATTTTGCACACTGCCAATCCACTAATTCAATGGCCCTACTTATTCCTTGACCACTTGGCAATCACCAAAGGATGGACAAAAGACTCGACTATTCTTAGAGTAATAGTTTGATATATACCTATAGAGATTTCAGCAAAAAAATTGAACATAGTTAGGTGACGTTATCAGAAAACATAGCACACAGCATGAAGCACAAACAAAGAAAAGTTTAACTAAAGGGTCTTTTGAAAACATCTTAGTGAACTAATTCCAACTCATCAACTAATGTGAAAGTTGTTCTTTATTTCAGCAGATTTATCAAGACAGCATTGCTATGATCAGTTTAATGTTCATGAAGTAATTATATGATTCAATTCATTCAAACCTGCTTCTATTGCTCTTGGCTTGCAAAACCAGAACATGACCCATAAATCATTTTTTAGGTTATGCTTTACTGTGTAATACATAAGTTCTCTGGAAAAGACAAATTGCAACAAATGATTTAGAGAATATGGCTAACAACCAAACAACCCCCGCAAGTCCCAGAAGCACAGAAACTACTTTATCCATGTCCTAACAAACAAAAGAGCATATATGAACAGAAGTGACATTGTTTCCAATTGTACCTCCAATATGTGAAAGAGATAACTTCTCCTGTAAAATGATCATTGCTCCAATTGATGCCATTATTGGGGTTGCAAAGTTCAGTAAAACTGCATAGGATACAGGTAGATTTTGGACACTGAAAGAGAAGAAAAGGCTGAATTTGGTCATTTATCTATCACCAGGAGCTTCAAGTCCAAAAGGAACAGGGCTTCTTTATATGAGTACTGATTGCCTCAAAATACTTCTGGAAGAAATACAAAAATATAATATGTAACAAAAGGTGCACACCATAGTCCATAAAATCCCAAAGGCTAAGAACAATAGTCAACATGCTACTAGGAGGTACAGTAGCAGTGTAACTTTATGAATTTGTAACACATTAAAAGTCATCCACTTATCTTAGAAGGCCCTAAAAAGCTAGCAGTAAAATAACTTGAACAGAAGCAGCAAACCAAATTTTAGCAAATAAGAGATTTCATAGTTATACTGATTATGACTGTATATGCTTACAAAAATCGAAGGAACTTGTCAATACACCAAAAACTTATGGACCAAGCGTTCAGTTAGTATAAATTGATAAACACCATAAGAAAACAGAAAAATGAAGTCAACAACAAGAGGAAAAATAAATTTGCAAAAATTGACAAAAGATCTCAACAGTACTGACATAGCACTTGCCATTCAAGTCAATTTCTATATTAACTAGCAACTTAGTAGAAGCCACTGATGAATCTTAAAAAGCAGCATACTTGACTAGCTAAAGAATAGGTATTTTTACAACAGAGTGACTAGATTGCTTGCTGCTTCAGACTGCTTATTTTGCTTTTTTTTTTAATTGGATACAGTATCAAGGTTTAACTCAGTTGAACATTTTCTTTGACATCTTGTGGGACTGGTATGGTACCTACATCCGCACCAGCATCACTTAGTAGCACTAAAAGAAAATAATAAATGAGTGGACACCACCTCCAACTAATATTTGAACACTTGGAATTTATCTCTAAACAAAATTTTAGTCCACATCGGTCATGAAGATCCCATGATGACCATTTTGCCATATTATCTTTTAAGAATTATTTAGCATGAACAGTTTATATCATCAAGCAATCTGTAATGGTTGCAAATATTTGTACAGCCTCCCCATATTCACTAAGCTCTCTTTAGACCATTGAGATGTCCTAGAGGATCTGAATGGACAAAATCTCCTCAAAATGATTCTAAAGTCAAGCATACAGCATACTTGTTTTGTGTTTGTCAAGAACTCAGGATACTGTAGATTTACCAATTGATTTGCCTTTAGAGTAGATGTCTATCAAGGATATTCACAAAAATCAACAACAATTAAGCTTCTCGTATGATTTGCAAAATCCAACAAAATTTTTGAAGCATTTATTACCCTTATGGTAGCAAAAATAGTCTCTACAAGATGTTCCAACTACATTATTATCTAGTCCTGCACCAATTTATTGCCCATGCCAACAAACATGACAGTATACAGAAGTGAAGCTTTCTCTGTTGAAACACATTGTGTCTAATAATGGAAGATCAGAATTTACAAAAGATGACTCATACAACAGGATCTGTTCTTGATTTATGGTAAAAAAATTACTGACAAAATTGAAGACATAGCCACAAAGGTGAAATTGTAGGGTGTACTAGAGAATGGTTTGATGCTAAGTCGTCAATAGTTCCTTCATCAAACTAGTTGACACCACAAAATATGCAAGGATGCTGAATACTAGAGCACGAATCGCTTAATCAAGAAAATGGAACTTTTAGATATTGTTAAACAGCTTCCAGCAATAAAGAAAGAAAATGTTCTCTCACAATCATATTATCTAGCTAGAAATTAAATATCTCCATGTACTAATGAAAAAAGAAAAAAAACCATGATATCAAGTTTAATGACTAAGAAGTGTTGCTAGAAGAAAAACCTAGTGCAGCTTTAAGATACCAGGGACGAGAAAAGTTGTAAAAGAAAATTAAAAAAAGGCTATACTATATGATCAGTGATTTCAAAAGGCGCTCGGGTGAGGCAAGGCGAGGCCCGAGCACCTCGTTTAATGTCCAAGCGGCGCACTTCAAAGAGGCGCCGCCTGGGCGCTCACCCAAGCCCAGGCATCGAGCGCTTCGGGCGAGCGCCCGAGTTAAATCAAGCGATCGAACTAGCGTTTTAAGTCTGGTTCGATCTCATTTGAGTTAGTTGGTTCAATCGAACCAATTAAAGCACTGATATCAGCCTCCCTCGCGACTTCACCAACCCTAACCTTGCTTGCGATTCCGCCATCGACATTTCCTCTTTATTGTCGCTGCCTCTCTCCGCTGTCACTGCTCTCCGCTACCGCTGCCATTGTCACTGCTCGCCGCTGCCGTCGTTGTCACTGCTCGTACTGCTCTCAGTCAACAGCCTCGGTCTTCCTCTTCTCACACTCTTCTCACATCAACTCGACTTAGTATATTGTTAACAGTATATTAACAGTATACTAGTAACAATATTTTTTATTTATTAGATTAATAACATATTATTTTGATTTTAATACTGCTAATTTTTATTTATTTGAAATTATTGTTAGGGTTTCCAAATAAATGACAAGTGTACAGAGCAACTAAATAGATTCTCTAATGGCATCAAAAAGAGATCCTCCTTGGAAGTATAATTATCTAAAGAATCCTAAAGATCCTAATGTAGTGACTTACATCTTCTGTGATAAAACTAGTAGATGTGACATTTTTCGTGCAAAACATCTAATAAGAAATTTCAAGAATGCTGCAACTTGCAAGAAGTGTCCACCTGAGGTAAAAGAAAAGTTGTTGACTTATATAAATAAATAAAAAAATACAAAAGAATGAATCTTATGAGAATTTATCAGATGATAATGTTAACATATCAGGGATGAAGAAGAAGATTATTCTATGAGTGTCAACCCATGTGGGGAAAAAGTTCATTACAAAAGAGGAAAAGAAGTTATGAGTACTATGAAACGTAAAAAAAAAGACCGATGGATCTATATATGTTTTAAGGATCATAGAAACAACAAGGGCAAGTAGGAGGCTCAAAATTAAGACAAACAAATATAAGTGATGCTTGTGATAAAGAAATAAGAGGAAGAACAATTCAGCACATTGCTCGCTTCTTCTATCAGGCTGGTCTTCCCCTTAGTACAACTCATTTAAACACTTTTAATGAGATGATTAAAGCTATTGGAAGATATGGTGTGGGATTAAAACCTCCAAGTTATTATGAGATGCGAGTTTCATTAATGAAAAGAGAATTGAATTATACAAATGACTTACTAAAGGATCATAAAGAATCATGGGCAACACATAATTACTCTATTATGTCAGATGCTTGGACCAACAGGAGATGCAGGAGTATAATTACTTTTATGGTTAACTATTCTTTAGATATCATGTTTGTAAAGTCAATAGATGCTTCATCTTTTGTAAAATCTGGAGACAAGATATATGATTTGCTTGACAAGTTCGTGAAAAAAATTAGAGAAAAAAATGTCGTTCAAGTCATAATTGTTAATGGAAGCAACTATGTATTAGCTGTTAGTATTCATCTTTTTTATTTTTTTAATTACTTTATCTTTAATTAAATATGTTAAACTCTTAAGTCTTATCATTTTTATTCTCCTTTGTCTCAGGTAAATTACTTGAAACAAAAAGACAACACCTATATTGGACTCCATGTACGGCATATTGTATTGATTTAATGTTGGAGGATATTGAAAAGATCCCTGATATCAAGAAAACCTTAGAAATGACAATCTTTGTTGTAGGATTTCTCTATAATCATGCTGGGGCTTTGAATATGATGAGAGAATTCACAAACAACAAAGAATTGATGAGATACGATGTCACCCGATTTGCTACTTCATTCTTGATATTACAGAGCGTGCATCGTCAAAAACACAACTTGAGAAACACGTTTACCTTTAAGAAATGGGTGACAAGTAAATAGGCAAAAGAAGCAAAAGGCAAGAGGGCCACTGATATCATCTTAATGTCATCCTTTTAGAATCATGTAGTTTATATATTAAAGGTAATGAGCTCTCTTGTTCAAATCCTTCGATTGGTGGATAATAAAAATAAGCCTATAATAGAATATATTTATGAGGCTATGGATAGAGCAAAGGAAATGATTAAAAGGTCGTTTAATGAAAAAGAAAAAAAATATGATAAATTTTTTACAATCATTAACGAAAAATAAAATTGCCAACTTCATCGTCCCTTACATACAGCAGGATATTATTTAAACCCAGAATTCTTTTATAAGATTAAATCTGTTAGGTTTGATGCAGAAGTTTTGGATGGGTTATATCAGTGCGTTACAAGATTAGTTCCAAGCCTTCAAGTGCAAGATAAGATTATTCGTGAATTATCTCTATTTAAAAATATCGAAGGTCTTTTTGGAATTCCAATGACAATTCGATTCAGAACAACTACATCTCCTGGTATTAATAATTTGATATAATTAATTTCATTTATAGTATGTTACTATGTTATTGCTAATAATAACAATAAATTTTACAACTGAATGGTAGAGTCTATTTGGAAATTCCACCCCGTACTTGTAGCAATCTACTATCAAAATACTTTGTTTAACATGTAGTGCTTTGGGTTATGAGCAAAACTGGAGTGTCTTTGACCATGTAAGGATCACTAAATATTTTTGTTTTAATTTATTTATTTATTTAGATAGACATATTAATATATTTTTAAATAATATGACATAACAAATTCACTCAAAGAGAAGAAATGGGTTGAAACATCAACGATTACATGATCTTGTTTACATAAAGTATACTCAAGCTTTAAAGGCTCATCATGATTTACGAAATAAAATTGATCCAATATCATTACAAAATATTGATGATTCAAATGAGTGGTTGGTGAGAGAAATGAGTGCTAACTTGCAAGATACTGAAGACGAGGTTGTATTTGAAGATA